>NC_143398.1:236371211-237025751 GCF_052110815.1 Crocodylus siamensis | reverse complement strand
GCCCACACCTAAATGGGGACCCTACTCCCAGTGTCACCGGGTCATGCATGAGGGCTGGCCCAGGACACTTCTGTGGCTATCGCTGCTGCTCAGCAGTCACAGCATTTTGTCTGCTCCCTGCTCTTCATCTTCAGATGGACTGGTTCCTCCTCCTTACCTGATGCAGGGGCAGTGGTAACCGTGGTGGTAGGGGTGGTCGATGTAGTTTTTTCTGTAAAAGAAGCAGCATGAAACATAAAGCTGCGCAGAAGTCGTCTGGCAAACACACGCACAGCCACCCTGATCCCTTGTGATGCAAACGGAGGCTGGGAGTTCAACCTCTTTCGGACTTGGGGATGATGCTCCCTGCCCAGTGTTTGGAGAGCGTCTTTGGGGCTGATGCTGATAGTCTCAGGGAAGGTATTTAGTAAGGCTACCAGGGATGGCCGAATGGCCGCAATCGCTTGTCAGGGGGTAGAGGAGCCGTCCCACTGCCCACGCAAGGCCAAAGGAAGGAAAGAGGGGAGCCACCTTGAGCTTCTGAGTTCCTTTGGCCCCCTCTTCTCTCCTCTCCCCTATTGCGCATGGGTATCGAGGGGAGGATGAAAGGCAACCTTCATCCTATAAAAACGTAGGCGGGACCACCCTGGCAGGCAGCCAAACAGGAGGGGTTTAATAGCCAGGTGAAACCAAAAGAAAATGTATTGCCATCAAACCAGCTGGCTTTCACAAATGCTCGTAGCCAGGTCTGCAACCTTTTGTGGCCGGGGCCACTTTAAATGTGGCTCCTACCCACTAACGTCACCCGGCTGCGCACGAGAATTGGGCCGTGACTTTTTTTTTGACTTTCCTGTCAAAGAAGCAGCGTAAGATGTAAAGGTGCACAGGAGGCATCGGCATTGCCGCTCGCTCTGATCCTGACCGGGGGAAACCTGCACCCCCACAACCTGGCCTGTTTTTAAGGAACTCACTTACTCCCATCTGCAACCCTTTGTGACCAGGCCCACACCTAAATGGGGACCCTACTCCCAGTGTCACCGGGTCATGCATGAGGGCTGGCCCAGGACACTTCTGTGGCTATCGCTGCTGCTCAGCAGTCACAGCATTTTGTCTGCTCCCTGCTCTTCATCTTCAGATGGACTGGTTCCTCCTCCTTACCTGATGCAGGGGCAGTGGTAACCGTGGTGGTAGGGGTGGTCGATGTAGTTTTTTCTGTAAAAGAAGCAGCATGAAACATAAAGCTGCGCAGAAGTCGTCTGGCAAACACACGCACAGCCACCCTGATCCCTTGTGATGCAAACGGAGGCTGGGAGTTCAACCTCTTTCGGACTTGGGGATGATGCTCCCTGCCCAGTGTTTGGAGAGCGTCTTTGGGGCTGATGCTGATAGTCTCAGGGAAGGTATTTAGTAAGGCTACCAGGGATGGCCGAATGGCCGCAATCGCTTGTCAGGGGGTAGAGGAGCCGTCCCACTGCCCACGCAAGGCCAAAGGAAGGAAAGAGGGGAGCCACCTTGAGCTTCTGAGTTCCTTTGGCCCCCTCTTCTCTCCTCTCCCCTATTGCGCATGGGTATCGAGGGGAGGATGAAAGGCAACCTTCATCCTATAAAAACGTAGGCTGGACCACCCTGGCAGGCAGCCAAACAGGAGGGGTTTAATAGCCAGGTGAAACCAAAAGAAAATGTATTGCCATCAAACCAGCTGGCTTTCACAAATGCTCGTAGCCAGGTCTGCAACCTTTTGTGGCCGGGGCCACTTTAAATATGGCTCCCACCCACTAACGTCACCCAGCTGCGCACGAGAATTGGGCCGTGACTTTTTTTTTGACTTTCCTGTCAAAGAAGCAGCGTAAGATGTAAAGGTGCACAGGAGGCATCGGCATTGCCGCTCGCTCTGATCCTGACCGGGGGAAACCTGCACCCCCACAACCTGGCCTGTTTTTAAGGAACTCACTTACTCCCATCTGCAACCCTTTGTGACCAGGCCCACACCTAAATGGGGACCCTACTCCCAGTGTCACCGGGTCATGCATGAGGGCCGGCCCAGGACACTTCTGTGGCTATCGCTGCTGCTCAGCAGTCACAGCATTTTGTCTGCTCCCTGCTCTTCATCTTCAGATGGACTGGTTCCTCCTCCTTACCTGATGCAGGGGCAGTGGTAACCGTGGTGGTAGGGGTGGTCGATGTAGTTTTTTCTGTAAAAGAAGCAGCATGAAACATAAAGCTGTGCAGAAGTCGTCTGGCAAACACACGCACAGCCACCCTGATCCCTTGTGATGCAAACGGAGGCTGGGAGTTCAACCTCTTTCGGACTTGGGGATGATGCTCCCTGCCCAGTGTTTGGAGAGCGTCTTTGGGGCTGATGCTGATAGTCTCAGGGAAGGTATTTAGTAAGGCTACCAGGGATGGCCGAATGGCCGCAATCGCTTGTCAGGGGGTAGAGGAGCCGTCCCACTGCCCACGCAAGGCCAAAGGAAGGAAAGAGGGGAGCCACCTTGAGCTTCTGAGTTCCTTTGGCCCCCTCTTCTCTCCTCTCCCCTATTGCGCATGGGTATCGAGGGGAGGATGAAAGGCAACCTTCATCCTATAAAAACGTAGGCGGGACCACCCTGGCAGGCAGCCAATCAGGAGGGGTTTAATAGCCAGGTGAAACCAAAAGAAAATGTATTGCCATCAAACCAGTTGGCTTTCACAAATGCTCGTAGCCAGGTCTGCAACCTTTTGTGGCCGGGGCCACTTTAAATGTGGCTCCTACCCACTAACGTCACCCGGCTGCGCACGAGAATTGGGCCGTGACTTTTTTTTTGACTTTCCTGTCAAAGAAGCAGCGTAAGATGTAAAGGTGCACAGGAGGCATCGGCATTGCCGCTCGCTCTGATCCTGACCGGGGGAAACCTGCACCCCCACAACCTGGCCTGTTTTTAAGGAACTCACTTACTCCCATCTGCAACCCTTTGTGACCAGGCCCACACCTAAATGGGGACCCTACTCCCAGTGTCACCGGGTCATGCATGAGGGCTGGCCCAGGACACTTCTGTGGCTATCGCTGCTGCTCAGCAGTCACAGCATTTTGTCTGCTCCCTGCTCTTCATCTTCAGATGGACTGGTTCCTCCTCCTTACCTGATGCAGGGGCAGTGGTAACCGTGGTGGTAGGGGTGGTCGATGTAGTTTTTTCTGTAAAAGAAGCAGCATGAAACATAAAGCTGCGCAGAAGTCGTCTGGCAAACACACGCACAGCCACCCTGATCCCTTGTGATGCAAACGGAGGCTGGGAGTTCAACCTCTTTCGGACTTGGGGATGATGCTCCCTGCCCAGTGTTTGGAGAGCGTCTTTGGGGCTGATGCTGATAGTCTCAGGGAAGGTATTTAGTAAGGCTACCAGGGATGGCCGAATGGCCGCAATCGCTTGTCAGGGGGTAGAGGAGCCGTCCCACTGCCCACGCAAGGCCAAAGGAAGGAAAGAGGGGAGCCACCTTGAGCTTCTGAGTTCCTTTGGCCCCCTCTTCTCTCCTCTCCCCTATTGCGGATGGGTATCGAGGGGAGGATGAAAGGCAGCCTTCATCGTATAAAAACGTAGGCGGGACCACCCTGGCAGGCAGCCAATCAGGAGGGGTTTAATAGCCAGGTGAAACCAAAAGAAAATGTATTGCCATCAAACCAGCTGGCTTTCACAAATGCTCGTAGCCAGGTCTGCAACCTTTTGTGGCCGGGGCCACTTTAAATGTGGCTCCTACCCACTAACGTCACCCGGCTGCGCACGAGAATTGGGCCGTGACTTTTTTTTTGACTTTCCTGTCAAAGAAGCAGCGTAAGATGTAAAGGTGCACAGGAGGCATCGGCATTGCCGCTCGCTCTGATCCTGACCGGGGGAAACCTGCACCCCCACAACCTGGCCTGTTTTTAAGGAACTCACTTACTCCCATCTGCAACCCTTTGTGACCAGGCCCACACCTAAATGGGGACCCTACTCCCAGTGTCACCGGGTCATGCATGAGGGCTGGCCCAGGACACTTCTGTGGCTATCGCTGCTGCTCAGCAGTCACAGCATTTTGTCTGCTCCCTGCTCTTCATCTTCAGATGGACTGGTTCCTCCTCCTTACCTGATGCAGGGGCAGTGGTAACCGTGGTGGTAGGGGTGGTCGATGTAGTTTTTTCTGTAAAAGAAGCAGCATGAAACATAAAGCTGTGCAGAAGTCGTCTGGCAAACACACGCACAGCCACCCTGATCCCTTGTGATGCAAACGGAGGCTGGGAGTTCAACCTCTTTCGGACTTGGGGATGATGCTCCCTGCCCAGTGTTTGGAGAGCGTCTTTGGGGCTGATGCTGATAGTCTCAGGGAAGGTATTTAGTAAGGCTACCAGGGATGGCCGAATGGCCGCAATCGCTTGTCAGGGGGTAGAGGAGCCGTCCCACTGCCCACGCAAGGCCAAAGGAAGGAAAGAGGGGAGCCACCTTGAGCTTCTGAGTTCCTTTGGCCCCCTCTTCTCTCCTCTCCCCTATTGCGGATGGGTATCGAGGGGAGGATGAAAGGCAACCTTCATCCTATAAAAACGTAGGCGGGACCACCCTGGCAGGCAGCCAATCAGGAGGGGTTTAATAGCCAGGTGAAACCAAAAAAAAATGTATTGCCATCAAACCAGTTGGCTTTCACAAATGCTCGTAGCCAGGTCTGCAACCTTTTGTGGCCGGGGCCACTTTAAATGTGGCTCCTACCCACTAACGTCACCCGGCTGCGCACGAGAATTGGGCCGTGACTTTTTTTTTGACTTTCCTGTCAAAGAAGCAGCGTAAGATGTAAAGGTGCACAGGAGGCATCGGCATTGCCGCTCGCTCTGATCCTGACCGGGGGAAACCTGCACCCCCACAACCTGGCCTGTTTTTAAGGAACTCACTTACTCCCATCTGCAACCCTTTGTGACCAGGCCCACACCTAAATGGGGACCCTACTCCCAGTGTCACCGGGTCATGCATGAGGGCTGGCCCAGGACACTTCTGTGGCTATCGCTGCTGCTCAGCAGTCACAGCATTTTGTCTGCTCCCTGCTCTTCATCTTCAGATGGACTGGTTCCTCCTCCTTACCTGATGCAGGGGCAGTGGTAACCGTGGTGGTAGGGGTGGTCGATGTAGTTTTTTCTGTAAAAGAAGCAGCATGAAACATAAAGCTGCGCAGAAGTCGTCTGGCAAACACACGCACAGCCACCCTGATCCCTTGTGATGCAAACGGAGGCTGGGAGTTCAACCTCTTTCGGACTTGGGGATGATGCTCCCTGCCCAGTGTTTGGAGAGCGTCTTTGGGGCTGATACTGATAGTCTCAGGGAAGGTATTTAGTAAGGCTACCAGGGATGGCCGAATGGCCGCAATCGCTTGTCAGGGGGTAGAGGAGCCGTGCCACTGCCCACGCAAGGCCAAAGGAAGGAAAGAGGGGAGCCACCTTGAGCTTCTGAGTTCCTTTGGCCCCCTCTTCTCTGCTCTCCCCTACTGCGGATGGGTATCGAGGGGAGGATGAAAGGCAACCTTCATCCTATAAAAACGTAGGCGGGACCACCCTGGCAGGCAGCCAATCAAAGGGGTTTAATAGCCAGGTGAAACCAAAAGAAAATGTATTGCCATCAAACCAGTTGGCTTTCACAAATGCTCGTAGCCAGGTCTGCAACCTTTTGTGGCCGGGGCCACTTTAAATGTGGCTCCTACCCACTAACGTCACCCGGCTGCGCACGAGAATTGGGCCGTGACTTTTTTTTTGACTTTCCTGTCAAAGAAGCAGCGTAAGATGTAAAGGTGCACAGGAGGCATCGGCATTGCCGCTCGCTCTGATCCTGACCGGGGGAAACCTGCACCCCCACAACCTGGCCTGTTTTTAAGGAACTCACTTACTCCCATCTGCAACCCTTTGTGACCAGGCCCACACCTAAATGGGGAGCCTACTCCCAGTGTCACCGGGTCATGCATGAGGGCCGGCCCAGGACACTTCTGTGGCTATCGCTGCTGCTCAGCAGTCACAGCATTTTGTCTGCTCCCTGCTCTTCATCTTCAGATGGACTGGTTCCTCCTCCTTACCTGATGCAGGGGCAGTGGTAACCGTGGTGGTAGGGGTGGTCGATGTAGTTTTTTCTGTAAAAGAAGCAGCATGAAACATAAAGCTGCGCAGAAGTCGTCTGGCAAACACACGCACAGCCACCCTGATCCCTTGTGATGCAAACGGAGGCTGGGAGTTCAACCTCTTTCGGACTTGGGGATGATGCTCCCTGCCCAGTGTTTGGAGAGCGTCTTTGGGGCTGATGCTGATAGTCTCAGGGAAGGTATTTAGTAAGGCTACCAGGGATGGCCGAATGGCCGCAATCGCTTGTCAGGGGGTAGAGGAGCCGTCCCACTGCCCACGCAAGGCCAAAGGAAGGAAAGAGGGGAGCCACCTTGAGCTTCTGAGTTCCTTTGGCCCCCTCTTCTCTCCTCTCCCCTATTGCGGATGGGTATCGAGGGGAGGATGAAAGGCAGCCTTCATCGTATAAAAACGTAGGCGGGACCACCCTGGCAGGCAGCCAATCAGGAGGGGTTTAATAGCCAGGGATACCAAAAGAAAATGTATTGCCATCAAACCAGCTGGCTTTCACGAATGCTCGTAGCCAGGCCTGCAACCTTTTGTGGCCGGGGCCACTTTAAATGTGGCTCCCACCCACTAACGTCACCCGACGGCGCACGAGAATTGAGCCGTGACTTTTTTTTTGTAGCTTTCACAGCTGCCTCCCTCGAGCAGCAAGTTTCTGCTGCCCGCTCTGCATTTCCCTCACCTGTGGAAGTGGCAAGGGTTGTCGTCGGGGTGGCAGTAGGGGTAGCAGTGGTTGCACTGGAAGAAGTGCAGTTTCCTGTCAAAGAAGCAGCGTAAGATGTAAAAGTGCACAGGAGGCATTGGCATTGCCGCTCGCTCTGATCCTGACCGGGGGAAACCTGCACCCCCACAACCTGGCCTGTTTTTAAGGAACTCGCTTACTCCCATCTGCAACCCTTTGTGACCAGGCCCACACCTAAATGGGGACCCTACTCCCAGTGTCACCGGGTCATGCATGAGGGCTGGCCCAGGACACTTCTGTGGCTATCGCTGCTGCTCAGCACTCACGCCGTCTTTCTGGAGCACCGCGTTTCTGCTCCTGCTCTGCACCTTCAGGCGGACTGGTTCCTCCTCCTTACCTGTTGTAGGGCAGCGGTAGCGGTGGCTGCAGGGGAGGTAGCGGTAGGTATTTCTTTAAAAGGATTACCATAAACCTACACTTGAAAAGGAGCTATCTGCAAACACAGACAGACAGCCACTCTGAGCCCTCGTGATCATGCTTTTTATAAGTGCCATTATTGTCTTGCATTCAGAGCTGTCTTTGGAGAGTTGAGTGCTTTTGTCCTCCACTCTGTATTTTTCAGACTGCCTGGTTCTTTCTCTGCACTCATTGCAGTTACAATGGTAATTGGAGATGTAGGGATGGTAGAAAGGAGCAGCAGCATAAAATGTAAAGCTGCCCAGGGCTGTCTGGCAGAAGCCTACTCCAGTCCCTACTGGGGGCAATCAACGTGGGAAGCTATCTGTATAGTAACTGGGGATGGGAGTCTCTTTGTTCACCCATTGGCCTAAATGAGCTAAGGCTGATATGTCAGCTCAATGTGCAAACCTTGTGGAGTAGTGCTCACATACCAGGGTGACGAGGGTGGCTCAGGAACTGATGTAGAATTGATTTTTTCTTGCAGCAAACAAACTAGTTTTGGTAGACCTTTCAAAAGGAAAAACCCCCGATATTGAGAAAAATACCTGGAACGTCTCAGCCAAAACAATCAGG
The DNA here is from genome assembly GCF_052110815.1 of Crocodylus siamensis. Classification (NCBI taxonomy): domain Eukaryota; kingdom Metazoa; phylum Chordata; order Crocodylia; family Crocodylidae; genus Crocodylus; species Crocodylus siamensis. The sequence goes on along the minus strand of NC_143398.1, from coordinate 237,017,955 downwards.
AGTTGAATAAAGTTTTACCAGAGTCCTACCAAAAAACAAAGTAATCAAGACACCTGATCTGTAAGCTTTGCTACCTACGTCACAGCTATTAAGTTATCATTTTCTACATCAGTGTATACACTCATGCTATTGTCTCCCTCTTCCCCTATTGCTGTGACCTAAAAAACTAACTAGCTTGTACCGTTCTGCAAGGGCATTTACTGACTCCTCCTCTCTGTGTAAACATGTTTTCACTCTTTCCTCTTGCTCATGGGTAAAGCAGTCCCTCATCTCCCTTGTTTCTTGTGCGGGCCTCTCATCCAAATGACTAAGAGGAAATATTCATGAGACATAATTCTGAATCCTCCAGAAAATGCAGGGGGTGTCCATACAGACACGGTTGAAACTACTTTAACTCCTGTGTGTTCTTGGCTGTGTTCTGGGAGAAAACAACCCTGCCTCCATATCACTTCTGCCTCTCCCCATCTTTTCCAACAATGTCTGTCTTTCTTCACCCTTCCTTGCAGGCCGGGGTAGAAGGCAGCAGTGACGGTCCCTCTGCCCCTTCCCATACGTGAAATGCTGGTCAAACCCATTATTGCACCGACTCATTGTGTTTTGATGACTCTCACTATCGTATAGCATTCACAGCAAGGAATCACAGCCCCCTGCCCCCTCCACCAAAGGGAGGGGTAATAACCCCCCTCTAATCTGCCCTGCCGGCTGGGCTCTGGCCACACACCTGCCCCGCCGCTGCAGTGGGAGAGGGCAGGGCCCTGGGTGGGGGCAGCAGCAGACTGCACGCGGCAGCAAGGGCTTGGGGGGAGCCCCCCAGCCTCCCCTCTGCCCCGCACCGCCACTGCCACCATGTGCAGTCCACAGCAGCTTTCCCTGCCCTGCAACGCGGACCCCCCACTGGGAAGGGAGTCGTGCTCCCAGAAACCATGACGGGGTGCTGCCCCTACTGTGCTCACTCCTCCCTCGCCGCTCCAGCACGCGGGCAGGGACTGGGACAGAGCCTGGCCAGCAGGGCCCCTTGGGCCAGGGGCAGGGTAAGGGGTTATTCCTGCTCTGCCCCCAGGGTCTGCCCACCCTGGCCACCACCAGTCACTCTGTGCCCAGGGCTAGCGGTGGGATAAGCCCCCTCCCTCCATGCGGTGGAGGGGAGCAGGAGGGGGCTTATTCTGCCGCTTGCCCTGGCCCAGGTGGGCAGACCCCACTGCAGTTCCCTGGGGGCAGAGGGGGAATAACCCCCATCCCTGCCCCCTCTGCCTCAGAGGGCCATGGTGGCCAGTGTCTGGCCGTGCCCGGCCCTAGCGCTGCAGCAGTGATGGGGGAGCTCCTGGGTGACCCAGCTTGGGTCCATGCCGATGGGACCGGGGGGGGGAATTAAACTCCTCTCAGGCCAGTTCAGCCAAGGCTACTGTCAGGGCTGACCATGCCAACGCTGCTGGAGCAGCCAGCACGGAGAAGGGCAGGTCCATGCTGGTGGGACAGGGCAGGGAGCGGGGGAATAAACTTCTTCCCTGCTCCCTTCCAAGGCCGGCGTCTGGCCAACCCCTCCTGCCCCTGCTCGGGCTGGGGAGCAGAGGGATGAGGCCAGCCCTGCTCCACTGGCGCAGAGAGCACAGCCCAGCCTCGGGCCGTGGAGCATTCTGGGATGCTGGGAGACTCTGGTTCACCTGAAACCAGGAAGGAGTCTGGGACAGACATTGCATAATCCGGTTTGAGCTCAATCAGTTAAGTCTGATACTACATTCAACCAGGTTTATCTCAAACTGGTTTCAGTCATTTTGAAACTGGTTTATGTGCACTGCACATCTGTTCTGTTACAGGTTTAAATCACTTTCTGATCACTTAAACCAGTTTAAGAGTCATGTCTGTCCCTAGCCTTAGGGGTTACTGTTATTTCCAATCAGGACCAGAGGCATCAATCAGAAAACCATTTATAACATTTCACCCTAGCTCTGGTTCAGGGGATCACACAGGCCCATTAGCTGTGGCAGTCAATGCCTATGGACCGAGGTAACTCACTTTCACTTCCAAAGTTCACACCTGAAAGCCGTGTATGTTGAGGCAGTGACGGAGAGGCAGGGTGGGCTCTCACCTAGATAGATTACAACCGGCCGTCAAACATGTCATTTTGGGGTTTTGCATTCTGCACATGAAAGGCGACCAGGACCAGGTCTTTTCTGGCCGTAAGCACTTTGCAGAGGGCCCCGCAGGCCAAAATGGCGGTGGAGTAGATAAGCTGTGTACACAGCAGACTTTAACAAAGGTCTTGTTCTGCATGTCTGCCACTCCCTACTGAATCCAGTCCTGGCTTCCAGTGATTTCAAGGGGGCCCAGATAAGTTGTGACATGCTGTTTTCTGGTATGTGGTTTCATTCTAAATTATTTTCCCTGATGCAGAAGGATTAGGCTATTGTTCTTGTTGTTGTTGTTATTATTATTATTATTATTATTAAGAAAATGCAGCACTCATGCATGAAGCCAGAGGGACAGCCATGAAGACTGGACTCCTGCGTTTAGTTGTGAAACTCTCCAAAAACACAAGGACAACCATAGAGCATCTTGGTGAACGAGGTCACACGGTGCTTTGCATGTCCTGGCTGCTCGAGCCACACCTCAGGGTTGTTAATGGGACACTGAATGCTCTTTGGTCTCTGTGGAAAATCCTGACCAGTGTCATTTCTGTAGATATAAGCTTCGGTGGCCCTCACCGAGGACTCCGTAGTAGATAACCTGAGCAAAGACTGTAGCAGAACATGACGGTGCTGCTGCAGGTTACTTAGGCCAAATGTTCTTAGCGATTGAAAACCAAAGAGCCAGGCGGTGAGGAAGGATGACCGTAGGCTCAGGAGTGTCCAGTGCTGGGGTAAATGATGGGGAAATTAGGATTGGGGTTGCAGAGTAACAGAGGTTTCTGACTGCTTGACATATGGGGGTCTTTGGCAGTGTTTTGCAAATGGAATTACTGGTGTGTTGCGCTACTAGGTGTATTCAGGGTGGTACGGACATACCAGTCCTGACCCAAACCCATTCAGGTAAATAAGAGGGTTTCAGAGGGCTTTGGATAAGGTCCGTTGTGACTTAACTAGACTACAGGGAATATCCCGAGTCCCTGTGTTATTCAACTCCTCTCTACATGACAAGGCAACCGGCTGCTGACCCTGAAGATATAACTCCTGTTTATTCGCAGGTGAGTGGAGCGTACGTGGCTGCACAGCTCCCCGCTTTCCTTTGTGTTCAATAACTCTTCTGAAGAGATCATCGCTATGGGTAAGACGCCATCTTACTCTCTCTGCTGTGACGAACTGCGACCAGGAAAGGGGGGAAATCAAGGTGGTAAATACTGTGTTTGCAAGTCAACCACAAAAATTTGGTGAGACGATTAGGTTTGCCTTTCGTTTAACAGGTGACTGGGCATGACTCACCCCTCCGTCACACTAGTTCTTTGCACATAAAACTCCACTGAGAGCAGCGGGATGGACTGATTTCTCTGGAGTTAAACCGGTGCCAAGCTGGGGTGAATTGGGTCCATAAAACAGGAAACGAGTTTCTTAAAAAGCTGAATAAAGCTGAAAGTGAACTCTGCCTCGGTGACGTACCTCTCCTCTGTAACCTGCTTTGAGATTAGAGCTGACGAGCAATGGGTATGACAAGAAGGGGTGCTGCCCTGTCTGCATGCCTTCTCTGTGGCCATGAATATCACTCACTAATGATCTCAGGCAACTCTACAGAGTTGTCATTTAACAACTAAAGCCTAGGGAACAATTGCGGCAGCTCATGTGTCTCAATGATTATAATACATGGCTCTTCATAATAGTAAACAGATATTTATTGACATGTATAATAGAGAATTATGCCAGAAGCTTAAATGGCATCAGACAAATGTGCCACAGCGGCCGGGAGAGCTCACTTCTACGATGTTTATCACCGTTACAACTTCCCTTTACTCCTCGATGCCCTAAAGGCTTTCGTAACAACTGTGACTTCACCACTAACGTCCTACTAATCCCCCGCTCCGGTTCAAAACATACCGTACATGAAACCCAGGGGTGAAGGAATCGAGGCTGATATGCCATGCCACCACCCTGCCACACTGTGTACAATACGGAAATAAAGTGGATTAAAGAATGACACTTGGGCTGTCATTTGAACATTCCTGGTGTTGATTTGATTGGGGTCATTAATCACATTAACCATTCCTGCAGCCCCGTACTGCGCGCCCCTGATGACACACTGTAAAACCCAATGCAAAGCTCTGAAAGTTCGTGACAAAAACTCCAATCGACAGAAATGGGCATAAGCAACAGTTTGAGGGCTGTTTTCTGGATTCTCCTTTCAAAGATTACATTTACACTAGAACAAACCAAGCACCTGCCGCCCTTATTTCTCAAGGTGCTGAAGGGGAATAGTTACTCATTTACTCGTTACGTAGCCCCGTTTCTTATCATCTGTAATGAAGGCTGAGATGTCACAGTTCAGCAGGTAGGGCCTGTCAAAAGATCTCAACCTTACGTGCAAAATTTAATTTAAAGACAGACGCCATTGTCTGGTTTTGCTCAGCTCGGAGAACGACTGCGCCGGCTGGCTCGTAGGGACACGTTCAGTGAACTTAATTGCAAGCCAGAAGCTCTAAAAAGTCAGCGATCTTCTCCCGTACATTTTGTTCATTTAACGACTGCCTTAGTAATTGTTCCACCAAGGAAAAGTTACCCGTTCACTGGCACAGATGATCTGGTACTTAAAAGCCTGGGAACAGGAGATAATGTTTCTTACCTGGCACAGCACACAAAGCCAAGCTGAGCAGGACGGCGAGAAGGACGCAGCCTTTCATTTTGGAGCCTGCTTTCAGCTAATCCTACGAGGAAGTGATTTCTCTGCTAATGTTAGCTCGCTTAAGATCATTTAAACAGGTACAGAGTTCAGCCTCTAACTGACGTCAGCATTGCAAATGACAGTGAAGGGACAGTTCATTTTGTTTTACCTTCCTCCTCAGACTTTGAGACAGGACCTTAGCTACCTAAAGCTATCTCGTTTGAAAATTATGCTTACGAGAAGGGGCTCATCTCCACAAGGAAGTAGGTCATGCAGAAAACCGGGGTGGAAATTTACAGTAGCTGAGCTCTTGCCTACTCATTCCTCAAGAGGACGATCTTACTCGGCAGCGAACCGAAGGGTGTCTTCCCCACTTTTAAAATGCAGGACACCACCCCACACAGCTGTGCTCTCATCACGCAGGCAGTGTCTGCGCGGGATAGCAGTGCAGAGGAACTCGTCTGCTGTGGATGCACATCTTGCTGACTACTCTTGTCGCCTTGACTCATAACTTTATTCACCTTAATTTAATTAGTCACTCATACCTTTATTAGTCTTATATGCAAGTGATTTTAATATGCCCAGTGGGACTTCAGTTTCTAGAGAATCATGAAATCACAGAAATGAGGGCTGAAGGGACCTCAGGAGGTGACATCTAGTCCACCCCCTGCTCAAAGCAGGACTAGCCCCAGCTACATCATCCCAGCCAAAGATTTGTTGAACCAGGCCTTAAAAATCTCCAAGGGTGGCGCGTGCACCGCCTCCAGTGCTTCACCACCCGCTTAGTGAGAAAGTTTTGCCTAATATCCAACCTAAACCTCCCTTGCCGCAACTTGAGCCCGTTGCTCCTTGTCCTGTCGTCTGCCCCCAGTGACACCAGCCCAGCTCCATCCTCTTTGCAACCCCCTGCGGGGAGTTAAAGGCTGCGATTAAATCCCCCCCTTGGTCTTCTTTTCTGCAAACTAATAAGCCCAGTGTCCTGGGTTACAAGGTAACGAAACAACGGAAAATATCTTTGAAGCCACCAAAATGGGGATTGGCTCGGACTCTAATTAAGCAGTTTTGGGAAATATTTTTCACCTTCAGCTCATGACAAACTACTTGGGAGCATTAACTCTCCAGGTGCCCTTTATAAGCCTCTCTCTACCACTGAAAGATTTGAAGTCAGTCCTCTGGGCTGGTAACCCCTCCATTAGGGGCCAATAGCTGTGTTGTGGGCAAGCGCACCCTGCCAAGCAGTCCTCTCCTAAAAATAAAGACAGCTGTGGCTTGAGGGTTACCCAAAGCCTTACTACCATTGGGGTTTGGGGGAATTCAGCTATAACCTCCCGTTGCGGGCAGGCGGTGATGTAGACTGCCCTCAGACACTCAGAGTACTTCTGGAACCTGGAATCCCAGGGACCGTTTTATTTGGGAAAGGGGGAAGACCAAGCAAAACGTGGAAATGCTCAATATACTCACATACATGCAACTGAGCCACCAGGACAGCGCAGCAGGACCCGGGTCACCCCCGCACTTCCAATCAGCGTCCCTGTGACTTATGGGCTGGTAGTCCCACTGCACCCGCTCAAAACCCATCCCATGGGTCCAGTTAGACTCAGGTCATCCAAGGCCATCAAGGAGCAGCTCTACTTCGCTGATATGCTTCGTCCCAGGGTCCCATCCTGATGTGCACCAGCCTGATTCAGCTTTGGCCACCGCACCCTCTCTAAGCATCTCTCCACTAGCTGGCCCTTCTCTGTCGTATCAAACTCCTTGGCTTCACATTCAATGCTCTCACTGTCCTCCCCGCCCGTCCAAACCACCTGGCATCAAGATGTCAACTCCTGCTTCGGATCAGTCCAGGAGGTCCTCTTCCAGTGCAGCCTTGCAGAGTCTTCAAACAAACCTCTTCGCACAACTCCTGGAAAAACCTCAGACTTTGGAGGAGCCCCTTGTAACCTCTGCTAAATGATACCCCATTATCTTCCTTCTGATACCTCCTTAAATCTGTCCTTTGGTGTGATCTCTATTGAAAGACCCAATGCCAGCCGGGCGGCTAAAGCACTGGTCCTACTGCAGATCATCACGACTCTTGCTGTCTCTCATGTTTGACTTTTCCTTCGCTTGCTAGGTCTGTGGGGTAAGGACCAGTGTTTTGTTCTGAGTTTGTACAAAACCCACAACCTCAATTAACATTATGATCTCCAGGCATTTAAGCCCAGAAGGGAGCCTCAAGTCGTACAGTGTAACTCCCGGTATATCACAGGCCACTAAGCTTTGCCCAGGTACTTCAGCGCAGAGTCTTGTTAGATTAACATATGACAATCCTCAAAAGATTGTGCTGTACCATCGTGCTCGTAGGCAGAGAACATGACAGGCCAAAGTGATGCTAATACTTAAAAGTTGTGATTAAATAATGAGTACTGAGAGCAAATAGGTTCCCTGGAGAGAGTCTAGCCCTAGGGAAGCGCCGCTGGGAGGGTGAAGGTGCATGACTGGAAGTCCCCTCCTCCATCAGCTGCTTTGCATCTTCCAACTACAGCGCAGGGCAGGCTGAGGCCATTCAACACCTCTGACAAATAGGCTACTTGCTTTTTTTTTTTTTTTTAAGAAATTATTTTTTATCTATATATAGTCCATTTAAGTTTGCAGACAGATGTATGAGACATCCCACTCACCCGGCTGTGGAAGGCACTCGAGAGACGGGTTAGGCTGAAGTAATTATTTACACCTACCTGCTTTCCTCATGCTCAGCCTGAAATCCTTACAGTAGGCCCAGGCTCAGTACTAGCTGAGAACACATTACGCAGTTACTACCAGGCTTCAGCGAGACTTCTGGCCTTTGTGAACTCAACGTACAGCGCCAAGAGGATTTCATGGGCTGAAAAGCCATGGGATAGCACTAATATTATGAGCTACAACCCCCACTGCTGCCCCTTGCTGGCAATGGCATATATAACTGTTGAGGGTCTGGCCCTGTATAGTTGTAGAAGATAATTTAAAATTTTAGTTCAGTGAGCGGTGAGTACCCGTTTCTGTAGCGAAGGCCTAAGGGCCTACCCTCAGGGGTACATGAGAAGGCCTTCAGGGGTAGGTGTGGCTGGGTGGGGACGGAGCACCTCCATGCACCGTTCCTGCTGCTGTGCAGGCACCGCCTGCCCGGCTGGATGCAGGGGTGGGAGAAGCTCGCACGCGGCGGCCGCCACCGCGCTGTGTTCGGCTGTGCGCCACCCCCCACCCCGCGTCTGGCCACCGGGGCTCCACTGCTCCACATCCCGCTGCCAGGGGCGGCGCACTGCTCCGAAAAGATTGACCTAAAGGTTCGCAGGAGAATCTTGCGGCACTTTTATTTGTGTGCTGTCGTTCTCATTTCATGTAATTGTACTTAGCGGAAGTCTGTTTGCACCAGCAATGCTGACCTTTGCTGTAGGGAAGGTACAAACTTTTCCAGAAAGCAGTGAATGGAAAAAACCCAACCATCATATGTGCACATGCAGACGCTGGAGCAGGTGGGCCACATAGCTGGGCATGGACAAAAAAGTGAAGTATTAGATTTCTGCAGAAATAAACACAAGTAATGCTACCACTAAATCAGCAATAGCTGTAAGCCATTTATTAAACAATCTAGATATGGGGGGGAGGGGGGGATTATTTGGGCTGGAGGGCCACTGAAGGAGTTTTGGTGAGCTGTTGAGACCTGGTGGGAAGAAGGTGCTGACCTGCCGTTGGTGCCCGTCATGGCTGTTTACACCACCCAGTGTGGCAGCGGGCAGTGAGATGCCAGATCCTACCCAGCCCCAGACCTGTCTGCCCCACACCCACCACCAGAGGTGCCAGATGCAGTGGGAGGGCATATGGGGTGGGATCATGCATGGGATGGTGACAGCACAGGGCTGGGGCCTGGGGCAGAGCTGTGATCTGGTCCCTGCACATCCCTGCAAGAGGTTGTTGCCTGTGGAACCAGCGCCCATTGCGAGGACGCGCAGGGAGCGGATCGCAGCGCTGCCCCAGGCCCCAGCCCCACGCTGTCACTGCCCCACGATTCTGGCCCTGGCCCTGGTGCCAGCCGCCCATCCCTCCCCATATGCCACTCTCTGCCTGCCCACAGCCCCATCCCATCTGCCCAGCCGAGTACACCCTGCATAGGGGTCCCAGGCTGGTCTCTGTGTTGACCCCGCCTGCCCGCTCGCTCTGCCTGGCACCCCCAGCAGTGGATGCAGGGTGGATGGGTCAGGGTGCTCGAGCAGCAGGGCAGGGGCTGGTGGAAATGGCTGTGGATGCACTGGCAATGGCAGCCAGAAGGAACTCCTGGGAAGCTGAGTCCAGCTGCCGTGTCGCCCATGCCCACGGACTACAGCTCCTGGCATGCCCAAGATCCCGGTGCAGGAATAGGGTGGGCTGCGCTCCGTGCCAGACAGCCCCTCTGCACTGGGGGGCAGCTGGACTGGCTGCACGTGCCACGGCTCAGATGCCCACAACACCCGGGCTGGGCCTGGTTGCAGGCCAGATAGAGAGTCACTTGGCGGGTTGGATGTGGCTCATGGACTGTATTTTGCCCAGCCCTAAAATATAGCCATTCTTAGCTGTTTGCAAAAGGTGTTGCTTAATCAGTAGCTAAGTCAATCAATATTTCTGAGACGCACAGTTGCACCACATTATAACCAAAGGTGATACTGGAGCACTTCCTTGAACAGCAGAAAATTAATTCCCCTTCTCAAGGGAAATTACTTCCTTAAAATAAAACTCAATTTTCGTGGGTCAGCGATAAGATATGGCAGACAAGAGCCATAAATTGCGTTGGTGAACAAAGATTTTCTATTTTTAATGCTTAACTATTGGAGTCATTCATTTGGATTGATCATGGGTAGGACACTGAAGCTGACTCTAAAGAGACGGTTCGTTTAATCATGGTGAAGCTGTGAGCCTCAACAAGGTTTCAAGTGGGATGTGGGGCAACTGGGACAATGGTTTAAGGTCAACCTAGGGACTATTTGCATATTCCAGTCAGATGCTTTTTTGGCTAGAAGCTTTGCTCTTGGTGTTTCTACTATATCAGTTCTTAGGGGTGCACTTGGTAGCCATGTTGGTCTGAGACAAGAAGACATGCAAAAAACTAGAATTCTCGGTTCCAAAGTGATACTTTTTATTAGATCAACTGGGAAATCGCAAGAAAATCGTCCTTTTCTGCAAGCTTTCGGAATCAAAGTCCCTTCGCACTCATGGACCCAGAGGGACAGCCATCCATCTTCAGCTCCCGCTGTGCAACAATGAAGTTTATTTCCTATCTATGGGGACTTTTTACCATCTTGTACCATCTACACTTTTCCCAGAGCCTGATGAAGGGACTTTGATCCCGAAAGCTTGCAGAAAAGGACAATTTTCTTGCAATTTCCTAGCTGATCTACTAAAAGGTATCATTTTGGAACCAAGAGTTCTAGTTTTTTGTGTATCAGTTACTAGACATCTTTATACTCTGGCTTCTCTAAACAAGGCCCACCAGATAGATACAAGTAATTGTCTGCACACAAGTTATGTGTTGGTAAAGGGGGAGTGACACTAAATAATCTAAGCAGGGGGTCTGAGTTAGATGGAGTCAATGCCACATGCTTATCAAGTAGACCCAAAAATGGTTCTGCTCCATCTTGCCACATTCCCCTTTTCGTAGATCTCAGCTCCACATTGGTTTAGGGTATGCACTGCAAATATATTTGATGGTCACAGATAACCTACCATACAGAGCTAAATTTACAATATTGTTCTTCTGTCCATTTTCCAAGAGTCACAAAATCCTCTTACTCAGCTGCAGTGAATCCTATACAGCAGGTTTGAGTTCGACCAGCTGGGAGTTGGGCAGGAACGTGCAAATCAGGACATCACAGAGCCGTCTGAGGCTAAAAATTCAGACCTGCTGCAACAAACAGCAGAGCCGGATGTTTCTGCAAGGGCCCACTACCCAAGTCGAGACCTAAGTAGTGGTTCTCAACACCCTAGCGACATGTGCCTTTGCCCAGATGGGAATTTTAATCTGCTGGGGTTAATCTACAGTCAAGGTACAGCAAAGATTCCTTGGCTTAACTTAGATGCTATTGCTCCGGACGCTAGGCAGTGCCAGACACTATCTATTTCATAGCATCTGGTTTCAGCGAGCACATGGAAAAGAGATGTGTGTAGATCAGCAGATCCAAAACTCTGACAGCTTGTGCACCACCAATTTAAAACGATACAACCTTAGATATCACCAGCACATTTTTCAGCTCAACCTTAAGTGCCACCAGCAAATTTTTGTCTTATAAAGTAATTATAATCAATCTGTTAATGCGTACCACTGGCAGGTTGTCTGCGTACCACTGGTGGTACCAGCACCACAGATTGGGAACTGCTGGTCTAGATCCAAAGTAATGATTTCTTGTATATTATGCCAGACGGGATGGCAGCTGAGTTTTGTTGCGTTTACAATCTCAAACTCATAGTTTCATAGGGGCTGCAAGGGACCTTGCAAGATTATCGGGGCCAACCCCCTGCACTAGGCAGGAAAGATAACCAGGGTAAGATGACCCCAGCAAGGTGACCGTCCAGTCTCCTGTCGAAGATTTCCAGGGTAGGCAATTGCACCACTTCTGGAGGGAGCTTAGCCCACAGTCTGGACACTCTCTGGACTCTATTTTCAAACTCTATTGCATTGGGATAATAAAGTCCCATTTTCCATAAATTACCAGTATTAGAGGGCTGCAGTTCTTCTCTTTGAAGTGGTACTCTAAATTCACACCTACCACAGTTGTCAAGGGAAATCTGGAGCAGTGTCTATCCAGTACCAGGCTCCAGAGAGCTGTCCTCAAGCTATGAATAAGCTGCTTCTTGAACCAGAAGCTACATAGCCATGTCCACACGGTGCTTTGGGGTGAGCTGACTAGCACTGCTCAGGGATGGCACCAGTAGTCCCATTCTCCTAACTGGCCCCGCTGCAGTATCATGCAGTACAGTGCATACAGTGCAGTGCAGCATGCTTGAGGATATCATCATGGAGCATGCGAAGTTTGGCCATGCAAATATGAGCAAATAGAGAGGGAACCTCTGGGGTCATCAAGAACAGTCCTCTGTTACTGCATGTAACCATGTCATACAATCCCTTTAATAAGCATTTTATCCTTGTTCCCTACACAGAAAGCCGTCGACAGGCGCACAAAATTATATTCCATAATCAAAGCATAGAGTCATAATAATATTAATAGTTTTATTGTATCTTTTTTATGATACTGACTAGAACGCCAGATTTAATTATATTGGATGCAGGTATAAAAATAATCCAATCCTTAAAAATTATACTTTCCTACTACAGTACTGTGTAATTAGTGGAGGTTGCAAATATGATACACCTTTAAATAACACTGGTTTGTAAAAATTAATGAAAAAAACCACAGCTCAGAAGCTAACATTCAGAAATATGCAAAGGGAAATCCAGAACAATGAAAACCCTAAAGCAGCTCTACTGTTTGTACATTCAGATTAATAACAGAAACACAAAGAAATGGTGCCTTTTCAAACAGACTTCCCTGCAGACGGCCTGTTGCAGTTTGGAAGCTGTTCCCAAGATGGTGCATCTGGTTTGCTTTCTTATTTGGAAAAAGCCTATGGAAACGTAGAGGGATGAAACCAGCTGATTTCCACCGAATTTCATTGATAAACTAAATAATTTAATAAGGAAAAATATCCTTCCTGTAAGTTAGTTCTTCTGTGTCTACTGAAGAGAAGGAGTTTTCAATCAAATTCTATTGGGCCCCCCAAAAGAAAAGTTACCCTTTTCTTTTATATTCCATGGGACTTTTCCATATCAGGTGGTTGTATCCAGATCACTGGACTATACCTCGCAGTGATTACACAGGCAAAAAGACCCATTGATTTCAATGAGTCTTGACAAAATAAGGATCGGACCACTTGCATATTGCTTCTGAAGACTGTCAGGCCAACACCTCTCATTCTCCCCCCATAGAGGTATTCCCGACATAGACCCCAAATCAACACATAGGAAAGGTACTGCCCACTCATCGCAAGTCAGTTCTTACAACCGAAAAACCAAATCCTAAACTGGGTTGAGACATTTATTTCTGCTAAATAAATAAATATTTTTTTGACTTTTTGTTCCGCTGTTTTTGTCCCTCCTCCCCACCCTCCCCCACCATCTGTACATATCTTTGTCCTGTATTTGAGCCTCAGCAGATTCAGAAACACAAAAAAATAAATATGCTATACAATGGCTCACTGAAACTCCCAAAACAGACATAATATGCTAGACACCCCCCTTCAAAAGTGGGGGGCTCCATTCTCTTTCCAACGGGGAAGTAAAGCAGAAATTAGAAAGCAGTTTGTCAACTATGATGAACACGCACAAACATCATTTACGATCCCAGAAGATCCTAGCACAGGAGAAATGCGATCAGTCAACGTATAAAATTCACATTCTTTCTCTCTCTAAGAAGGTGCTCCAGACCTTGCACAACAACATATGTACAATCTCACATAATACAGGGTTTGCTACAACATTAAGTACACTTCTTTAAATTAAATACAATATTAAAGGCAGCAAAAATGTCGCACAAGTGTCCAGCACACAAGACAGAGCTGAAATATTATCTGCAATGAAAACCAAGGTGGTCCTGAAGCTGGAATGAGTTGAGGCCTGGATCAAACTCCCATTAAAATCAGAGAAGACTTTTCCTTGGACTTTAATGGAAGTGGGATTAAGTCCCTGGTCTGCTAAAAGTTAAAAACAATTGTCAGCGTGGAAAGCACAGAATCACAGAAAAGGAAAGCGGGAAGTCATCTAGCCCCTGCTCAAGGCAGAATCATCCCTGTCTAAGCCATGCTGAACAAGGAAACACAACGTTTAAGTAAGAAAGAGCAAACATTGAGCAGGCTGCATGAGAAACCCAGATGGATTTGGAAAAGACATTGGACAAGAATTGGAAAGGAATGTTTATAAAATATAGCAGGGCTGTGTAACGGCGGCCAAGCCTGCTACGTCCTTCCCTCGCATTAGTGCACCGGTGGGGGAAAGTCTGGTAGAGATACTGTAGGACCTGCGTTATTTGTAAGGGAAAGGTTTCTCTCTAGGGTGGTGCAGCTCAGTGCTGTCTTCAGAGGCAGGTTGTAACTGCTGGATAGTAAAGGCTCCTTGTACCCAGCTGCACCCGTGTACAGGGAGTGTCCGTCCTGGCATCTGATCACAACATCAGGACTTTATGGTGAGATGTGGCAACAGCAAATGGCCTAATTAGCTGTGTTGCACAACACCGATGCTGTCAAGGGCAAAGGGCCTTTTGTTCTTGCTATCACCCTATTTTACGCTGCAACACTTTGTTGGTACCTGAAAAGAGAAGCAGCAGATTACGTCCGTCAAGTAAATAAGAGCCTGAGCTTCAGCCGTGTGTCTTGAACACCCTCAGCAGCTGGGCTGAGTACCGGCTGCTTCTCTCAGCCTGGCTGTTGAGGCACTCGGGCCAACGCACACGCACTTTGCTGTAGATCTGCAAACATCTTCATTTCTGGTTGGTGCACCTCTGGGGAGAAGGAAACACCGCCTCAGGCGAACGGCACGTAGCCTGTCCTAGCTCATCTCAGACCACAGACATCTTTCATGCTCCTTTCTATCTAATCCTCCTCGCCCAGGAAAATAGTGACACATGGGAGGGGAGCCAAAATCGCAGTTCTGGGATCCTAAAATGTAGAACCTGAGCCCTCAAAAAATGAGACCGCTTTTCTTTAGTTACGTAACAGAAAGCACCAAAGAACGAAAATGGCATTGGGGAAGAATGAGTCATCTCGGACTCTTCCTCATCTCTAGACAGGAATAGCACATCTCGTGCCATTGCCAGATAGTACTTGTGTACAAAGGTGACAAGCAGACAGAAACAGAGATCAAGGTCAGAACTAGATCAGGGATTTGTGTTTAGTTGAAGAGAGCCAGGCGGCAACGCATCACACCCCCACAATGACGATCAGGGCTGTAACCGTCTCACTGGGGTGCCATGCACCCAGCCACCATTCGGCAGGCTAGCGGAGTTCTGATCAATGGGAATTTGGTGGAATTTGGAAAATTACATTCTCTGCCTAAACAGTATTTTTATAGTAGGGAAGAAATCTGTAGATCCAGCTGAGAAGTGGACTGGAATAGGTGGCAGTTTGTTGGCAGCATGACATCATGAAGAATTTCAAGACAAAGGATGAAATGCTATAAATCCTCCCAAATTTCAATTTATCGTCAAGATCATATTTAAAAAAACGCATTGCATTTGCTCCATGAGGTCCTGGGTCCATTTGGGCACCGGTCTGAAAGCAAATGGAGCCCATGAAGGATTAATTCCAACATAACATCAAAGATTGTCCATGCTCTTCCTCCTATGCTAGACACAAGGATTTACTATAATAATAATAATACGAGTTCTCCTTTGGAAAAGGCTTCGTCTTGCATCCCTGCAAGGTGGGTAACTCTGCTGACTCTAACGAGACTGCTCAGTAATTCCAGGCTAACTTCCTAAAACATCCAGGCTAACGGGCTAAAAATGCATCCAAAGGCATGTTTAAAAACAACAAGGAAATGATACAGAAGAGCTAACCATCAGAGTGTGAGATAACCCAAATCAGGAACAATCAGATCCCATTTCCCGTTCCAAAGCTAAGAACAGCATCCAAGCCACTACAAGGAAAAACAGTGTACGAATTCCCTGTGATTTTTCAACTGGTTAAAGCAGGGGTCCTGCAACCCTTACTGACAGAGGGAGTCCTGCTAAATCCTACTCAGAGACACCATAATTACTAACTGCACAGCACCCTGTAGGATCAGATTCTCATGTGCATCGGCAAATAGGCCCCTGCTTGAGATATGCTAAACATTAGCTTGACCCTGCCCAAGGCAGCCATAAAGTTTGGTGGCGTTTCAGGAGGACAAGAAGGGTAGGAGAGCCTGACCCCAAAGAAGTGAGAGCATGGGAGTGTGGCCACACTACTACTTCTGTTCATGAGCTCAAGTTAGACTTGCATGCCATAAATGAGACCCTTCCTCCTTGGATGCATACACCTGTTATGCCTTGCCTACATCGCGGGACCAAGCAGTAACAGAGGCCAGAAGTCTACCGCCACCCAGTGCAAAGGGGTCGGGGGTTCAGAGTCTCTACGGTAAACAGCTCCTCTCTTGACCAGCGACTCAGGATATGTCTTCATAGCAGAGTTCACTTGCATTATCTTCACTGGTGCCTCTTGAAGTAGTCAAGCCTGAGTGAGGGCAGCTGTGCCACAAAAAGGCATTCGGGCTGCAACACACACACACAACTGCTGGGCTCACATCTGCAGCGTACTAAGAGAGAAGTTGCCTGTCTTCTCTGGGCACAGGCAGGAAAAATTGTGGGAAGACACTGGAGAATCAGCAGCACTTAAGCAGAGCTCATCTGTGCTTCAGAGAGGCAATAGCAGCTAAGGGGTTGGACGGACATAAGCTTTAGCCTGCAGAGCAGAACGATTACATTGTAATTAAGGGGTTTTTTGCATGACTGATAATCATAATAGGAGCAACATTCAGCTTACAACTTGTGTGAGCTGGCAGTGAAGACAAGCCGTTGCTGTACTTGATTAACATGAACGGCTCTAAGCATTCACCTGTGCAGTCAGGGACCTTTGGCTCAGACCCACGCTGAAGGATGTAATAAATTATCAACTTTGAGCTTCTTTCACAACGATCAATAGAATTACAAAAGCCCAGCGCGGCATCTCAAAAAATGAAAAGTGTTTGGGGAAAGCACAGCGCAGCACAAAACAGAACAGGAGAAAACAACTGTAAAACAGCACTGAGAAACTATTTTGACATTAGACCCACTTGATCGAGAACAACAGCATTTTTTTTAAATGTTGAAAAACGCTGACATTTTGATTTGCTCAAAAACAATGACAAACTTAGCAGAAAAGGGGAAAACTTTTTTGGTGAAAAATTTGAAAAAAATTTGCAACATTTTAGTACAAAATGTCCAGTTAGCTCCGTGGTAAACGGGTGGTAAATGACCATGAATGAAATGAAGGGGCGGTTAATGATCCTTCACTCAGATTCACCTGTTAATGGGGCTGATGGAAGAAGTCAGTCTAGAATCCTTTACCCTTCATTACTTAGGATCTTGTGCTTTTCTCACAGTGCGTGTAACTCATTACAACAAACCTGACCTCCAGTTTTGCAAAGCATTCCTATAGCTACCACCAAAATCAATGGCAGGCATTGGGTCCACTCCCTCTTATGCACTGCCCAAAGTTGACATCATCTCTGTCCCATAAATGCTATAACACTTAACCACTTTCCACTTACGGATCTTCAGCAATGTGTTCATCTTTTCAAAGCAATGAGAACTGCTTCCTATACTTTCCTATAAAAGACTCCATCAAGAAATACCTGATCTCGCTCTTGTTGAAGTGCACTGAAATCCCGGCTGGGATACAGCCCTAGGTAAGGTCCTGCTGGGGACTGCTACGGTGACTATTTACAGTCTAAAGCCACACTTTTTGAACAACACTGTAGACTGGTGGACAAAACACTGCTACATTCAGAGTTTTCTGAACACAAAGAAGATTTTTAAAATCCACTCTGGGAGTTAGCTCCATCTTTGTTTCCCATTCATATGGAGGAGGCATGCTAAGCTCCCTGTATGTCTTCACAAAAGCCAGCTTACAAATTCAGCTAGCGTGGCCAGAGGCAGGGCTCAGCTGAGCAGGCATTTTGAGAGACTGATACTTTCCAATAAGAAAATGGTAATTTGTGGGCAATCCAGTGCAGGAAGCAGAACAGGGCACAGAAAAGGAGAAAAGTTTGCAGTGAACACAAACCTCCAACCCATAACAACTGCACAGTGTGTATCTTGGCATACAGGTTGGCCATAAGGAAAAACAGTAGTCAGACCAACAATTTACAATACCTGTAAACAAAACACTCCCTAGTGGTTTTAGCTTTAGGGTGCCATCATCAGTTAGTCTGTCTGTACTGATCTACTACCACATGCGCGTGATGTAAGTTAAGAGGTGAAAGAAAAAACTGGAGTACAGATTAACTTCCATGAACTTCTCCTTGTGTCTTATATTGCTCTGCATGTGGGCTCCTTCTTTTCCTCGCTTCTCCACCACAGCTGTGAAGGGGTTCTCCCAAGGCAGCTCTGCTCTGTGTTGTCTCGAGACTGAAGTCCCCCATACGGGTAAAAGTGAAGACTAAAACTGGCATCAAGTGAGCTGCCAGGTGACAGCATGTACCTGGTGAACACACAGCACGTAACTACGATGACCTTCCACTCCCACTCACTCTGATTAAAAATAGTCTCTTCTTCTGGTTTCATCACTAATAAAGGAAGGATTATATTGACCGGGATAGATGCATGAATGTCGGGATCCTGGCAAACCAGTGTAGGGAGGATAAAGTCCATTTCTTTCCAGTTCAGGATTTCTTAGATTAGTTGGCTGTATTGGAAAACAGAAAAGAAAAGACGATTATTTGGGGGCTCTAAAAGCATTTCTTTCTTCAATCCCTAGCACTGAAACAGATGCATATATGGTTTTGTTCTTTGCTACGGTTTCTGTTCAAGTTTTAATTGATTTTGGACATCTGTTATTTTATTACGAGTCATTTAGGGTGCCTACACACAAGCAGCGAGTCTGCTGGAGCGTGGTAATGACCGCACTCCAGCAGACTCCAGCATCTCAGGCATCGGTGCCCCCACGCTGAAAAATGGCAGCAGGGCCATTTTAACTAAAGCTCGTTCAACAAGCTTTAGTTAAAGTGCCCTTGCCACCTTTTGTAAGCGCAAGGACACTGATATACAAGATGCTAGGGTCCTTTAATTAGCGTGGCTCTTGGAGCTGCTTTAACTAAAGCACCTTCCCCCTGCCCCAAAGCACATGTATAAACGCCCTTAAGTTTTGACACTCAAGCTGGTCTACTCTGGCATAGCTCAACTGAACTCAGTGGAGACAGGCTGATTTACATTGGCTGTAGACCTCTGCATAAATGTTATGCAAATATATGGTACAGTCCTTTCAGGTGCTACAAATATTGTCATGGCCCTTATAAGGATCTCTAAATTAGCATCTCCTACCATTGCATAACTTCAATGACTGTGATTTTTCTAGGTTTGGGGTTTTTTGGTCCGGTCTAGTTTTAAATGTTTTAAGTAGCATTTGCATCAAGTAATTAAGACAGGAGAGAATTTAGGAACATAGGTGAAGTTTGGGAAACTCTTCCACAAGCAAAGAAAGCTGCTGCAAAGGGAAGGGCTGTGCACATGAAGAAGACAAACACATCTACACAATAAGCTGTGGGGCTGCCTTATTTTGTCTGCCCAGGAAGATGGCAGCAGCTGAACTTTCACAGAAACACAGGACCAGAGAAGCCTCCTATATCATCAAATCTAGTCCCCTGTTGTCACAGGCAATGGGACCAGATAATCTCCTTTGTAAGTACGCTACTTTACCTACTGGGGCCTAACAGGATCTTTGTTTTCTACAATGTGGATTTTGTGGTATTTCCCCATTCTGGGGGCATCTACATGAGACACTTACTGTGGAGTTACCTACTTAACTCCGCAGTAAAGCATCTCTATCTACACGTGTGGAGCTATAAGGCCAGAATAAACTAATTCACTTGGCTGTAGGTTAGTGCTACCCAACACAAGTGCTACTCTACAGTGGAGTTATTTACTTCACCACAATGCACGTGTAGACAGTGACCAGGCTGGCTGGGGCATGAGCCCTCTACCCATGTGCTCCAGCCAGCCCTTCCCGCAGCACACTGAGCCAGGTCGGAGCAGCTCTGGGCTGGTAGGCTGACTCCTGGGGCTCCCTGCCAGCCAAGGCTGAGCCACCCTAGCTCAACACATTGTGGCCCTGGCCACATGTGTAAACACTGCACCTAGGAGCAATAAACTCCAGAGCAAACTGCACTAGTTTATTGCGTCACATTAATATTCATGTGTAGACATGCCCATCGAGTAGCATTAAACCGTTGTTTGATCCTGTTGTGAGACTCTTTGTTACTATACAATGCACTTATGAAAAATTGGTTTCACCCCCCCTGTCAAAACTCCCTTTCCTGGTCATTGGGCATAAAGAGAATTTTCAGAAAAGTCTGTGAAACCCCTCTTAATTTCTAAGTCTCTACCCTTAACTTGGGTTATTTCCCTTGATTGTATATGACTCAATAAACAGGCACTGGGAAAAGGTCATTTGGCCAAAAAATGCAAATCAAAACAAATCTTGCTGTCTGCTCTCTAAATTCTCTCCACAGAAAGACATTCCAGAAAATGTGCCTGATCCTGTTACCTTTACTCATGTGATAAACTTATTCACTTTATAGGGTTTATCTACATGAGTAATGATTCACAGGATTATATCCTTTCCCCACCAAGCTTCCCACACTCTATTCATGACCTAAGGCACTTGCTTTATTCTTTTATTTACATACGATAGCTACACAACGCAGTTCCAGATACCGAATAATAGACGTCTGTCATCTGCAACAGGTTCTTCGTGCTTCCGTTCTCTTGCATTTCTATTGTCTCTCTTCCCCACTCTGGTCCTCGGGGGTTCTTGGGGTACTCAGCGTATGGTGACATTTGGAAATCCCCACTCTTGAAGATAAGTTTGCTTATGTCATTTTTATTCTTTCTGTTTAAGGAGGAGAGAAGGGAAGTTTAAAAGGCAGAATTGACCTTGTTGCCTTCTTTTATTTGTGAAAGAATCTAAGGAGCTTTACCCTGCTTCCTAACTGAAGAAGAGGAAAATTTTTCTTAGGAAATATAGTAAAACCGGGATCATTTGTATCTGGGTGGTTCACAAACCACTTCGCTTGCAATGAAAGATGAGTTGCTCAGGTGTTTGCTGAGAGTTGTTATTCCCAAGCGTGCTGCTCATCATTGCTTCCACGCAGCTGGGCAGGGAAGCAGTGCCCTTTGAAACAGAAGCCACAAGAAGCGGCTGGAGCACCTTGGTGGTCAAAACAGCTGTTTGCTGCAACTATATATGGATGAATCTGTAGTCACAGCAAACAGCTGTGTATATATCCCTACCTCTTCGCAGGTGGGTAAGGCACCTAACTCTGCAAAGTATCCGTGTTCGACCAGATATGAAAATCAAGCTACTCGAGGTATGTACATATGAACATATGTGCCTCACAGGTATATGCTATGTTTGTCCCAGGGCCTTCATAGAGAAATGACTCCAGCCACAAGGGTGGAAAGACTGAGGACAGGCTGGCAGGAGCAGAATAGTTGTTTCATAGTTGGTCGGGTTGGAAGGGACCCGAGTAGATCATCGAGTCCAACCCCCTGCCATGGGCAGGAAAGGATGCTGGAGTCAAACGACCCCGGCTAGGTGACTGTCTAGCCTCCTTTTGAAGACCCCCAGGGCAGGAGCGAGCGAGAATATACTGTAAACTTCAAGTAAAACTACGCATGCATTGGCATTAGCAGATTCAACTGAAAGTAACCTTAGATCCACACCTGCAGATTCACCGCAGCCACATCTCTCAAAGTACGTGTGTACTCCTCACCCCAAACTTCCCCCAGGAGAGTTTACGTGGCTGGTCTGAATAAGTAAATTTTAAAAGAGCACCAAAGCATCCCCACCAGTCAAAAGGACCTTACAAGACTCTCCAAACTGAAGCGGTTCCCAGTTCAACAATGTGCCCTGAAGATGGCAGTGATGTTATACACACACAGCAGCTAAAGGATCGTCTACCCAAGGGACAGAAGGTTATCAAGGAGCTGGAGTGGAAATCAGAATTGCTGGGTTTTCTTCCTCCCTCCCTTGATGGGGTATAAGAGGGAGGCATTCTGTTGTGCAAAAGAGAGGCACCACATGCATGGATATGCAGAGGCCTACATTTCGTGTAGGATATGAAGCCCATTATGCAGGACCCACACGCTATGGCCGTGAATGTGATGTGTGAGCAGTGGGGTTGGAAATTGGGAACCAGGCCAGACCAGTAGCTTCTACCCTGCTCAAACAGTCTTCCCTTGGCCCCCTGGATTTGAATTTTCTCTACCATTTCCAATAAACACAACTCAGAGTTATTTGGACTATGTTCTGCAGAAAAATGTTTCCCCTTAACTGTAAGCACAATGGATCCCTTTGCATCTTCATTAAATCTCCTGTTGACATTACATTTTAATATCTGCCCATGTATCCTGTCAGGTCTAGGTGCACAGCACGAAGTCAATTAAAATGAACCTTACAGGGTTCAGTGTCTTGCTTCTGGCACTTACCTACAGCAAGTGATTATCAGTGCTATTCCCAGAATGAGCAGAAGTCCACCACCAGCAGCCGCAATTACCACAGTGATTAGCTGATATGCTAAGTACAGAAGAGATACAGGAGATACTTAGAATGGCAACATTTATAAATATTTCAGTGAGCATATGTATGTCCAGCAGGCAAAGGCATTAAGAATGACTCTCCTTTGTTCAAATGTTACTGAGTAGCGTGTTAAATTTTGCTCAGTACATTTGCCTGGAGCTGGGGAGTCTCTGGGAAAAAGTGGGAAAACAGGAACTATTATACTTGGAACAACAGATCCCCTTTGGAACAGTCTGTATTTATGAACACAAGAGTTTTCACTTGTAAAATGAAAACTACCAATTCACCTCAAAGTAACATCCTGAGATACCATCTGCTAGCCCCCTTCCCCTGCCTCCCTAAAATGTTGCAATTTCCTCCCCCCCAGGACAGAATTTCTGATTTCTGATCTGCTTTAATGCAGAACAAAAAAATTATAGCTGGTTCCAGGGTATGAAATTTAGGTCTCCAATTTCCTTGCCCTGAGCAAGAGCTCTGTTTTAGGAAACAGGCCAAGAATTTGTCAAGAGTGATGACTGATAGCAGTGATCCAAAGAAAACTGGGCCCTGCTTATCACGAGGAGAACAAAGCAGGCTGACCGCAATCCAGGCTGCAAACATATTAGACCGTCTACACAGTAAACTCCCCATGCTCAGCCCATGCTACGCAGCCCGCTCAAACCGCCGCATGGACGCAGCTGTATTGCGCAGCACCACTGCATGCATGGGGATACTGCTCTAGAGCATGTTACATTTACTATGTAGACACAGCATGACTGCTAGGAGAGATATCTGTGCCCACAAGATCCCACCCAGGAATAACCTGAAAGGAAGCTCAATACTTACGGTTTCCACAGTTGAATCCCCCCAAGCCAAATGGGCAGCTGCAAGAGAAAAGAACAGCGGATTTTAAACGTCAGAGTTTTTGCTGTAGCTACATTTTCCAGTAGCAATTTGGAAAGCGGACTCGTGGGGGGGAAATGGGAGGAAAGTCACGGAATCCACCGTACCTTACGCAGGTCTCGTTCTCTAGCTTAAACCCATCTTCGCAAGCTGAAAAAAAAGGAAGAGAAAGGCCATAAGCATCCTCAGCGGTACGCCAGCTGTATGCCTGTACAGTCCCTCACAAGTTGCAAACAGAACAATTGCAATCCAGGCTGAAGATACCTTAGCCCTTGCCTATGTACTAAACCCACCACGCTCAGCCATGCTAATTAGCCCACTCAACGTACAGCGTGGATGCAGCTGCGTTTCTCTCTGTTGAGGTGACAAACACCCAGGACTACTCATACATAACGTGAGCAGCAAGAGTGGGACCAGTCAATCGTTGCACCGTGAAGTGGACAACAGGCTACATATAAAGGAGAAGGTACATATATTTGCTGCCACCTGCGGCAGAACGAAAGCACAGGCACTTAGTACCAATGAGCTGAGCATCACCCATGCCATTCCTGCTCCTTTGAAGGTTTTTAAAGGTCACGACGAACCCAGCAGACCCCTGGCAAGCACTGTACAAGTATGGCCAACTTTGGACTAGGCACAACAATGCACTTAATCACGCGTTTAACTTTTCAGAACAAAAGCAGGATTTAATAGAAGCACTCAGCCACAGATAATCTGTAGACCAGGGTTACCATTTTCACCGGCAACATCTTTACAGCAACATCAGAACCTTCTTGGAGAATATCTCTATTTCTAGGAAATTCTGTTTCCTCCCTGAAACTCTGGCCTCTAGTTTAATGATTTTGTTTGATACTCAGTTATGAAATAACTGAATATATACATTTATATATTTAAAAAATCATTATTCATTAAAAATTATCGAACTAGACTGTTTAGATAGGCCCAAAATGATTTTGTGTAACACAAAACATATTGTGTAATCTGGGAAAAAATTGGTTTGTCTTTTAATTAGGCTTGAAAATGCATTTTGGAATGATAGAATTTTCTGCGGGATTCAAATTCTCATTTCCTGCCTTCTCTACAGTAACCCAGGAATAAGTGGGGAAGCTACTGGACAGGACTGAAAGGTGTCCATAGCATCAGGAATACAAGGACTTGTAGTGCTTACTCTGCAGAGGCTTTACTGAAGAAAGACTCTGCACAATCTCTATTGTGTTTCTGGTCCAATACTAACGATGAAAATATATTAAAAATAAATATACACCCTGTTCCAATAGCAGCTGGACAGGACTTTTTTGCCATAGCCCATCAAAAGGTTTATAAAACCAGGTCTAGATATATGGAGAGTTGTTTTATGTTTAACACCTTTACTATCTGAGGTAGCAGTGAGCACCCTGCCCTGATACCTGAACATCCCTGCTAAACAATGACCAGCCACGTGTCTCTAGATCCTCCCTGCTGTTTTATAGATCGTTCTCCCTTCCTACAGTGAGGCCCCATGGAGTGAGCGCTCTGCCCAGGCAGAGATCAAACAGCATCTCTGTCTGTAAGGCTAAAGCTTACAATGTGCCAAGAAGCGCAGTAAGCAGCCATCCACCAACACTGATCCATTCCTAAGCCCGAATGCATGATGTGCTTATGCTCCTACGTTGCATTCACCCCCTGTAATTTGGCTGATCTAATGATACAATGTTAGGCTCTTATAGAAAGGTTAGGCTTTTTGGGTAAATAGGGTGCAGCTATGACCATTACCTTAAAGGAGGACATAAAGCATGTACATTTGGTGATATAGCTAGAGAAGGGCTGGGTGTGATAAACGCAGCAGACCAGTGGAGGTCACTGTTAACCTGCAGTAATGCAGCCATGGCAGGATCTTTGTTTCCTGCTTCTATAAAATGCATTTAAATGTCACAGTGAGTACCTATCTGTTTATAAACCTGTATCTCAATGTCCAGAGATGCTTGGCATAGAAAGCTGGGGGTCGGGGGGGAAGGCTGAAATTGCACAGCAAGTTTAAGGGATGCTGACAAAATCATAACAGATCAAGAGAGATTTTGCAGCAGAGAGATCTCATAACACCAACTGAGAGCTTCACAGATTGTTCAATGGACTCATCCAATCTGATCCCCTGCACAACACAAGCCAAAAACTCCCACATTCGTTCTGGCTTCACATCCACTTGCTGTGGCTGATCATGATTTTTCAAATGGAGACGTCACCAACACACCTGGTAGGTTACTGCACTGACTGATTCCTTCACTGCTAAAAATTTGCCTCTTATTTTTAGTCTCACTTTGCTTAGCAGCAGCCTCCACCCATTAGACCTTCACCTGCTAGGCTGGAGAGCCCTCCATTATTGAACTGCTCTTCTCCGCAGCTAGTACTTGTGAACTGTGATCACGTCACCTCTTCACCTCTCTTTAATAAGCTAAGCAGACTGAGCTCTGGCTCTTTCAATGCCAGACGCGTTTCCTAAGCCTTGCAATTGTTCTTGTGGCTCTTTTCAAACCACTTTTCCATTTAATTGTGGGCACCAGAAGAGGACACTGGACTCCGACGGCTCTGACACCACTGCCAAACGAAGAGGGAACCACCCTCGTCTCCACCCGATACTCCCGGTTCAGTGAGCCAAGAATGACACTTCAACCACAGCACTGCGCTCTCCCTGGCTGCTCTCCCCAAAGACAAATGGATACAGCAGCTGCTGCAGGCCTAGTATCCCTCTGCTGCCGAGAGAGGTGGCCATGGATTAGGGTCCTGGGGGATGTGGCTGCACAGTGTCCTGCAGGACACGCACCTCGGGCAGGACTTGCTGATGTGCAGGGGGAAGGGTCGGGTCCCGCACACACCATTTCAGTATGGCTTTGGGTTTTTGATTATTTTTTTTTAACGTGATGCAGACCTGCAGAGCTCTTTGTGCTGATTTCCCTCCCTCCACCCCCTCCTCTGCTCCTTTGAACCCGATCCCAGGCAAATTCACCTTGCCGCTCTCACCGGGCACTGGCTACTCAGAAATCTCATCTGTGCGCTTAAAGGCCTAGAGCGGCCAAGCAAGACTTTCAACTCCAATTCTTCTTTTTTTTGCCTTTTTTTCTTTTTTTTTTTTTTGCCTTTTGTTTCTGAGCTTTGCCACCCTCATCCAGGAAGTGCTCCAGGGGTAAGACTCCTCTGGCTGGGATGAAGAGCTCATGAGGCTTTCCCTGTTCTGCACTGGGAGCACTGTTTTCTTGATGAAGCTACAGCCAGGAGTGGTATTTTTTGTGGCTGCCGTTCCAGTAACCACACCCTTGCGATTTCCTTCCTACAACCCTCTTTCCCTTTTAATCCTCCAAACCACACCCAGCTTCCTCTTAAGGATTCCTGGTAGCATAGGACAATAGCCATTTCCCATGGTGGGGAAAACTATAATCGGAATTACCGCTAGTGAGCATTCAGCATCCATCTGAGCCAGACTGACAGCACCCACAGCCAAGGTCAAATGTTCAAACAGTTCCTGTTTAGGCACCTAAAAATAAGGGCTAGTTTTCAAAAGAGTTCAGCCTATTATGCCCTGCCTTTGTCTGACATAATGCCCCCGACGATCAAGCAGGGAGCCATTTCGAAAATCTGGACCATGTAGAGGTGCCCAAATGGAAGCAGAGCCTTTTGAAAATGCAGCCCCAATTTTGAGTGCCAAGACACTGAAAATCAACCCAGGAGCGCTTTTGAAACTCGGATTCTCCCCTTATGGAAGATGGATTTCCAGCATCCCCCTCCCCCCAAACTTGACTATGTGGAGGTAAAATTCTCCTTGATACAACGTCCTGGAAAGGCCTAGGGTGAATGTCACCGAGGCCATCTACAAACTCACAGAGGCTTCATATTGTCTAAAATGTGGTGACTTGGGGCTAGGGCCATTGGATGATGGAGCCAACAGCAGGGAAGTATGACTGCACCGCACAAAGCAGCCCACCATGGAGATATGTGAGCTAGCTGGGCTATCTGAAACACTGCATTTCTCAGCAGGGTGAGTTAGCCTGTGTAGAGCTCCAGGGACCGTGACTTTAGCTGCTGGGGTACCCGAATTAGCACGGATATCGCTGCAGCCTACAGCATCGTGCAACGGAGATATACACTCATGCTGTTGCAGCCTTCTGACTGATTGAATGCACCAGTAGATACTTATTTCACAGACCGAATGAGATAAATGAATATGGAATAATCCCATCTGTCTGAAGTACTTCAACGACTGGCTAGCACCCTAAGCACTAGACCATGCTTCTCGGCAGTTCTCCTCAAACATGTCATACTCCCGAAGCCTGCACCATTTGACAAACAACTTCTGTGTGTGGGAGGCAGGGGAGGAAGGGGAAAAAAGCCATTTTTTGGATGATTCTATTGCAGTAAAGAAATATGTATTTTTTTAAGTAGGTTGAACACATTCTCTCCTTCTCCCTCTTCTTTGTTAGTGCTGATGACCCCATTCCACATATGAGAACTAAACAGGAAAACATTATCACATGTTTTCCAGGGAGGACAGATTAGATGTCTTTAAGCTTAATTCAAACCTGACTATATTGGTGAGTGCTGTGTGAACAGCCACTGCGTCGTTGACTGGACCTTGGTCTACACGCCCCAGGTGAGACTGGAGGCCCTTTGTGCCCAGAATTGTATACATGGAGTCAGATGCATTTTGATCCCAAAGAGAAGATGGGCAGGGAAACGGAGTAGTAAAGTGTCTTTCTTAAAGAGAAGGGGCTGAACTAGGATTAAAACCCAGGACTCTTGAGTAGGGTTTGGCATCCAGAATGAACCTACAAACCGCCGAGCTATCAAAATGCGATTAACCCACTAGCCTGGCCAGTTCTCCTCTTTGACCATCTTGACTTGTGAGCTCTTTGGTGTATGAAACATGCCTTGCCACAGATTTGCACAATATCGACCACGTGGCAGTTGCTGCCAGTAGCATGAATATACATCAAAACCTACCAAAATCAGATGGCTGTAACTGAATAGTCTATAAGGTGACAAAGCGCTTTGATGATCCTGTGATGAATACTTAGACCAAAGCAGGGACAAAACTGACTATGGTTCATTTAAAACACAGCGAGTAAGATCTGGTGGTAGAAGCAGTAGTTAAATGATATTGGCTCCTGTCCTTACATTTTTATTACAAGATCTTTTAAAAATAAATGTGCGCTCCTTCTCAGCTTCTTGGTCATTTAAGAATATTAAGGATACATAAATAAAGCTTGCGAATTTAAAATAATTATCTTTCCTTCCCCTGGAGATCAGACAAAACAGAAATAGAAATAGCTGCACTATGTCATCTCGGCTCTGTGCTGCTGAACTTTTGCCACAGGCATTTCAACCCCCCCTCTCCCTCCCCCCTTTTTTTTTGTCTTTTCACTGGTTTCTTCTGACTTGCACAGCATGCTCCAGAAAGAGATAATATTATTACTGCAGGGAGAGAGATTATATCTTCAATTTCTATGGCAAACTACCATAACGGAGGAAATCTAAGTGGCTAATATTTATTCATAAGGTTGAGCTCCTTAGCATGAATGGAAATTAAAAAAAAAAAAATCCCGACATGAAAAATCATTTCAAATGGGAGCAAAAGATGAAGCAGAAACTGAGGAAATGTGGATGCATAAAGAGCAATACCTCTGCAGGAATGATCCTTCTTGTTGTATTTAAAGTATCCGCTTCTGCAGTTACAGACTGCAATGCCATCGAAATCTCTGCATTCAGAAGTTTCTTTGTCGCATTCAGGGTCTTTCTGTTCACATAAACCGCCAGCTACCATAAAGACATGGACAAGATCAATACGTTTCCATGTAAACAGTTACGCACGCTGATAATTGGGCTTTCCCCATGTATCGCACTGAGGTCAGGTATTGCTTTTCCCATTTTTTACTAATAATTTTCCTAATTGTCCTAATAATTTTTAATAATAATTTTGGAGACAAAGTCATGCTATCTAATGTTGCTATTACTTGTACAATCACTGATGTCAGATCTGTAAGAATAATGGATTTGTCAGGTTTCTGGCACTTCTGAGATTTTTAAAAAAAACCTGATTACAGGTCAAATCAAAAAGTTGAAAAAATTATTTGGAGCCAACCAAAACGTTTTGTTCTGACCAAAAGAAACTGCTTTGTTTCATTTTTGAGCTTTTTTACTTTTTAGTAAATCAACTGGAAGGACGTTTCAAAACAAAAAGTCGTCTTAAATTAAAGGAAAAGAAACATTTCATGTAGAATATGTGGACAGTGCTGGGATATTTTGCAGGGGGGGGAGGAGTTGCTTTTATATGCACAATTCAGCAAAACTGACCTAAATACATTAAATATTTCTGTCCCCCCTAATCTGCACTGCTTACTAAAAGCTGGATCACCTGCTAAAAAGATAGTCATTGCTAGAGTGTGTACTGATAGTGAAGTTTTCCCTTTGTAACTCCCAGTTTGAACTGGCCGAGATTCCCCTTCCCTTTTGAATGCATCGTCTTGTCTCTTATCTAAGAAAATAGCTTGTGCTGCTGCTAATCCTATTTACCTTTGGACATGAACTTAGAAAACTGAACTTAATGAAATGGAGCCAAAGAATAGGCCACTCCCTAGGCTTGGAAAGCTGGCCTGACACAGCAAGTATTACCATTTCCTATAGCTGGATGCAGGAATTAATGAAGAAGTGCTGTGGCCTGCTCAAGGCAAAAGATGAAATTGGGTGACCATAATGGCCTTTTAGCCTCTTTCTAATCTAGTCTATCTTTGGGGGGTTTTGGGGGGAGGGGGTTAAATCCATATGACAACATTCTCTGAATTTTATGCTTAATTTGCCAATGACCAAACCAATTTTTCTTTTGTTTGTCTTGTAGACTTGGACCCAAAAGTAAGTTTTTCTAATTTTTGAGTAATCCTAATCTTTTCGGACTCAAGGCATCCCTCAGAAAATGCTGGTTCTTAGCTTCCCTTTCTTTTCAGACTATGTAAAAATAATAGAGTAATTCTGTTGTGCAGGACTCAGAACGGCCACAACAGAGCAGAATGTTTCTGACACTGTGGCGTCCTATTTGAAATCTCTGGGTTTATCTTGCAAATCATTTTTGCATACCTAATAGCGCTAGTATTTTGTGGCATTCCACGGCACCCTTGAGAGGTTCTCAATGCAACCCAGGTCTTGCAATGTCAAGACACCCTGGTTGAGAATCAGTGGTCTACAGCAACATCACAAAGCTCTGGAGACAGAAGTGTCTGATGGAAGTCACTCTTTTAAACACCACTCATTTCATGGGATATCACTCCTTTTAGTCCTCAAGGTACCACCAAGCACTCAAAAAATTAAGGGTCCCTTCATTTCTGTTGTTATACAGGTCATAAAGTACCCAGAGAAGTAAAAATAATTTCCGTTGACGGAATGAATCCCTCGGCATTTGAGGGTCCCTGCATGAATAATGATTTGCATCTCTCACTTGGGTCCTTTGACAAACATTGTATTCCAGGTTTGCTGCTGGTGGGCGGAGAATTATGCACAGAAACTCACTTTTTCTAGTGACACACTCCACTGCAGAAACTGGGGAAGTCCAATTCCGGACAGACTCGCTAATTAAAGTAGACGAGAACCGTTGCAATCAAACCGATGGGAGGATTCTGTATCTCAGTGGGACCTACATCTGCTCCTCTTCTCGAGCAGCACTGCACTTGCATCATTCAGAGAGGTTCAAACCCCACAATCAGAATAAGCCTCCGTGCTTTTCTCATCTGGCTCAGATTCAATGCTGTCTCCCAGAGATAAAAGGACCAGGCACAATGACCTCAATCCTGTCCTGTAATGTTTTTCTATTCAGAGGCACGTTTTCACAAACAGGCAGATTTCTCACACATGTGCCTAAGATATGACTTGAAAATCTGCATTCCCTATTGTGCTTCATAAGCTTTAACATGACTTCTATTTAAATTATAAACATTTTAAAGGAGCTTTTCAGAAAGCCACCTTGACTTTTTTTGGTTGTTGAATGAAAGCCATATAAAACAAGATTGCCACCTTGGTCACGATGAATCCAGATGTTATTTACCTGTGTGCAGCTGTGTAAGGCTTGAGAGGAACTGGCAGGTTTCAGGAGGGGATTTGCAAGCTCTGGCATAGTTTTGTAAATTGGTACGAATGTCCTTAAGCGTCACGTTGGAGGCTAACAAGAAGGTGGTTTGGACTGAAACACGGACAGAATTTGACTCCCTGCCAAACAGACACACAAAAAAAAAAAGACAGCCTTGATCAGTATTGTCTACGTAGCTTGCTATTATGAATATGAGCAATACCCAGAAGAGATACAGCATGTTGAAAGAACTATGTAATCATCAATTGATTGATCCATTCCTATAACAACTCTGTGCTGCTTTTAAACCCACTCTATAGACATGATCACGGATCCTGGTTTTCTCTGTTTAAAAATAGCTCTAATTTTTCGATTAAAAAAAAATTGCAATTTCTCTGATCAAAAACCCCAAAATCTGCGATTAAAATGAAATGACACCATTTAGAGAGGTATAAATGAAACATGATGTTTTATTGATACATTTACAATTTTAAAGCAGTGCAGAAGGATACCGGTGCCTCAATCACTGTAATAAAATAAATTCTAGGTACCTATAAATTTGGCTATTTGTTTTGGGGTTTTTATCATGAAAAATCAGAGCTCTCCCTGCCCCCTTTACTCAGCAGGACACAGGTCCCAGCCCCTCACTCTCCACCCACAGCCCCCCAAATCCCCTCAGCTGCCAGGCCTAAGGGGCCAGGGACCTGGGTCTGCAGCCCCCTGCTCCCTGCACCAGTGCGAAGCCCCAGCTGCTGCGTGCGGGAGGTGGCAGTGGCTGTGCGGAGCCTGGCTCCCCCTTCCCTGTGGGCAGCACGGCCAGACTGGAGTCCATGAGGAGGGTAGGTGTAGGCTGGTCGCTGCGGAGGCCCCGGGGGAAAGGCAGCAGGGCGGGGAGCCCGAGCCCACAGCAGGAAGCTCACCTCTGCCCCATGTACAAATCTGTGTCCCCCATACTCTCCCCAGGAGTGCACGCAGCAATGGGGAGCCAGCCCTGCCCCCCAGATGAGCTGCCCACAGCCCCAACCCACTCCCTGCCCTGTGGCAATGCCACAGACCCAAAACCCACGCACTGCCCCAGCTGGGTACCAAACCCATCCCTAGTCCTGCCCAGCTCTCTCCCTCCCTATGGAGGCCTCAATCCCTCCTCCCCCACCAGACTTACCTGCAGGAGTTGCTCTCCAGGCTGTCTGGCACCCATGTGCATGTGTGAGTGTGCACACGCACATGGTACCCTGTATCTGACCGCCATCCTCCTGCCCCCCTCCCGGGCTGAAACTCTGCCCGCCTGCACAGAGCTTTTTGCAAAAGTGGAAAGTATGTTTCTCCATTAAATTGAAAAATCTACGTTTTTCTTGTTTAAAAAGGAAAATGTGCGTTTCTTCCATGGGAAATGGAAAACCCGGGTCCCTGGACATGATAAACATACACCCAATTATTTATTTAAGGGCCGAGTTCTGCCTTAAACCGGATACTAGGATTTGTGCTGAAGCCAGTGGAAGGAATTACTCACAGGGGCTGGGGCAGGTCAAGGGACATTAAGGGCCTGATTTTAAAAACTGACCACCAAGCTGGGATTGCTCAGCACCTCTGGGATTGCTAAATCACAGGCTAGAAGTGACTTCGCCAAAGCCACAGAGCAAGTCAGTAGCAGAGCCACAAGTAGTACAAACTCCCAGCCCCATGGTCAGGCCTCTAGGTGCACGAACTCTATGTTATCTATCAATCTGCTGTAGACACCGCCTCAAACTGCAAGGTTGGATCCAGACCCACACTTCCCCATACTTTGAGGCTGCCGAGAAGAAAGGGTTGGTTGGTTCTCACTCATTCCAAGGGAACATCCAGCCCTAATGTCTATTAAATCTATGAATATTTTGTTGCATCCCTTACCTTGCAGCTTTAACGATGGAGTGGCAGTACCCAGGCAGCGTTGAGAGAGACATGTTCAGCTGAAGAAAAGAATGGGCAATCTGTTACCATGAGTGAATTCAGCGGGGATCTCTGAACTCAGCCACAACCCCGTATTGCAGTTGCAAAGCGATGTCTTCACACTGTCACCAAGGGAAGGATGAAGCTGCTGTGCCGCTCTAAATACGTGTAAACACCTACAAGCATCTCTTCTGAGCAGCCCGTGAAATAGTGAGGCAAAAACCCTGCATAAGGCAAGGTGCAGAGCAATGCCCTTGGATGCTGCTCATCCACCAAGGAGCCTCCTGCTAAGCTCCAGCCCCACGCTAAGAGTCAGAGACTCAGCCATTTATTTTGCATAGATATCTGCTGCCTCCATGGTGGTTATAATTTCATCTCCCTGATGCTTTCTGAACGTCATCAGACACACCATCTTGTCTGATAAACTGTTGTGGTGAACCGTGGTAACCAAAGTCCACTAACAAGCTGATAAAATGTTCCAGAGATGATGAATTAGCTGGGAGACTGGAGCTCTGTCCCTGGCAGGAGTGATGTGTCATCTTTTCAAAATAATTTGAACATGAGGTTGAACATGTGTGAAATTTGCTGCTGAGTCTGGGGCGGAGCCAGGATATTGCTCCTGGGCTTGGCTCCAGAGTCACCCTAAAGCTTTTTAAAACCTTACGCTGGGAAAATACAGTATGACAAGACAGGAGCAGGAAGGGGAGATGGTACTTCAGCCTGTCCATGAAGACAGGCTCCATTGCCCTGCGCACTTTCTGCAGGGACTTCTGTACAGAATCATACAAAATTAGAGTTGGAAAGGACCTCAGGAGACCATCTAGTCCAACAGCCTGATTAAGGCAGGACCATCCCCAACTACAACCTTAGCCTAACTCCTTCAAGCTTTCCTAAAACAGGACCTTTCCAGGGATGGTTTCAAGGCATGGAGGTACAGGAAATCTGCAGATAAATATCAGCTCTGTTTATTTCCTGCCTGAGCAACCCATCCCCTAAAGGGGAAAGACGGAAGCCAATAACATAAATTCCACATACAACAAAAGAGAGTAAAGGGCTTCTTTTTTGTTCTGTATCTCAGGAGTGATGCTGGCTCCCCAGGTCGGTAATCAACAGTGGTTTTTGTCTTTCCAAAAAGCTGGACAGCTCTGAATGGACTGACCTGACCACTGGTATTACTGGGCTGGATGCAGATCGCCAAACATGACAGATATCTGTGCTCTTCTGCAAACTATTATTAGTAGTAATATACTATTATACTATATATATGTATGCATAACACTATATTATACTATATATCTATGTATAATATTATATAATATTATACTTCTATAATAAGTATATTAATATAGTGCATCATAAATTATATAAAATATATTGTACATTATACATTAATAGATATGTTATATGTATTCATATTAATAATAATATTTGTAATATTATACTATTCTATATATCTTCATCATCATATATGCTGAGAAGCCCAAGCCCCACTGTGTTAGGCACTGAATAAACACAGAAGAAAAAGATTCTTTGCCCTAACGACTCCCTTGTCTCTCTCCTGACACAAATATACTCAATCAGGAGGGTCTGGTACACTATTTTACAGTCTTTAGCATCAGGCATACTTGCAATGGAAAAAAAACCAAACAAATACCATATTTACTTGAATACAAGATGAGGTGTCCCCGCCCCCACCGCCCCAGTTAGCATGGGGGGGAAAAAACCCTGGTTTTATAATTACATACAAGGAAACCTCACTAAATACACCGTCTATTATTAAACTGCTGCCAAAAGCAGCATATGCTCAGCAATGGAAACCAACTATGTAGCTGATTAAATGCAGCCAACACTGAGCATGGCTGTATGACATATGGCCCACACTAAGCAAACCTACTGATGAGAACCTTCTTTTGTGGGTGGACCTTAAAAAAAATGGACAGTTTCTCCCTCAGGAGGGAATAAGCACTGGGCCTGGAAGTATTGCAATACACCCTCCCCAGGTGGCAAGTATCCACATCAGTCTGGGACTTCAGATACTCTCAAATCCATGGCAGGCATTTTACATGCAAGCCCCAAGCCTGTAGGCCTTGGGGGTTCAGATGCCCTCCAGTGTCATAGCCAAAAGGCTGAAGGAGCAAGCTAGGGGGAAAGCCCAAGAGCAATTCCCCATCACCATAAATTGTGTAGCCGAGTTCTTCCCATTGGCAGGCTATAGCAGGCTTTTGCAGGGCTGGCCACCCACAAGGCAATGGACAGGTCTCCACTCTCAACTATACCAAATCATTCAAGACTGGGAAGAAGGGGATCTCCCCTACCATTTCTATAAAACTACCTGGGCTGAAGCCATCATTATGTTATCTCCACAAAGATAGGTTAACACAACCCATCTGAATAAGAGGCATAGCAGTGCCCTTTAAGCGCAGTCACCCTTACCACCGACTCTTTTGCAAGTCATGGTGAACCACAACATGGCATACATTTTTACTTCCTCTTCACTCCCACAGCTGAGCTGTGCCTTTCTTTCCAATTATTTCTGTTTCTTTATCACCCTTAAATGCCTGGCAAACATCACGAAAAGGGAAACCAAACAGTTCACCCTGAATCCCTTTGTCGCCTTCTCTTAGCCTTGTGCCTATGACCAGTATGCCCCACCCTCTATGAAGTGAAGCCATGCTGGGTTGCCCTGTGCTTCATCTGCATACACATTTTTAGAGCATGCCAGGACTCATGGGAAAAACACCTGGTTTGAGTCATGAGTGGGAGCTCATTAGCACATAACTCCTTTATGGGAGGTATGTGGAGTACACACACACACACACATACACACACTCTGAGCAGTGCTGAGCTGTGGGGTCACCATGGCTTGAAATGCTGTTGACTCTGGTGGAGCCCAGCCCAGTGAACAATGTAGTAAACCATAAGCCTTGGCTTTAGACTAATATCACGCGCACCACCTGACGAGACAGCTAGGGACCCGAATAGATCGCTTTGACCAGTTCATCTTTTGCTTCAGGTCTGCACTGTGGAAACCTGGGAACCTGCTCATAAACAGACACTCGGAGCCCACAGTCAAGGACTGTATTAAAATGGGACTAAGTGAAATGTACTGGTACTAGGAAGACAGAAAAGGATGACGGGAAAGAAATGGCAGGCTTCACCTGGTGGAGAAAGGTCTGGCATAGACCTTTTCAGGAGTAGACCCTCCAAGGAGGGCAGTGGGTGGGAGTACAGGTATAGAGATAGGGCAAGGGTGAGCGGTTGCATGGTGCAAACTGTGTAACGGGTTTTTAGTGTGCTTTGAGCTGCCAAGTGAACCACAAAGGCCACTTGGCAGAGTGTCAGAAATGGAGTTATTTATTTATTTAGAGAGAAATAAATCTTTTTGCAAAATAACCCAAAAAGCCTTTATACTACATACAAGTCAGTATCAAAGTGCTGTCCCAAAGTGCATTTATGGAATACCTGTACTAAAACTTGCAGCAGTTTCAAGAAAGGTAACACGCATCACTTCTGGATGAACTAAGTCCATGGGTACTATAAGGAATTGCTAAATCCATGTTTAATTTCAGGGTTATTGTTTTCAGATTTTCTCCTCACTTCCATGTGCTGAGGAAGAGGAGGGTCTGACAGTAAGGAGAGGGGGAAGGGGCTACCAGGGCAAAAGTTGGAGATCAAAGGGGCTACTTGAGCCCCCAGAGTTATTTTCCTTGCTGTAGCAGTTGGAGGGGGACAAATTCATACCAAACCTCCAATAATTAGATTATGTACCTGGAAAATTATAACAAATTTATAAATTTTCCATATATAAAATCTAATTACTGGAGGGGTTGGCTTATAATCAGGGTCACCTTCTATTCCAGTAAATATGGTACATGAGCCACAAAGCTTCACTGATAGAAAAATAAACCCATGATTTACAGCTTTTGCATCTCGTGGTCTATTGGATAGATGAGGACAGAGTAGCATGAGCTTGCATGCCAATGTGGACACTTACCGTTGTTGTTATTTCATCCTGGACTTGATGGACATCAGAATACTTCCCATGAGTAGTGTTAAGTTTCAGAGAACCTTGACCAACAAATGTTCTTACTAAAATTAAGAACCAAAGTTGTCAGTAATAACACATGCAGGCAAGCCGTTACCTTGTCATGTCTCATGAATTAGACAGGGTACAGCTGGGTTCCTTGGGGAAACCCCAAGTGTTATAGCAATGGGTACCTAGGTATAAATCCAGTAATAGCAATAATACATTTCCTTCGGGATTTTTTGCAAGAAGTGCATTAGCCCTACTATCACTGAATTCCAATTAAGATACATATATGTCCCCTACCTTAACATTTCTTTAGCATCAATTGAGAAGGGAACTATTCCCTTCATTTCCTATCCGAAACTGTTTTGCACTGGCACGAGATGTTGTTAAACACCCTGCGTTCTACAATAGTAATCCTTATACAAAGCTCATGCCTTATTTCCATGAACCATAAGCCATGTGCAACATGGCTATTTAAGCAACTTATATTGTTTTACTTTATTTCTGTATCATGGGCAGTGATTTCTGAACTACAGACAGAGCTGGGTGAAATGTTTTCAACAAATACTAAATTTGCTAAAAAAATGTGGTGTCACTAGGACCAAAGCAATTAACAAATTTGGGTCAAATTCAGTGAATCGTTTCACCTCTTCAAAAAAGAAAAGAAAATGGAAAAATGTTTAGTTTGTTTTTAAATTGACATTATAAAAAGAAATAAAAAGGGAAATAAAGAAGGGCAATAAAAGGGTTAAATACCCTGAAAACGAAATGTTTCATTTTGTACTCAGTGAACCACTTTGAGATGACCCAGAATTTCTTTTATTCTTTTGGGGCAACTACTAAACTAAAAAAGTCATTATTTGTACAGCACTCATTACCTAATGACTATGTCTAACTTTCTCTATAGGGAAATTTATAATATTACCCTGAAGGTCTTGGTAGACTACAGAAATCTGCCTTTCCCCTTCTGCACCAAGTCTTCTTTATTCTATACGGTGTGCATTTTCTCCCATTCCAATTTTATTCCTGAAATCCTGACAATGTTTGCTGCTCTTAGTATTTAAGAAGTTTTCCATTTTTTTCTAAAGCTTTCCTGGAATGCGGTGACCAAAATCCCAACCAGTTTTTGAGGTGGAACCACATCCGGCTTAAATCTGCCAGCACAATCCTACCACGGTGTTGCACTCCCAACTCTTACCTAAATTGCATTTTCCTTTCTCAAGCTGGTACCCAAGAGGACATTTGCAGACAAAGGAGCCCTGGGTGTTGTTGCATGTGGCCATGACAGGGCATGGGTTGGAAAGACATTCGTCCACATCTAAGACGGAAGAGAAAAATAAAAGCCGGTAGAATTAAAAAATGCTACAATCATAAATAGTAGGGCTGAAAAGCATTGCTTGGCTTCTTGGTGTGCCCCCCAGTACATTGTTGGATGACTAACTGCATCATTGCCACGTATTATTTATCCAGGTCTTGATTGTTCTGCTGGGGTTGAGTGAATAAATGCAAAAAAGTCTCTCATGCACATTCACTCTGAAGTTTTAATGGCTTTGGTTTGGCCCATGTTAAATAATGCCAACCTCTCACATAACACTTTCCATCTCAGAGTGCTGGACAAGAGTTAGCAGTCTCATTACCCTTGCTAGTGAAGAAAGTGAGACACAGAAATAACACGGCTCGTGAAAGGTTATCCAGCAGACCACAGTTAGAGCCAGGACTCAAACTCAGGGTTCCAGTTCTGCCCATTAAATACCAACCCTACTACTTCCATGGACTGTGTGAACCGGAGTTATTCAAGGAAGGCAGATCATTTCATTTTACATTCTTGGTATTATTATAGATACAAAATATCGGCACTTTTGGCTATTCTGTTGTTCTTTACCTGCACTGCAGTCTTTTCCTTGCCAGGCTGGTGAACACTCGCACTGAAATTTGCCTGTAATGCGATTAACAATGCATTTCCCATCATGAAGGCATGGCTTTGTGGCGCAGACATCGACTGTAAAATAAGACATTGCGGGGATCAATGGGATAGTCATATATTTTCAAAGGCTTGAAGCTGTACTCAGAATTTAAATGCTTATGGAAAAAGAATCACCCCTTAAAAAGAGAACAAGACTTTTCTGCACTGGTTGCATATGCTTCTTGTGCTGTGCATGTTATCGTCATTAGCAGTAATACACACTAACCCCGGCTAGTTAGATTACAAGGCAAGTGATGGGGCTGACATGCAGAGACTCAGATTTGCTGTGTGGTTGCTGCTGAGCCCGTGCCATGCAACGGCAGGAAGGACACATTTTGAGGTTAAAGCCCAGAACAGGGGGATCAGGAATGCCAGTGCATTATTTCTGGATTTGTTACAAACGTATCTGGTGGCTTCAGACAGGTCACGTGGGTCAAACAGTTCAAAACAAGACACTAGTTTGGGTGTCCGACCTGAAACACTTGGTTAGAGCAACTGCACACCCATGGTTGCATTTGGAGTGGTGGGTGTTCAGCATCTGAGACAAGCAGACCTCCAAGTACTTCAGGTGAAGCATGCAACACTAGCCTTGCTGGTGCCCTCACCCCCACCCATGGCCCCTGCCCACCCACAGCCCTGCTGGTGGGGGCCCTACAGGGCCTGGGACCCCGGTCTGCAAACCCCTGCCCCTAGGGCAAAGGAATTTTTTTGCTCCTATTTAGTTGATCTAATAAAAGTTATTGCCTCTGACCTGCGAGCTTTATGCATCTCTTTCTCAGACCAACACAGCTACAAAATAGATCTCTGAACACTGCAATGCACTCTGGAAAATACTGCAGAAATCCAAAGCACTTTTAAATTCAGAGTACAAAGCCTGAAATCTATGTCCCCCCAAAGTATTTCCTCCTTACAGTACATGCCAAGCCCTCTCTTTTTAAAAAATAGTAAGTTAACAAGAATTGGAAGCACTCATTGAAAGGAAGCTACATTTAACTAGATTTTGACATAACATGCATTCATTTATAATGATATTCCTAATACAGGACTTCATAGATTTCGTAGACATTAGGGATGGAAGGGACCTTGTAAGATCATCAGGTCCAGCCTTATATAGATTCATCAGTAATTAAGATAATCAGTCTTAAGGTAGACAAATGCAAGAACTGCATGAGTATCCAATGACACTGATATGATATAACTGGTACATCTCCATGATTTTGCAGAGCTACAAGCGTAACAAAACCACCCAAGCTTTAACCATGGGTGCTTGTGACACCCAACTGACATTTTTCATGCTATTGAGCCCTTGAAAGTGCTCTACAGCCGTGACTTAATGCATGTGCGTGGCTGAAGAGCACTTCTAAAATGGTCAGGTGCATGAAAAATGAACCTTGGTAAAATAAAGTATTAAATGAAAGCGCTTTAAAGCAGAGCACCTTAGGGAACTTGTGCATCCTCCAGGGTTAATTTTTCCCATGAAGGCAGGTGGGCTGGTGCTCACTGCTGTCCCCGGGGCTGCCGGGGAGGGAGGGAGGGGAAAGCAGAGGGAGCTGCCAGCTGCTTTTGAATGGCCAGATGTGGCAGGCGAGAGGGGGGCAGGGTGAAACGGAGCTGCTTTGCCCCATGGGCTCCTCTCAGCTACTCTGACTGGGGTATTGGGGGAGCCAGGCTAGGCCTACAAGTCAAGGGGGCCATTCAGAAGCAGCCATAGCTCTATGCTAGCTACTCCCTCCTCCTCCCCCTCCCTCCACCCCTGCTGACAGCTCTGGAGCTGGGGGGGGCAAGTAATTGGACAATTTGGCAGCTTCCTTGCAGCACCCTGCCTGCTGACCAGGGCTGTGCAGGCTGGCTCCAGCCCCCCTCTGCACCCCCAGACTCGACAGGCAAACATCCGAGGGGGAAGGGCTGTAACTCAGCGCTATGAGTTAGAACGGGGCCCTGAACATCTGTAGGCTCCCCGCGTCAGAGTTAGGGTGATTTATCTAACCTGTATCACTAGAGGATGTAAAAGCCAGAGCATAACACCAGCTTCCCCTCCCTTTTTAAAACCTTTAAAATGCACGTTTGTCTCTGGCCTTGGAGGCCAGTTTCATCAATACTTACTACTTTATGTAGTGCTGATGAAAGCAAGCCGCTGCCATGAACGGGACTAATGAAATTAGTAAATGCTACACCTTGTAGTGCTTTGCTCAGTACCTTTGACTTGAATTATGGATTATGTTTCCATTCTGGTAAAATACTTGACTGAACAGACTTACTTGTGAAGATGAGGAGATTAACAACAGAGGGAAATTAAATCATTCATCCTGCAGTCTTTTTGTTATACTAACACCTTCACATCCTCCTTCTAGTGCACTGCACACGTAGCCCCAGCTACCTTTCCTCAACCCCGCAAGGATGAGTAACTGCTCCAAGCTCATTCCTAGAAAGAGCTTTCCTTTAGCAAAGTGTGAAGATGCCTGCTTGGGCCAAATGATGCATTTGGATTTTATGAGGCAAATTTATTGCCAAAGTTACACTATTCCCCCTTCTAATACCATTCATTATTCCATGTTCTGGAATTATAAGCAATGACAATCAATGCAGAAATTTTGCCTAAACTTTTCCCAACTTCCTTTCAATACCGGCTGGTTGTAGGTATAGACAGCAAAGATAAGGTATGTGGCCTAAACCTAGCTAACAAGAAGTGGCAGCTCTTTAAAGAGAGATTATTTAGCAAGACAGAAAGTGATCATAGGTCTAATATGAGGACACATTCCAACAAGCATACCAATGGCTAACCAACTGTCTTTTCTCATGGACAACCATAGCATATTTACTCACATACCACACATACTTCTCCCCAAAAACATAGCCCTCCAAAACTGGGATGCATGTCTTCTAGAGTGAAACTGTTTTTCTGTCTGAACAGCCCCCAAAACGGCTTCTGCTTCTTTTACTCCTTCCCCACCACAGCTGGTGGCATGGAAGGAGGAGAAGCAGCTGTTACAGTTTTAACCCTTTTTACAGCCACTTGTGAACTGGCAGTAGTTTCTGCCAGATTAGCCTATTTGACAGCAGCTGTGAAAAGGTTAAAACTGTAATATTTCTCTTTTTGCGTGAGCAGGAAAAGGAGGACGAGTGAGCTGAAGAGTACGCTCTGGTCCCTGCTCCACGTCGAAAATATTTTTATTTCTTCATTCTGCCTTCCCAAATGTATGTCCTACTTGGGGGCAGGTGGTATGCAAGAAAATGTGGACTATTTCTATTTGTAAAGAGAAGTTAAAAAAACACTGATTCTCAATTAATAAAGAGAACTGTTTTGCATTTTCACAATTTCCACTGAATGTTGTCACTAAAGCTTTTGCTACTATTTCCACCAAAACTTTAAGCATTTTTTCAAGCAGCTCTGCATAAGAAGACTACTATTAAATCCTCACCTTTTGTATCCAATCCTTAAAAATCCAGGTGATTAAGACTAAGGCCCAGGTCTGAAAAGGGAATTAGGCACCCAACCAGGCACTGGTACTAGTATCAGGGCTGCACTTGATGCAAATATTTATTCTATATGACAGGTTTCTGTGTAGCACTTTAGATGCTTTACCTGTTGTATGAGAAGATGTCACTGTGGTGGTAGTTAAAGCAACAATAGTTGGCTTGGTAGCAGCTGTCAAAGAACTAGGAAACCCAGCAGTGGTTTTGCTAATGGAAGTTGCTTCGGAAAAATGAGTAGCCGGGATACTTTCTTTGGTGAGTTTACTACTAGCTGTGGTGCTAGCTTCCATCGCTTCTGTAGTTATTCCAGTGATGGAGGCCAACTTTGTGGGTGCAACAGTTTGAACTCTTGGCACTTCTGTAGTTGCAGAATGACCCGTAGTCAGCCCAAGAGTTGCACGGTGTGTCACAGTGCTGGATTTCTCTGTTGTTAATTCCACGACGGGGAAGTCTTCCTTCCGACTTGTTGGACTTGGCAAGGTAGTGGTTGATTCGTTTGTCCTCTCCGTACCCATGCTGAGACTCACAGTTGTCAAAAACGAAGGTGTCTTTTCAATACTGTCCCCTGTGGCAACGGAGGCTGCCCCCACGGTGCTCTCTGTCATAAGCGAGGAAGTTGGCATGAATGCTGAATGGTTAGCAAGGTGCTCTGTGGGTGTAGTTGGAAAAGGAGGCAATTCTGTGGAGCTGAAGCCAGTGCTTTCCTTCAACGGGTTTGTGCTACTGTGATTGTCGTATTCTCCAGGCAAACTCCCAGAAAACACAGCTGTGGACGGCTCCCCCCCATCTGTCGCTTCTGTTGTAACCGTGGACGCACTGGTTTGAGAGCTGTCATTGGAGTGAACTGATGAAGATTGTGAAGAGAACGAAGGTGATGAGAATGAGAATGATGATGATGCTGTGACTGGTGAGGAAGTAGGTAAAGATGATAAAGGGAGAGGTGGAGGCGATGTTGATGGCAAGACTGACAAAGTTGGTGGTAGAGATGATTGTGATGTTGTGAACAAAGGAGGGGGTGCTGGTGTTGATGAAGGTGATCGATAGAATGAAGACACTGAGGCAGAAGATTGAAACCCTGACGAAGATAACGATGAGCTGCCAGTTGGTGCTGATTCAGAGCCAGTATAAGACAGAGTTGTGTTTTGTATCCTGCCTGTTGAAGAGTAAGTTGGAATTTTAGAAGAATAAACGAGTAAAGGTTCAGTAGAGGGCT
Organism: Crocodylus siamensis; assembly: GCF_052110815.1. Lineage (NCBI taxonomy): Eukaryota > Metazoa > Chordata > Crocodylia > Crocodylidae > Crocodylus > Crocodylus siamensis. The sequence continues at coordinate 236,974,238 of NC_143398.1, read as the reverse complement.
CCATGACGGTCCCATCACTTGATGATACATTATTTTCTCTACTCTGTGACACAGATGAGGCCTGGGATATACTGGAAGAGTTGGAAGATTCTGTAAAAAAAGTGGAACTTTCTGATGAGTCCGTAGAAGTGCTGTTACTTGATATAGATAATAACGTCCTTTCCCCGCCTCTGCTGAATGTGGTTGAACTGTACATGCTGTCCGTTCGAGAAGCGGAGGTCCGTTTTTCTGTGTCAGTGCCACTGATTGGCTGATGGCTACTTGCAATACCTAGAATTAAAAATAAAGATCAATTAAAATGGTGGTGATCTATATCAAACAATACTGCCATTTTATTCAAATAATTAGTCTGATTATAAAATTACCAGTCTGCATATTAGTCCATCTACAACACCAATTTATACGGTGGTGATCTGCCAGTAAACTCTAGATGTTAGCATGCAATACATTTTGCAAAGGTAACTATGGGGTGACAGTCAAGTTGTCATTTTTTATCACTTTCTAAAGTTTTAATCTCAAACTCTTGCAGCACTGAGTCCCACATGGTAACTGTGTCCTAATAAAACATATTGCCTTTTAATATAATGTGATCACTGCATTCACTTTTCTTGCATTTTATGGAAGCTGAGCAGGTAAACCCATTTGTCCTTTTCCTGATTCATAATTTATCCCGTAAGAGTGTGGTATACTTAAGATATACTTAAGGTATACTCTCTTCCTCTGTTCCAAATTAAATAATACCAATCTTCAGGGACTGATGTGCTTTCGTTTAGAAAAATCTTCAGGCCTCCATAGGAAGAAAAGATTTTCATGGGCATTGCTTTAAGTTAGTGTGTGCAAAACAAAATAATGCCATATAAAGGAATTCCTTTATTTGGCATTATTTTGTTTTGCACACACTAACTTAAAGCAATGCCCATGAAAATATTTTTCTCCTTCACAAGGAAATGTATATACAAAAGCTTACTTGAAGCATCGCTCTGGAAAGAAGAATAAGTTGGTATCTTGGAAGAATGTGTAAACAAGGTCTCCGTAGAAAGCCCAGTTAAACCCATGTCATCTGCTGAAACATTCATCTCTTTGGTCTGTACCTCTGAAAACGAATGAAATAATTCTGAGGAATTGACAATTTTTGTATAGGAAGTGGGGCGCTCTGTCGTATGGGTAGATGTGCTATTTGTAAGAGACTGTGATGTCCTTTCTTCACTTTTGGTTAATGTAGCAGAAGCATATGTGCTGTCAGTATAAGGACGGGAAATCCTTTCTTCTGTACTTGAGCTGCCAAGTGACTGATGGCTTCTTCCAGTTGCTGAAATGGGATGAAAAAGTAGAAATTATTGTTATTAGTTCCAGATCAAATGGCATTTGAGAGTTCTGCACCAGTTTTCAGCTGAAAAAATAAGGCCAGACTAAATCCCACATGCAACTCTATCTATTTAAGAGTTCCTGTAGATGTGCGGGGGGGACGTGGAGGGGGGTGCTCTGACATGCTGTAAATACAGCATGTCAGAGAAGACTCAATTAATCTAATTATCTGATCAGCATGCTCCTGCAGCTTCCATGCCTTGTGTATTAGCATCCCCACACTTCAAAATTGTGGGGGGTGCTTTACCTAAAGCTCATTCGATGAGCTTTAAAGCACCCCCACCACCACTTTGAAGCACGGGGATGCTGACACACAAGACGCCGCAGGAGCTTTAGTAAGAGTTGCTCTGAGCTGCACTAATTAAAGCGCCACCCCGCCTACCCCTGGAGCATGTGTAAAAATATGGTAAGTGTCCATTGATCAGGACCTTCCTCAGCAGGTTCCTCTAAAGATGAAAAGTATAGACACAATGAGTGTCATTAACATTGTAATGTTGCTTTACAATTATTAAAGTATAAGCCAAAGCTATGGGGAGATAAACATTTTCCTACAGTAAAAAGATACCGTCTACTCTTCTGCTTTGCTAGCTTTCTAGTCCATACCAACTGCTGCATATGTGGTATGAAAGAACAGACCTGTTCCAGCAGCGGTCAAGTTCCCAAACTTTGCTGGCCCACAGACAATTCTATTGAGCGAGTAGCATGCTGCAGGCAACATCCAACTTTGCTCTCCCTGTCAACTTGAACAAATATGCATGTGGCAAAAGCAAAATTTCTTGTGGCCCTATGCAATATGAGAAAGTCTGGAGCCCATACACTGGGGATTACTGCATTCGGGCTCATTAATACCATTGCTGGCAAATGCACTAGCTTTGAATTTGCTGGTCAAAACAGATTCACAACGGGGAAGAGGGAGAGAATGTTTGCCTGATCAAAATGCGATTGCTGAGTTCAGGAAACTCACTGGAGGGATCCTCAGTTTCAGAGGAATAAGTTGAGGCCTTGGAAAAATATGGATGCAAAGACTTAGTTGAAGGCTCAGTGAAACGCGCATCATCCCTTGATGAAGAATTCCTTCCTTCAGTCAGCACTTCTGAAGGTGAGATTCGGGTTGAATCTGAATACTTGGCCGTAATCGTATCAGTAGCAGAAGCCTCTGTTGTCTCTGTGGCTATGCTGCTGCTAGTTCCAGACTGGGGTGTCCTTTCCACACCTCTGCTGAATGTGGCTGACATGTATGTACTCTCAGTAGGGGAACTGGAAATCTTTCTTCCTCCATCTGAAACTGTATATTACACATACATATTATTGAATGGGTTCCGATGGCTGAAAAAAATCCATATGCACATCTGAAACAGCAGCTATATTAACCTATTGAAACATGTGGCTTAAATTTTTATGATTATTCCAGAGGAGAAAAAAAGGGGCAGCGATGGAACCTGACCCCGGAGAAAATTCTCCTGGCATAGGGACGCAGTCAGCACACTTAGTGAACTTCTGTGCCAGCTGTCTCACTCATAACCAAGAAGGTAGATCACTGGAGCCATATTAGGCTAGGGAGGTGGCAGTGAATGTCTGAACTGCATCTATTCCCAGGGGATGAAAATTCCCACAAGGAGACACACGTTAGAGCAGCCCTAAAGCTATTCTACCTTCTGCTACCATGCCAGGCCCAATGCAAATTCACCATGAAAACTCAGGAAGTTGAATTTTTCTTCCTGGCAGTCTCCCTTTCCCATGTGCAAGCAAAGCTCCCCGTGGGAGAGATGTTGAGCTTTTTAACTCAAGAACCCTTAGAGGTATTGGCAGCTTTCTCGAAAAAGCAGATCAACAAGCATGGGAACGGTGACACTAAAGGGAAGTTTGTAATTACAAGTAGTCAACTTGGGAACTAGACATCTTTACAGGTACAGTGTAGATGTTAACCACCAGGACTGCATGCCTCATCCAATCCTGCTAGCTGGTCAAGAATCACTGAAGGCCTCAATCTCCCCTCTTATTCATGCCAAGCAGTGGTTTACTCTGGGAACCATTCACCAAAAGAAGCTACTACCTACCAGGACATGTGTAATGAAAGCAGATGCTGGTGGCACTATATAGCGGAAGACTAAAAGAGCCTGTGATTAAAACCTTCAGGGCCGCACAGAATGGAAACAGGAATCCAGCAGTTAGGGCTCCAGCTTGCCATGTTGGAGATCCAAGGTTCAAGTCCTGCCACAGACTTCCCTGGTGGCCTGACATACATTACTTGGGCCTAAATTCCCCATCGGTAAACAAGGACAACAGCACTTCCCTACTCCACAGGGGAGTTGCAAAGACAAGCACATTAAAGATCATGAGATGCTTGGATATGATGGCAATGAGAGTCGCGTGATTACATCTCACAGGGAGAAGTCTAAGTTATTAAAGGGTAATTTATTCTTTAATAAAAGGACTGACTCAGCTTTTTGGAAGGGAAGGCATTATTTTCTTTTTATAATGTGCAATAACAAGCCGGGAGTGACAAAGCCCACCTGAAAGATTAGCTGATGAAGATGAATAACTCGGGACCTTGGAAGGATGTGTGAGCAAAGTCTTGGTTGAAAGTTGGGTGAAGTCCTCCTCCCCTGATGGGACACTGCTTCCCTTAGACTGTGCTAAGGAAGATGAAGACGGGCTTAGATCTGTCAAGTCAGTATTTGCTGAAGTAGAACTGGGACTTTCCATTGTATCGGTCAAAGTGCTCCGGTCGGTTAGAGGCCTTAATGTTTCTTCACCTCTGTTGGAGGTCGTTGAAATGTAAAAACTGGTGGTGGAAACTCTAGAAGTGCCTTCTTCAGTAGCTGAGACACTAATTGATTGATGGCTGCTTCCAGCGGCTGAAACATAACAAGGAAAAACAATTTTATGCATATGAGCATATAGACAGATGGATGAGTTTTCCTTCAATACCACCCATATGCAGACATCATGAATAGGGATATTAAAATTAAGAAGTTTTCAATCTGGAAATAGTGATATTGTGGAATAGATGGAATTCTTGCAAAGAACTGGCATAAGACATGAGAAAAGCAAGAAAAACAAGCTGTGGAATCAATGAGCTATATGCTTGACTTCACCATTCAGTCCCCTGGTTTTGCTCTCCATATTACTGGTCCCTACATCTGTTATTCAAACTACAGAAATGACTGGACTTGATTTCAGAGGGGTAGAATACTACGTAAGGGAGAAAGATTAAAAATACGTGGGATCACTGAAGACTGAATTCCTTTTCCAGTATAGAAGAGCAATAACCATCATATTAAATACTTCAGAAAATACAACCAACTCAATATAGCCTTTAATTTGATGGTAGTGGCTACAGCATAAGCCAGGAACTCAAAAGAACAGAATTAGAGAAAATGAGGGTTGAAGGGACCTCAGGAGGTTACGTCTAATCCAACCCTCTGCTCAAAGCAGAACCGTCTCCAACTAGATTGTCCCAGCCCAAGCTTTGTCTAGCTGGGTCTTAAAAACCTCCAAAGACAGAGTTTCCACCACCTCTCTCGATAACCTTTTCCAGTGCTTTATTACCCTCCTGGTGAGACAGTTTTTCCTAATATCCAACCCAAACTTCCCTTGCTGCAACGTGAGCCCATTGCTCCTTGTTGTGTCATCTGCCACCACTGAGAACAGTCCAGCTCCATCCTCTCTGGAGCCCCCCTGCAGGGAGTTGAAGTTTGCTATTAAATCCCCCCTTGATCTTCTCTTCTCCAGACTAAATAAGCCCAGCTCCCTCAGCCTCTCCTCATAAGGCATGTGCCCTACCCTCCCTAATCATATTAATTGCCATCTGCTGGACTCTCTCCATTTTGTCTACGTCATTTCTGTAGTGGGGGACCCAAAACCGGACATGACTCCAGATGTGGCCTCACCAGTGCAGAACACAGAGAAAGAATCACTTCCCTCGATCTGCTGGCAACACTCTTACTAATGCAGCCCAGTAAGCCGTTAACCTTTTGGTCTAATCCTTCAATTTGTCAAGGTCTCTCTGAATCCTAGCCCTGCCCTCCATCCTATCTACTGCTCTGCCCAGCTTGGTATAATCTGCAAACTAACTGAGGGTGCACTCCATCCCATCTTCCAGGTCGTTGATAAAGACTGACTCCAGGACTAACTCGTGGGGCATCCATTCAATACCAGCTTCTAACTGGACATTGAGTCACTGACTACTATCCTTTGAGCCCAAGGATCCACTTAGTTTTTGATCCACCTTATAGTCCATTCATCCATTCCTGTACTTCCTTAGCTTGCTTGCAAATAATCCAAGCCCAGCTTTGCTGTATGACATTTGGAAAAATCACTTAATCAGTCTCTACGGTATTATATGGCCTTCACCTATAAAACCATGAGAATAAGCTTAAAACTTTTAGTCAAACAATATTGTGCGACTAAATGAACATTCAATACATTCAGGAAAATTTATCTAGAAAGGTTATGCTCAATGTTTAAAAACAAAACATCAAAGTACTATTTTTTTTCATTGAAAAATGGAAATATTCCAGGGGAAGGAAAACTAGCACCACGCTCCAACAGCCTCTAACAGCAAGACTTACCAGGCCTATGTAGTTGTAATACATTTTGAGATGGACAGAACAAGTACTGCAGAGGTGCAAAATATAATCACAGTCGTCCTTTACTTAAAATAAAATATTTGGTTTATGAAGAGCTTTCAAAATCATTTTAAAACCTATTAAAAAGCAGCTCACCTCTTGAAGTATTTTCTGGAGTGGAGAGGGAATGTGTAAGCAAAGGATCCAATGAAAGGTCTGTGAAATCTGTGGCACGTAATGGACTATTAGTTTCATGGGCCTGCGTTACAGAAGATATAGACGAAGACTGCGTCAGCTCTGAAGAGCCTAACATTTCAGTACTAGACACAAAGCTTCCTCTTGCATCAGAAGGTGTGCTGGTGTTTGTTAGAGACAAACTCCATTCCACATCTCTTGTGATTGTTGCTGACCTGGTGATAGGAGAATCAGAAGTCCTTGTTTCTGTATCTGAAATACTAATTGCCTGGTGGCTGCTTCCAAAGACTAAAAGAGAATAAGGAAAACTGCTTTATGCATGCAGAAATTATGAACAGATGGATGAGTTTACTCCCAGTAATGCCCAGTACCCACAAATATAAATCATGGGAAGTATTCAGACTGGAGAAAAGGCAAATTTGCTAAGACATAACCCTTGTCATGCAGGTACACTTGCAATTAAAAACTCGCAAAAAAAGAGAGAAAAAGCCATGAAAAATAAATGTGTGGAACCAAGAAGCTGTGTGTTCAACTTCGCCCTCTGCACTCCATGCTGCCGGCGCACAAAAAATGATATACCTATAAAAAGGCTTGGAATTATATTCAGCAGAATCGCTAAGCTGAATAATTTAGAAACATGCACCAACTGATATTGGACTCTTCCAAAAATCAATATCCAAGTACTACAATTTCTAGATTCACAATTTGCATGTGTTTCCTGTAGAAAATTGCAACTAACCGCTGAGAGCAACACATCAAAAAGTTTTCAGCCTTGAAATTTTCCACTGAAAATCTTTGCATGACTGAGAAATGTTTTGAAATGTAAAGGAAAGTGCTACATAACCAGAACACACAATATTTCCCCCTTTTTAAAAAAATAAAAATGAGCAGTTGGTATAAGAATGTTTTAAGTAATCTTTAAAGCACTGGAAAACAACAGACATGGTCTCAACCTCTCACCTGTGGAAACATTTTCTGAAGCAAGGCTGAAATCTGTAAGCAGGGCAGGATCTGTAGCATTGAATGAGGCATTCTTCATTCCTGTAGTCTGGGCTGTAGAAGACATAGATGAGGACTGGGTCACATCTGCAGCGCTGGATAATTCAGCAAAGGGGGAGTTTTGTGTTGCATCAGATCTGCTGCTCTCTGTTACAGATCGTAACATCCTATCTCCCCCATTTGTGGAGGCTGCTGAAATGTATGCGCTAGTCGTATGAGACCCAGGAGACCTTTTCTCTGTACTTGAGATGTTAATTAATTGATGGCTGCTTCCAGTGGCTGAAACATGATGAAGAACATTTATAATGCCATATAATTAAAGTCAAATGGATTTATCTTCCAAAAACTCCCAGGCGCAGATATTGCTTGTAGGAGTCTTAAAATACATGTATATTCAATATCAAATGTGTTAGTTTAAAACATGGTAAATCCTGCATGCCCATGTGTGTGTTTGTGCATGTGTAGGTCCATCTGTCTTTTAATGGAGAATACACACATGAGCATGTGCATGCAAACACAAAGACACACATGCACCCCAAATTACTGCTAGCCCAAAAGTGGAAACTGTTTGACATAGAAACCACCTCCAATGTGCTCTAATAGAATATAATGCCTATACTTACAGGGCTGTGAAAAAGTGCAACGTAAGTACAAAATACAATATTGGTCTTCCTTTATTTGCAAAAGTATGCATGTCGTATGAGAATGATTTAAAAATAATCTACAAAACTTGTAAAATGACAAGCATGTGGATTGACCAACTAACCTGCAGAAGCACCTTGTGAATCAGAGTGAAAATGCGTTGGCATGGGATCTGCTGAGGACCCAGTGAAATACGTGACTCCCAACGTAACTTTTCCTTCATTAGTCTCTGCTCTAGCAGATATAGAGGAGGTCTGAGTGACATCTGCAGAGCTGGGCATGTCAGTGCTAGAAGCGGAGCTTTGTGCTGCACTGGGGGACAGGCTGCTGTTTGTTAGAGATTGCAATATCTTCTCCCCAGCTCTGGTGAATGCTGTTGAAATAACCATGCTGGTGGCATGAGGATCAGAAGTCCTTTGCTCCACCACTGAAATGTTAGTTGGTTGCTGGCTGCTTTCACTTTCTGAAATATCATAAAGGAAAACTGGTTTTATGCTTATGAAATTATAAACAGATGGAGGAGTATCCTTCCAATAATGCCCAGATGCAGGCAGTGTAAATATGGGTATTAGATACGGAAGGAGTTCAAGCTGGAGAAAGAACAGTATTTTAGAAAAAGCCTGAATATTTTATAATTCAGGAACACATAAAATGGATTGCTTGTAAAAAAAGAATAAAGCCACCAAAAGTGACAATGAAAGCAAATTAAATGCAAAGACTCGGATGTTTAACTTTACTGCTCAGTTGCAGGGCTGTGCACTCTATGCTGCTAGCAGTTAAACATTACAAGCTTCAGAAATGTTTTTAATCTAATATAGTATGGATACAATACCAAATAACCTCAAGATATTTAACCACTTGTGACTTGGGATTCTGAGGTCAGTGAATACTGAACATCTGTACAGCTGATCAAGAACCACAAACTTTATATTGCGTCTCAAAGGACATGAGTTCATGGGGCATTAAGCATGAATTACTGATGACTACACTTAGTTCATGGGAAGCAGCACAATGCAGAGAGTACAGCACAGGGCAGGAACTCAACAAACCTGAGTTCAAACCCCAGTTTTGCTATGGGACTGTGCAGAAACTGCTCACCAGCGCTCTTTTTTGTACCACGGGATGTTTATACAGATGCTCGGAGAGTGGAGGGGAGGTGCTTTTAATTACAGTAGCTCCAAGAGCTGCTGTAATTAAAGCGTCGCCACATCTCGTATATCAGCATCCCCGTGCTTCAAAACGGCAGTGGGGGCGCTTTATCTAAAGCTTGTTTGGCGAGTTTTAGATACAGCGCCCTGCCGCCCTTTGGAAGCACAGGGACACTGATACACAAGACATGAGAGGCTGCAGGAGCGCAGTAATTGCCAGTCTCCAGCAGACTCGGTTAATCGAGTCTGCTCTGACGCACTGGAATGACAGTGCATCGAAGCAACCCCCCTGCTCGTGGAGAGGCACCCGTAGGTTGTTACACTAGAGCAGGGGCAGGCAATTATTTTGGACGGAGGGCCACTTACTGAGTTTTGGTGAGCCATTGAGGGCCACATGATAGGCAGCGAGGGGCAGATAAATATTCATTTTCTAATTTTTTTTAGGGGCCCCATGGGCTGGATAGAATGGCCTGGCGGGCCACATCCAGCCCCCGGGCTGCATTTTGCCCACCCCTGCACTAGAGTCAGAAACCATAGCCAAAGATGGTCAAAAACTTTACAGTCAAAACCGGTTTTGGTAGAAAAACGGGGCTTTGCCCAAATGAAAAGTTTTCGTAGGAATTCTGGGCAAAACTCTAACTAAAGTTATCTCTAAGTTGCAGTCAAAGTTATACGCGTAGCTTGTTTTCATGTGCTTGAGACTGATTAAGTGCATCAGGTCGGCATCAAATAACAACGTAGCCACAGCAGCACAGAACTCACCTAGACAGCTTACAGTGAACTCATATACATACCCATGAGCTGCAGTCAGACCCTGCCTGGAGCAGACATACCTACTAGATAACACTTTAAAAAAAAAAGAAGAGTTTTTCCCTTTTAACCCCATTTTCTAACAAGCCCTTCCATACCTGCAACTACTGAAAAATGGTGTGAGCCTACAGAAAAGTGCCATGCTTGTGTAAAATATAATATTAGTGTTCCTTTATTTGAAAAAAACCCAGCAAAGTTATATATTTTGTATACAAAGCATTTTTTTTAATAAAACAAGCAGCTGGTGGGCTGAGATGCTCACCTGGAGAAGCGCTTTCTGAAGGAGGATGGGAATCTGTTGAACGCTCTGCAAAGCCTGGGGCCTGAGAGGATATGTTAAATCCCTGGGTCTCTTCTGCAGCAGATACAGATGAAGGCTGGATTACATCTGAAGCACTGGACATTTCAGCACTAGAGGTGGAGCTCTCTGTTGCAAACAAAGGCTTGCTGCTGTGCGAGAGAGATCGCAATGTCCTTTCTCCAGTGCCGGTGAATGCAGTAGAAAGGTACGTACTGGTGGTATCGTAGTCGGAAGTCCTCCTTTTTTCCAATGCAGACATGCTAGATATTTTGTGACGACTTCTGCTGGCTAACATAAGACAAAGACAAATTTCAATACCTTAGGCAAAAAAAATAAATGGATGAGTTTCCTCCCGGTAACACCATGGGCAGACAGCACTGGTGTGGCTATCAATTACAAGAACTTTTCAGGCTGGGGAAAATGCTCATTTGGAAAGATATGAATCAATTATATTTGGGAACATATGGATTACAGATTGCAAAAAAGATACGCTTAGCTTCCCCGTTCAGTTCAGGAGCTTTGCACTCCATGCTGCTGTTGGCACTTACAGGAATCGTAAGACTTTAGAAATGCCTGGAATTAAATTCAGAGTGGGTGGAAGACTGAATAAGAGACCTTTCTTAAAAGCGTACAACTCAGAGGTATTAGCTCTGTGGATATTGGATTCCTTCGCTGGCCCAGCTGATCAAGAACCACAAACATTACGTCAGGTATCTGTGAGAGCAACAGAAGTTCAGCATAGCCGTAAGTGGGAATTGCTGAACTCCATTCATGGGAAGCAACCCGATCCCATAGGACAGAACCCGGAAGGGACACATACATTCAAATCCCAGCTTTGAAGAGTGATGGTGGGGAAATTTTGTAAATCAGCAAGCTGGTGGAGTGATACGCTCACCTGTGGATGCGCTTTCTGAAGAAGAGTTAAAATCCATAAGCAAAGGATCTGTTGAGGGCTCTCTGAAATTTGTGACGTCCGGTGAAATATTTATTCCATCAGTTTCTGCTATAGGAGATGCAGATGAGGACTGGATTACATCTGACACGCTGCGCAGTTGAGCACCAGAGCTGGAGCTGTGTGTTAATTGAGAAGGCTGCTTGCTGCTTGTTGGAGACAGAAACATCCTCTCCTGTGTTCTGGGGAACGCTGCTGAAACAGATGCACCGGTGACACCAGAATCAGGAATCCTTTCTTCTGTTGCTGACGTTCTGACTGCTTGGCTTCCACTAGCTAAAACGTGATAAAAGACCAATTTCAATTTTATATTTGGAAATATAATAACAGTGCACACAGCACTTGCAAGAAGATAGCACCGGCAGGGATTTCGGCGGAAGGTCAATCCAGTAAGATAAGAATCTTTTACATTCGGGAACCCAGGGAATTATGGTTAGCAAAAAAGTGACACACACACGCACAAAAAGTGCAAGTAAACAAAAATAACAACCCCGCAGTTGCAGAATCAACCATCTGTATGCTTCGATTCGCCATTCAGTCCCATCATTTCACAGTCATTGCCGCTGGTGTCTACAAGAATTCAACTGCACAGAATAAGCCGCTGAATGACTTATTACACAACTTGTGCAGTTCAAAGGTAGCAGAATCAGAGGGTACTGGACTCCTCCAGAATAACTGATCAAGACCCACAAACATGGCATAGCAAGAACAGAGCATAAGCAATTCAGCATGATCTTCAGTGGGAGTTACTGATAACCAGATTCAATTCATAGGAAGCAGCATATTCCTATGGGTAAACACAGGGCAGGAACTGGGAACACCGTATTTACAACCCAGCCTCGGTGTGTAACTGGGGTGAGGGACTCTCTCCATACTTTATTGTAATCCCTACTCTGTAAAAGTAGAAATTCGGAGAAGAGAGATTCAAAAAAACAAAATGTAGTCAAGATGGGTTTTTGCTGGAAAAATTGGGATTTTTGACCACAAGAACATTTTTGTGAAAACAGGTGGCAAACTTCAATTACGTGTTTAAAAAAAACCCCTAAATCTGAAAATAGAATTTTTAATTGGGTGAAAAGCCAAAATAGTTCCCTCCCAAAAAGTCCACATCCATATTTGCTAATCCTTAATAATGGCACTTATCACATTCACCTCTTTGTGAAATGTTTTGAAAAATAGGGGAAAGTAGGCCAATGTAAATAAAGCGAGATATTATTCTTTCTGCAGTTGAAAATAAAAAGTAAACATTTTCCATCTTTTTTTTTAATATTGGAAATCATTTTTTTAAATAAACAGAGAAAAACTACTGAAGTAAGCAAGCTCACCAGCAGAAACACTTTCTGTAGCAGTGAGCGAACCCTTATGCAAAGGGTCAGTTGAATTCTCTGTAAAACCCATGGCATCCAGTGAGCTATTATTTCTACCAATTTGCAGGACAGACATTATAGATGAGGACTCAGTTCCATCTGAAGAGCTCGATATTTCAGCACTAGAGGTGGAGCTGCTGGTGTCTGTTAATGATCGTAACGTCCTCTCGTGGAGACCCCGTGGGGATGGAGTTGCGACGTATGCAATGTCACCGTGAGAACTGGCAATCTTTCCCTCTGTATCTGAGATGCTGGCTGGCTGCTTTCGACCTTCAGCAGCTGAAATCCAATAAAGAAATATTAAGATGTCATCCTCCATACTTCAAAACACTAGTATTGGAATTTTCTTCCAAAACTATTCATATTCACGTAAGAGACGGGAAATAAAAGACTTCAATGTTGAGAAAATAAATAATTCCACGGAAAGAAAGCATTGATCGAGACATTTGTATGCAGGAAACCCTGAAAGTATTGACAGGTGCCTGTAGAAGAATGGCCTGAAAACATATCAAAGATGAAAGTCATGGGAATCAAAAAAAAAAAGATCAATGATCTAATAACGATGCATATTGAATTGTGCACTATATGTTGCAGTCTTTTTTGCTTTCCCCTTTGATCTCTACTCTGCCTGTCTTTGCACTGTCGATGGAGAACCCAGCCTTGCAATCGGACCTATGTAGGACCTATCAGACCTTTTACCAGCACGGAGCCCAGCTGGTGTCCCAGGGATCCAGTGAGTGCAGACCAGCTTGATGGGCCCCGCAACTGGAAGCAACTTGGGAAGGACCCCCATCTGTCTTGGAGAGGGGCAACTACTTGCTCGACACTTTGAGAATAGCACGGTAAATAATGCAAGCATCACAGCATGCTTGCAATCATGTTCAGCAAAACTAAGAGGTTGAGATCAAGGGACTTTCTAAAACCGGGATGTGCAAAATGGGAGATCTGGCTAGTGCCCAGGCTCTATTTCCCAGCAGCCCCTGCCTGCGTTGCTCTGGCCGGTCTCCATGGAGATGCCAGGACTGGCAGGGCCATTACAGTGTGAGACCATGGAAACCAGCCCAAGCAGCGCTGGCCGGGCGTGCGGCTGGGTGGGGAAGGGCTCCGGGGATGCGACCGGGATCTTGCAGCGGTGACGGTGCAAGCCAGAGCTGGGGCACAACCATGATCCGCTGCCCCAGGAGTGTCCAGGCAGCAGATCATGGCTCTGCCCTGGCACTGGCCTGCACCGTCATCACTGCAAGATCCCGGACCCTGCTCAGCTGCACATCCTGCCAGCCCCCCTTGGGCCTGTCTCCATGGAGACCCTGGACCCACACTGTCACCGCCCCGCCGCTCCTGGGGTTTCCATGGAAACCAGCCAGAGCAACACGGGCCAGGGCTGCCGGGAAATGGAGTCTGCTGTGGGCCTGATCTGGCTTGTGGGCCAGACTTTGCCCACCCCATCCTAAAGCACATGAGTCAAATGCACCGAGTGCCCAATGTGAGTGACAGCACTCTGTTCATTACGCTCACTTAGCCAAGAAACGCTAAGGGAACATTAAAAATCTGCCAGAATAACTGAATCCTTAAAAACAAACAAAATCAACCCACTGTTGCCATATAAAAGCTAGAATAGCCTTTAGCAAGAATTATTGACCAAAGGACACGATGCATTGGAGGAGTGTTAGTTGCACTGGATAGGCACCATCACTTGGAGCCAGGAGACCCAGGTTCCTACAGGATCGACTCCTGACTCTTCTAGTATCTGGTTTTCTCACCTCTGACAAATCATTTTATCACCTCTATTTTTCTGCCTATAAAACTGGAACACAGAGATTTACCCTTAGGGAGCTCTGCAAAGTTGAGGGATGAAAGTTACTTTAAAACCAGTTCATGGCTTTTGAGTGCAGGAGTGACCCTAGTGTGAACTACTGAACACAAGTCACAGAGGTGTGCCCTGTGATCTCTGCATCAATGCTCACCATGGCTGATCTGGAGCATACATTTTAGAGAAACAACCTGCCCCAATTTAAAGATTTCTAGTGATCTAGCACATCCCAAGGTTGGTGGCTTCAGCAGTTGGTTACATTCGCTCACGCAAAGGGCACCCAATGTCCAGTTTGAATGTGTGAAGTCTCACCTTTCCAGCTACTGGATCATGTTAATTCTTTGCCTACTAAACTAAACAAGCCGTCTTCTGGCATGTATCTGAGCCTCTTACTGCAAGGCCTATTCTACAGCTCTCAGATAATTCTTGTGGCTTGGCTCTGTACACCCTCCAGTCTTTCAACAGCAAATAGCTGCCAAGTATTAGCACTACATTTCAAGTGATATTTCCTATGAAATGCCAACTTTATTGACTACAAAGCTCACCTGGAAGACGAGTTTTTGAAGAGGGTTGCATAAGCAAAGGCCCTGTTGAGGATTCGGGGAAATCAGAGATATTTGACGCTCCAGCCTGTGATACCGAAGAGGAACGGTGGGTAAGATCTGAAGACACTGGGATTTCTGTCCGAAAACCAGAATCTGGTAGCATATCAACTGAAACACTGCGATTTGTCAACAACTGTAATGTCCTGTCTTCACCTGTACTGAATGCAACTGCAGTATACGTGCTTTCAGTATGAGAGCTAGAAGTCCTTTTTTCAGCGTGCCAGTTGCTCAGGGTCTGGTGGCGACTTCCAGTGACTGAAATGTAAAGCAAGGAAATTAACAATCCATCGGGAAAAGTCAAAAGATCTTGACTGTTGTTACACCAATTGCCCCTCCAATGGCAGCCTTAAAGACCTGCCAGTTTTGACTCATACAAGTGGATATGATTCCCACGTTGCTTGACTGGCTGGAAAGCAATGTTTCTATATTGCTATATTTGTATTTTCATTATTGAAAAATAATGAGTTCTGGAAAGCTGTTCCCAGCTCCCATGGGGTTGAAAATGAGCCCCTTAACCTTTTCTATGAAAAGCCATGAAAGGGATTCAGAGACACTCCAAAATAGCCAATCACTCCATGTCTAGGACTCTCACCAGGGAGGTAGGATGCCCAGGTTAAAGACCCAGTTACAAAGTGGGCCAAGAGGGATCTGAATTTGAGTGTCCCACAATTGAGGGAAAAGCCCTGAAACCTTAAGACAATTCACTGACAATTCTGGAACGTGTCTCTCTCTCTTCCAAAATGTTTCACCATAAAACTCGTGACAAATCCTGATGCTGTATACCGGTGCAATGTTATTTATCTAAGGCAGCAGTGGGCCAGAATGACCCAGCCCAAGTCCAAGATGGGCTGCTGCCACCGCTGCTGGCAGCTGGCCATGGCACAGCATGGGTGAAGCTCCTTGCTATTCAACCACAAGACAGGCCCCTGCTGCCGCAAGCTGCCAAAGCCTCACAGCTCTATGGGCCAGATCTGGATCCTGGTCAATTTGCCAGCCCCTGATTCAAGGGAATGAAGCAAAGTGTTGAAGCCAAGTCTGCAATCAGCAGGCACATACAGCAGAGGAGGGAGTGTGCTCTTGATTTTGCAAACTGCTCGATTTTTCACCATAGGCAACATCTCACAAAAGCTAACAAGCCTGTGAACTTCGGTTAAGGTAGGCACGCAGTCAGGTGTTTTCAGGATAGGGGCTTTGGACAGAAACCATGACATGAAACTTGCATGAGCTTTAAGTCTCACTAGTCTAAAGTCTCCATTACATTGCCTGAGTGGTAGAAAGGGCCTAAGTAAAAATAAGGATCAGGCCTTGAAAGCCAAAGATATTATAGTTTCATAGTTTCTAGGGTCAGAAGGGACCCGAGTAGATCATCTAGTCCGACCCCCCCGCTATGGCAGGAAATAATACTGGGGTCAAACAACCCCAGCAAGATGTTCATCCAACCTCCTCTTAAAAACCCCCAGGGTAGGAGCCAGCACCACTTCTCTTGGAAGTTGGTTCCAGATCCTAGCCACCCTGACGGTGAAGCAGCGCTTCCTGATATCTAGCCTATTAATTACTGCAGCGTTTACACTGAAATGCCACAAGGTTGGATGGTAAGAATGAATTTAGTAATAGACAGTAAATGTAAATTAAACAATAAGATTCCTTCCCACTGGGTTACTGGTTAGTCAAGAAGATCAAGTATCTCTTTTAAGAGCCCACAGACAAAAGGATCCAAATCAGCCCACGGATTTCAGATCCTTGCCTCGAACTTGTGTATTCCCTTGCCGCCAATTACAGCTGAACCCAAGGGAAGTCCGCAGCTAGCCCACAAACCACTCCTCCCATACGTTACCTAATGTTTGCTGCACGTTACGGCGTCTTCCAGACATTAAAAAAAAAAAAACCACGCTTTACCGAAAGAACAGTGCGTTACTTCGACCCAGCTCTGTAGCATCCCTATAGAGCAGGCGCTTCAGTGGGGCTTTTTGATGCTTTTATTTAACAGCTGATTTAATCAGTTATTAGATAAAAGTGCCAGAAAGCCCTGTTAAAACACCTGCTCTTTACAGACGTTGGGCAAGCTGGGTCCAGCTAACATGTTGCTTTTTCCGGGCACGTACTGGGCTTGGCGTGGGAGCACGCTGAGTTTAAAGTAAAGCACCTTTTGGGGTTTTTTGAACATCTGCAAGCAGCCTATGCTTCCTATTTCTTGAGCAGACTTCTAGGAATCAGCCTGCCTCCTCCTCCTCTCTCCCCCTGTGCATAGCATTAATTACAAGCAGTCAAGACAAGAAGTGGGACACAGAAGGGCTGGATGTCAGGCACACGTAGCTGTGGAATTGCTGCTGCCTTATTCTTGTCCTTGTCCCTGCAGACAAGGGTAAGTCCTGAACATGCCACAGGGAGCATGAAATAAAATGAAGTTCAACTTCCAGCAAAGCTCCCAGGAACATGTCCAGTGGACAAACTGGAGGCTTCGATGTACGTGGCTGGTGTGGGCAGACGTGGCAGCTGCCCTACTATAAGCAGTAACACAGATATGCCCAGGTACCAACAACTGAGCACGAGCCCCCTAGAAAATGTTGCTTGCATTTGTTTCAGAGGCTTGGGTGGGATTTACTGAGCCTCCGGCACTTATGTAGGATAAAACTTACCTGCATGTTCACTTTTGGCAAATGAGTCTGTGGGTGTCTCGGAAGAACGTGTAACCACAGGCACAACTCCAAGCTCAGTGGCATCTGCATCACTTGAAGAAATATTACTACTTCTGTTCTGGTCTACTGAGAAGTGCTCCCTCAAATGCACAGAGCTGATTTTTTCAGTGTCAGAAATGATGCTTTCTGTTGTTGCTGCGGGCACTGTGCTGTTTGTGACAGATAGCAAAGTCCTCTCACCACTCGAGCCAAATGTGGTCAGACTGTCCATGCTGTCCGCGGGAGAACTAGGTGTCCTTATTTCAGCATCGGAACTTCGAATTGTCCGATGGCCACTTCCAGTGACTGAAAGGGACAACACAGGGAAGTTAAAAAAGTTAACGCTGAATCTGCATGAAGCATAAAGATTCATCTCATCATAACAACATAAAAAACTGAGCTCTGGTCACAATGGCACCGCAGGAAACCTGCAGCAATTTAAGCTGAAATCCACAGCATGACTCTGGATTTACATGAGTGCAAATGAGTTCCGAATATAACCCCCAATGTCACATTGTGTACATGCATGCAACAACAGAAGCCAACCTAAATTTGTCCTTCACTTCATTTGGGAAACAGTTTGGTGGAACAGCTTTTGCAAAGGGGAAAATGAACATCCTAAGGGAGAAATTACTGAAAGTATTTCTAATCTGATATGTATAAGAAAACTGGTAACACATCAACGCAGTTTGGTCTTGGACCCCAACAATGATACCTATTTAACAGCGGGCATCCTGTAGTAGCTTTTTGGTGGTTTTAAATGGCTGGAGTTTAGGATGTTTTATCTGCCTGGATAACAATAAACTGAAAATACAATCCCAAATCACAGGTTGGCATATTCTGCCAACCAAAAAGGAGATCCCAACATCCTGGGGACAAAACTTTGCCATTGTCTACTGCAGAATGAGGAACGGCACTTGCCCCCCAAATACCTGCTTAGGCCATGAGGCCAGAGATGTGTGTTATTACTTTAACACTGGTGATATTAATACCCTAGCTTCTCGAGTCCTCTGAAAGTCAGGACCTGTGTCCCTCCTTAAAGTGTGCCTATTTCTGAATACTTGGGCCTTAAATCTCTACTGGAACACAGAAGCAGAGGACCAGCATTTCTCTCCTGAGTGATCAAGTCCAGTCCCTTGCTACCTACCACTGGTAACCACATAATATAATCCCTTTCATAAACTGATCAAGCTCCAATTTAAAAGTTTTGGTTTTGGGGTAGGTTTTTTTTGCCTGCTGTATTGCCATTAGAAGGCTGTTCCAGAACCCCAGGCCTCTGATGGTTAGAAACCTTCTAATTTCCAACCTAAATATATCCAAGTTTGACAGCACAGCAACCTAACAAGTGGCTTTGGCAAGTTGTCAGTAGGGAAAAAAAAAGTCTCCAAGAGATTTCAGACATCTGCAGTGGTGAAAGTCTCAATCCTAGTGCTGGAACAGGGCTGAAATGTCATGAGAGCTGCTGAGACTCCTCATTCCCCAGGGAATCAACGGGAGCTATTTTGAAAAATGCCCAAGGCATCTGTCTACACGTTTAGCAGCCTTAATACCTTTAAAAATGGCCATAAGTAGGGACGGAAGAGGCTAGTCAGCTTTTCTGGTTCAGCATAAACTGCTGACAGCAGCGTGACCGTGTATTATGGCTGTAGTTTTACCCTTATGTAGCCCAATACCATTCTGACCACAGCTTTGAACTGTAGCTGCCATGAAGAGTTTAGATTAGACTGCATGGAGGAATGGCTATGTTTATTCTCCAAGACTGGGCAAAACTAAAGGGAGTCAGATCACGAACACGAACTAGCAAGGTTGATTCATCTGGGTTTGCAGCCCTGGAGGCTTGGCTGGTGTTCGGGGTTGAAAATGGCCCCGACATCCATATGAACCTAAAGCTAAGACCAAGTCTTGTCCACTTCATCTGAAATGAAGAGTGATGCCCCAAGATGCCTCTATACGTGCCCCAATACTTGATGCTACTTTCTGGAACAGCCACCTGCTGAAGCAAAACCCCATGAGGATCCAAGCGCTGTGTGCGAAGTGCGGCAGATTGACGGGTCTGGTTCACCACTTTGAGACAACAGAGAAGCAACTGGGGAGTAAATCTGGAGTTTCCCAAACATCAGGAAAAATCTGACAGGAGAAGGGCAGCCTGCAGTCCCACCCAGACTCACGATTGCACTGGGCACCATATAGCTATGGAGCATCGGTCCTCCCCCAACAACCAAAGACAGGGTGCCTGGGGACGAGCCCATGGAGAATGTGGCAGGTTTTGATGTGAAAGAAAAATAAAACTTTCCTGTACTCCCCTAGCGCTTCCCACGAGAGCAGAGGCCCTGAACAAATTCCACTAGGGCAATTAAGTCTATCTGCCTAATGTTGCGTTGTAGCCATGACGGTCTCGGAAATAGGCAAGAAACAACGGGTTTTTGGTTTTATCTTTTACTGGATGAACTGTAGAGCTGGGAGAGATGTTAGCTAAGCACTCAGGCACAAAGTGCCCTCTTTCAGATCATGGTAATTTCCCCTTGTAATAGCTTCGCTGAAATGATATGTAAAGATGCTCATCTCATGGAGGTGGCAGCGTTTCTGCCGCGGGTGATTTTATCTCCCTTTCCATACAGGAGTTTCAGTGTTAAATTTGCCAACTTCAGACAGAGAGAGCTGTCTCGATAGCAAACACCTTGCAGCCGGCACTGTTTCCTGCGTGCGCGCATGGTGCCGAGCACACTCAAACACCAACAATAGTAGGGCAGAGGCTGCCGAGTGTCTCGACATCATCCAATGAAGGATTTCTGCATTCAGCTGTTGTTTCCATGCAAATGAGCACACCGGTTGTCCCAGTTCTCCCATCCAAGGCTGTCACAACAAGCCAGCCTTGCTCCCATTTAACAAGCTGCTTGTTATGGCCATTTGGGACATGGGGGCTTTCTGAAGCACAGCAGGAGGCTTGGCACATTCATTTGCAAGTCAATACCCAAATTGTAATTGCCGTCCATAGTCCTTTCTGAGCAGCCCTGAAGCTGAAAACTGTGGGTGCGCTGGTGGTCAGCACGCTGCATTCATCTCTGCATCCCTCTCTGTCCAACCGCTCTGAGATGGGCACGAGTGGGTCCCCCTGCATGTGGGTAAAGCACTGAGACGAGCTCTCGCCGTGCAGAAGCATCCCCTTCTACGGCACACGATAAATGCAAAGTAGCAGGCACTGGGAAAAAAAAATCCTTTGAGGGTTGAATATAGATTGAATGAAATCTGCTTTCCCAGGTGACCGAGTAATTTGTCACTGAACTGGCAGCGGGGTGCTTTGCAAACCATATTACAATCCTGTCACGTGGAAAAGCGTGCAAAGAAATACAGCACATTTGAGAGCCTCTGCTCTCAAAACGAACCGCAGAGCTCTCTATTTGATTCTTTCTCAGTGACTCTGGATCCAAGGGCATCTGTTCAGACATTAAGGGAGGTGGCATTTTTTTTTCCATCCTTCAGATCACCCCAAGGTGAAAAAGTCAGGCATGCCTGGGCTGTCTCCCACTGGCACAACCTCACTGGTGTGTAGGGCCAAGCCACATCTCGTCTTCTCCATCCTCTTCAGATTGCTGCCTGTGCACACAGTGCGGTGCCACCACCTTCAGGAGCCAACCCTAGAGTTGGAACTTCACCCCCAACGCCCACAAGCCATCCTAGGATCTGGTTCATGCTCTCAGGGCCAATTTCAGCTCATTTTCTCCACGCTCATTTGGATCTGCAGCCTCGAGCAGAATAAAAAAATAATTAAACTTATACTTGTCATGTAAATGTGGCTCTGAAGAGGGTCAGCGAGCACACCTACTGAGCACGATGATGTTCACACAAGCCGTTCAGAGCAGAGCAGCGCTTGACATTTTGGCCAAAAAGTCTGCAAGGGCAGATACGTGACAACGCGGTCCCGGGCAACCGTTCCTGTGGGCACAGCTGCTTTGAAAGTCTGGGCTGTGGTGTGAAAGCATGATACTCTTATGGCTAACGTGAGTTTTCAGAGGCAGAACGAAGGACTCAAACAGGACTGATGTCTGCACGACTGCTCAGTCTGTCGCCAGGTATAGAAGAGATCTGGGCCCATCCCATAGGTGTGTCTCGCTTTCAGAAACAGGTCTTCAACGATGACCCTCTGCTTGAGCAGAACAGCCTAGACGTCTTCCAAAATAAAATAAATACGGGGCCATCTGGCCTCTTTAGGTCTACGAAAGGATAATCCCAAAACAGGCCCAGAGCTCAGGTACAGGCGTGTCACTAGTGATTACATCACAAGCTAAGCTGTTGCCTTTGGTTTAAAAGCGCTCTTCACCGCCAACGGCCAATAAGAGAAATATTTCCATTGCAATGCAAAATTGTCACATCACCTGCCGCTTCGGTGTTTTCATTTCCAGTTCAAACTAGCAATGGAGCTAAGCAGACATTGCTATTAGAAGAGCTGCGTTTCCTCTGCAAGGGTAAAGCGCGTGCTACGTATTCACGTCCGGGATAAACAGATCATGTTCCAGCAGAGTTTTGCAGACCCTGCGGCTGCTGTTTCCAACCTTGCTCTGTGCTGAGCTGGTGCAATTCTTAAAGCACAGGCAGGCATATCTATTTATATATGTACACAACAGAGCTGGACTTTCTACCTCACCAGTCATTCCTTACCTGGCAGGGGTGCCACAATCCCTATCATTCCCGCCTTGCCTAAACTCCCGTCAGTAGCTGAGGCTCATATCAAATGTCAGATGTGCCGCTGTGGAAATGGCTGTTCATCTAAATGCTAATCACAACATTTTCAACGGGCATCACTCAAGCCCCCTGTCGTGAAACACCTGGCTGCTAACACCGGGAGATGGTGTTTGAGCCCCACCATGGGGCCGCGGAGAGGATGGGAAGAAGGAATAAGAATTGCCACCCTGTGCTGCATCCAGACCCCCCAGCTGCAGCTCTGAGCAGCGTGTTGGACTTGGGCACGGAGCAAACAATTGAAGCTGCGGCCTCTCTGCGCTGACCTGGGGGGCTGGCTGCCAGGTTTGAACGTGCTCTGCTCCACCGAGGCGTGCTGCGGATGATGTCCCTCTCCTCTGCAGAGTCAGGGAGCCGAGGAGGCACGCAGGGTAGGGACAGGTATTTGCTTTCTACATCATCCTTATCTTCTGGTTGTGTCTAGATGCCATGGTTTAGAGCCCTTTGCAGTTCAGGCCTAAGACTGAACTCAGCTCTGACCGTTTTATAACTCCTTCTATTCAGAAACCCCCCACAGCAGGTAACGCAGTTGGGCCCAGCAGTCACTTCTAGTGCACAACATCACAGAACGGATTTAGGACAGGAAATGAAGGATGAGACCATCAATCTCCACCTCAAACCGTGGGGAAATACCCAACCTGGATATATAATACACAGAGTCTTTTGGGTCGAGAAGATATCTTTTATTAGACCAACTTGGAGGTGGGCTGATGTTCATCCACCCACCTCCATTTTGGTCTAATAAAAGCTATCAACTCAACCCAAAAGACTCTGTCTATCACATAGCCCCAGGCCAATATGGCTAACCCCAAAAGAAAACTCCCACAGGCTGGATATAAGTATCTATATTGGAATTTGATCCCCTATTTCTCCCAAGGGATCTTTCATTGGGTTCTTGGGTTTTCAGATCTCTACTAAAGTCAGGGACTTCAAAACAGTGTCCTCCAACGCCAGAGGGAAACCCAGCAAAGGAAACACTAGGATTTAACCCATGCATTGCAATGAAACCTTTCAGCTGAACTTCAGTAATTTTCTACAGAGAGTTTTATTCTTGATGGGTAACATAACTTCTAACACATATGGATTTCCAGTAGTACTAAATAGAGCTTTTTTTCCTATCTACAGGGAGAACTACAACGATTTATTTAAGCAATTATGTGGCTTAATATTTGCAGATTATTATTAGTTTGGCATTTTTAGTATGTTAGGAAATAAATAATGTACTGAATGATGAATAATATATTGCCTAAGAATTCCCCACAGGACCAAGGCCTTAATAAATCCATGACTTACTGTGCTAGTTATATAGCTTGATCTCAGAAGTTAAAGGTTTTCCCACTGATTCATTCTTTATATAAGTAAGTATGTGGCCTGCAAGTCAAAGTTTATGGAAGAGGTGTGCAGACTTGTCATGTTTTTTTTTTAATTTACATGTACTTAAACATTTAAATAAAATATTTAAACATTCAAATGATTTTTTTTATTTGTTTAGCAAATCAAAAAGTGGAAAGAAAGTGTTTTGCTCAACTCAAAATGTTTAATTACATTTTGAGCCTTTTGTTTAGATCTTTGAGTCAAACGGAAATAAAATTTGAAACAAAATATCTTTTCAAGTAAGGAAGAATCAGACATTTCAACATTTTTTTAATGAATCTTATTTTGGGGAGTGATTTTTTTAATCAAAACAACTGGAAACATTCAACACAAGTTGTCATATTGTTTTGATCAACCCAGATCTGTATTTTTCAGGGGGAAAAAAGGTTTTGGGTAAAAAAAATCCATGTGGCTGCAATAAGTGTAGCATTGACTATTTTATCATCAACTCCATTTCCTTCAACACCCAAAGTTTTTCTCTGGAGGCCTCCTGGCCAAGTACTGCGCAGGCCTCTCACTACATAGCGTTTTGTAAGGTCTGGGTATACAAACATTTCACCAGCATATAAAAGCAAGAGAGGACTTATCCTGTCAGCTGCTCTTGGAAAACCAAGCTAGTTTAGCCTTCGATGAAAGAAGTGAACAGATGTTGCACAATAAGACCTGCATCCTTCCACCCCATATTAACTTGTCTGAATGCCCACTGCCACAGGGTGATAAGTGCCCAAGCCAGTCCTGGTTCAGAAAAGTCAATGGCAGAACTCAACATGACTCCAAAAGGAGCAAGCCGTAAAAGTTTAGGAGAGGAAGTAAAGCATAATGACTTGCTGTAACATGCCAGGGAGGTAGAGGATCACCAGGCAGAATAGGACCACCGGAGCTGGAACTTGGCCAGAGTCTCAGGCTAGCCCGTCACAAAAAAATGCCACATGAGCTGATCTGCCAACGTATGGCTTATTTACTCATGTGAAAACTGATCCTCACTCTCCTAGAGAAGGGATTTCCTAAATTAACCTCGAGAGATTTTCTCCTTCCAATTAGGTAGCACAAATTAAATCTGTGTTTATAAACGAAACCATAAAAGTCACTTTGTCTTCCAGAACAGCCCTTCTTAATCTTAACTAAGGTCTACATTTCCGTCATGTACGCAATCATTTCCCCCCACATACCCAATTTCCTTCATAGCTCACTTAAGGAGAAATGAATAGTGGAAGGAGAAGATCATTGTCTGGTGCAGCTGTGGGGTGATGCTGTGTGTGAAGGAGGAGGTGGTATTTTGCAAGTGCTACAGCCTTTCTGGGACCAGCCCATGCTGAACTAAGCACTGCACAATCTTAAACACATCTCTCATGAGGAACCAGAGCTGTAACTATAAAGCTCACATCTGTTAAAACATGTAATCTTAGCATCAACATGGGACATAGGGAATAATCTAAACTTAGAAAGCAACTTGGCAGGCCACAGAAAAGCTTTAAGACCTAGGTTAGACTACCAAACATCTAATAAAGAAAAGAGCTGGGGCGCTTGTACATGTGACGCCATTAACACGTACACGTGATGAAAGTCTCACTTTGTGTGGCTGAACGGCACCACAGTGTACATGTGCAAGACTCTGGGGGGTTTTAAATGACTTTGCATCATTGCAAACTAAACTACGTCTGGATGTAGTTTAGTTTGCAACTCTGCAAACTGCAACAACTCGATGATGATACGACTCGCATACGACTTGTATGATGATGCAAACTGCAACAACTTCATGACCTTCCAAGGTCCCTTCCAGCCCTAATGTCTATGAACGATGCAGCGGTCAGCTCACCTCCCAGCCATGGGAGAGGCAGGCAGGCTCCACAGAAGAAAAAGATCAGGCCCCTCACTGCTTCTACCTTCAGCAGGCGCCTGCTGAAAGTAGAAGCGGTGAGAATCCCAATCTTTTTTTTTCCCTGCTGGGCACAGCCTGCCTGCCCTCCTCTCCCGTGGCTGGGGGCCAATCCGCCCAGTCCTTCCCTGCACAGTGGCGATGCCCTCTCAAGCTATTTGGTCAGGTTGCTAGTGGGCCAAGGGCTGCACCAGCTTGGAGACAGCACCTGGCCCAATCAACTGGTCCCAGGAGCAGAGCCTGGTGGGCTTCCAGCAGCCAGGCTCGGGGAACAGTAGGATCGGGCTGAGTGCTCCCTCCAAACTAGGGCAGCACCTGGCTCGCAAGCAGCCCACCTGGGTGGCCCTGGAGGGCACTGCTGCCATGCAGGCAAGGACCAGGGCTCCCCACAGCTCAGGGGCTGCTTGGCCTGCCTGCCCCCGCCGGCCACAGGCAGGCTCCAGCTCCAGCAGAAAAATGCAAACCAATAAAAAAAGGATCAGGCCCCTCACTGTAACGTGATGGAAAAATTAAAATGGTTTAATCCTCAGGGTTTTATTCTATGCCCCACCATTTCAATTTAGGGGGCACAGAATAAAACCTTGGGGATTAAACCCCCATCACGTGTACAAGCGCCCTAAGACGTCTGCCCGCTGAAGCTGCCGGGCTTCACGAGGTGGCACATACTTCTGCTTGCATCTTTATCAGCTACCAGGAAAATGGCTCAGTGTTATGTTTTGAAGCACTGCTGCGGATGTAATGATTATGGGTGGAGGCTGTTTGGGAGCCAAGTGAGTTTGTGTGAACAAAAGCTACAGCCCTAAATCTGGCCTGTCCAGGGCTCTCTGGGATTTTCAGTTTCCTTCCTTGTTCTTGCCCTGAAAGAAGCAAAAGAAAGAAGAAAAAAAAAAACCCAAAGCAGAAAACCTTTTCATACTTTCAACTGGTCAATTCAGCATAAACATGCTATTCCTTCCCAAGGGTCCCCTGTGTGCACTAACTATGCAAAGAATGCAAAGGTTCTTACAGTTAACTGCTTTTTAATTTCTAACAAGGTTTTTTTTAACCAGGTGGAAAACAAAACAAAACAAAAAAAACCCTTAAAAGCATAATCAATGGATAGGAAATATCCTGCTAATGCCAGCTGGAATCTACAGGCAAATCCCTTAGCTCTGCACAACTCTCCATGGCAGTAACAATGGGAGGCAGCATCCAGGACCACCATGTCCAGACATCAAATTTGGGACAACCTTCCTCTTATCATGTCCAATCTCAAGTAAGTGCTTGGGTAAATAGACCGGGCTTGTCCTGTGCCCCAAAGGGCAGTCTCTAGTGGGCTGATAAGAGAAGTGGGGCCTGCCCAGCAGCAACGCCCTGACTCCGGTCTCCGAGGTCAGCGCTCCGGGCGCCACAAAGGGAGAACACTCCCTCGTTTTAAGTCATGTTCCAACTATCTATTATGTCAGGCAGGCTGGGGTTTTAGTAACGAGGCTTGAAGGGGTTGCCTTCTACCTCCAGAGCCACTGAAAGATGGTGGAGTGAAGTATAAAGATGGCATCTTGAGTGAGAGGTGCGAACATGGTCTATACATACCTGTGGGCTGGACCAGACACTCTTCCCCAGGACAGGGACTCAGAGCACCACGACAGTGGGGAACCTGTCTCCAGCTGTTTTTTTCCCCTCTAAGTGGGAAACTAGTCTTTGGGTGGTGGAGGGGGGAAAAAAAAATGAAGTCTGACAATTCAGCCACTTTGCGACAACTGCAAACTCACTCGCTCTCGCCCAAGAACATTTGTCATTAACTTCCAAGCACCTTGTAGGAAAACTGGGATTTTGCTCATCTGGAGGTTTCTGATCTCTGGGACCCTGAAAGCAAATCAGAGGGCTCTGGGTGGCTCTCCGTAGCTTCTCTAGGAAAGCCCTGACTCCGCTCGCCATTTGGTGAGCGCTCATGCCAACCCCGGCCAACCAGTCTCCATTACACAGTACAAGCATTGCACATGGGAACAAAGAAAACCCGGCAGTGAACCCAGGTGCGGCACTTACCCTGGAAGGTGACACTGGGTGACAGAGACCATTTGGCCCTGTTGGGCTGTCTTGGTTTCCCTTTCTCCTGACTGCAGTGACTGGCCAGAGAAAGACTGGGAATTGCAGAAGCAGGAAGATGAAACCCTCAAAGAAACAGTGGCCCCTTTGCAGAGCTGACAGTACCCTCCCTGTCTGCCTCCGAACTTGACAACTCCAAACTCTGAACCTGATCCCAGCTCTTTATTTGAATGAGTCTTAGAAATGTGCCCCCAGCACCTCAGAGCATGTCATTTAATACACGGCAGACACTGGCCCAGGATTTCAGGCTGTGATAAAGCAGGCTTGCAAAGCTGTACTCACTTGGGATGACAAGCTGGCAACAGTTCATTCACTTTGCCAGCAGCCTCGTCTGCATATTTTGTACCTGAGTTTGTACTTCTACACTGTGTTAAACAATTGTGCAAGGCTGCAATAAAATTACAGCTCAATCATTTTAAACTCATTATAGGTTTGGATGATTTAATTAGCCGTTGAAGGTAATGACCACAGCCTTCTTCTTACATCAGCCCTGCGGTGCTGGCTAAAGACGGTTGGCAGGTTTTTACATCAGGGTTCCTGGAGCAGGAAGGGACAACAGGGACATCAGTATTTTGTAGCTACTATACACATTCATTTACAGGTTGCTTTACTCAGGATGCTCTGAATGGCAGTGTTCATCCTGGCTCCCTATATACGGTATTAAGCAACTATGTGTAAATAAAAACTTCAGCAGTGTTACAGTAATGCTCTATACTCCCGTAGCATGTTCCACTCTAGGAACAATCCACAATCAGAAATGACACTTTAGTCTCCAGGTGAGTATCATTATTAACATTTTAAAATAAAGGAAACTTAGGCATGGAGTTCAAAACTTCAAACAGTAGCCCCTAACTTTGGAACTAAGTACAGACAGTCAAAAAGCAAGAGTCTGGATCGATTCAATCTTTGCTGGTTAGCCAAGCTGCACAGATTGAACTGATAAGCAAGTGAACAGACATTCACTTTTGATTCCAGAAATACAGCCACCTGCCTGCAGTGGCCCAGGCCAAAGTCCAAGGGGCGCTACAGCACACTTCCCTGTTGGGCTGGAGCAGACAGCTTAGGCCAAGGCTAGCCCACCCACCCTGTGTGTGTGTGTTGCGGGGGTGGGGGAGGGTGTTGACAGGGGAGGTGCAAAGCATCCTGGGAGGCTGGGGGCTGTGAATTAACTTGAATCTGGAGGGGATCTGGGACAGAAGCTCAAGAAAACAATTTAATCTACATCAGTTAAGTCTGTTACTTCATCCATCCAAGTTTATCTTAAACCAGTTTTGGCCATTTTGAAAGTGGTTTATGTGCACTGAACTTTTGTTGCGTTACAGATCTGAACGGGCTTCCAAGCACTTATACTGATTTATGTGTAATTTCTGTCCCTAGCATGGGTGACCACTTTCAGGTAACAAAAGGCCTAAAAATTCAAAGGGCAGAGTTCAGACAACTCCAAATGAAGACAATGCCTGCTCTTCAGAATATGAGTTGAGTTTACAAAACTGAGCACCCCAAAAAATCACCGATCTCTTAAAATTCACTACTTCGGGGAAAATGTATTAAACATAACCCAGTGTCTGATACCCATGACATAGCTTTATTTCTCACCAACATTTGCATTAAACAGCTCAATAACATTGCACTCTCTAGAGAGATGTTGTGTATCTCCAGAAAGGAGACAAGAAAATGTGTAGAGACAATATACCTTGCTTTATACCAGTGTAATCCTATCACTCACTCATGCTCCCCCCAGTACACTTCCTCCCCACACCTTTGCAGGCAGAGGGGAGTATAACATAGACCACTGGGAATTTGTGCAGCGTTGGCTCTACAGTTTATACCCCTGCCCTCTCTCACGCTCCACTGTCTGCCATGCAACTAGACTTAACAAGGTAGGAGGGAACAACTCATCTCTATCATGCTCTGTCCCCAATTTATACCTGCAGGACACAGCAATGAGAGCCGATGCCACCAGGACCAGCGTTTGCACACTCGGCACCACTCGCTCCATCACCCATAACCTCATACAGATGTCACCGGCTGGCCCATGCTGTCTGCATGGAGGGCTGACATTTTGAGGAGTCAGGGACAGAAACCGCTCCCTGGTGTGGAAGGTGGCGGGGAACGAACCTTTTCCCACTTCCAGAAAGAACCAAGTGGAAATGCAAGTAAGTTCCCAGCCCTTACACAGACAAACCTGGGCAGTGGAGAGTTGGGCCCATGCCTTGTCTACAACGCAGGCTAGGAATGAATGCAGTCCCCATGCAAGCTTTAAGCCCTAGTTGACTCAGGTATGGCTAGGTGCATAGTCACAGCAAGACAGGGCTTCAAATGGGCGATAACCCACCTGGAAAGCAACACACACGACCAGCTGGCCCACTTTAAAGTTAGCTCAGGGAGGAACAGATGAGCTGCTGTGACAGCTTGAATGAAGCACGGAGGAGCCCGGGGTCAATACACGGGACTAGCACTACAACAGCCAGCCGAGCAGCCACAATCACATACCCCGCCGCTACAATGTTGAGAGTATGTTCCACCTTTCTCTTGCACCGACTAGTGCACGCAGACCGGGAAGTGACTTGACTAATGATGCAAGCACAGTACAAGGCACGTAGGTTAAAGTATCTCCTTGGAAAACCATAAATGCAGGAAACAACAATGGCAAGGGAGTCTTTTATTGGTAAGGACTGCCACAGAGCGGGGCACCCAACTGGCCCAGCCCTCCAGTGGGACAGATGCAGACCAACCGTGGGAATTGCTCCCCTCAACTAGCTAACACACATCAACAACAGGGCTCCATCTGCTGCAATTCAGCGGCAGGCTGCCCCTGAATAACAGGCCCATCTGCAGGCCGAGGGAAATGTCTCCATAGGCCATATCCAGCCTGGAAGACATGTCCCTGCCACCCCTGCCGTAGAGCAACTGAGCTGCATGTGAAAAAAGAACTGTCTTGGAGAGACTGCTTTCCCACCAGCTCACTGATTGTCCTTTTAAAGTACAAAAAGAGGGTCTCACGCCCCAGGAGAGCTGGGAAGGGACATGACAAAGAGAGGATCAAGCAGGGTGGTACATGCTGGTGCCTTGCATTCATTTTGATGGAATTTAAAAGCCTGACGGTACTGGGGAGATGGGGAAAGGGGGCAGGGGAGAGGAAACACCGGGAAAGGCAGGTCCAGTTTTCCTACTGGTCATCAAGTGGGAAGGCTTCCTGGAGGAAGCTGGACTTTTTTCAGCCCATCCCTGAATGGAAAGGGGTGAAGAGTCCTTCATATAAGCAGTTTTCTTACTAAATGGCTTAAGTAAATAAGTGTTAATGAAACGAAACAAAAACTCTTCCAAGTGGCATTACAGAAACACCCTCACTTCTCTTCTCAATTCATCAGGTTTTATTTCCTGCCGTACAGTCATGACCCTTCTCCAGTCAACCCAAGTTTTCCACAGGGCACCAGACCTGATTTTTCTTGGGCTGAATACAAGCAAAAATGTATTTAATGGTCACATCTTTCATGCTTTTCTCCTACATCAGGAAGAATTTTAAGAAAAAGAGAAGCCATTGCTCCATTTCCTCTTCTCCTGTGTTTTTAAAATCTCCCTGCCACGTTCAGTAGCTGGAAGGTAGCACAACTCTTTCAGGCCCTAAACGCAGGCAGGGAAGGAGAAACGTCCTTTAGAGATCTAATGTGTTGTCATTTTAACTTTTGCTCCCAATTGAGAGCAGGGCCGCTGGAGTCTGTCGGACGGCTCGGAAAGGAAGTCAACTGGCAAGACTCCACCGAAGTGGAGTTGCTAGGTCACTGGAACAATAAAAAAGCAAGAAAAAACATCCTGGCTGAAAAAAAAAATATAGGGGAGGAGGTGAGGGAGAAAGAAAAACCAAGGCAGCTCCACAAGTGCTACAGTACAGCTCGACTGGGATGAAATAATGTGGGGAGATCAGGACAATGCCATCGCTGACTTTTGTAAGTGTGCAAGCTAATTTATAGCACAGACCTTTCGGCAGCACTTTTGTCCCAGCAAGGAAATAATAGAAACACATCATTTGTCTGCGAGGTTTATAGTTATTAGAAAACCTATATTGGCCTGGGCAAAACGGTATTTCAGAGGAAGTCAGCCTGCTGTTAGTATGTAAAGATTAATTACCCTTTGAATGGTAGAGCATCGCACTCAATTGTATAGCTTTGCTGCTCCATTAGACATGTACCAGCAGCTGTCGACACTCATTTCTACTGCGCAGGATTAACAATACTACCTTTAAGCAGAAAAAGTTTTCAACACCCACCCCCAACAGAGTGAGCTCCAGCTCACAAGTCTGGCCCCTTAAAAAAGTAGGGAAGCTGTTCATCACAAGTGCTTCACAGAAAGGGGTTGCTGCTATCGATTTTAAAGCCAGAAGGAACCATTAGATCATCGAAGCTGACCTCATGTATAGCACAGACTATTAAGTTTCACTCATTCACGTCTGAACGTAGCCCAATAACTTGTATTTAGCTAAAGCCTAACTTTGAATCCCAAAAGGTGGATGTTTAGAGACTGGTCCATGCCCAAGCTTTTGTATGAGCATAACAGCCCTCTCCACGGTAGTTAGCTTTCACCACAACGAAGGTAGAAGTTATGCCCATATAAACAACTGTCAGAGGTATAAGAGCAACCACATGTAGAGGGAGAGGAGTAACTTGCCTGGTGCCATTTTTGGAGACAAGACATACATTAAAAACACCCCAGGCTAAAAGGAAGTTTGGGTGGGATTTCTGTGCCTGCAAAAATCCCACCTGAATCCTTGAACAAACAGCACTTTACCTCTCTCTACAGCACCTCGAGCCAAAAGTCTCAAAGTATTTTACACACACGGCTGGTTTAGTGCTGCAGCACTTCTTTCCCCCTCTCCAGCCAGCAAGCAAATGTCATTAAAACCCCACTTTTACAGAAAAAAACAGACACAGAGGTGAAGAGAGCCAACACCCAACACTTTGGGAGGCAGTACCTGAAATAGGAGCAGAGCTTAGGAAACCTGTGTCCACGGGAGTGAGAGTGCAGCTGCAATGGCCTCCTCCTGAACTTGGGATTGCTATTAAGAAATAAGATCCACTTTGTCCTGCTCGCCCCTCTCCGCTGCACCATTCCCCCCGAAACATGCCCAGGCCCACGTAAGGCAATCAGGACTCACAGTAGAGATGATCTCTTTTACTAGACCAACAAGATTTTTGCAAAAAAATTTCTTTAATTACAGATTTTTTTGCAAAAATCGTGTTAGTCTAATAAAAGATATCAGCTGTACTACAGTCCTGATTGCCTTTTCCTCTAGACCAATATGGCTACAACCTGCATACCAGGCCCATATCAATGGCTTGAGCACACAGCCCTGCACGCCTCTGAGCCACACTGACCATCTGCTGGGCGAAGAGAGGAGGAGCAGATGGGCCTCGTGTCTTGGTGGTGGTTGCATGTGCAGCAGTGAAGCGGCACAAACCAGGCGTGAAGTTTAGGTGAAGCTGAGAACGCAACTATTGCAACCACCAGCCAACCTGCCTCTTCCTAGCCCCGAGGCCTTCATCCTGCACTTCTCAATCGGCTGAAATGCCGTATGGTGGCACCAGGCACTCCTGAGGGCAGTGGGGTGCTCAGGGGTGTCGCGAAGTAGGAGACGACAAGTGAGGTGCAAGGAGATATGGAGATAAACTAAGCACAGGCTTGGGCTTGTCCCTACCTGGACAATCCCCCCTCCCCACTGTGAGGCCCCTCTGCAAGGCTGCCGGCACTGTAATCTATACATTCATTTTCAAAATTTGCTGCTACCCAATTCACAACAGTTATGGAGGGGGCCTCAAGTCCAAAAAGGTTGAAAACTCCTGCTCACAGCCCATTTCCTCCTCCTCCATGCAAGCCAAGCCCTCCACAAGCTACTCCAGTGCAGGCTCTGTTCTCCAACAGCTCCTCGCTCCCCAACCCCATTCCTACTCACTGACTCGTCCTGGCTCTGCTCCTAATGTGACGTGACTTGGAAATGGGAAAAGGGGCAGCTTTTTCAAGCCCTCAGTTTGGGATCGGATTTGTTAATGCCTGCATCAAGCCCTCTCTTCCCCTTTTATTGCCTTGTCCGAAAGGAAGCTTTTAATCAGCAGCTCTCATATGCATGCAGCCCCGCAGCCAGCAGGATTCCCTTGATCGTGCTATTTGCCAGGAGGGTGCAATGCGTCTTCAGCCACGAAGACCGCACCTGACTGCCTAGCGTCTCTCTCCGCATTTCCTACCCGTGACTGTTTAGTCCCCCGTGCAAGCCTCAGCACTCTTGAGAATGGGACGGCAGCAAAGCCTCTTGCTTGACTCCCTTCCAGTGCGTTGCTGGAGAGGGTGTAGTGCTTTGGTTTGAACTGTACTTGATCTTTGACACCCAATCATTTTCTTCCCCCTAAAGAGCTATCTTGCCATCTGGCACAGAGGGAGCCAAAACGCGAGACCGCTTTGCTGGAACAAGCGAGGCTCTGAGCGAACTCAAAGCCTCACCATAGGGACGGGGGATAATAGTGTGCTGAATGTCTGCTGGGCTCTAACATCTGCTGCATTCATCCCCGCAAAAGCCACAAGTTGGTTTGGCTAGAGCACACGAATCAGTTCACTTCAAAAGAGATTACTGGGCTCAAACAGATGTGTGCTTTGCCAAGGTGCCTTCTCCAACACTGTTTGGTGTCGTCGTCTTTCTACCGGGAATCCTCTGTACCCTGCAACCCTGATCTTCTCCTTCACAGGCCTCCCACTCACAGGCAACAAGCCAGCAAAGCACTTAATAACCTGCTTAATGTTACGCATGGGAGTCATCCCAGTGAAACTATGTATAAGTGCTTTGCTGGATCGAGGCCCCAGCCAGGATCTTCCAGTCCTGGACCTTACCCTGACTTCCTTATGGGCAGTGTCTGCTAAGCCCAAGATGCTTCCCTTGGGAGCAAAGCCAGCCCTATCACAAGCACCCCAAGTTGGAAGCCCGGCTTGTGAACTTCCAGCATTGCATTTCTCGTTCTCCCATTACCCTTCCCAAATCCTGATGGTCGTCATCTGTCCCTTGCTGTGTGAAGTCTCCTGTAGACCACAAGTTCCTCTGACCCGAGATCTGACGTTGCATTTGCAGACTCCAACACACAAGCACAGCTTGGTTACTTCTAAGTCAGGGATGTCCGAATGCTAAGGGGCTGGGGGCCATTTCCCTTCCTATCACCCGCTGGGTGGGTGCCCCCAACTTCCAGCCCCACAGGCTCTGCCACCCCACCTCGCCTCCTGGGGCAGGGGAAAGAAGCAGAAGCTGGAAGAGGGAGAGGGAGCCCGGAGACCCTGGCTGCAGGCAACGTGATGGGCAGAGCAGTGGCTAGGTGGGAGTGGGGGGCCTCAAATCAAGCCCACGAAGCGGACAGCCCTATTCTAAGGGACAGGGCCCTTGTGTCCAGAAGCAGATGACTTTGATGGTGTGGATGCTCTCCATGGAGTCTGTGAAGCCATGCACATAGCAGCCAAGATGAGCATACTTTGTTCCAGGCATTCATATGCAAATCCAATTAAACATAAATAATACATGTATGCCCGAGGAGTATCAAAAGAAAGATGAATCACTTCTACGGCCAAAAGCAACACAGACCCCCAAATCTTCCCATTTCACCCTTGTGCCCGTGATTTCTATTTGGGCTGTTGCATGTGCTGTAGGAAGTGACATGTTCTTCATTAAACGCCTTCAAGTGATGGAGAACCCTTTTCATCTCCAGGTTATTTCAGTGGTTTCAAACACGTGCCTTATTTCTCATCTGAATGTGTCCGAAGCTATCAGTCTCTGGATCTCATTATATCTTTTTCTACTAGTTTAAACAGCCACCTGCTATCAGAAATGATAAGTATGCTTGGACTGTGATCCCATCACATCTTGGATAAGCTAGCTAGATTGAGTTTCTTAAGTCTCTTAATGATTCAGGCCTTGAATCGTTCTGTTAGCTCTTTTCTGAACTCTCTCCAATACACCGTTTTGGAAATCCCACCTTGGTTCTGCAAAACCTTACTATACCTAGGACAGCAGCCTGCAAGCCGCTGTGTCTACATAGCAGCCACTCTGCGTACATGCTGAGCCATGGCAAATCACAACCCAGCATCAATTTGGGTTCATCGCTTCCTGCCCTATGCGCAGAAAGCAAAATGCAAAATCAGGCTGGAAGAGCTTCTGTTCAGCGGGAAGATGCTACACGCCGTTTTTTCCCCAAACACAAAATCTCCACAAATGGATGTGAACCACTGGTTTGACTTCAATAAAAAGCCCCAAACTGGAATCCTAGCGGAGCCAAAATGGAAGAGATGAATTGTGTTATGAAAGCAAAGAGCCTGCCCATGCTTTGCCCAGCTCATCCTCCTATTTTTGTGATTTGGTCATCCTAGTGCCTTATTTTGCCATCTGCATAAGGTCTTGCAAACCAAACAGATTGGGCAAGGTTACTCCTTGAACCGGAGGCCTCCAAAGGACACTTAGACACTACAGGACCATACTTAACTACCAGCCAGACTTGGTAATTACGTAGGTGGCACTTTTCTCTAGCACTGAACCAAGGAACTATGCTGCCTTATGGAAGAGACTTCTACTCAGGTCAACGGCCACTACTGCACATGTTACCAGGATATTTGTTTAAAGGGAAAGGGTTTCCAACCCGGCGTCCTGGCATACTTCCAAACTGAAGAGCTACTTTCTGCCTGTGAGTTTGAAACGGTTTTTGTACTGAGTCACCTGCTACCCTGCTCTCTTTAACTGCGGCCGTACGGACGGCTGCATTTTAGCTGGCACTGGGCTGACACGAGGTGCTCTAGGATACAAGTTCATTGGCCAGGCATTGGGGCTGGTGGAAAACGAAGGCTCTCAGAAGGGGACGACAGCAAGCAGTCAAGCAGTATGCTATTCATGCGGCCTATCGAATAAATGAGTCATGCTATGGAGCCGCTGACCCTCCCAAAGCTGAGATATTTACCTTCCCAGCAAAGGAAAACAGGATTTGGGAAGGGAATGGAGACCTGGCAAAGTGGTAGAAAAGCAGCATAAAGGGAAATTAATCTGGGGACTTGAGAAGGACCCTGCTCCCTCTGTTCACCTGGAAAAGGATGCTGATCTAACCCAGATCAAGTAGCCATGCTACTGCCAAGAATAGCCAAGGGGATGGGGTGGGAAACCCATTTCCAAGAGGCTGAGCTGGTCCTCTCTTCCAATACCCCACAAGAGAAGAAATGCTACCTAATAATCACAGCTAGCAGAATGGGCTAACGCTAAGCAATCAGGTGCGAAAGCATACACTTGGCACACTTCCTTCAGAAGAACTGAAGGGTGGTTTATACTTGCCACTGCATTTTTATAAATCCTGGAGGAAGCCTGAAAACCAGGTGCCTCCTCCAGACTCTGCAAAAAATCTTTCCACGGATACAAATTCTTCAGTGACCTAAGTTAGAGGAGAAACACGTGCAGAAGTGTTTCTTCCCGAGCGTCATGCCCAACGCAGCAGTCGGAGCTCAGCTCAGCACCTGCAGCCTGTGGGATAAAACCTAGAGGGACGCAGCATGGCGGAATGGGACCATGGAGCCCACTAAGCATCAGACAAGAGAGAGGGTGAGAGGACGGGGTGCGTTTCACACCCACCCCATACAGGTGTGACTCACCAACCCAAAAGCAATGCAGTGGCCAGTCCAGCCCAGCATCCGCTTAAAACCTGCTCGAGACACAGCCCCGCACAAGTGCTTGCAGGGCACGGGCAGGAACAAGCTCCCACGACTGCCCTGCATTTCTCTTGGAATCGAGCGACAAATGGGGCTAGGCTTTAATCCAGCACATGGCCTGACCTTATCCACTGTGGTTTCTGCAGTCCTATGAGCCATGGTCACATTATTAATCCTCCAGGCTGAATTCTCAGGATCTTTTCTGTAAAATATTGAATATTCTGGCAGATTGTGCATTTTGGAAAGTATCTAAATACAAATCAACAGGCAGGACATTGCATGCATTCCAGTTCTTTTGTTCCGGCCCAGAATTTCTCGAGGTCTTTTCTTTATTTTTGATCCCTTCCTGTGTCCATATTTTGATTTTGGTATGGGCCCCAGAAATGACCATCTTTGCGCTTTTTCTGAGCTCCGATCAGGTTACCGCTTTGAGAATGTATTTCAAAGAGCCTTTATTTGCGGTCTTGTCTGCAGTCTAACTCCACATCCTTATCCTGCATTTGATAAGCAAGCTGATAATATCCCAGAGAGAATTAAAATTTAGTGGTTAGCCCTGTAACTGAATCCAAAATAAAAACAATGATGAATGTTCAAATGCCTAAAGCTATTGAGGGATATTTTTTTACAAGGTCTTTTAAAGATGTCTTTGTAAATCACAGCTACTGAAATCCTTCTCCTTGTCCTTCTAAACACAGATGCAATTATTCCCAGCTCCAAAACAGGGACAAAAGATAAAACACAAGGGTGGTATTATGCCTCATGATAATCAAGGTCACCGATTCTGATTTCTGGGGAAAGTAGATAATGTGCAGTTTCGCTGTTCTTGGGTATACCTTTTGTGAATGATTTGACATCACAGTTGGTCAAAACGGGTTCATTGTGCAATCCTGTTTCCCTCCTTTCACTATTATTTCTTACTGTTTGCAAATCCAGGTTGCTCTGCATGGCAAGCTTGTCAGATAATACAGGCTAAGCAGAGTCGACCCGAGTTCGTCCTTGGAAGGAAAAACTTTCTATAAGGGAAGTGAAGTACTGGAAAGGCTACCTGGGGATCTCCTTCAACGGAAAGCTTTAAAAAACTGATTAGGCAAACATATGCAGCATGGTCTAAGACTAGCCAACCTCTTGACCTTCCTTCCATCCCTATGGGTCTACAATTGCATGGAGCCCTCCAAAAAAATTGTCACGTCTTCCAGAAAGCAGTGCTTTGAGTGTTGCTGGTCAGTGATAATGAGCAGTGCGGGGGCAGAGTAGCGCAGCGCTGTGCTACTAGAGAACATACCTTTTGGATAACAGTCAAGTCCTTAACGCTCCCAAAGCCAGACCTTCAGTCTGACTCATCACAACTCAACCGCGGTTCAGTGCAAAGATGACATTTTTACACCGGTCAGCAGCGCTTACAAGAGTTTCCAGGAGAGGAAGGGTGTTAACGACAGCATCCTAACAAACTGTGATATGAGTAATTGGACTCCGTAGATCCAAATTCCTTATGTCGTTTCAGCTGAATAAGTTCCTCTTAACATTCACTTCTAAAAACTCTTCTGGCATGCTGCAAATCCAGCATGACATCTACTCTCCATCCCAGAGATGGCTGCATAGGTCAAGTCAAGTATAAAGTTATTTTGGGGTCATGCAAAATTAAATATATTGCATGAGCCTGACTGAGATGTTTAGTCCATCTCAAACGTGGGCATTGCTAGGTAGAGCCAGGCCTAGGCAACAGGCTGGTATCGGCCATCGGAAGCAAGGCAGCGTACAAACTTCATAATCTGCTAGATGAATGCTACATGATTACAGCAGATAAAGCAGTCCTCGGTACAGCTAATTAATTGTTTCCATCACTGAAGACATAATCGAGGCTGCAGGAGTGCAGTTGCTAAAAATTAAACAAAATATGTCAAGACAGATGCTAGAGGGAGAATATCTTTATAACCATCCAAGCAGGCAAAAACACAAGGTAAAATAAGTCACTCCAGTGGTTTACAGCTCCCATACCTCCTACCCCTCTGCAAAAGGCTCAGTACAAAAATCTCACTCCAAATGATGAGTTTATGTAATCCAAAGCAATTTATTGTAGCACTTAATCTCCAACTGAGATCAGATCTCTTGGAGCGAGCACGGCCCATACTCAGCATTAGAGACGGTTTCTGTTCCAGAGAGCCAGCTAAATAAGCAAGACAGACAGAGGATGCTGCAGTCACTAATCTATTTAACTGAAGTCATGCAGGACCGAGACAATGCTGCATAATAACTTTGCTCATGTGAGCTTTGGGATACCTTTTTCAACTGAAACTGCAGGAAGGGTTTTGGAAGACAGCAAAAAAATAAATAAATAACCAGGAGGCAGAATTTGGCTAGGACGTCACAATATGAAAAATGTCATAGGATCTTTGCAGACACATGGGGATTGTCTTTTGCTCCCTTCCAAAGCTGTTATGAGAAAAGTGCATTAACATTTGTGAGACTCTTCCTCAGTCTGATGAAGGGTGTTTGTACCCAAACGCTTGCAAAGAAGAATCTTTCCAACTATTTGAGTTGATCTAATAAAAGATATGGGTTTTACCCAAAGACATTTGTCTGCTTAATATCTGCAAGGTGTTACAGCAAAGGTCTTACTGGACATCTCAGCCAGACTGCCAAGTTATTTTTATACCTGGCTGGATACTCCTTGCATGAGGTTGCCCAACTATCCTGGCAAAGTGAATAATTATGAGAGAAGAATTTGACCCAATATCCTAGGAATTTGCATGGAAAACCCTAGAACTCGTTTTTACTCTGCTTAGGGACACACTCATTTTTTTTCTTCTCTTTCCTCCCCAGTGCTCTGGGATCTCACGGGCACTTTACAGCAGATGAAGTTTGAAAGCAACATTACAGTAATTCAGGCAACAGCTTTGTTAACAGCTTGGAGAGGCTGAAGTTTATAGAACTTCCTTTACTCAGGGGACCTGCATTTTTCTAAGATTATATTATTACTTGGGCTGGCTGCACAGCAACACAACATCATTTCCCTTTTGGGTGGAAAAGTTCTCTCCTTGTCCTCCGACTCTCATGATTTCAGCCCGAAAGGATGAACATAAACCTTCTGCATAAGCAAAAAAAAATAAGGAAGCAAGTCCTCTTGCTGCAGCAGCAGGACACCAAGGTACAGCACAGCAGCGTTAAAAAATATATATCCACCTGTACACAAATGACTTATAGGTGCAGGAGGAGAGGGAATTATTGGGCATGACAATAATTTTCCACAAACTCTTCCAAGCTTTACTCAGAAGATGCTCATGCTCCCTCTTTTTTCTGGCATCTATGAACGTGATGGC
The DNA here is from genome assembly GCF_052110815.1 of Crocodylus siamensis. NCBI lineage: Eukaryota > Metazoa > Chordata > Crocodylia > Crocodylidae > Crocodylus > Crocodylus siamensis. The sequence goes on along the minus strand of NC_143398.1, from coordinate 236,933,701 downwards.
AAATGAGTTTACCAGCATTCACCGGAGCAGGAAGCTATAAAGTGTATGTTACAAAATGCCTGTGGAAAGTGCATGTAGCAGTTGTGATCAGGAGTATTCCCTCTGGAAACCGGATCCGAGCTGGTTAGGGCAGCCAACAGGGAAAGAGAAAAACATCCCATCTGACCTCTGAGTCCAATCAGACAGAAACAGCATCCTTCCAGGTTGAAGCCACGCTTGCAGACTGAGAATTTTTTGCAGGGCGTTATGGGGCGAATATTTTTAACAAAGAAGGGATCTTTTCTCGGAGGATCCCAAGTAGCTGGGTAAACTGCCTTTAATACTCCTTTGGACCCCCCAAGACAGCCCGATCGCAGTCTTAATAAATGCCTCAATCTGGCCCTTGGGCATTTCACAGATGTCCGCCCTGCATGTGTGTTATAAGAGAGTCGCTTAATGAAGTGGAGTAAATGAATTAACCAGGTGTGAATCTGCACGTAAAGGTGCCTTATCTAAAAGGGGCATAGAGCAGGGGGGGAAAAAAGCCTTAAAGGTTTCCAGATGCTACCAACCTCACTGAGAAACTCATCTCAGCACAAGAAAAACAAACCCCGCTAAATGGGCTAAATTTGCTGTCTGCTCAAATTAGAGCACAGAAATGCAGGGCAGGTAGGATCCAAAAGATGCCTCTTTCCCATCTCTCAGCAATGTTTGCAGACCCACACAACCTGTCTTTTTTTATTTCACTTCATTTTTTAAATCAGTGCATGAAATGACTTTGATAGGAAACTTGCCATTGTGGCTGATCAGCCCTTTGGCAGGGCTCTCGCTTGGATGTCTGACTCGGCGGAGAACAAGAAAAATGCACTTGATCCTTACAAGGAAACCAGCAGAAAGACTAGGGATAGGATTTCTACATCACGGAAGCATTTCTGCTGCATTTGTTATTTGTTTGCCTGAGACTTTTTAATTAAAGCTTTTCTCACTGCATGGCAGACACCTTTCCTTGGGTAAATCCGATTTCTTTTATTACCGGGGCGGGCAATTATTTCGGGCGGAGGGCCGCTTGCTGAGGTTCGACAAGCCATTGAGGGTGGCATGACAGGCAGCCAGGAGCACATAAATATTAATTTTCTAAATTTTTTAGAGGCCCTGCAGGCCGGATAGAATGGCCTGGTGGGCCACATCCGGCCCCCGGGCCACATTTTGCCCACCCCGGTATTAGACCGACTCAATTAGTTGGATAGATATCTAATAAAAAAGATCGGATTTACCCAAAGAACCTCGACTGTCCATGTCCTTAGACCAACACAGCCACAACCTCCACCCTTTTCCACCATATTTCCTTTGTGTTTTCATTGCCTTGTGCAAGTGCCTCGGCTCTGAGTATTTCATAAATAAAATGACTGCTGGCAAATTAAGTGCGGTTAAAGTCTCCGGCCTTCCTCGGAGTATGAGTAACGATCGCATCTTAATTTCAAATGGCGCTGAACACGCGTTTCAGGCCTGCCTTCCCAGCATGGCTTTGAACTTTAATTATAGATTCATAGATTTTAAGGCCAGAAGGGAGGTTTATGATCGGCTCTCGTGCACCGCGCAGGCTAAACAATCTGTGCTTGTTTGCAGTCAAATCTGCAAATTAACCTCTGGCTTCAAAGGGAAGAGCGAAACCCTCATGTGCAAATGGCTAGGGGCTGTGATTATATAAAACAAACAAATAAAAGATGGTTCATTAGTTAGCGAAGGAGCTCAAGGACCAGACTGATGGGCTACTCTTGTCTTTCAGTGGTCTCAAGAACCCTCTTCCCAAGAACGACTCAAAGCATCGCGGCTCTGAACAAGAGCTCTGACATGTGAGACGCCCGCAGCGAGTCCCAACCACCTAACGTCACAGCGTTCAGGCCAAAACCACAACCACACGCAAGTCATTTCACGCAGAGCCATTTTTTCCGCTGCGTGTTGGGAAAACCTGGTCTTTGCCTTTCAGTGTCAAGAGTAGATCTGCACTCGTTTCGTGTCATTCGAACCCCAAAGCCCGGCAGAAACCGGCTCCTGCAACTCCTTGCCCATGTGGCGGAGATCAGACACAACCGCAGCACGGAACGAGCCATCATGAATAAAACCAACCTTGCATTTCACTAAGGAAAATGTGATCCTACAATTCAAGTCCAGTGGAAGCTGAGGTGCTTTCCCTGGACTTGGCATGTTTCTAACCCGGTGCAGTACAGTCTAATTGAAGTTTACACTGTGCCATTCCTGCAACGGTCCCACCATGCCTGGCAGGTCCCCCCCGGGGAAGTGGGTGGTTAAGACATGAGCACCTCAGACTCAGGAGATTTGAGATCTAGTCTAGGCTCTGCCACAGATTTCCTGGTTTGACCTTTGATAAGTCACTTAATCTCTCTGGGTCTCGCTCCCTGACCCTTTAAATGAGGAGAATAAATTTGCTACCTCCCCAGGTGTTAAGAAGACAAATCCAGGAGCGTTTATAAAGTGTCCATTAGGAGCCAGTACTAATGCCTAAATATGACGTCAATAGGGCAGTAACAGCAAGAGGTAAAGTAAAAAAGTGACTGAGACCTTCAGCAGAGGAGAAGAGATGGGTGTCCCAGGTTTAAAATAGGTGTCCAAGGAGTCAGGGGAAGGAAACAAACTTCCAGATAACCCATAGGACAGGCTAAATGCTATACACACACCTTGGTTTCATCAGTATTATTAATTTGCACCCAAGTACAAATTACTGCACTGTACTGTACCATCAGTATTATTAATGTGTACCTAATTTGCACCTAAGGAACAGCCCCCAAGGAAACTCATTCACTGCCCCTTATAAAAGCCGGATTACTGTTGCACAGGCAGGTTCTCACCAAATCCAGCTTCGATTAACGCGTTGCAAGAATAAACCTTTCCCCTTGTTTTTTCCAGTCGCAAGAAAAGAAAAAAAAAGAAAAGCAATCTCCACAGCAAATGCAATTACCCTTCTTAAACTAAGCAGCGATTACTGCTTAGTTGGGATGATCTTAGGAAGTGCGCTGAACTCCTAAGCTTGTACGCAGAGGCGACAGCGCTAGCGCTCTGCGTCCGGGGTACAAAACTTGTGGCAGCTTCGGTAATGCTGGTTCTGTTCAAATATTTCCTCCCACTTCACACAGCGGCCCTTGCAGTAACACGGCACGCGACGGACCCACCCCGTAGCAAGCGTTAGAAGTCCTGTGTACACAAGTCTTTCGTTCTGGTACCCAGACACGGGGCCTTGAAGCTCTGTTCCCTGCACCTGCGCAATGAGTAGCTATTTAGACCAGAGCAGGATGCACAACGGCAGCATTTTGCACCTGGGGTTTACACCGGAGCAAGTGGCTCCCGAAAGTGAAAGTGATAAGGAATCAGGCTCACGGACCCCAGGAATCATGAGATTCTCAATAACGATAAATGGGAGGGAGGCAGGAAGCTGTCTCCCCTTCTAACCCTGCTTCCTGCCCCAAAACTCACCTTCTTCCTGCTCCTAAACTCAGCCCTTCACCGCAGAGTGCTTCAGAAAGTGGGGGGGATTACAGAATGATACAAATGTCATGCTGGAAAGGACCTCAAGAGTTTATCTCAGTCCATCCCCTGCACAGAAGTAGGATCAAGAATACTTAACCATCCATGACAGGTGTTTGTCTAACGCGTTCTTAAAAACCTTCAGTGCAGGAGATGCCACAAGCTCCCTGGGTAGCTCATTCCAGCGTTTCACTACTCCTACAGTTAACAATGCTTTCCCTAATACCCAGCCTAAATTTTGGCTGCTGTAAATTAAGCTGATTTCTTCATAGCCCATTTCACACAGTTATTTCTTGGGTTCAGAACAAGCAGCGGCAAAGACATCCAAGGCAGCAAACAGCCTGGAAAAGAAGGAGGGGGAAAAGGCCAGCTGATGAAAGAGGAGGCAGTTCCAAGGCTCCCGTCACCTTGTCATCCAAATGCCTTAAATGCCAAGGCAATGGGGACAACAGGGAAGAAAAGCAGGTGAGGCCAGCCGATTTGCAGAGCTGTGGGCCCAGCCTAGGCAGAAACCTGCACAGTCCCCAGGTGCGACCACTTGTCATCACTGTATTATAATCCCGTGGAAAGGCCACAAAAATAGGGATCCAAGACCCACAGCACAAACCCAAAGTGAGAGGCAGTCCCTGTGCCAAAGAGCTTACAAAATCCATGAGACGGGCAGTACAAGAAGGGCAGTGTTTAGCCCTGCCTTACCGGTGGGAACTGGAAGGAATCAAGTGAGTTGACCGAGAGCAAACAGGACGTTTGAGGCAGAGCTGGGCACTGAACCCCAATCTCTCCAATCCAAATGTAACTGCTTCACTACCTCCTTAGTACAGTGTGCTGCCAAAATAACACAAATGCTTAAAAGAAGGAAAAGAAAAAGAAAAAGGCAGCCTAGACGGTTTTAGCAGCCCTACAAATCCAACCACTGGTCCACCCTTTCACCTGGCTCCCAGCTCTACTTTTCCTGAACCCATCCCTGCCTGGATTCAGCGTCTATCAGACACAACAGATGAACCACCTTGTTTCTGCAGCGCTCTATTTAAGCCACTACACAATCACACACTGTCCTGGTGCAAAATGGCCCATTACCAAGAACAGAGGCCAAGTCGGAGGTCAGGAGGACAAAGTAGTGCTGGAAAGCCGGGATCACACCTGCCCACATTCAGCCTCATAGAAACCACCCCATTCATGGCTCCCTTTGACGAGCATCCGTGTTTAAGACTGAAAAGCCTTGCTGCCCCCTCTGAACTCCTACTCGCTGCTGATACCATCAACTTTCAAACGCTGCTGAGAAAGAAGTCTAACCTCAGAGCCATGTCACTTGCTGCAAGATTTAATCTGCATTTCCACATAGACACAGTGCGGGGAGTTTACAAGAAATGCAAGAACACAACAGGTCTCCGGTCTTTCAAAGCTCATCAGGAAGGTGGGCCAGACTAAAGATAGAAGTGTCTGCATCTCAAACCTGAAATGACTCAGGAAAGAGATCACACCAGACAACTTATATAATGTAGAATAATCATCTGGATTGACAAGCACATGATCTTAGCCACCATCTCGTGCACTTGGAATTGTTAGGACATTATGTAATTTATTATGTTATGAGATATTACCAGCTTCCCAGCAGCTACCAGGCTATTTATCACCTCTCAGTCTTCCTCGCAGCGATGTCCCCAGTTCCTCCTGGGTTCGGATTCATATAATTCACGAGTAACTAGCAACCCTGTAGCACGGATACTATGGAGAACAGCAGCCTGGACAATTCCTGGGCTAAAAAAGCAGATGCTCCCATTAAACACATTTTATTTGAGGGCTTCTGGGCAGCTCTTTTTAGTTTTCAAACTTTAATGAATGAAATGCATTCCTACCCCAGCAGGATTACATAAAAATGATGCAGGGCACGTAGCTGAGATGAAACGATACATTTTTCCAACCACCTAGAAACAGAGGTGATCCTCGTCACATCACATACAAGCACCTTGCAATCTATCATGGGTTTTATCCTCACAGCATCCCTGTCATCTCGGAAAGCTTTATCATCCCCTTTCTATAGCAGGGAACAGATGCTCTGACTAGACCGATTTGCTCACGGCTACAAGGTGGCTGAGCTGAGACCAGAACTCAGGTCTCCTGAATCTGAATCAAAGCCCCCCATCCACTAGGCTAGTCTTTTCCCTTCTTATGCCATCTTAATGGCTTACGAGAGTCATCGCTTTTTCCAGTTCTAGTCACTTCACCCAGATGTATATTTCTGTTTTATATGCATATGTTCCATTAAAAAAGGACACGTAGGGCACACTAACACGGGAAAAAATGTTGTTTAAAAACTAGTTTTAATCGCACTTCCTGAAATTCTCTAAATAGCACAATGCGATCGTCAGACATTCTCCCCCCAGCAGATATTATCGGGTGAAATGGCATCGCTTCTTTTAAACAGGTGGCCAGCAATCATAGCGGTCCCTTTCTAGCCTTAGAAACTAGGCAGCTGTATTTACGACGGGCTAGATTCCTTTATACTCGATAGGAAGCCAGGGCCAGATTTCAAACATAAAGGAATGAATCCCGCGCAGAACTAGGCGTTCATGTCGGAAAAATAAGTGATGCTGCACGGGATCTAAAAATTATCTCCACTTTCCTCTCTGAAAAAATATCACCCATGGTGAGTGCCCATACAATAGCCACGGGAGGTGCTGAGAGAGAGCACCAGTCTAGACAGTAAGCGGATACTGTGCAAGTGCCCTGTGACTAATAAGATGATTTTACTACCTACTGTGACTAGTCCCCCGGTCAGCACAAATGCCGCGGCAGCGCAGGGCAGAAGAAATGGGTGTTCTTACCGTGACTATACTGACCCTATGTTTAGTTGCTATATGCCGGCGGCCAGCACGAAGCAGGGGCCAGGGCAAATCCAAACGGACACCGTATCTGGGCAGTATGCCCGCAGAAAAATCCTTATCGTACCTGTCAATTCCCTGCCTTAAAAGTTTTGCGTTATGCCTGGTAAAACCTGCACCTGGGAAGGCAGCAACAGCCCCCGCCAGCCAGGCACTGATAAGAGACTCTGTATTGGACCAGCTTTCTGGGCTGAAGTTTTGCTAGCTTCACCGTTTTCATTTTCACTCCGGTTTTAAAACCTGGAAGCCCTCCTAAAAAGTAGGCGCGCGATGTTTTTTTAAAAACAAAAAAAACCCGATTGCGAGGGATTTTTCTTTTTTCTCCCCCTCCGCGTCTCTGCACAACCCTTCACCCGCTCGGTCCCGCTACGAACCGAGCATGAAAGCGATCTGCGAGGTCTTCCCCCCCGGCCCCGCGGGCGCACCTTGCTTTGCTCCCTCCGCGGGCTTGGCGGAGTTGGCGCACGCGGAAAAGCCCCCGAGCCGATCCGCACATCCACGCTTTAACCCCCCCGGGGGACAGGCTGTAAACCCAACTTCTCTGCGGGCGCGGGGCTGCCCGGGGAGGGGGCTGCGCTCCGGGCAGAGTCCCGGCACGGGACAATGCGGAGGGAAGGAGGGAGGGAGCGGCGGGGCAGCGCTTTGCTGCCCGTGCTTGCCCCTTCCCGAGAGGGGACCCCGAGCATCCTCCCGCCGACTCACCGCGCTCCGGCCGCGGGGCCGCCGCCTCCAGCAGCGGCGGCGGCAGGAGGAGCAGCAGCAGGAGCAGCAGCCCGGGCATGGTGCTGGCGGCGCTCAGCGGGCTGCCATGGCCCCGGGCAGGGGCGCCTCCCGGCCGGGCAGTCCGGCGGCCGCAGGCTCCTCCTCGCCTGACATCAGCGCCGCGGGTCTGCCGGGGCGGGAACGACCGGCCCGCGGCGCCTCCCTCCCCCGCCGGCCCGGGGCTTCCCCGCCGCCGCCGCCCCTCACAGCCGCGCGGCCCGGCCCGGCCCGGCCGCCCGCCCGGGGGCCTGCACGCGGCCGGCTCGTGAGGCGGCGCTGCGACTTCGGGGGGCGCTGGAGCCGCCCCGGCCTTCAGAGGGGGGGGACCCGGCTTGTCCTCCCCTAAAGCCGCCCCTGCCTTGGGATGGGGGAGGCGGGGCAGGTTTGCCCTCCCCTAAAGCCGCCCCTGCCTTGAGGTAGTGGGGGGCAGGTTTGCCCTCCCCTAAAGCTGCCCCTGCCTTGGGATGGGGGAAGGGGGGCAGGTTTGCCCTCCCCTAAAGCCGCCCCTGCCTTGAGGTAGTGGGGGGCAGGTTTGCCCTCCCCTAAAGCTGCCCCTGCCTTGGGATGGGGGGAGGGGGGCAGGTTTGCCCTCCCCTAAAGCCACCACAGCCTTGGGATGGGGGAGGGGGGGCAGGTTTGCCCTCCCCTAAAGCCGCCCCTGCCTTGAGGTAGTGGGGGGCAGGTTTGCCCTCCCCTAAAGCCACCACAGCCTTGGGATGGTGGAGGGGGGGCAGGTTTGCCCTCCCCTAAAGCCACCCCTGCCTTGGGATGGGGGGGGGGCAGGTTTGCCCTCCCCTAAAGCCGCCCCTGCCTTGAGGTAGTGGGGGGCAGGTTTGCCCTCCCCTAAAGCCACCACAGCCTTGGGATGGTGGAGGGGGGGCAGGTTTGCCCTCCCCTAAAGCCACCCCTGCCTTGGGATGGGGGGGGGGCAGGTTTGCCCTCCCCTAAAGCCGCCCCTGCCTTGAGGTAGTGGGGGGCAGGTTTGCCCTCCCCTAAAGCTGCCCCTGCCTTGGGATGGGGGAAGGGGGGCAGGTTTGCCCTCCCCTAAAGCCGCCCCTGCCTTGAGGTAGTGGGGGGCAGGTTTGCCCTCCCCTAAAGCTGCCCCTGCCTTGGGATGGGGGGAGGGGGGCAGGTTTGCCCTCCCCTAAAGCCACCACAGCCTTGGGATGGGGGAGGGGGGGCAGGTTTGCCCTCCCCTAAAGCCGCCCCTGCCTTGAGGTAGTGGGGGGCAGGTTTGCCCTCCCCTAAAGCCACCACAGCCTTGGGATGGTGGAGGGGGGGCAGGTTTGCCCTCCCCTAAAGCCACCCCTGCCTTGGGATGGGGGGGGGGGCAGGTTTGCCCTCCCCTAAAGCCGCCCCTGCCTTGAGGTAGTGGGGGGCAGGTTTGCCCTCCCCTAAAGCTGCCCCTGCCTTGGGATGGGGGGAGGGGGGCAGGTTTGCCCTCCCCTAAAGCCACCACAGCCTTGGGATGGGGGAGGGGGGGCAGGTTTGCCCTCCCCTAAAGCCGCCCCTGCCTTGAGGTAGTGGGGGGCAGGTTTGCCCTCCCCTAAAGCCACCACAGCCTTGGGATGGTGGAGGGGGGGCAGGTTTGCCCTCCCCTAAAGCCACCCCTGCCTTGGGATGGGGGGGGGGCAGGTTTGCAGGTTTGCCCTCCCCTAAAGCCGCCCCTGCCTTGAGGTAGTGGGGGGCAGGTTTGCCCTCCCCTAAAGCCACCACAGCCTTGGGATGGTGGAGGGGGGGCAGGTTTGCCCTCCCCTAAAGCCACCCCTGCCTTGGGATGGGGGGGGGGCAGGTTTGCCCTCCCCTAAAGCCGCCCCTGCCTTGAGGTAGTGGGGGGCAGGTTTGCCCTCCCCTAAAGCCACCACAGCCTTGGGATGGGGGAGGCGGGGCAGGTTTGCCCTCCCCTAAAGCCGCCCCTGCCTTGAGGTAGTGGGGGGCAGGTTTGCCCTCCCCTAAAGCTGCCCCTGCCTTGGGATGGGGGGAGGGGGGCAGGTTTGCCCTCCCCTAAAGCCACCACAGCCTTGGGATGGGGGAGGGGGGGCAGGTTTGCCCTCCCCTAAAGCCGCCCCTGCCTTGAGGTAGTGGGGGGCAGGTTTGCCCTCCCCTAAAGCCACCACAGCCTTGGGATGGTGGAGGGGGGGCAGGTTTGCCCTCCCCTAAAGCCACCCCTGCCTTGGGATGGGGGGGGGGCAGGTTTGCCCTCCCCTAAAGCCGCCCCTGCCTTGAGGTAGTGGGGGGCAGGTTTGCCCTCCCCTAAAGCCGCCCCTGCCTTGGGATGGGGGAAGGGGGGCAGGTTTGCCCTCCCCTAAAGCTGCCCCTGCCTTGGGATGGGGGAAGGGGGGCAGGTTTGCCCTCCCCTAAAGCCGCCCCTGCCTTGAGGTAGTGGGGGGCAGGTTTGCCCTCCCATAAAGCTGCCCCTGCCTTGGGATGGGGGAAGGGGGGCAGGTTTGCCCTCCCCTAAAGCCACCATAGCCTTGGGATGGGGGAGGGGGGGCAGGTTTGTCCTCCCCTAAAGCCGCCCCTGCCTTGAGGTAGTGGGGGGCAGGTTTGCCCTCCCATAAAGCTGCCCCTGCCTTGGGAGGGGGGCAGGTTTGCCCTCCCCTAAAGCCACCACAGCCTTGGGATGGGGGAGGGGGGGCAGGTTTGCCCTCCCCTAAAGCCACCCCTGCCTTGGGATGGGGGAGGGGGGGCAGGTTTGCCCTCCCCTAAAGCCGCCCCTGCCTTGAGGTAGTGGGGGGCAGGTTTGCCCTCCCCTAAAGCTGCCCCTGCCTTGGGATGGGGGGGGGGGGCAGGTTTGCCCTCCCCTAAAGCCGCCCCTGCCTTGAGGTAGTGGGGGGCAGGTTTGCCCTCCCATAAAGCTGCCCCTGCCTTGGGAGGGGGGCAGGTTTGCCCTCCCCTAAAGCCACCACAGCCTTGGGAGGGGGGGCAGGTTTGCCCTCCCCTAAAGCCGCCCCCGCCTTGAGGTAGTGGGGGCTTCTGTGCAGAGCAGGGTGGAGAGACCGCGGCCAGACTTGGCCCACTCGGGGCACGGAGGGGTAAAGCGGGTGTTCGCAGAGTCGCAGGCTGTCAGGCAGACGGGGCCTCAGATGAGCGTGGTGGGGTCCAGCCCCTGCGCGCTAATAGCTGGGGTAGGATTTGGCGCTTGTTCTTGCTGAGTTGCACCCGATTGCTTGTAGCCCGTTTCTCTGGTCTAGCCAGGTCATTCTGCATCCTAGCCCTGCCCTCCAGTATCCATGGGGTGGCCATCAGAGAGGACAGTCTAGTTGTCCTCCATCGATACTGGATGCCTTGATGTCCTCTATTTTTCTCTTGAAGGGAAAGGATCTCTTGGGATCCTTTCCAGGGTGTCACAGGCTGCCACACAGTGGCACTGCTAACAGCACTGTTAGGTGTGCAAACATGATTTAGAAGGTAAACCCAGAGACTACAAATAGCATCTGACCTGTTCTTGACTACAGAAAAAGAGGACGTAAAGGCATCCAGTTTCGTACCAGTAGAGGACAGACTACCAGAAAACTGGAAGGTCCTCTATGGTGGCCACCCTACAATCTGCACCTCCACCCAGCTCACTGTCACCAGACCATCTTCCTCCATTCAATAACCAAGCAGCCCATGAACAGCAACCAAGCAATTCCTTATGTCTTTTTGTCAAGGAAAGGCACGTGGGTTTGGTTTTGACAAAAGGGAAAAAAAAACCCAGCAGGTAGAGGACAGAAGAGTGCTGCAAAAACTTCTTTCCCATTTAGACATCTTGTAAGGTTTGGTCTAATGTCCACTGCAACAGAACTTACACCAAGAACCTTCCCGGGACCAGTTTTCATGACTCTGACTCTTTGATGCTCCCTGCATTCCTCAATTCATAGATTGTAAGAGGCCAGAAGGGACCTCGGAAGATCACCGAGGTCCAGCCCCCTGCACCAAGCAGGGAAGATAACTGAAGGTCACAGGATCCCAGCAAGGCGACCATCCAGTCTCCTCTTGAAGACTTCCACAGTAGGTGATTGCACCACTCTGGAGGGAGCTTATTCTGGGCACCCTGACTGCAAAGAAGTTTTTCCTCATGTTGAGCCTGAATCGATCTTCTGGGAGTTTGTGGCCATTACTCCTGGTTTTCCACTCAGGTGCCCTGGTGAACAGTTGTTTGCTGAGCCCCTGATGTACTCCCGTCAGGTAGCAGTAAGCTGCTACCAGGTCCCCTCTTGGCCTTCTTTTCTTCAGGCTGAAGAGTCCCAGGTCCCTGCACCTTTCCTCGTCTGGCTTGCCATGGAAGACTCTGATCATATGGGTGGCTCTTATGGGGTGGTGTCAGGTGGATGCAAGGGGGCTAGCCTGGCTAACCAGACAATTCATGACACACTGAATTCATGACATGTCACGGACAATTCGTGACATGTTGAATTCATGGCAGGACATGCCCTGGCACCCCACTGGGATGTCTGCTGCAGTCGTGGTTTGCAGCCTGGCAGAGGCAGCTGCATGTCTAATCAGGCAGGGCTGAGGGATTGCTTGACTTCCCGGCTCACTGTCATGGACCGGATTCCTCTTTGCTCTTCATTCCCCCAGGTTCACCACCCTCTCTCCTTTTGAATGGTCTTGATGCTCCACTAATCCGGCCAGCCTCTATTTGCAAAGCTCCTATTTCACAGCCCTGCAGATTTGCTTTTCAACTCATGCCAGTGAAGTCCTATTTGCTTTTGCTTTGAATAATGCAATCTTGAGCCCCTTGCATACAAGTAAAGCCTCTAGTTTATTTTTAGTGGAAAAAAGGATGCGTGTGGTTTTCTGTGCGATGATGCACCTCCCTTTTCACAACTTAGATCCACCCATGGACCTAGCATAAGGCCAGGAGCCCGAACTTAGACTTTCACCTTCCCAGCACTTCTGTACAGCTGAAGGAGCTTTTGGTGGGTACTTTTTAAAAGCCCTTTCCTTCTCTGTCTTTTAAGGGCAGTGGTGGAAAACACATCACTTCTGAGGGCTATTACAATTACACTGCACAGGACACAAGACTGCATTATAGGAAGTCACCCTGGCATTGGCAAAGGAATGGACGGGGCATTCCTTTGCTATGCCAAAAGCAGCGGTTCACAGCCAGGGCACCATAGGGTGCCTTTTGCTCCTTTCCAGGCTGCCACACTGTGCTAGCACTGGTAGGTGTGCAAACATGATTTAGAAGGTAAACCCAGAGACTTCAAATAGCATCTGACCTGTTGCAGGCTTTCTGAGTTCTTGGCTACAGAAAAATTGCTCTATTTTTCCATAGTCAAAAAAGGAATGAAAGCTCAGAGCTGGCATTTTCTGACAGGTGCCTGTAGACTAATGAGGGGTGCCTTGAGCCTATAAGGTTTGAGAACCACTGACCTAGGGCTCCGGTATTTCCATGATCTGCACAGACATTACAGATCTCAATGCACTGGTTTGCTCTGTGGGTTTGGCCAATTGTCCCCCTAAGGAAACCCAGGACTGCGCAGAATGCAGGGAATTAATTGCCTGCCATTTTCCATGGCTGCATCCTAATGGTGCCTTAGGTACAGGGTTTACTGAAATATGCTTATACAGGGGTAAAATATTATCTAAAAAGGAATTGAATCCATTTACACTGCAGCATGTCCTGTCATCCCTGTGAAAAGCAGCAGGAGATACTCAGACCTGGCAGGTCAGCTTCAGGTTGGAAGGGAGATCAGTGATAGTCTGGGTATTTCCTTAGTGTAACTGGTTTCTTTGCCTTAAGCACATTAATCTTTAAACAAAGCCCTTGTTCCCAAACAGCACACAGGAGAAATCCTTTTCAGAAATCTCAGCCTTAAAACCAAACACTCAGTTCCTGGGAACCACCTCTGCCCCACAAACAGAGACTAGAGAGATAGAAGAGGGAACGTATTTCTCTTGCTTCTTGCAACAGCTTCCCTCAAAAGAAGTAGGACAGTACTTCCATCAAGGAGGGTGCACTGAAATAAAAGAATTCAAGAGGAATTAAAGGAGTCATCTGGGGACCCACACAATGCTATCAAAATACTGTACTACTGGAGGGGGGGTAACAAAACAACATTTAATTGGAGAAAGCATAATATTGTATTGACATTACAGGGGGCATAGAAGTAGTCAAAACATACTTAATCAAGTTAGAATTGGACCAAGACATGATACCAATCCCCCTCTGCCTGGCATGCTGTTAAATTCTTCCCCCAAGCAAAAACACTCTCCAGGGGGGCCAAATATTTTTTAACTAAAATAAATGTCATCATACAAGGGAGGGGGGTGCAATGGAACAGCGGTGTGGTCTATTATATCAAACCACTGGAGATCCATCCAGTCCAGCATTACCTGTAATGCTTCCAAAAGAGATGAAGAATTGCTTCCATTGCACAATAATGTACCAGGAAGAAAAATGTCCTTCCTGGCTGACACAGCAGCCACCCCATTCTCTGAGGCATGGCATTTGATCGCCTGCCGTTAGGTCCAAAATCTAATCCTCATTGAAGCTGCTCAGGAAATGTTCTTGGCCAGATCAGGGCCTTCCCATACATCAATACAATTTTTTTTTAGGGTTCTTTTTTTTGTTTTTGGTTTTTGTTTTTTTTTATGAATTATCTAGTTAAGTTTCCCAGCACTATTTAAAATTCCAGCAGCAATATTCAACTCTGCAGCCTCTAGCAGTAGGGAATTTCACAGGCTGGCTGCATGTGTGTGAAAGATTTCCTTCTATTTGTGTTAAAATGACCTGCTGTAACTTCATCCTCCTCCTTGCATTGTGATTGTATACACAAAAGAACAGAGCAGTTTTTACAATGCTTTTTGTAACTATAACCACATAACTTAGTCTCTGCTAAAGCTTTCTCCATTCATGTCTAAATAAAGCTAGTGCAAGCAGCCTCTCCTTTTATGTAAACCTTGCAAATCCTCCAACACCAGGAACATGGAAGTGTAAGGAGCTTCCTGAGTGATCAAGTATGTTTATGCAGGCAACTGTTTATCCAAGAAGCTTCCCCAAAATCCCCACTTCAAACCTTGTCACACAAGTACAAAGCACAAAACGAGAAACACCAAGAATAACCTCCAATATGCCAAAGCTGGGGAAACAAGGGCACTGCCAAAGTCCTGCCACTGCAGTAACAACAGCAAGGAAGGAACTGGATGTTTGGAAGAGGCCATGCCCTATACCAGGGAAGGTCAAACATGTGGCCCACGGGCTAGATCCAGCCCATGGAGCTGCTTTCTTGCTGGACTACTGGTGTGATTGGGAGGGAATGGCCTGCCACAAAGCGATAATTGGTGGAAGGAGAGTGAGCAAGGGCTCACACAGCCCTGGTCATCCTCTGGCCACTTCAGTCGCCACTGCCGCAGCCCTGCCTCGTGTGGTGCTGGCACCCACCGCTTGCCCCAGTGCAGCTGGAGCCAGAGCTAGAGGTGCTCTGTGTCCATGCTCTGGTGCAGAGCCAGAGCTGCTTCCACTGTGGCAACTTCCTCACGCCCCGGTCTGGATCTGGCCTGGGGCACAAAGTGAATGACATGCCAGCTTTCCACTACAAAAGGCTGGTAAAAGCCCCACAGCCCGTGCCAATCTTACCAGAGGGAAACATTTCTAGTAACCCCCAATTTCAGTATGACGCTGAACATGAACAGAGGAACAAAACCCTCTATGGCTAGGAATCTCTCAGTTGCTTTTCCCTAGGGAGAGGGGGAAATATCGGACTTCTTTTAACTTTTACAAGGTGCAGTCAGTAGTGTCATGAAGGCAGGGTGACTGATGCAGCAGCCCTGGGCACTGACTTGTGGGGGTTAGTAAAACAGTGAACGTTATAGTGGAATCAAGTTTTTTGTTTGCAGTACAAGGCCCATGACAGCCCAGCAGATCTGCTTCCATTCAACAGAGGACAGTGGTGCACACATGCACTAGTCAGTGCATCACAAAGGTGACTGGTCTACTTTTCTCTCCTTTTGTAGCATCTCTTTGCTCTGATGACTGCTGCACATGGGCAAACACTTCTTCCATGAAGCTGTGCCCACTGACTCCTAATATGCCAGGCACCAAGGTTGTGCCCAATCCAAGAATACACAAGTTCACCCGGTCTCCCCTGCAACTGTGCATCGCCTCACCTTACATCTGCCAATGAGCTCTGCAGACTCCCCACGCAGACTCTCTCATACTCCTCAACATCTTCAATGAACCCAGCGGCTTTGTAACTTAGCTCCATTAAAAAAATCACCAAACACCCCATGCAAATTTGCAAAAATTAGGTCAGGCTATTAACCCATTCTCCATTCTGTTCACTGTTGACTTTTGATTCTCCCTGCTTTAATGCTTTGTTAAAATCAAGGGGCAGATCCAAAATATTGACCATTACAACATTATTGAGACACAGAAGCATGAACCATTCACAGCCACGCTTCTTGTACTGCATGTGAGCATCCAAATTCAGGACAAGCGTGACAGAGTGACTGTGCAACTGGGTGTGATTATTACAGAGCAGATTGATTGTTACAAACACAAGGTAGGAAGTGGGACATCAATTTACTCTTTCAGCCTCATGGTTGTCTCATCCATTCTTTACAGGATACCTTGTTTAAGCAAAGTAAAATTTTCCCCTCAGCATAAAGAGGATATTAATACTTAGAGTTAAGGTACCACAGAGGCCTGACCCAAGGTGCAGTCAGAACGTACAGAATATTTTGATACTCCAGGAATGAAGCGTGAAAGCGTCACATTAATATTAGCCTGTCCAAAATGCAGCGCATTTCTATATGCTAAAGTTTCCATTTCTGCATTCAAAATAACACTACCTGCCACAAAACAAAACAAAACAAAAAAATATTATACTTCTTATGCGTTGCAAAGTGCTTGTAGTTCCTGGAAAGAAAGTCTCCATAAAAAAACAAATGATGCCTCGTTAGATCCCTTGAGGGATATACACGTTTTACAGATGAGGAAACTGAGGAAGACAGCTAACGGGATTTGTCCACAGTTATCAGAACAGCTCAAGTTCGAACACAAGCCAGATAGACATAGCCCTGACATAAAATAGATGCAACCCCACTGATTTCAGTGGAGCTGGGCAGACTTACTCTCAAGTTGACCTTGACTGCAGAGCCTATAACTCTGACTCTGCTGCTCTAATCCACTAGAAAGTGTTTGCTCCATTTATAATCCATTTAATTGTTTGCTGTTATTCCTGTGCTCTATGAAGCTGTAAATCCAGCAAGGCAGGAGGCAAAATATCAAGTGCTTTCCTACAAAAACCTCAATAAATTACTCCTACTGTTTTGCTCAACAGGCACGTTGAGAAGAAAATCAGAAACATGCGAATGCAAAATAAATGTTACTGTACAATAACTTTAGAGAATATTATGTCAATACGAAGCGTCTCAGTGTCCCAATATGCATACGTTGTCCACACATACATTTAGCGGGACCGTTACTGGGTTGTTGCTGGTCTAATTTCAAGTTTAGAGAAACCAGAAGGTGCCACTGGCCTGAAGTGGGACCCAAAGTATCAATTCAAAGAAACAAAAGGGGATCAAAACTGAGCCCAAACTCCCTAGGCTGGAGCTGGATCAAAATCTTTCTAAAGCTCTAGGGCCTCCCGGAGCAGGGAGATCAGATACAGTCTTAATTTTTTTTTTCAATTAAAAATAAAAAACAAAGCCTTGCAAAAGCTGCTATAACAATACAGCACCACATGCCTATGAACACACAGGAAGTGGTTGCAAAGCCATTATAAAGCACGAGACGCACACAAAAAGCTGAGGTGCAGCCAAACACCAGGAAATGTTGAATTAAGGGTACTGTGCTGCCCTTGACCTCCTGGCATCCTGGTTAAGCTTAATATAGGTAGAGAAAAACAATAAGGGGAGGGGTGAGGTTTCAGGCTGCTCTGTGGCTCCATGGGATGTACCCATACCCCCTTGAGCGTGAGGAGTGTTGCAGATTTCCCTTGCACCATCCAGGATGCAATAATTAGCAGTGTGGTTTGCAGATTTTACCTCTTGCTAACCAGAACATAGAAGTACAACACTAACAAGCACACATAACAAACATCTGACACAGGAAAAGTGACTTATTTGCTTGTCTTATTTCCAGACAGTGCTGTCACAGTATTAGCAAGTACTTGAAATAAAAAAACATCAATATTCAGCAAGTTTCCTACTTCCCAAATTAATTTTTTCCCATGCCAAGCATTTAGTTTGTTGAGGTTTTGCTGCTGCTGTTGTACATTTAAAACTACTCTTTCTTTCCTTTTTCCTGTGTTATTCCGCTTCTCCTCCACTGCTTAAACAGCTGTGTTACAAGTGGGTAATATTCACCATCCAAAGATGTTCCCAAGGCAAACATCAGTGTCGCCAACTCTTGCAACTTTGTTAAGAGCTTTGCAAGATTTAGCACTTTTCTGTAAGCCCAAAATGCATGAGTCATATGAATACATGAGCATGTCAGCTTTCCTTCCACATCTTTTTTTCCCCCACCCCCAAACTGTACCCTTTGTGGCTCCAAAGAAAAGTTTGAAAATATGAATCAAAGTCAACGCGAAATCCCCAAAGCAGAAAGAAAATCAAAAAAGAACCCACTGTTAATTTTTAAAAAATATCTCAAATTTGAGAGCCTCTCTCAGGACTCATGAATACTTGAAATTGTCCATTGCAAAGTAACAAGAGCCATTGCTTCTCTATAGCAGCCCGGAAACAAGGATTTCAAACCACTTGACGCACATTAAGCATGAGTCAAGATAAGAAACGACCGCTCAGATCAAGCTGATGGATTGCATGCTGGGATCTGTGGTTTTGGAGACCACCACAAATAGATTAAAAGATACATACTGCTGTTTGATCAGTGCCATGAAAACTAAACAGGGCTGACTGAGTCCTGCAGGATGATCCTGAACTGGCTAAAAGCTGTGCACTCCCACATGAGTGCTACTTCACTACACCCTTCCCTACGGTGTGCACATCACAATCACCGTAGCGTACGAGGCCAACAGGCTGCTTCCTGTTTCGTTTAGGAACATCAGTAAAGATGGCAAGTGCATGAAATGGTATTGTAGGTCTGACAAGTAAGATGGGCCCAGGCTTATTAGCACAAAATAAAAGAGGCCGGGATCACACAGTCCAGATACTTCTCCCTGTATATTACTTTGTGTGCGTGTGCGCGTGTGTGTGCGCACACACACATGCGTGCTTACTATATGAAGTAATAAAAGTGACTAGCTGACTCCTGGCAACAGATTAAAAGAAGGGGATGCTTATTAGGAGCCCAAGAGGTCTGTGCATCTAATGGACCTGTACGAAACATGGTGGTTAGTTGAACTATCTTATTTGGTTTCTTTTGTGCATTACAGCATCACTTTGAATTTTCAGAGTTTAAACTGAGAACTAGAAAAATTCTCTCTCAACTCACTGAGTTTTTTATAGTTTTAGACTGAAACCTTTGGAAAGCTTACAGTTGCCACATGAGAGGAACTCCGTTGGACTGAGCAAAGATGAAACTTATTGGTTAGTGTCCTCCGATTCCCTAGGGCCCCTTCCCAAGAGACTTCCAGATGGTCACAGAATCGCTGCAGTTCACCTCAAACTCAAATTGTGTGTGAAACTTAAGCCGGGCTCTTAAACTGCATACACATTTTGGGGTGGATAATAAATTCAGAACCAAGGTGAATTTCACTTACTTTGGGAGTTTCTTATGAAAAGTCTTAGATTACAATACAGTGACTAATTCTTAATTAGTACATGATCTGCTTGAACACCTCTCTTTTTTATTTTTTTAGTTCACAAATTGTTATATGTCACACAACATACTGCTTTGTCCTCTATGGCAGAATGTAATTCCTTAGAAATGAGAGGTCTGGTGTGAACATTGTAGTTGGGAACCGTTAAAAAACACTGACTTTCAAACTATCCTCTATTAGGAAAGAGTTGTATTTTTTTTCAAATTAAAATTCATCCCATTTTTGACCAGCTCTCCTTTAATTAGCATTTAAGAAAATTGATTTGCAAGTGTTTTGCAGTATATGCACTGAATTTACACTGGTCAAATGACTTATTTGCAGAAGGCAAGCTCACCTTATGAACAAAGTAAAAGCCAATGATCCCAGGAATTTTCATTTGAATTTTGGAACTTCTCTCTGTCAGCAGTCTTCAGCCAGCTCTGATTTGGATAGCGTGAGCAGCTTCCAGCCATCTCAGGGCTGAACAAAAAAGTCTGTGCAGCAGAACTGTGAAACTATAAAAAGCAGCTTTAACCAAGACTTATGAAAAACATTTGGATTCAGTAAAGGTACAGGTGCATTTCTTTACAAGTTCATTTTTCAGTGATCACTGTGGCTGCGTCTACAGTATAATGTTGCTTCCATTCGTGGTGAAAACCATCCGCTTTCTCACCACCAGTGTGAATTCCGATGATTAGAAGTCATAGCCCAAAGTTTCTGGAAGAAATTTCTCCCCCCCTCCCCCCACTCCACTCTATTTTCATGACAGTGACCTGGACTCCCACCCAGAAGCAGCTGCGTGCTCCAGCAAAAACAGGAACCCGGCGCCTTGCAAAGAGCCTGCACAGCACTGCAGCGACTTGCTGGTGTGGCAGCAAATACCAGGCTTGGAAATGGCCAATGCTAAAACTTTAAAGAATGTAGAGATTTAGGGAGGTTCCCATATCCTGAGGAGAGAGCGGATCCAAGAGATAATTCCAGTCTAGAGGCATTGCCATTGTGCAGAGCCAAACGAGGCACAGGGCTGATCTGGGGAAAGATTTGCGTTGCAGGAGGTGGTGGAGGGTTCCACGCTTCTGCCTGATCCAAACCCGATCCAGAGTCTGGGAGACTCGTTTCTACAGATTGATATGGAGCATGTGCAGGGCCTGCACGTTCAACACGGTTCATCTGCAAGTAAATTTTTCTCTTCCTAACTGTCAGACCTATAAAATCCTCGTGGGACAGGAGTCAGGCTACATCCTTTCTGGCTCCTGCAGCTAAAACTTAGTTCCAAGTTCTGTTTTCTTTTCCATCGGTGTCAAACCAGGGTAACTCTGTTTAAACCAGTCCTTTGTTACTCATGGTGCCTGGGCTAGAAGAGAAATCTCAGCTCATTGTCTCCTATCTGTATGCAAGCATGTAGTGAAGGGGAGAAAGAAGGCAAAGGATGCAGAACTGACTGCTGTCCTTACCACCAGCGTTCTCCTGCCTAATACCAGGAAAAAGGCCAAGCAGGAAGATATGTCTCTCATGCCCAGGCCGTATCTTACCAGATACCCCAAATCTATGCCCAGGCTCACCTCCTTCCTGTCCCCCCATAAGAGAACAGATGCACCAACTGTTTTGTGCATTGGGATTAACCCAACATACATCCGCAAGTGCTTTCCATGTGGTAGATAGCTTTTACACCAACCAAGGGCTTGCTAGACCCAGGCCACGTGGAGCAGCTCTATCAAATAAGCTGCACATGTATTCAAAGCCATTGCTTCCTAAGCAACACTGTGCTTTAAAGCCCCTTCAAAGGCTAAAGTGGGAGAGCTCCTGGGATCTCTAATACAAGACAGTCCTTTCCAGGGCATGCTCCTGGCTGCACAGATCAGGTGAGAGACCGGCTGTAGCCTCAGTATCACCTGGCTCCATTTCTTTTTTCTTACCTGTCCTGCCCTCAGCATCAGAAAAAGGTCAACTCACGACACCATTGCAGCACAACAGAAGGCTGGAAAAACCCAGTTCATCTTCCCACAGCAAACCTGGTGGAAGAGGCACAGTGCTTTAGGGTGGCCAGCTTTTTCCTGCAGTCTGAGACACGGGAATCGTTCATGCAAATACAGTAGAGCCACATAACTTCTAGGTCAGTCATTTACTGCCAAATTCTCTTCCCTGCTAAAATATTATGGTCATTAAGACTGTCAACTTTGAGCTTCCTACCATGACTTGGGTCTCAGGGCTGGATGCATTTAAATCAGTGGGACCAGATGAGCTCCACCCAAGGATGCTGACAGAATTAGCCACTGTCATAGCAGAGCCACTGGCATGACTGTTTGAGCACTCACGGTGCTCAGGTGAGGTCCCTGAGGACTAGAAAAGGGCCAATGTGGTTCCTATTTTCAAGAAGGGGAGGAAGGAAGATACAAGTAACTATAGACCAATTAGTCTCACTTCTTTCCTTGGGAAAACCCTTGAAAAAATTATCAAGGATTACATTTGTAGGAGTCCAGCTGGTAATATAATGCTGAAGGGCAACCAGCATGGGTTTGTAGCAGGTAGATCCTGCCAGACTAACCTTGTTTCTTTCTATGACCAAGTCACTAAAACCTTAGATTCAGGAGTCAAGGTAGATGTCATCTACTTGGACTTTAAGAAGGTCTTTGACACAGTTTCCCATCCTATTCTTATAAGCAAATTGAACAGGTGTGCCATAGACGATTACAGAGTCATGTGGGTGGCAAATTGGCTTAAGGGTCATACCCAGAGAGTGGTGGTGGACAGGTTGGTATCGACCTCAAAAGATGTGGGCAGTGAGGTCCCCCAAGGCTCGGTCCTTGGGCTGGTGCTGTTCAATATCTTCATCAGTGTCTCGGATGAGGGCGTGAAACTGTTCAAGTTCACAGATGACACCAAACTACGGGGCAAAGCAAACACACTGACGGGAAAAAATGAATCCAGGTGAGCCTGGACAGGCTGGAGAAGCGGGCAGAGAACAGTAAGATGCAATTCAACAAAGACAAGTGCAAGGTGCTGCACCTAGGGAGAGGGAATCACCAGCACACCTCCAGACTGGAGGATGACCTTCTCAGGAACCTAGCAGCAGAAAGAGGTCTCAGAGTTGTTGACTCCAAGATGAATATGAGTCGTCAATGTGACAAAGCAATTAGCAGAACTAAAACGCACTTTGTCATGTATTAGTAGGTGCATCACGAACAGGTCCAGGGAGGTGATGCTCCCCCCCCATGCGGCACTGGTCAGGCCGCAGCTGGAGTACTGCGTCCAGTTCTGGGCGCCACACTTCAGGAGGGATGCGGACAACCTAGAGAGGATCCAGCAAAGGGCCACTTGTATGCCTAGGGGCCTGCAGGGAAGGCCTTATGAGGAAAGGCTGAGGGACCTGGACCTTTTCAGCCTCTGAAAGAGAAGGCTGAGGGGTGATCTTGTGGCAGTATACAAATTCACGGGGCGGGGTACGGAGAGAATAGGAGATGCCCTGTTTACCAGAGCATCCCTCGGGATAACCAGAAACAACAGCCACAAGCTGATGGAGAGTAGGCTTAGGTTGCACATTAAAAAGAATTTCTTTATGGTTAGGGTTGCCAGAATCTGGAACGGGCTCCAAGGAAGGGAGTGCTCTCCCTTACCTGGGGGTCTTCAAGAGGAGACTGGACAAGCACCTAGCTGGGGTCACATGACCCCAGCCCTTTTTCCTGCCCAGGGCAGGGGGTCGGACTCCATGATCCTTTGAGGTTCCTTTCGACCCTAGTACCTAGCATCTAAAACACTAGACTCCAAATTTAATCTCCAACAATGCACAACCATTGCTTCAGAATAAAAAAGAATCATATAGCTATTTGCCAAGGTGCTACCAAATAATAGCTTCATCTGTACTTCTTCTACCCAGGTAACCCCCATTCTGGGTAAAATCAAAGCACTAGGCCATTTCAGCCGAACTAAAGCCATATCCTGTTTGAAGTACCCTAGAGGGGCTCAGTAATTCTGGTCATTTCTGCCACTGCTACCCATACAGCAATTCAATAATTCTCATCTTCTATCCTTGGAGGCTTATATTTGATGCTGCACCTCTAAAAATCAGGAAATAAGGACAATTTCCAAGTCTCAACTTCCAGCATGTTAATAATTGCTGTCTGGGAATAAACTGAACTTGAGACGGTGGGTCAAAAGACACTGCTTCATAGTCAAATAGCTCGTATACTTTCCAGAAAAAAATAAATTGTAGACTGTACCAAGCCATCCACTTTTCTTTAATATCATTTATTGTGGATGCTTGTTTTCTATCTGGTTTCCTGTATCACTGTTGTTACTAGTCTCTGGACTGCCCAACTGAATACTCCTGAGATATGTCATTAGGTGCAGAACACCCCCCGCCCCTCCCCCCAACCTAATTCAGGACTGACCGGAGAATACTTAGTGTAAGAGAAAGAAGATGGCTTTGGAGGTAGAGATTTATAAGATGCCTGCTCTTGGGCCTATTCCAGGCTCAGACACAAAACTCTGGGTGTGACCATGGGCTAAGTTTGGGAGGGCAGGCCCACAGACATCAATAGAGCTGTGACAATTTACAGCAGCTAAGGTCTGCCCTTTAATTTCACTGCCTAGGTGTAAAATGGTTACTCCTGCTCCTCCCCACTGTGTCTCGACTGTTTGCATTGCAAGGTTTTGGAGGGTAGGTATTTCCGTCTTACTCTATGGGATAGCACAGAGCACAACAAGGCCCTGATCCAAGCAGGGCCTTTTAGGTGGTTTTGTAACGTGAATAAAACTTGGAGACAGCAACTCCACTGTATTTTGGTCTTGTTCTGCTAGCAGCAAAGAAGAATCGGGCAGAGAGGTTTTGGAACTGGGCTCACCACAATACTACAAATGTACAGGTCAGTCTTCAAAATAAAGCAGGATCTGATTTGCAAATTATACCCCCATTTAAATATTGGAAGGGGGGTGGTGAATGACCCATTAGACATCTTTTTTTTTGGCTTTTGATGAATTAAAAGAGAAGGGAAAAAAATAGCTGTAAATCGAAAGCAAAATATTTCTTGAGGAGAGTGGGAGCATATGAGCCTCTGAAGCAGAAATACCAGGAAATTTTCTTAATGATATTAACCAAAGGATGCTTGTCTGGGAGTAGATAGCACAGATAAAGCTCAGAGCTGTTCTTCCAACTGAGCTGAAAGTTAACTTTCTCCTTGTGCAATCCGCGGAGTCCAGAGGCGCCAAGGGAGGTTACCAACCTACTGAGAGGTCGCTGCAGGGTGGGGAAGAGTAACACGTTCTCACCCACGCTCTTCCTTCCTGACAAAGCCCAGGGAAAAAGTTGTTAACTTCATACCCTCGGTCTTTTTTTTAAGAGGGACACAAACTAATCTCACACAAGCTAATCTTACCACCACTCATTTCATTTACCAACAGAATCACCTGATTTACGTCAAGAGTTTGTGCTTCCTCCCTGTGTTAATCCAGTGCTCCTGGAAGAGGACACCACTTCTGGTGCGCCTTCACCAATGTGTCTTCACTTCATCCTCCAAACCCCCCTCATTATCTTCACGGGGGTTTCTAATGGTGTAACTCAACAGAATCGTGCCTGATTTTCAATTACATTCATGCAAGCAGCACCTAGCCCCCGTGCAACTCAATGAGCTCATTTTTACTTGGGCTCTGAAGTGAGATTAGTTCCCGTCGCTTCACAGGCAATAGCCAACAACACAATGAATTGCTGTAGCCATTAACTTACCATCTATCACAGGGGTGGGCAAAATGAGACCCAGGGGCCGGATGCGGCCCACTAGGCCAGTCTATCCAGCCCGTTGGCCCCTAAAAAATTCAGAAAATTAATATTAATTAATATCTGTCATGCGGCCCTCGATGGCTTGCCGAAACTCAGTAAGCAGCCCTCTGCCCAAAATAATTGCCCACCCCGATCTGTCGGAATCACTCTACATGTTACGTGTATTACACAATTGGTTAACTGCTCAATTAATTTAGACTGGCTACATGTGCAAAGTAACTATTCACACCATAAACAGGTCCATCCAGTTATAAAGCTACAGCTGGAAAATGTGCAATATCTTCATAGCTGGTTGCTACCCAGCTATGTAACAGAAGACTTTAGGTTGCAACCATGTAATCAAAGATCAGCACATTCTTATTTCAAGCATTAAAACAGAAAAGTTGACCTAATTAAAAGGTCCAGGAACTACAGAAAAACCACTCCCATCTGACATAATTATCCATCTTTGCAAACGTACAGGCATACAGAACCAAGTACGCCGACCTATCTAAATCAGGGGTCAGCAACCTTTTTTTTTTGCAATAGCAGACCAAATTAACTCAGTTCAGCTCAAAGGCAGGCCACCACTTTTGACCCGGCCACCTCTGCTTCCATTCCTGCTGATTCAACTCACTGCATCCTCCCAAATGTCAGCATGGACCAGATGCACCCTGCCTGTGGGATGAATCCAGCCCATAGGTTGCCACCCCTGATCTAGATCAAGAAGATCTATCATCCTTTGTGCTACTTATACTGGTATAAGGTATGGAAAGCTTTGAGAGCTTGCTTTCAGAAGTGTCCTTCAGATGACTCCCTGTGAATTCTGGGTCTGATCCTCTGCAAAGCAGGCAGCTCACAGGTTTTTAGATTGTAAGACTAAAAGGGACCTCAGAAGATCGTTGGATCCAGCCCCCTGGACCAGGCAGGACAGACAACTGGGGTCAGGTGACCCCAGCAAGGTGACTGTCCAGTCTCCTCTTGAAGATTTCCAGGGTAGGTGATTGCACCACTTCTGGAGGGAGCAACTACTATGCTTTTTATTATTATGACATGGGCAGGGTGTCTCTGTCAGGGATCCAGGCCCTACAGTATTAGAGGTCTTAATCTAAGTACAAGGTGGATGACAGGCACTGAGAGCATATAGCAATGAGATTATAGTGCTCAGCATGATGCGTAGTGATCACAGCAGACTAGTCACGGCTGAAGTCCTGGATCTTTGCATCCCCAACCTTATCAGTCAGCTATTGTCTTCAAGGAATGCAACATAAACAGGACCATACTCCTCTTATTCATCCCTCTCTTCTGTCGCTTCTAGTACCTTCCCGCAAAGGCAGGTTCCAGACTTAAAAGTTGTTTGAGACTTAAGGCAACCAGAAACAATGCCACGGAGATGATTACTCGTTCAAATTCTCTCTGCAGTTTGAGAGCTACTCTGAATGGTCTTTGGCAGCAGTCTTTGACCTTAGTCACGGAAACAACTATTCTGAACTTCCAAAAGATCTGTCATCCTCTCACTTTGGGCACATGATACACGGTCAAGCTGGTGTTTCACCATAATCCTGCCAGCATGAACTCCTTTCTTCAGTGCACACACAAGGCGCAGGCCAGATATCTAATGCTCATCATGGCATTACAACAACATGAGTTCCTACTCATGAGACAGACTGTGTTAGGAGAGCACAGGTACAAGAACAGGGTGTTTCAGCTCCTAAGTCCAATGCTGCAAGTGCTCTTTCTCCTGCAAAACATCAAGCTGTAGCAGGAATTTCACGTGATCAACACAAGTAAGGCTATGGATAAGCTAATAGCAAAAGTACATTTTTTTCTACTCAGATAAGCATGAAATTCACCTCCATGCACAACAGCAGCAAAAAACCCCACACTATTTCAATCGTAATGCAAAGCCCCTGAATAGCCTTCAGTTGGATTTTACCTGATTCTTGGGCTATCACCTACAGGACACCTTTGAGCACGGGTGAGTCCAGGCCAGTAAATGTCTTGCTCTGGGGTAAGCAAAGATTAAGATGCAACAGAGACTTTGGATAAAAAGCATGCATTTTTTTCTATTCTTTTTCTTCTTTAGATGGATTGAAACGGACAAAAGGAATGGCGCACAATCAAAACATTATTGCACAAAGCCAAAAGCCATTGTTTGTACTTATGGGCATTCACATTACAGTCACATTCCAGTGGATAAGTGAAAGAATTGTGGTGCATGGTATTTAAACAGTCCACACCAAACCCAGTCATCTGGTTTTAATTAACACATTTCCCAAACAAGACATGGGTGGTGAAGGAACATTTTCCCCTTATTTTTCTTCTTTTTTGCTGCCTCTTATTTCTAAAGAGGGCACTGAATGGTGTAGGACCTAACAATGGAAGAGGAAAAACCAAGAGAAATTCTAACTATCCCTGACTATTTGCTTCTCTCATTTTTATTACAGAAGAATATAGGGCTGCAAGAGTATCAAGGAATGGAGCAAGTACAGCAATATTTAGACATAACAAAGCTATAAGTGTTGCACATTTTTTCAGAGAGCGGCTCCTCTTATAATTATGGCTATGTATCATAACATAAAATGAACACAGTGCTTGTTAGGACAGCCAAACAAGTTGTACAGACCATCTGAAGATTGCACAGCTACATTAACCACATTTTGAAAGGTCAACGTTGAGTTAATTTGTCCAAGACATTTAATACAAAAATCACTTCTTGCTGAAAGATTCTGAGAGAAGTCTTCTGCCTTGACCTGGTCTTTGCAATGGCGGGGTATCAGTAAAAAGCTTTAAGTATGTTAAGAGGTAGAAGCTGTATGCATGCTTGCTACCTTTGACCATCAGGTACCCATACAAGTCCAGTTACTGGCCCAGTTCTGTTTCCATTGAAGACTACGGCAAAACTCCCATGGGTGCCATATCAGACTCTTAGGACACAGAGCAAGGATTTAGTGATAAGAGGTTGGTGTACACTGGATTGGAAACCAAGTGAATTCTGGAATATCTGGATCCAGAGTTTGGAGTTTGTCTGGATCAAACCACCCTAGGCATGCGGTCAAAGCCAACTCAGATCTTGGCTCAGAGCCGTCGGTATGTAGTCCAGTATTCCTCTCTAAAAGAAGGAAAAGGGAGTAAGAGATGGTGAGATGGATATTTCTAATATGTGGTGGTCACCCTTTGGGCTGAGTTAATACAACAGGGTCCTGCTAGTCTTTACCAAGGTGATCATTTAAGGAAAGCTGCCTAGTGATCAAAGCAGAAAAACCAAACCCTGGCAGGAGGATCAAGCTTTCTGGACGATCGTCTTGATTTCAGTGATGATGCTGGTGTCCTTCAATCTCCAGAACAATACTGCAGTGCCCAACCAGGCCAGTCCTAGGATCAACCACTGAGAACGCGCATCTCCTACCGAGTCCAATGGAGCAAAAGATAGTCAACACCTTGTAACAGGACTGACTTCACAGCCAGCAGGAATTCAGAGAGCTTTTCCCACAGCTGGAGCAGAAAGCAAGAGCTTTTGGCTGCTTTTGAGAGTTTTTTTGCTTCGCAGAACAAGAAATGGGTGATTGAAAAACATAAAAGATGAAAAGAAACTGAACAAATTGCGTCTCTCCCCCCTTCTCCCAATCTATTACACATTGTTAAAGTCTCTGAACAGTATCTGGCACTAATTTATTGCATGTATGAGGGTTGTTCCTTCACTTAGACCTCAGCAAGAACTGTGTGGAGATTGCATCTCTTCAAAGAGACCCGAGACAAACGGGTTCATTTCTTCTAAATGGTAAAACGGACTCCTATGTAAACAAAGCCCATGTTCCAAATCCACTCCTACCCAAGCTCCTTCTGAAGTCAGTAGCACACAGGAGTAATTTTCACTCATCAGAAACCATCCCATCCAGATCAAGGTCCCATACAAACCGTCAGTAACATAATGGCTTTGCGCAAATCTCTGGTGAAACACATCCCAGGATTTTTTAATCAAATTTATTGTTTGAAGCAGAACACTTCCAACTGGGCAACGTGCTTACATTGTCAGAGCAAGGTCCCAGTTTATTGTCAGTGTTAAGATTCAGTCATTGAAGTGAGATTGAAAAACAACTACTTAGCATTTATATGGTATTATTTCACAGTATGACAATATGGAAGAGCTCATCGCATTATGTTAATCAATTTAAACGAACAGATTTGACTCTACATTCATAATCTTGCCTTGGCCAGATTTAGACCTTTCATCTGATTTAGACCTTAAATATTTTGGAAGCACCAGTCAATTAAAACTGTGAGGTAGATTAATAATATTGTACAGGGAGGTAAAATGGAGCAGAGTGAGGCAAAGCGACTTGACCAAGGTCGCATCAATCAGCGTAGCGGCCGAGAACTGTGTTCATTCACCAACCCAACCCAACCCAACCCATCGCTCTGCCTCCACGTTCATTGAATGCAAGCTTTAACCCGCATTCACCAAGCATCTAATAACTTGACAGCATTTAGAGTTTAATAGTTAGCTGAATTCTTCAGGTTTCAAACAAATGAATAATTATTCACTTTGCTACAGACAGTTATTTCCCCCCCACCCTTTAACTAGACAAGATTTGGATTGGAAAGGAGATTGAAAACCTTTTCTGGGGGGAAACACCCCCAAACTGTGGAAATGTTAAAAAATGGCTCGTATAATTTCAGAGTGTTCAAGTAACGGATCAGGCGCTGCGGCACTGATGACTGCTGGCGTGAACGCCTTGATCTTTTTCTTTTCTTGCTCCTCTACTGGAACCGATTCACAAACTCTGCTCTGCTGATAACCGAGGAATGGTGGTAGCGGTCCCGGGAGGCAAAATCTGCATTCTCTTCAGTGAGCTGAGTGGTCTCCATGCCAACTGTTGCAAAGGACGGTGTCACAACAATCCGCTCCTCTGGGGATGGCCTTCTCCTGAAAACAGAGAAACACAGAAACTTCAGATGCCCCATTGTTCAAAGTCCATTGGCAGCTGCGCTTTGAACTGTGTGAACAAAATGAATTGGATCTACGATGCACAAAGGCATGGCACTGATAAAAAAAAAAAAGAAAAGACAGACAGACTAATCTTTCCTTCATGCTAGAGGCTGTATAAATGAATTCGGGAACAGTTTCCTTTACCAGGGGGGGAAAAAAAAGTTAGTAACAGAGGTTAAGAGAGATTTTCTTTTTTCGTTTCATAAGTCTGTCTCTTCTCCTTGAGTTTGTTTCACAAGGAGCAAGGCAGAATTTATTCCAATTACAGCTGCACGTTAAGGTGGCAATAAATATAGAAAGAAAGATGGATTTGATCTTTCCAAAGTTTACGGAACATAAAGTTGGAAGAAAATTAAAAGGACCCATCTTTCTAGTCCTGCTAAGCGCAACAGTAAAAGTTAGTCAACATGATTCTATCCCGCAGCAAGATTTTGCAGGATGCCATCTAATGAATTTCAGACAGCATTTTCAAACTCAGATGTCTAAATTTAGGCAACTCTGCAGAACCGATCCCAAAAGCCTAAAAAAATCAAGAGCCATAATCCAAAAAACTCATGAGATCATCTCCAGTCCTGAGATTTTGTTAAAGAATCAGACAGGTTGGGTTTTTTTCCATTGCCTTCCAGTCAGCAGCCTCTGAGGTTCCTTCCACCCCTTACAGAATCAGGCTCCTTAGACTTATTAAAATGGCCTTTCCTGTCTTGCTTTGCAATGGACAAGTACATCTCAGACAAAACCCACAGTTTATTTCGATGCAATGCCTTGAAGTGCAGCCAAGAAGCATTATTTTAAAGGTCTTGCTGGAACTGACTCTGGTACTGTGTGCAAGATCTGCAGTCATTATCACAAGGCTACCAAGAGAGCTGTCTAAAATGGAGAGATTTCACTTTGTGGCAGGAGATAAAAAAAGATCAACCTCTATCTTGGCCAGTGGCCAGTATAATACTTGATCCTTCCTGGCTGTGCCTCAACTAATCAACAATACTGATAAAAGGCACAGAGAACGCTAGAAACCTGCCAGGCTATGGCACTGAACTGCCTGTAATAATAGTACAAGCACCCAAAAGCAAGGGGCTGGATCATTCCTCTTTTCACCATCACGCCACACACTGCCACTCTCTGTTACATACTGAGCTTCAAGAGGGGTCCATGAGACTGTTTCACATGGGCCATAATTAGGGGTAAGAAATGCACAGGGGAAGGTAGGAGGAGAATTCTGCCCTCGGTAGATAAAGCACATACATCACGACATGGAGCTAGGTGGAAGCGGATGGATGCTCTGCACAGGACACGGATCAGCCACGTCAGGTACGACTCACTCCGTAATGAGTCATTCTGACTTGGCTTCTGCCGCTATCCCACTCATCCTGATCTCAGGCTTCACCTCTTAATCCTCTGCATTAACTCACATTATGCTACAAACAATGCAAGAAGACTACGGGACATACCCCTGGCCCTCATGCGATCTGCACAGACATAAGGCATGCCCTTTGAATCCATTCCCCCTTCCTGGGTCTGTTTTGTCGAACTTGGGCTTGAACCCTGCAAACATTCAAATGTGTATGTGATTTACTCCTATGAGTCATCCCCATGGCTACGTAGGTAAAGCTATCCACATGACTGTGATGCCATTTGATACAAAATCTTTAAGGGCACTGCTTGCTTTTCTTACATCCCACGAGCGGTTTATCTAGTGAAGAGGGCATAAGGCTGAGCATCAAGAGACCTGGGTACTACCCCTGGCTCTAACTTTGACCTCATGCTTGACCTTGGGAAAGTTGCACCCCACCCTTTGCCTGTTTAGTCTGCTAAGCATGTGAGCACCTCGGGACAGGAAGTGTCTCACACTATGAGTAAACTTTCCTAATAGGGCCTCAGTCATGGCTGGGAAGCCTGTCAGGGCTACAATAATAGAAAAACATCGTTACTTAACAAGTACCTATTTATTATCGATCGTTAGTGAAAACTTGACTCAGAGGTCTGATTTCCGCATCAACTGGGACATTCCCCTTAAATGGGGAATGTCCTAATTGTCATCTGTTACCAACAGTCATAGTGGTACAGAGCCTTATTTACAGCTGCTGCCTAGGGAGTCCTCAAAGTTCGGTTTTCATCAAAGGAAGCCATTGGGTTGCCCAGCTACACTGCACAAGTTTTGCTGTAACGCGCCCCCATGTCACAACAGCATGGGAAAAAATGTGTTCTGAACCTCAACCCCAAAGCAATCGAATTACAGGAAGACAGAACGAGAGAGCAAGAGGTGATCGCTGTCCTAGGGGCTGAAAACGTCTACCTAATAGAAATTAGCTCCTAATAATTAATAGCAGCAACTTGATTAATCAAAGCCAATTTATAAATGAACCAGAAGCGGAAGGCGCTCCAGTAAGGAAAATTCCCAAGCAAACCAAAGCAATAAAGTGTTCTGTCCTAATACCATTCTGTAAAAACTCGATATCGAACTGTTTTAATGTTGTCGTTGAAGTCTCCAGTTGGTCTCTCAGGATGCCTATACACGAGCAGTGAGGCTGCTCCAACCCAGTGTAATTACAACGCATCAATTAATTGAGTTTGCTGGAGCACGATAATTACCACACTCCTGCACTTAAAAATGGGGGGTGGGGTGCTTTAACTAAGTGCCTCTGCCGATGCTTTTAGTTAAAGCGCCTCTGCTGCCATTTTTAAGTGTGGGGACGCTGATACTCAAGGCGTTTTAATTAAAATGGTTTTTGGAGCTGCTCTAATTAAAGCTCCCCCCATCCCCAGCATGTTTCATCGTTTCACAGTTTCTAGGGTCGGAAGGGACCTGAGCAGATCATCTAGTCCAACCCCCTGCCATGGCAGGAAAGAGTACTGGGGTCAAACGACCCCAGCAAGATGTTTCATCTAACCTCCTCTTAAACACCCCCAGGGTAGGGGCCTGCACCACTTCTCTTGGAAGTTGGTTCCAGATCCTAGCCGCCCTGACTGTGAAGTTGCACCTCCTGATATCTAACCTAAACCTACCCTCTGCCAGCTTGTGACCGTTATTCCTGGTCACTCCTGGCGGTGCTCGGGGAAACAGGGACTCCCCCGGTGCCTGCTGATCCCCCCTGACTAGTTTATAACAGGCCACAAGATCCCCCCTCAGCCTTCTCTTTTGGAGGCTGAACAGGTTCAGGTCCCGTAGCCTCTCCTCATAGGGCCTGCCCTGTTGTCCCCTGACAACCCAAATGCCCCAAATGAGTCTCAGTTTTCACTTAGAAACAGCCTCTCCTTCCCCCCCACCTAATTACTGTCAGACTTGCAAACTCAACATGAAACAGGAAAGCCAAAAATTGTCCTTTCTGGTTTGTAGAACATCATAAAGCTTCACGAGCTGACATGTACTTAACAACAAATGTGATGATGCAGAAGCCAGAGCAGAATCCCTCTCCCACTCCCAGAGGTAAAGAGGTTCCGGAGGCCTATGAGGAGTACATATTTATTTCTGCCAACACCCTAAATACCCTACAGGGGCAGATCTATTTTTAAGGTGGTAAGCATTTTCCATAGTCTCTTCTCTAACCATATCAGCACTTTAAGTACAAGAGGTCATTTATAGCAGCAAACTCTACTGCAATGGCATGATTTAATTTTTCAGCAACATACAGTTCAAATGACAGCCAGCCACATTTCTGTACCCTTGTAGTTGGTTATGGTCAAGGGTGAGAGCACTGGTTATATTACTACCAAGTGGTCAGTACTAACCTGCATAACTTGCTCAGCAGTAATTTAATCCAACTGAAGAAGCTGAAGTTAGCAGCTGCCCCTACAGAGAAAAAGCACACAAAGTCATGGAGATGCCAATTCACTCATCGTAGCGATACATCATCTATCATATTAACATATTAGTCTTAATTATACACAAGTCAGAACCTTAATGATAATTGTGAGAATATTTGTATTTGTTCCTATACAGTGAAGCTTCTAAAACATCCCCACAGATTTCACAGAGACCAACTGATTATCCCCAGGTAAAAACTTTGATAAAATGAAAAACCTAATAGCACTGTCACCTATGTTACAGCTCCCTAGATAGATCTCGAAACACCCTACAAAACAGGTAACCACTCAACAGATGGGAACCTGAGAAAGAAAAAAGTGAAGCAACTTGCCCAAGCAGTTTACTAACATAGGCAGAAATAGGCAAGGTCTGTGAAGTTCCAGCCCATTCCTCAATTCATTAAGCCACAATGCTTCCCTCACTATTATGGGTCATTGGAAAGAGAGTAATGATGAAGACATTCAGTGACAACTCAAGCCAAGGATTATTCAAACACTGCTCTTTTCTTTTGTTTTTTAAATAAAAAGTAGAAAGTCAAGGAAATTTTATTTGAAGTGCGGAAGGTGTGTAATGACAAGCTTGAAGTATTCCAGGAAATCTTAACTATGCTCCAATGCTCAACCATGCTCTATACATCCTATTTTGAGTGGGACTGAAAGCATAAGGAAGGCAGACTGAGGTTGAGCAAGAAAACCCATGAGTGGGGAGCAGGTGGGATGGCAAATGACTTGGGTGTTCATTTTTCTTTTGTTTCTTACAAGTTGTCTTCATGAGATCCAGAGTGGAACTTCCTTACAAATTAATTAATTAATTAACAAAGGAGCATGTTGCCAAGAGCATTTAAGACGTTTAGCAATTTGAATGCCAGTGACTTCTCCTTCAAAGTCTTTTTTGCACAGCATAAATAATCTGTCAATATAAATGTTCACAGACCCCCTTCATACACCCAAGCTGTCTCTACATCTCAGCCCTTTCATGCCCACCACACACCAACCAAGTGTGGGCTCTGATGGTTTCTTGAATGTGTGTTACTGTTTAATTTTGAACCTGTGCAAGCTGATCACATGCATGGACCTTTTTAATGCCCTTTTACTTAAGAGTATTTTCACAGCTTATGTTCCTAATATATTCAAACCTGTTTAATTCTAGAATCAAAAGGCCCTCTTGTTCTACAATTACAAATGCTGAGGTTTAACGAGTTACTTACTGTAATTCCAATTCCTGCTGCAGTTTTCTCAGGTAGGCTTATGTTGAATAATTAGATTTATTAAATATACTTGAAGGAGATTACTCATTGATGTGATGCATTTAATATCTGCTGTTCTTATTAACTCTTAACATCAATAACGGTTCTTTGCAACTGATTACAGAGCAGGGTAAAGCAACTTACTACAACCATCAAAGCAAACATTGATCTATTACTGCTAATTGCAATCAGGGTCAAATATGAAAATTAAAAAGAATCAAATCTGACTACACCTGATGAGAAAACAAAACCTGCCATTTGTTATATGCAAGTCACATTTTTAAAGGAAGTGCTTCGATCCTTAATTAACTGCAATTAAAATTTAATAGGTATTTAAGTACAGTTAATACCACAGAATAAAAATACTCACCAGGGGGTAGACCCGGATTCACTTGGCCAATATAGAAATACAGAATAATTGCTACAGCCAAATTAACAAGGGTATAGATCCACTGAATGATGAACATTATCACAAGCGATCCAATAGCCTGTTGAAAATGCAAGGTTTAGGATAACAGCACAGTACAGAAATATATTTCACTGCTCTACTAGTAAGTATTTCCTGGCAAATCCAGATGTCGTTTTCTACCATTCTTCTGTTCTTCTGGCAGAAATGCAGTACACTCAACTGTGAGAAAGAGTTAATACCCTCACAGAGGGTTGCTAGGTCAAGAATTTATCCTTAAATTCTTTGCGAGGAATGCAGATCAACACCTTTACACTGACAGGACCTTTTTGAGAGCTTTGGCCAAAAGAATTGTGTGGTCAGAGACCTATTGGCCATGCCCTGCTGGTTCCCTGGTCTGCAACAGAGCACCACTCCATGATATAGAAGGAAATTAAGTCCTGTTTTGCAACCACCCTGTAGTCTCTGGTAAAACACTGGAATTGCACTGAGGATCTGACAAAGGCTTTGGAAGTCAATGGAAAGGCCTCCATTAATTTCGGTGAGCATGATATTGTGTTCTGCACCTGATTCCTTTGCAAATTTTTTGCTCTTTCAAAAATTTCCATGGAAAATGTCCCAAGTTTTTCACAACATTTTCATTAAAACTTTTCATTTAGCATACTGACTGCTTGATTTCTGCCACTTTTGCCACCTCCCCCCAGAAGTCATTGTTACAAAAGTAGGCAGACATATGCTGCAGTTGCTTTGACTATTTTACTATTATTTCCATATTGCTTTCCCATCATATCTACCATGTGTTAGGAGCTGTATCAACATAACAGAAGGTATGACCCCGGCCAAAAAATAAAGAAAGACACAAGCCCTGGAAAGATAGTGGAGTATGTAATCAAATACTCTATTTCTAAGCAACTCTAAGTGGCTGAGTGGTTCTCAACCTCAGACTGGAGGAACCCCTTGGAAAATGCCAGCTCTTCATTTTCACTTGTGTTTTTGACTATAAAGAAATAATAGAATAATTTTTCTGTTGCAAAGTACTCAAAAAAAACCCACAACAGGCCAGATTGTTTTTAACACTATAGAATCCTACTTGAAATCTCCAGGTTTTTCCTGTGACTCACGTCTGTACGCCTAACAGCGCTAACATTGTGCGGCTACCTTGAAAGGATCTCAAGGCACCCTGGTTGAGAATCAGTGAACTACAGGGTAACAAGGTGATAAAGTACAGTCAACACAGATTTGTCAAGAGCAAGTCTTGCTTTACCAAGCTGATTTCCTGCTCTCACAAGGTGACAGGCTTTGTGTAGGCAAGAAAAGCAATGGATGGGATATTCCTTGGCTTTCAACACTGCTTCCCATGACATTCTCCTAAGCAAGATTAGAACTACAGGTCTCAACCAGGGGTGATTAAGATACCATATTTACTTGAATTTAAGACGAGTCCTTCTACCCTACCCCCTGTTTAACGGAGAGCAAGGGGCAGAGTTCACACAGCTTAACTCCCACTACCTGCCCACACACTGCACCCCCCACCACCTGCCACTACCATGGCCTACCCCCCACCACAACTTGTGCTGATGCAGCAGTGGGGTGGATGAATTTTAGACAATCTTCCAATAAATAAGATACATAAATGGAAAATTATAACAAATTTATAAATATTCCGTCTATAGAATCTAACTCTATGTATAGGGGGGCCATCTTATATTCAGAGTTGTCTTGAATTCAGGTAAAAGTGGTGCATTCACTTGCCCTGCTACCAAATTTCCAGACCCATGGGGAGCAATACAGACCAGATGATCTGGCCTGTGCAATACATCCACCCCATGAACTGGCCCTATGTGGACACTGGGGCCATATGAGTCGGGCACCACTGATCTAGACATAAATAGAATATGGTGTGTATATAATTGGGTGGATAATAATACTCAAGGGGCACATCTACACATGCAATTAATGCTCATAAATAAACTCTGGAGCTTATTGCTCCTGAGTTCTTTGCTCCCATAGGCATGCCGTTTGAATGTGCACCTGGAAGCAAAAAACTCCGGAGGATATTGTTTCAGATTTTATTTGTGCATAGCACATGGAGCCCAGTCAGAGCAGCTGACCAGGATCCACGTACTGTGGAGGGGCTGGCTGAGGCATGAGGTTGCTTCAGCATGTGGGGCTGCCTGTCAGTTAGCTCTGCACTGAAGCACCCAGGGCAACATCTACACATGTGCTACTCTGCATGAAAAAATTCTGCAGCAGGGTAGTACTTGTAAATATTTTTATTAATTTATTAGTTTAAAGCACTCTGATAGGGAAACATATGTAGAAGCCAAGACATTTACTGCACAGTTAATTAGTCAACTGTGCAGTAAACATCTCACGTAGACGTGCCCACATAGTAGTCATCAATAGCTCAATGTGAAATTGGGAGGAGATTTCAAATGGAGTGCCCACGGCATCTGTCCTGGGCCTGGTATTGTTTAATATCCTCATTCATGTTC
Organism: Crocodylus siamensis; assembly: GCF_052110815.1. Taxonomy (NCBI): domain Eukaryota; kingdom Metazoa; phylum Chordata; order Crocodylia; family Crocodylidae; genus Crocodylus; species Crocodylus siamensis. The sequence continues at coordinate 236,896,151 of NC_143398.1, read as the reverse complement.
TTGAAAAATTGGGAAACTAGTCTGAAATAAATCCAATGAAATTCAATAAGGACAAGTTCCGCACAAATACAAAATATGGAGCAACTGCGTAGGCTGCAGCACAGCAGGAAAAGATCTAGAGGCTAGAGTTGAAGTTGAGTATGAATCAATAAATACATTTGCAAAAAAAGCCAACAATATACTGGGGCGTATTAACAGGAGTGTTGCCTGCACCTGAAGGGAAGTGATCTTCCACTTGAGTTCAGTACTGGCGAGGCCACACCTGGAGTACCGAGACCAGTTTTTGGCACCACACTTAAATAGACACAGACCTCTTGGAAAGGGTCCAGTGGAAAGCAACCAAAATAAAGTTAAGGCAGGAAGAATTGGAATTATTTAATCTTGAAATGAGAAGACAGGAGAGGGCAGGGAGTGTTGGCTTTTTATAACATTTTTCAAATACCAAAAAGGTTGCTATAAAGCAACTGTTCTCTATGTCTATGGGGAACAGGACGCAGATTAATGGGTTCTTACTGCAACAAGGGGGATTGAGGTAGGATATTAGGAAGACTATCCTAAAAGCCAAGGTGGATGGACTACATGCCCTCCTGATGAGGATAACAGCAACGACAACCCTGATAGCCCCAGACGACAATCTGAACACGTGCATGCAGCGCAAGTCAATTTTGTTTCCAGGATCTTCCCAGGACAGTGCCACGATGAACTGTGCTATGCTCAGGGTGTGTGGCAAAGCCGCAACGAAACCCAAAAGCTGTTCATTCAAATATCATTTATCTCAGTCCTCCAGTTAAAGCACAGCTTGGTGACTTGGGATGCTGGGTTTGATGTGTTTTATTACACATGTGTTTTATTGCATTGATTTGCGATTTCTTTCCATTTTCTATTATCCTAAAGCACACACACAGAAAAGGAAAGTGACTTACACCAGCCAAAGAAACCCAGCGATTGCAAAGTCTGGAGTAGAAGGACTCGGGCATCCTCTGTATTTCTAGCTCTTGATTTTGTTGCTTTCCGTTTGTATCTGTGGGATGGAATAAAGAACAGAATCCTTGCGGCACAGACCCAGTGTTCAAGCACAGCCAGAAAGAACTAGGTTACTCCAACTTACAACCTTTTTACCTTTTCTATCGCATCTGGTTAAATGAAGACAAAATATAAATCCAAGTTGCATTAAAAACTTTAGTTCTACATCCAGACAGGCTACTGTCTTACCCTGTGACCTTGGACAAGTCATTACCTCTCTGTGCTTTGGTTTCTTCAGACATACAAAGGAGAAAACACTTAACTAGCTCACTAGTGTTTGTGAAGCTTAATGAATCGATGCTCCTAACGCCACCCAGACCCTCAGATGAACAGCTCGAAACAAAGCATTAAATGTCAAGGTCTACAACATAAAAAAACGTAGATGCTTAACTGCCCAGATGACATGATTAATTATGGCTCCCTGCGCAGTGTGGGGATAATTACATTTTGATACACCAGGTTTTACGCTCATATCCCTTTACCCCTTTCCCCCCACCATCCCATCCAGCATCCAGATGAAAACAAACCTTAGGATGTGCTGCAAGATTTTTTAATGTGCAGCGTTAAGAAGGCATTTTCAGAATGAATATACATTAAGCAACCCTACAACTCTATATAAATCTGGCCTGTTTTCTAGCAAATAATCTTCCACAGGCAAATTAGATTGGAACCTCTCCTGTGATTCATTATAATGAACTCTATCCTTACCTATAATAAAAGATATCATCGCTATGAATCACAGAATGACAGCCTCATATAATGCTAGCCTCTAGCATGCTTACAGAAAAGCACCAGCAGGACAGAGATTATTAAGCATTCCCTCGTGAAAACACAGATGTCCGTCTCCGCACTTGTAATCTTTACCTTCCACTTTCTGATTGTGGGGATCCTGCATCTCATTAAAAAGCTCGTCTCCATATTCCATGAGCTCATCATCACGCTTTTGCTTGGGCTCCCGAGCTGGCGACAAACACGGACTCGGTTCGCACGGCTGATCCTGCTCGGCAAAGCTCTGCTGAGGTTCCTCACTCAGCTCCAGTGATTTAGAATCGCAGTCGTGAGCAGGGGAAACATGATGATCAAGATCCAGGAGAAAGCTATCTTGCAACGTTTGTTTTGCTGGTTTCTTTATCTTTTTTGGCTTGACCTTTTGGCTTACATCCTTATCCTTCTCTTCTTCTTCTTTCCGAGTCCCCACGTCTTTATTAAAAGGTTTAAAGAGCTGGTCCATATCTTTTGTGAATTCTAGCAAGGTGCCATCTGTCCTGCTTTGGACTATTCCATCTGACCCATACCTGGAAGGTTTGTTAAATATTAAAGGCTGGGAACAATGGGCGGACCTCAAAGTCTCCTTTTGGGTCCTCCTGGACTTCTGCTGAAGGCTGTAACTCATGGAGACTGAGAAATAGGAATAATCCACAGCAATGTATGTTAACATGAAATTGATGGTGACTATGGGAGCAAGGACGTTCACTTGCCCAACGAAGACAAAAGCCATGGTGATGAGACTCGTTAAGCAAATTGCAGCCACTGGTGTCTTATTAGGTCCTTTCTGTTTGGTAAACCAACAAATGGATTTGAATACATATTCACAGATATCATCAACTTCAAAGTGAAGGTGACACACACAGTCAACCCTGGCAGAGGATTAGCTACAGGTAGGCAATGTTTAGGCAATTTTCTTGGCACCTGGCTAGTCCAGAAACACATGCACAAATATGTAGTCTAGTGGATTAAGCAAAGGCCTAGAATTCAGAAACACTTGAACTTCAATCTGACCTCTGACACTGATTCGCTGTGTGGCCCTGAACAAGCTTCACCTCTCTCATTTTCCTTGTCCATGAAACAGAATGATAATGCAGTGATAACCTCCCACCCAAGTATTAAAAGGATTACTGGATGTTTGGGCACTGATTCAGAGACAAACACTTCTAATTATAGTTAATCATGCCTTTCCAATTGCAGAGCCATGCAAGAAAACACATTGGTACCAATTAAACGACTTGCTGTAGGCTGCTATCTGGAACAAAATCAGAACAAAGGTTTTAACTGTTAGCTGAAGTCAAGCAAGAGTTGGAAGGGTGGATGCCATTTTATACCTGGCCAGGCCTTTGGCCATAGCAATACTACAGGACTCCGCGCTGAGCATTTCTCCCTCCCTGATAAAGTTGCATCTGGGCTAACACTGAGAGGAAAGCAGCAGGCAAGAGGTTAAGCAGTCAAGGATGTTGAAGGGTGTGTTTCAGGAAAAGCAACAAATGATGCCAGGCTGCAGTCAGGAAGGCAGGCGGCCACAAAAAGTAGTACTTTATTCTTTTAATTTGGGGTGCGGTAGGAGGTGGGAAGAGGATGGGATAAAGACACAAAGCAAAGTGCATCCGGGTTGCAAAATAAAGGTCCAAGCTAGCAAGGTTTGAACTTTAATCCCAGGTCTAATGTGCACACCCTTCCACTGTCTTGGACATGTCCTTCAGTATTTCTAGCCCCCTCCATGCCTCTGCAACCCCACTCAAAACTGAAAAAGTCATTGATATGGGCATAATCTGGCCTGCAAAAAGCTCTATTCTGGGTGATTATGTGCAAAATGTAAAGAAACCAGCTCAACTCCTGAGCTTCATCTTCATTAAGAAATTTGTGTTTAAAAACGATCAAGAAAAAGAGTTTGCTGATATGGCGCTACTGGCCGGTACTGATCAGAACAAACACTGAGGAAATCCTTATGGTGTAAGGTTTATCTGTAATTAGACAGACACTGAACGTGACTTGTCGTTGTCCATGCTAACCAGTCAGGCATGGTCCAAAGCACATCTTTGTGGCTGGTTAAAAATCAAATGACATTCCACATGAAGTCCCTAGTGAAGATGTAGCACAGGATGAGTATCTCCTTACATGCAGTCTAGGAAATGACAACCCACAAGGGATAGGGAACCTCACAAGGCTACTTTCTCCATGGGAACCAAACTCAAATTGAAACTGAAGACCTGACGGAAACCCATGACCTCTTGCACGCAAATGAAACTACTCATGATAAAGTCCTTGATGACCTCCTCCCAGAGCCATTACTCTATCCCCTTTCTCCTTGACCTACCAACTACCTTCAACATAATCAACTATGCTCTTCTTCCTGCCTTGGCTTCCAAGACTCTGCCATCCCCTGGATCTCCGCCTACTCCCCTTCACTGCATCACTCACAGGATTCTCCTCGTTCCCTTTCTGGCTTTCTGCAGGGATCCCATCGCTTGACCTTTTGTCTCCTCCCTTCCCCCTACACATCCTCTCTTGATGATCTCACCCACGTAACACAAATTCAGTTATCATTAGGGACTACTGTCATTTGGGCTTCAGGGGATTTCAAAGGAAAGCCTGAAATTTAGCACTGCCCTTGAAGCCTCAGAAAACTAATTTGGCGAGAAATGGCCTAAAACCATTGGGGGGAGGGAGGGCAGGGAAATTTTTAAAAAAAAAAAAGCTTACCAAAGCATGGAGAAGAAAGGCAGCAGAGCCCCAGAAACATTGTGGAAACCCCACATGAGCTTTACTTAGAAATTATTGTTTAATAAGTGGTGAGCTTTACTTTCTTAAAACAGCTGAAGAACAGCCTGTGTGCCGCTGTTCAACAGCCATCAGCCCGAGGCATAGGAGAGCCCACCTTGAAAAATCCCTGAAAATGGCTTTGGTGAACCTGCAGAGAGCCCGCTTTCCCCCCTGCCAGAGCCTGAATTACAGTGGTCCCTAGTTACCATCTTTATGCAGTGGACTCAAAAATCTCTCTCTACTTCTGTATCCTTCTGGAGAAACTAAAATCTCTGCGTATCTTTCTGACATCTCTTTTGGAGGGCCAGCTGTCAGTGCAAGCTAAACGTGGCCGACACAAAGCTCTTAAAGCAGGCTCAACGTGATTGAAACAGAGCTCTTAATTTTCTACTCAGACTGTCCTTGCTACCTTACTGATCAACCCAGATAATGGCCCTCATCTGTCCATCTAAATCTTTCAGATTCTGCCCAAGGGTATGAACATACTGCAGAGTAGTTTAGAGACATCTAAGCTAGTTTTAAAGGAGCTTCAACACAGGCAATTAAACTCTTTAAATGACCTTGTTTAGGTACCAGAAACAGAGCTAGCCCTAGTCATACGGAGCTCTGCATGGGTGAAGAGACTATGACGAGGAAATGAAGCCTCTCTTATCTAATGCTCATACTAATACCTAGGACACTGCTTTGGTGAAGCAAGCACTAAAGCCTGAAAGGAGATATTACAGAAGTTTCATTATCAGAAGAATGGAAATAGCAGAAAAGGAAGAAGAATTATTAGAAGGGTATAGGAGTACAGGAAAAATTAAATTAGTGGGGGGGAAAATGTAGCCAATTTAGCCCAAATGTACAAGGTGCCAAATGGGACTTTGCATGGGAACAGATTTTAGGTTCACAGATGATAGACTATAAAATTTATTAGGATACAGGAGAGTCTGTAAAGGGAGGGAGAGGAAGACTCAGCTGCTGCAACACTGGAAACCAGACTGGACAAGATGCTGTCAAGAACAATATTGCGTTGGCTGAGTGCTGCATGAGATGGCTTAAAAAGTCTTTTTAACTTCCTACTTAATTCCTGTATGATTTGAAAAGACTTCCTGACTATTTTAAATAAAAGAAAAGCAAGGTTTTTTTGGAGGCCTTCAGAAATGTACCTGCAGTACTAGAAACACTACAGCAGACCTGAGGGTGCCTAGTTATGAGTCCGCTAGTGAATCCCATTGCTCATCCTGAATGAAATGCACAAGTGAAAGAGCAAATAGTGAAAAGTAAGTTGTGGTTCTAAACTTCTGACAGTTGCAGCAATTTAATGGGGCATTTTCAAATAGCAATTAGGTGCCTAATTCCTATGGACTTCCAATAAGAGCCAGGTACATACACAGCATTTGCAGCTTGGCAAATCTCTTCTCTGAGACCTTAGTAAGTCAAATGGACTAGGACTCTAAATCATGGAAGAACTGCTTTAATAATATCTTTGAGTACATAAACAAAAAATGAACTAAAGTAAAAGTTTTTAAAAATATGCTGGCATAACTCGGGCTTTTGCCTGTAACTGAAAGCCATGCTGATCACGTGAAGATACCTCTAATGTAGAAGGTACAACACTGCAGTCCATTTGCACCAAAAGTAGCACAAGATATGTCCCTTCAAATATTTTCCATTCTGTAGTTCCTTCTACTGCATGTGACTCTTTGACAAACCCACAAGTGGAAACTATTTCTATTTCCTCCATACTTATTTGTAAGACAAGAGTAATAAGTTCTGGACCTCACATGTTTTTACAACAATATGAGAAAAGCATCTTAAGTACAAAGGAATGGTGTTCTCAGAAAGCATCTTAAATATTAGGAAGACTTACTGGGTTGGGAACAGATGGCAGAGTCTTGGGATGCCTATGGCTTAAGAGTTAAATCTAGAGAAAATAATAATATCTTCCATATCAACAAGGATTTGGCGAACCACAATGATGTTTAAATCATTGTAGTAAAGAACAGGGGTGGAATGCATTAGGGTCAAGTAAATTTATTAACTGCTTGGTCCACGAACCAAATCAAGAGTCACTTCTCAAAGTGATGGGTATAAGGCATGGAGGAAGGATATCTTTCTCGCCTGTTTTTAAAGCACTTCCTCTAGTGGCACTTTGCCAGCGCAAAGGAGTTCATATTGGGAAATTTTATGAGAAGACAGAAGCTATGACCCAATTCTGCAAGGATCCCAAGCACTCATTGGCTTGGAAGGGGTTAGAACGTGCATGAATCCTTTGCTGAATCAAGGTCGTATTCGGCATGACAGAATATTATTTTCAGCATGAAAACATATCTTTGCCATATTAAAATATATATAATGAATAATTACTAATAAAAATTAAAAATAAAAATTATTTTTAAAATAATAATAAAAACGTATATGCTAATAATTAATCAAACGTATTGGCTCATTTAGAGAGGGTAACATAAAAGAAGTGGAACCCAAAGAAAGGCCTGAGGGTAAGGGTCTTTCAAATCAGTTTTCCATGGGCAGGCAAGAGACTGATGGGGGGACAACCGGGGTACTTTTGAGGACATCTCTGAGAGACAGGAGGCAGGGACCACAAAATCAAAGACAGGATCATGAAGTTAGGAAAGAAAGGAGTTACACAGGCTCTTGAAGGCAAGGACAGGGGGCTTCAACTTGATGCCATGAAGAAGAGGTGGTCACTGGAGGGATTCAAAGAGTAGCTGACTGGGCCAGAACAAACCTTATTTTGCATGAACTATGAGGAGCAACATGGATGTTGGGGAAAGCAGAGATGAAAAATTTACAGCAAGCAGATTGAGAGACGGGGGTGACCTGACTGAGGGCTCTTGCTGTGGGTACAGAGAGAACAGTTGCATGATATAGTTTTGACAAAGCAAAATATTTCACTGCTATTTCCATGATCCCCGATAAGCTTAATCACAAGCCCTCCCCACCCAGTATTTAATGACCATATATCAGCCATAACAGATGTAGTGAGGACATTGTTTTGGTGTACAGGACATGCAGCTAATTCTGTATCACTGCTCACTAACCCCGTGTCCAAGAAATGCGAGGATAGGTATCACTTTTTCCTGGGCGATGCACTGCAGAATTCGGGGTGCTCCATACAGACCGCCCATGCAGGATGCTAAGGATGAGATATACAACCCCAGCAAAAACAAGAAACCCACCAGGGACACCTGAAAAAGGCAAAGAGAAAACTTTTGTTTTTGTTTTGTTTTTAACAAAGAATTTAACAACGATTTTTAACACAGGATTGTTCAAGATAATGAACTGAACCAATTTTGTAAGTCTATGCAATTTTAACAGACCCAGCTGTTAGAAAGCAGCAACACAACATGCTCTGAATTGTGAGTGTAAACCAATAATACAGTAAAATGATCCTGTAACAGCAATTCAATGTTGAACACGCTGTACTGACTGGGAGCTAGTTGATAAGCTCACATCCAGAAAGCTGTGCCACTTGGAGCAGCGAAAAGGCAGATATTAAGTTCCGCTTAAGTAACTGGAAGTGAGTTTATTTCAGGAGAGCACACTTATATACAGAGAGCATTGTACAGGAAAAACTGCACAGCGCTCTAACCATCCAAAACAGGAAGACAAAGACAAACCCTTTGGTCCCATAGGGAAAAACTGATAGTGAAAAAAATCCACATTTAAACCAATTCAGTGCTGCCATTTCAATAAATGAGATCTCAAAAATATGTTCCAAGGGATGTAATACTATGACAATATTTTCCTGTCTTAAATATGAAAGTAATTTCCTTAAGTGAAAAGAACATAAAGCATAAAAACCCTTAAAGCGAAAGTACTTAACTGGGAATATTATTGTATTTAAAACCTGCCAGTCTGCCATTATCCCAATTCCAATGCTCATACATATCTGTCGCTGAAGCAGAGACATCTTTTAGTCCTACTATTTTGTAGTATGGTAACACAAGAGACCCCAGCTGAGACAGGATCCCAGTCTTGTAACACTTTATAAGCCTGTGTTAAAAGGGCACAAAAACACTCCAGCCAACTCCACGGCACAATTTTTCTCTATGATTTAATTACACAAATTACCTGTGCAGATATTGTGCCTTGCAAGAAAGACTAGACACAGCCGTTGTGAGCCTGCACAGAATAAAGTTCTGGTTATCCAGAAACATGCTGACAGTCAGAGGATGGATGGGCTTGTGGTTAGCACATGCAAAAGGGAAACAGAAAGGTTTTCATTTCTCTCTGGAAAAATGTGTCAAGCCCATTGTCAGTATTTTTCAACATACAAGTTAAGGGTTTATCAAATCTTAATGATGGACTACAAAGCAAGAGGAAATGGTGTTTGCCCTTTCCTGTACCTCTGTGATATATGGAGATGGTTTCAAATGTCTTTTCCATGAGATTTTTCCGTATGCTGTGGGCGGGAGGGTTTTGCATGTGAAAATATCAGGGATATCCACCTTTTCCCTGTCTTTGATGGAGGACCTTGGCAAAACCTTTGGGGCATTTGAACAATGTCATCTCAAGACACTGGAGCTACAAATTTCCTTCCCTCAAAATTGGATAGAAATAAGATGTTGGGTCTTAAATTTCTACAGTGACAAGGACGAGAAAGAATGTGTGTAGGCTGAAGAGCCGGCTTAGTGCTTGCTGAGGGCTGATATCACTATGTCTGTATTCAGCTTCTTATCCCCATGATAGCCGAACCCTCGAGAAATTCCACGACTTATGGAAAAATGGCATGTTGTTAGCACATGAGACCTAATGAGAACCAAGGACAGAGCCATGACATTTTGCTGTAGGATTGCAAAGCCACCCTGTGCTCCATGGAGAAAGGCCAATAGGTTGTGTCCAGTGAAAAATGACAACAGCTAACTGGATGAGTACAGTCCTAATCAGGCCAGTGTGAAGCTAATGGAAAAAAGCTCAGAAGTCACTGTTATGTGCTTAAGCAGAGGTGTCAAACTCATCCAGCCCCAGGTATAAGCTATGGTGGGGTCAACATCCCTGTATTGGAGAAAGGATTCACTCAACTTCACAGACACTCAGATACAGCCTAGACATCCAAAGGGTCCAAAAGCCATGCAAAGCAAGGGGGTTCATGGTGAACCCCAAAAACAATGATCAAAATGTCAAGGCTAAGATGCGGGTGGTCCTAGAGAGATTTTGGTCTTCACATACTGCTTCTTCCAAGCAGCTGCTTTTGATTTTATTCCAACGTCCACATGAAAGTCTCATTGCCTCTGAGGCTCACCGAGCAACTCCCCCAGCTTCACCGACACATGAATCAGCCATGCTGTAGGACAGCGAGACGGACCTCACAAGCTGCCAGTCCGATTTGACAAAACCTGCCTTCCACTGTCACTCCTAGTCAGCACGTTGGCTTCTACCTGGGCAAGTCCATCAGACAGAAAGTAAAATCAATGGGAACATTTCTGACACACAGATCCATCTTAGGCCCACACACACTCACATGCAGCACCCTGGACAAATTAATCCGCTGCAACAAGACCACAGCAGTTCCCAGCTGGCATCTCAGGCAGCTCTATGCCCAGTGCTTGAGCTTAATAAACAGGGCCCTTTCCATGTGCTTGAAGACTGTCTGCACAGGAATAAGCCATGAACCAAGAGCCACAAAGTGCTGGATTAATGGTCTCTTTCTACCCCGGATTTTGAATAGCATTGTCCTCCAGCTATTTTCTGCAGGACCATTCACCTTGCAGCCACCATCCTTCTTGCTAATAATCACCAGTTCTTAATCAACTACAGAGGTTACATGTCACTACTTCTCCTCTGTCTCCCAGACTATTCAGCATACCCAACCACTTCACTATGCATCCCTTTCACGTGAAGTAGGGAAATGCACTGTTTTAAACTCACCTGGCTTAGTGGGACTGATGCAAAACAAGCAACCCACATCCCCTCAAGGAGACAACAGGCAATGCTTACCCTGATGTAAGGATCTTGAGCCCAACACCAGATGCACCTCGTTATTAGGATATTCTCAGACTTGAAAGGAAGGGGATTTCCAGAGCACCACTGAATTTGAGGACCCTGAACTACCGAGGTTGGATGGAGGTGAAAATAGGTTGAGAACTGCCTGAATTGCAGAGTTTGGTGGCCAGAGATGGGGTTATTTCCAAAATGGGGGGCGGTCAAAACAGCAGGTCGTATCAGAGCTTGTCTGGGCATCTTGAGATGCATCTGCAAGTAGCAGGTATCCCAGGCTATTTCTTTATAATACTTGTCTTCCAAGAAACGAATCCCAAATCTGTCCATCAGCCTAAGGCACTTACATTGGCCCCTATTATAGTATAGGAGGTGCTTCTCAGTGTTACATTTATTTATCTTTCCAACAGCTCAGCGGGGTAAAGAAATGTTATCCTCATTTTCTACATGGGAGCAGGATCTAAAGCGACTTGCACAAGTTCACATGGGAAGCCTGTGGCAGAACAAGGAGCTGGACCCAGGTCTCCTGAATCCCAGGCTATCTAACCCACGTGACCATCTTTCATCTCAGAAGCAACAAATTTAAATACATACAGTATATGCCTCAGATTAGTGAGCATTTATTCCCGAGGTTGTAAATGTCAGCCGGTACAATGCCTAATGAGCAGGGACATTTACATTTTTTAAAAAGAAACCTGAAGACACATCAGCCTTTTTCTTGTTTATGAAAGCAGCTTGCAGCATAAAGGAGACCGGACCAAAAATATGCAGTTCATGGCATTTGGAGCAGTCATGTAAAATGTGTGTGCTTTGAAAACTCAGACCTCCTCTCTTTTATTCACATACACACCATCCTTATCCCAAGAATATGCACTAAGTTGCAGATGGACAAAGCTTAAGAGAAACAAATAAGTCAGCATCGGTTTTCATTATGGAAACAACCAGTCCCTGTCGATTTGGGAATGCTATAAACAGAAAGAACAATATATTGGTCCTATTTTTAAAAAAAAATACTTAAGACAAACAATTGATTGTGTCAAGCTTTGCATAACATTTCAGTCACCCAAAATGCTTGCATTTAAATGTACTACTTGACATTCCACTCAGGGCTAAGGGGAAAAGGTCTTTTCATAGAGCCTGGCAAAAGTTTAAAGAGCACAAATACTTCACAAGAATTTGGCACGTCAAGCCCATTAAATCACCTTTGAAATGAAATTACTTGGTATCCTATTTTGCATGCTTAAAATGTCAGCACGTATATATTCTAGGAAGAAAAACAGCCATTCCTGTCAGAAATGGACAGTTTGCACTTTTTGATTTGTGATAATTCTCCCTCTGCAGAAGACCAGTAAAACAACACGCTACTTATAGTAATTGTAACAAGCTGTGCTTTGATATATCTTTTGTCCTTTCAGTTCATAGTGCATAAGGGGGAAAGAAGATTGAGATTGTTTTTCATATTTCTTATTTCTTTATGATGTATGCTTATGGCTTCAAACTCTTTTCCACGGATATTTTTTCTGCTTCCTTTTCTCAGGTTAGCAAAATTACATTTCTCCTTTTCTACTTGTTCATTAAAAGTATCAGTTAGTTAGTGCTTTTCATGTACAAAAAGACTGTCACATTTCTACAAAAAAGGTAGTGAATTAAACTGGCAAATGTACAATCATTCTGCTTCCTCCCTGAAATGTGATTATGATTTCTGACTTAGATAAGTACTATAAAACCACTTTAACACTAGTATTTCAGAATAAAATCTGAAATATTTTTTTTCATAACACATTACAGGAAAAAATCTAGGGCTACATTCCCCTGGTGGGAAAATGAGACAGGAGATGTGTTCAAACAGATATGACAGGTTACAATTTAGTTAAGAGAGATTAAATAAATGTAAAGCACATCTAACTAATTTAATACAATTAAACATTGTCAAATTACAGTGAGCATATCATGTTGGAGAAAGCATGATATTATGATATTAGCTACTTTGTGGAGAAGTATTTTACTTCCATTTAATATTAGACAGAGAAACACGCTGTTTTATTTTATTTTTTTTAAAAAGAGCTTCAATGACAAGGTCCATTGAACAGAAGAACACTACAAATCTACTTCAGTGTGGAACATCAAGCATTTAATAATAATCCTTTTACTTGCGTTGCAATTGCGCTGCACTAGACATGAAAATGTAAGCTTCATTCAACTTAGTAAAGATGAGCAATGTGATTTTTAGAGACTTCAATTTGCTTTATGTTTCCACTGATGAAACCACATACTCTGAATACAGTACAGCATTTGTCAAAAGCAGTATTATTATATTTTGGTTCTTAAAGAGATAGTGATGGGATTATGCCAGATTCAATCTTAATGGGCATGACAGAAAATACAAGATATTCCTATCAATCATGCAGAGGAAGCTTAGGATGAGATTTTTCAAAGGAGTCTATGATACTGAAATCCCAGTGAATGTCAATCTAAATCCCTTGGACTTCAAAACCAGCTTTAAATAATACAATGTGGACCATTTCTATAATGGACTGAGTTATTTTAAAATTTGAAGAGGTACCTTTTCTGCAATCATGAAGTCATAGCGGAGTGACTCCCGGGTACAAATGGCTCCCAGCAGGAAGACAAAGACCATATACAGAAACCACCTACAAATAACAAGAAGAGATAATTTGTTCCCCAGGGGAGGAGACCATCAAGTGTTTTTACTGTTATCAATGTCTGAAGAGATTCAGGTACTTACAGTGTGAACAAGTAACACGTGCATTATCTGTGGTGCCTCCCTGTTCTAAATTTAAGGTCTATCTTAGTAACTTGGTCTATGTGGAAAGACAAACCAGAAAGATATGAGCCATAACCACCAAATTTGTCATTTTGGATGCCAACTCACATGCTTTTGCTTTAAGCAAAATGGTTAAGCACATGTTTTGGTACAAGTACACCAGCAGCCCCACTGATGTCTGCATGGACTACCTGCATACTTTGTCTTAAGCATTTGATACAGAGCAACACTTTAAAACGGCATTTTAGGAAGATGCAGATTCAAATGAGATCTTAGAGGGATTCTCAAAAACTATTTAACTCCCATTGTGTTTTTACCTGGAAGCAATGTTGCCTAGTGGATAAAGCATCAATTTCCGACCTAGGACCTCTCAGGTCCATTCCTGCTCTGCCACTACCTTGGACCTTCCTTCTGCCTAACTTCATGCTAAGACAGCTAACCACCTTTGTACCTTAAACTTGGTCAAGTCACTTGGCCTCTCTTTATCTCTATTTTTTTTTGACAGATGGAAAAACTAAGAGAAAAGGCAAAGCTAAAGATCCCCTCAAGGTCCCCTTAATCGTCTCAAGCCTGGGTCAGGGTGATTAAGGCAGACCAGCTTCTACAGCCAGTGGCCTGAATGATCAGATACCCAATTAAAGCTGGATTCATTGGGGGCAGCCATCAGCATTAGCCTGGAGCAGGGCTCAAACTTGAGCCTCTGGAGCCTTAGCAAGATGTTTTCACCACTCTGCCACCACATACGAACCTAGACTCATAGAAAATGAGGGTTGGAAGGGACCTCAGGAGGTCCCATCTAGTCCAACTCCCTGCTCAACGCAAAACCATCCACAATTAGATCATCCCAGACAACGCTTTGTCTAGCCGGGTCTTAAAAACCTCCAAGGACAGTTTTTAGGGTCCTTCTCCATCTGTAGAATGGGGATTTTCCTACTCTGTAGAGAAAGCATGTTGAGAGCTATGGATGAACAGCAGCAGATAAGACCCTGGAAATAATCTAAGCAAAAATATAAAGACACCTTGTATTTTTGTGAAATATTGGACAAATAGCTTCAGAAATAAATATTTGATGGGAAACATACCACAAATTGAGAGCTTCTTTCCTATACTTCTTTAAAACTTGCCACTTTGAATGTCTGTAAGAAAGTAGCCTGAGCACCCTGTTTATAATATTACACAAGACTAGAGTCGTTTATCATGGCCTTCCCATACATATTGCTAGATATGCATACAAGAGGAGAGATGTAGCTTCCACTGGTCAGCTACATCTTGCTGTACATATGTAAGAGTGGATGGATTGGCAGGGAACTGATAAAGAGTCTTGGCTTCACCGCCCATCACATGCCAGTTTGAATAGCAGCACCAGTTCTCCGGGTACCACCCAGTACAGCATCTCAGTGACACTATCAACCTCTCAGTCCTCCTCAAGGGACACCCCAGCAACTACTACAGCTTACACACAACTCTAGCATTCCTTTAGCTATACAGGGATAATATTTAGATGTTCTTATATAAGGGTTACTTTCAGTACTGGGTAACAAGCAATGCAAAGTCTTCAAAATGTGATCATCATCCCACTGAGAACACTGGACACCTCTGTTACTGTTTATTGTCAAACACTGTTAAAAAAACTCTCTTGCACTACCACACAAATACTAATACGTGCTGATCAAGTTTCAAAACCTCATATACAGAGCCAAAATGACTTTCATTTGCTATCAAATGGGTTTTTTGCATCTTAGTCATGCCTCCTAAAAGCATACCCGAAAAAATGAACTACATCAGGTAATACAGTAAAAGACTCAATTTGTTCCTTTATAAGACTTGTAATTTTTTTTTTTTTTAGAAAGCAACCAATAATTCTGAATTCTATCCTGCTGCAGCCTGATTTCAGCAGTCTAACAATACCGGAGTTAATACGCTCCGTATTATGGAGAGATGTTGAGGGGAAAGGAAGAATTGATTTTATCTGCTTTAATGAATTTCTTCACTAAGCCATCCAGAGTAGGAGGTGGTAATGGATGATAATTTGAACAAGAGCCAGACTTTAATTTTCCAGATGGCTGAGTAATAAAAGGTTGATTGGAATATGAAGAGGATTGGTCACATCCAAGGCATGCAATAAACAGAAAGTAAATTCTTCCTGTTCTAGAGACTTACGAGGTGCCTATAGCAGCCAAAGACCCTAATGGGATGTTGGTAGCAGGCTTCTGGAGATCTCCGCTCATATTGAATCCAGCCATGACGCCTGTATTTGGTAGACAAAAATAAACACAATCTAGAGTTAAACCCTTTACTGTTTGCTGCAGAGCTGTAGCTATATCGTTCCACTTCACTCTTGCAAGCACTAAGATCAGCCCCATATCCATATAGCTTGGTAAGGAACAATTCATGTATCTAATAGCAACAAGCTACCAATAACAAGCCCACAAAGAGTACTTTGTTCAGACTGGACAATGACACAAGAAAAAAGCATGGATTTAAACAAAAACGTCTTATCTTAATACAAACATCACAGAAAACAGTGTTGGTCAATTGTCAATAGAAAAGTGCTGCCATTCAACCCAGCAGTCCATTCAACAGGCCACATTGCCCAACTCTGACACATGTAGTTAGACTCAAATATATTACAGGACCTTACATTCATGAGAGACAATCTTTATTATAAAATGACTTGTACTGTCAAGTGTCTAACAACTATCGCACATGCATTTAACAGGCAAAGAATAATAATACTTTGCATGTACACAAGCATCTTCCATCTAAGGATCTGCTTTATAGGCATTAGTTAAAGCTCACAACACCCCTGTGAAGTGGGTTTTATCTCTGCTTTCCAGATAGGGAAATAGAAATACTGAGAGAGTGAGTAATATGCCTGAAGTCACAGAGAAATCACAGTAATACGGGGAACAAACTAACTACCAGACTGTCTGTGATTACAACTGTGCGGTGCCACTAGTGTTTAAAAGGCTACTAGGGGCCAGGACCTGCATGAGCACATGGTAAAAGACAGTAGTTTCTGCTCAAAAAACTTACAACCTAAGTAGACAAGACAACAGAAGGATAAAGAAAAGGAGCATTAGTCCCATTCCCTCAGGGGTTAGACTGACTCCTTCAAACACAAGTATTCATGATCATGAGGCCAGTCAATAGTGCCTATGGGCCAGACGGTGAGGACCAAGGCTGAGATCACTGCAGAATAACAATGAAGATGAATGTGCCGACTCCACAATACTAATAGTTTGTCAGCCTGGAAGTAAGTTACCAAAAAATGTCCTGCCATTCAACTGCAAAGCCAGCCGGGCGTTCGTTGTTTTAATGCTGCACAAGAATGATGACGTCAGACTTTGGAATTGCAAATGAATGACTACAGGCACCAATTCAGCAAGTGTTTACGGCATTTTAAGGCTCTACAATGAAATGGTTGCCACACGTGTGGATTTCTTCCTGAGCCCAGGAAGCAGCAAATAAATCTCACAATAAATGAGTGCTATTTGCTGTAGTATTTCTTCCTATTTCAGTAGAATATAGACTCCAAAGGCTCTGAATGGCAATGGACTAAGCACCAAAAGGGAGGGAGGAAGAATATTCTCATGGTTGGGAAGATAACCCAGAACTCTGAAACAGAGGTTCAATTCCCTGCTATATCACAGACTTCCTCTGCGCAGCCTTGGGCAAGTAATTTCACCTCTCGGTGCTGCACTTCATCTGTTAAACAGTAACATGAGCCCTGCCAGGCCCAGATCAATTCCCACCACAGCCAAACTCTCGAAACAAAGGGCTAACTTCCAAGTAAAGTAGCCAGGATCCAAATTGTCTTTGAATCTCAAACCCTGGAAAACTCAAAAGTTTTAACAATCCCAGTCAATAACCTGAGTTGCTCCTGAAACAGAGAGGAATGCAGTACAGCCTTTGGAGCACCAGTGCGACATGGTGCTTGAGACCCATCATACTGAGCGTACTGTACCACGCGCAGCTTCCAAATGCTGTTCACACATAGTGCCCTGTCGGCAGCACGACAGGAAGCACTCTAGAAGTGACACAAGTCATGGACAACAGAAGCAAAAGAATCTAATCACACAGAAAATCACAAATGTCAAACTAGATGATGATATAAAAGGTCCCGAAGTGACTGATGCCACTTGACAGGCCAGAAGCAATCCAAGATTATTATCGCCCTGACTTCCTACAAGATGAGCAAACTGCTATTATGGAGCAGACACCAACCTAATGTATTTTCTGGCCGAATTCTCTAAACATCTGGCATTGTCCCTAAATCCTCAAGGCTGAATCTGAGTCATGCCTGTGTCATTCAAGTTCTTACCTCAGCAAGGCACTAGGGATAAACAAAAATGGTGTTTTCTGGATTTGATGAGAAAGACAAAGACCTGCAAGCCGTGTGCATCCATAGCACATGGCCCAACACCAACTCCTTGCCTCCCCTCGCACTGGGTCACATTCAGATGAAACAAAAGGAAAGGCCAGACAAATCCCTGCTGAAACTCATGAGAGAGAAATTACCTAACACTCTGGGAGGCAGAAAAGAACTTCTCAAGGGCGAATCCTATCCTGTCTCTTGCCAATCTCGCTGGTGAACTGGACAAAATCTCCCAGTCAATAATGTCAAAGGCTGCTGAAAGATCTGGGAGAATCAACACAGGTGACCAGAAACCAAGGCAGTCTCATCTGTACCAAAAATAGGCTTCAGATCTTACTAAAAAGAGGAACCAGGTGATTCAGATAATGCCAAAATTGCTCTGCAGTTTCATTCTCCCTCATATCATCCCAGAGGGTGCGTCATAGGGTAATGACTGGCAAAGATCAGTGTCAAGAAGGGCTATCTTGAGCAGATACAATCACTCATCTTATAATGAAGGAGCCACCTGTGTTTTTGGAGATAATGTTAACAAAATCAGCTGATGAGACCTGTCACCTTCCTCCTAAGAGAAGTAGCTAGCTATGTTAGTCTGAAGGTGGGGCTGATTTGTACCTTATAGACTAAATCAGAAAGCTTTTGTAAGCCACAGCTTACTTCATACAAAGTAAAGATGGGTCTGACTTTCAGGCAGCAGGGGGAAACTCTTCCAGCAACTCCAGCTCCTCAGTAAGAAAAAGTGGCCAAAAAAATTCTACTAATTAAAAGAAGTTGGGACCTTTCTCTCCTGCAGACACAGACCTACCTCCACGGAAGAAACCGATCCCCTTCAAATTTGAACAATCCTATCTGCAAAGTGCTCAGGGGAGAGAATTACCCACCTCCCTGTTTCAGTGAGATAGCAGCCTGGATTTTCCAAGCTGGCTATTATCTCACATGGCAGCAGATAATGACAAAGCCGCTGGACAAGGCAGGATAAAACCGCGGTCAAATCAGCCAGGAAACCAAAGGAGCATGGAGACAGCCTGTACATCACAGCTCCTCCCACTGTAATCCTATCCTGGGAACTATTCAGAGGACAAATGCATTCCAACTTTGGCAGGAGAGGACCACTTACATGGTAGATCAGACACAATATAAACCACAGATGGATGCAGGTTTCAAACTTCACCATGTGAGGTCTTGGACAGTGGACCTTATTATGTGAAATACATTTTTGCAATCACTAATATGCTACATTACTGAATAATGAGCAAAGGCCTTTTGCCACACTTGGAAGAGGAGGAATGGAAAGTCTCAGATTAAGAACTGTAGCTCATTTAAAAAAAGGGACCAAATTCTCTGCTGCTATCTGCTGGCACCTCTCCATAGACTTCAATGGAGCTGGGCCAGCTTACATCACCAGATAGCTTATCTCAAGATCTTTAAACCTCTTTTCTGTCGTTTTGAAAGCACCAAGCATGGCATACACTTCAAACATGTTTTCAGTGCAAAGGCATTTTCCACTAAAAATCCCTTCAAATGCTATCTTGCTTTTATGGGTAGTACAATGCAGTGTGCATTGTAAGATGCATCTTTATTAAAAGGAAAACCTTCAGGGCCCAGTTGAAATGTAATAAATTCTTCGCACAACAGCAGCTTAGGATCTCATATTCAGAAATGTACCAACAACAGTATGTGCTGGTAGTTGCCATGATGCAAACAGCAGCATGCGCAGTATGTGTTTGTGTGCACACGTGCATGCACACACATACAAGTACCTTGACCCCTTGTAGATGCAAATTTTCAGTTAGCTGATCATTTGCACATCTAAGCATGAAAGTCAAGAATGCATCTGCACGTGTACTTTTCAAAAGCTGCCTATTTCTGCTTGGGCTCCCCACATTTTTTTTTCTCATCTAGAGCCATTAAATTAGCCTTTATGACATAATCGAGTAAATCTGCATCTTCCATTCCCATAACCTTATGTGAGAGCCAGCCGCATATATATTTTTTGGATCACAGACCTCCTCTTTTTTATTACATTACAAAAACTGGGGGAACAAAGCCAGCTGAACTGTATTTCCATCTGCAATGCTAAAAATGGCTATTACATGGAAAGAAATAGGCTCCAATTGTGCTCACTGCTACCCAGCTGTAAAACTGGAATAACTCCACTCACGAAGTTATAACTGGAGTTGTATCAGTGAAAATACAGAAAAACAGAGAAGAGCAAATGACCCTTGGCCATTTAAAAAAAACAACAATTTCCCTAGAAAGTGTAAGTTACTAATCTTCACCCAGACACTGATTAGGTCACAGATCTGTTGGGAAAGAGCTATGCATAAGCAAGAAAAAGGACTCTGGTCCTCCCACCATTTAATCTAATTTCCCTCTGCAGTGAACCTTGTCGCAAGGCGGTCTTACTTATTGATTTTAGAGAACTTCCTCCCAAAGGAAACTGGACTAAATGGTGCACCCTACTACCTGATACGCAGTTGTGGTTACTAAGCCTGTAACAGTTATTACATTTTGGTTTTGGTTTTTTGTGGGTTTTTTTGTTTTGTTTTGTTTGTTTGTTTGTTTTTGGGGGAGGCGCAAATTAGAAACAATTGCAAAGATAGTTAAAAAAAGAACCGCTATTAAATTTTTTCTTTCCTCCTGGAATACATCCTGGAGTCTCTTGGAAGGTGGTGGGGAAGAAAGGGAGATCTGGGAAACAGAGCTTCTTCCTTCATCTGAAGCTACACTGCATTGCACATCATATCCTCTTTAACAATATTTGTATTGACTCACTCAGAAAACCTTTCCTGCCAGGTACAGTTTTCCCACAGGTAATGATAAAATGTGATGGCATTTCACAGGCTGTGGATCTCGGTTCTCAATGTGCCCTACTCCTTCTACAGGCTGCTCTCCAGCCTGTACACTAATATGATCCCATCCCTCTGCAGATGGTGTCCTGCACCAGATGTACCAGTCTTCACATGAGAAACCCACAGTAATCCTTTCCAGCCTGCTACGATTGTGACCACCTCAGAGTACTGCTGCCTGCCAAAGTTCAACCTCTGCTGCTGAAATATCATCCAGACTTCCAAGGCATTGGGAGGCAGAATCTAAACTGCATCTGTACTTCAGCCACAAGTAGAAGCACTTCAGCTAATGGATCCATGACTTGTCTACGTTGGGACAGGCAGAGGTAATGAGCACTGCTGCTGAGTGGGATGGCTAGCCACGCCAGGGTCCAGAAAGGAGAGAGAAGTTCTCTCATCCACAGTGCAAAGAAAACAGTTTCAGTCCAGTGAATGCAGTGCCACATTGAGAAGCCCTGGATTCGTTCCCCACAATCCTAGTACCAAATCCATGTAGTCCCAGTGGCAATGTGGACAAAGAGATAAGGAGCATGAAGCACATCCTATCCTGCAGTGTGGCTGCTCGGAGATGGGGCTGGCTAACCTATACTTGCATGCCCTTGAGCTAAGACGTGCATTGCAGCATAAATGCTTACCTTGGCACGGGCCTGGGATTCTGGATACATCCACAGAACCATAGAAAATGAGGACTGAAGGGACCTCAGGAGGTCACATCTAGTCCAACCCCTGCTCAAAGCAGGGCCAGCCCAACTAGATCATCCCAGCCAAGGCTTTTTCTAGCCAGGTTTTGAAAACCTCCAAGGATGGAGCTTTCACCACTTTTCTGGGTAACCTGTTTTATTACCGTCATAGTGAGAAAATTCTCCCTAACATCTAACTTAAACATCCTTTCCTGCAATTCGAGACCATTGCTCCTTGTTCTGTCATCTGCCACCACTCAGAACAGTCCAGCTCCATCCTATTTTGAACCCCCTTCAGGTAGTGGCTTGTATGCAACTTATTGTCCACTGTAACCCCCAGGTCCTTTTTTGCAGAGCTGTTGCCCTGCCAGTCAATCCCCAGCCTGTACTGGTGCATGGGATTGTTCTGTCCTAAGTGCAGGACTTTGCATTTGTCTTTGCTGAACCCCATGAGATTTCTTCTGGCCCAATCCTCCAATTTGTCTAGGTCCCTCTGAATCCTAGCCCTACTCTCTAACATATCTACTACTCCCCCCACATTGGTGCCATCTGCAAACTTGCTGAGGGTCCACTCTATGCCATCTTCCAGCTCACTGATGAAGACATTGAACAAAACTGGCCCCAGGACTGAACCTTGGGGCACTCCACTTGATACCACCTGCCAACTAGCCACTGAGCTATCGATTACTATTCTCTGAGTCTGATGCTCCAGCCAGTTTTCTATCCACCTTACAGTCCATTCATCCGGCCTGTACTTCTTTAGCTTGCCTGTGCGAATGTTGCGGGAGACCACATCAAAGGCCTTGCTAAAACCAAAGATAGACCACATCCACCCATCTCCCTGCACCTACAGAGCCAGACATCTCATCATAGAAGGCAATCAGCTTCATCAGGCATGGCTTGCCCTTGGTGAATCCATGCTGACTTTTCCTAATAACCTTTTTCTCCTCCATATGCTTACAAATGGATTCCTTGAGGATCTGCTCCATGATTTTTTTCCAGGGACTGAAGTGAGGCTGACTGATCTGTTGTTCCCTGCATCCTTCTTTTTTTCCCCTTTCTTAAATAGGAACACTATGTTTGCCCTTTCTCAGGGCCTCCCCTGATTGCCATGAGTTTTCAAAGAAGATGGCCAATGGCTCTGCAAGCACATCAGCCAACTCCCTCAGCACCCGAGTGCATCCCATCCAGTCCCATGGACTTATACACATCCGCCCTTACTAGGCAGTCCCCTAACCTGTTCTTTCACCACTGAGGGCTGCTCACCTGCTCCCCAAACTGTGCTGCACGGTGCAATGGTCTGGGAGCTGCCCTCACCTGTGGAGACTGAGGGAAAAAAAGGCATTGAGCACTTCAGCCTTTTCTGCATCCTCTGTCACAAGGGTGCCTTCCCATTCAGTAAGGGACTCGCACTTTCCCTGATCCTCCTCTTGCTACTGACATACTTGTGAAACTCTTCTTGTTACCCTTCACGTCCCTTGCTAGCTGTAACTCCAACTGTGCTTTGACCTTCCTGACTTCATCCTTGCATGCCCGAGCAATGCTCTTTTATTGTTCCCTAGTTATTTGTCCAAGTTTCCACTTCTTATAAGCTTCTTTTTTGTGATTTAGTTTCTGAAGAGTTCCCTGCTAAGCCAAGCTGGTCTTCTGCCATACTTGCCAGTCTTCCTGTGCAACGGGATGGTTTGTTCCTGTCCTCCCAGTAAGGGTTCTTCTTTAAGGTCCAGCCAGCTCTCCTGGACCCCTCTCCCCCTCAGCCTGGCATTCCAGGGGACCCTGCCCATGAGCAAGGTCTAGTCTGTTTTTCTGACGTCCAGGGCCCTTACGCTGCTGCTACATTGGCTCCATCCCCTGCTCTTCCATGTGATACCAGGCAAATCAGCTTAGACTATTTGGGCCTGAGCTCCTCATCGGTAAGCTGGAGATCATACTTCCTTACTCCTAAATCCCTTGTCTCTTCAAAATGGATTGGAGGTTCTTGAGGATAAAGACTGTCTCTGTCCATGCATCTGAACAGCACTTTGTACACTGGGAGGCCGATACAGGGGCAGTCCCTACATAATACAGAAGCTGCAGTAAGCTCACATGAGCGCGCTGGACATGCTGCTACCACCAGAGAATCATTACAATCTGGTGAATAAGTGAAACAATAAAAAAAGAAGAAAAGGAAAGCAGCACATGGCTACTAAATTAATTATACCACATATCACACACAACTGTTTCTTTAAGAGACTATTTAACATCACTGCTGTTCCGACTACTGCTGACTAATTAAGTAATCCGCTACCAGGCCATTAAATAAGTTATAGCTATTAGCTTTGGCTCCTTTCCCAGTTGCCAACCATTAGCAGTGATGAAGAATCATTTAATAACACTAAGGGTCATTTTCTCTGCAGCTCTGTCATGAGCATTTTTCTTTCCGTGTTCTCTGTGTTAGGGGCAGCCCCACTCCAGCACTGACAGCGGGGCTGACACTGGAGGGTTGCTGTAGCCAGAAATCACTAGACCTATGAAGAAATGGGGAAAAAACAAATACAAACTTTCCTGGGATTTTACCACTAAGACTCTCACACCAGCAAGTCTCCCACAATGGAGCAGAAAGTAACACTAGCCAGTAAGAAATGTGTTCAAGTAAAACACACTTTCACTGGGCGCATGGAAGGAGCTGTTTGCCGAGCGACAAGCCAAGCTGGGCTTGGCACAAAGGAGGGTCAATGAGACGCCTATAAGCAAGAAGTCCAGCACTTAGATTGGTGGCACGGGCTGCACCAAGGGGCTGAACCCCATCAGGAACCCTGGAAGAGAAAGGGGGGCCAGGGATCTCTGAACATTGAATGGTCAAGCCTGTAAGGCTCACTGGATGGGGATTCAAAAGGGCTTCAGTCCTTGCATAGAGAGCAAACAAAAGGGCAGATATATCCTGGTGGCTTCTAAATACCTGGAGACAGGAGAAAGCTAGAAGCTGCAAGCACCCTAACACCACTGCAGCGATAACAGACCACTGCCTATTCTTTCCCGAGACGACCACTTTCTTTATCAGCAGCACTATCAGACCCACGGCAGCTTTCAGGAGTGTTAAGGAAACAGGTAGCAATTCCCTTCTAGAAGAGGGCCACACGAGCCACTGAAAGAAACATTCTTTGGTCGGTGTTTGCAGGAAGTTCGTGTAGCCCTGGAGATCCAGCTGGCTGAAAGAACATCTTGGAATAATGGGAACGCTTCTTGTTCCAAACCCACTGAATTGATGCTAGGTAGATTTCTAACAAAATGAGTTTTGTATACGACTGGAACACTCACTGGTTTCATCTGTTTTATGAAACCATATAACATGCCTCTCTGTACTGAGGCAGCTCTGCTAACGACTTTCAGTTAGTTGCTTAGAGCTAATCCTCTACAAATTCATTCTATAATCCAAGGATTCATCACTATGGAAACTGCTTATAATCAGTACCTTTTATAGTTTAGAAACAGCATCAACCAGAGGTACTCTTAACTCGAATGGATGGTTATTTCATTCCTACTAGGCACTGCCAGGTTCAGGGCTTCTGGTTCTTTTGTTAATTTAGGGAAATTAAATAAAACCCAGCATAGAACTGAATTTAACACGTGTGTCAGCTGAAATGATAAGCGACATTATGACATACCATGCCAGGAGCTGTCAGCATATGGCTGTGCTGATGTGAAGGTACATGCAATCATTAGGAAGAGTCTCCCAGTAGCTAGGCAATGGCTAAGAGGCTAGTGTGAAGAAATACCTATAATTAGGGAGGTAGGAACAAGGTGTGCAGATAGCTGTAGGCAAGAAGAGCAAGTATGTGGCTGGAAAACAGCACATGTAGAATCTGCTCTCAACTCTACCATTGCTTTGCTGTATCGCTGTAGGCAAAACAAAACTGTGCTTTCACTGTCTTCACTTGCAAAGTGAAATTAGAAGGCTTTCCTAGTTTAGGATAAGTGTTTAGGAGTTGCTACTCAAATTTAAGGAATAAAACTGGATCACCACCTGAAAAGGTAGGTTTAAGAGTAGAACCTAACAACAATGACCTATACCAATGCCTAATACTGAGCTTTGGCACTAAGGATGATTTTCATAGGTAACCAATAGGACACCTACAAAGAAATCCAGGCTCCGTATATCAAGGAGTTAAGAGAAAAGCAGCAGCATCCATTAGGAAAGGATGAAAAAAAGAGCCATGAGAATTAGGAGGTAAAGCCAATTACAGCTCAGCACCAGATTAACCCACAAATGGAATTTCTGACCACACAGCAAAAGAAGATTAAATTTAGAGTGGAATAAAACTGTGTAGGAGATGAGACGAGACATCTCAGGCTTGCTAATGCCCTCTGAACTCAGAGCTTCAGGCTGGCATGCCAACTTTGAGTACCAGGATGTCTGGTTAGGTTGCCCTGCCAGGGTGCCAAGAGAAATTCACCTGCGTCCTCCTCTCTCCAAGGCAGCCTATGTGGCAAGCATCAGATAATAAAACGTACCTGTAGCAGCTGGGAAAAACACTCCAAAAACAGTGAAGAAGGACTCCCCTGGGCTGTATTCTGGCAGCGTGTTGTTAAACATTAGTTCTTTGGAGTATCCCACAAAGCCATGCTCTGTGAACACAAGAAGACGGGAAGGAACACATGAGAAAATAGATTTGGAAGACAATAAAATAAGTGCCCTATTTGCAGTGGTTCTTTCGCATGCGCTCCTGCCTTCTATCCTCAGAGAAAGTCTGTTTTCCAAAACACATACAACGCCAGCTGGCTTTCAGCGCTGGGTTTGGAATAACTAGTATGAGTTCAGAAAAAGAAAAAAAAAAGTTGAAAACATCTGAAATTGCCCAATTTTAACATTTATGGAGAAACTCTGGCTAACAACAACTAAAAGGGTCTCATTTCATATGTATCTGCATAAGATCACTGGAGTCTAGGGACCTCTGTGGACATATGCCATCTGATATTAAGACCCACAATTTCTGCCTACATGGGGAAATGAGCTCCAGCTAGATGATTATACCGCTACAATGACAATACTCTGACTGTGACTTCTGCACTACAAGTGGCTTTTCAACTTTACCTGCGGCCACTTGCAGAAAAGGTGCGAGTTGGCATGTATGTTTTTATTGTATGTGTTAGGTAGGTCTTTGCTGCAATCAAATACAAACACATGCCCTCCCTATGTCCATTAATTGTGCTATGTTGCGCTATAGTTTTTTTTTTCCTTTTGAACTGATTTATGTTTGCCACTATTCCCTTGGAGTGGTATGTAGCCCCAGAGCCAGGCCGCACTAAGCAACACTGCATTACAGCTGTACCTACATAAAGGTCCGCTTCCATGCAGAGGAAAATTATACTTGAACAAAATTACACCTGAACAAAATAATTGTCTAAAACCTGGGGCGTCTTTGCATGTGCTCCAGCGTGGGGGCGGGCACTTTTACTACAGTGGGGGCACTTTAATTACAATGGCACTCACAAGCTGCTCTAATTAAAGTGGCTGCAGTGTCTCGTGCATTCAGCATCCCATGGTTCAAGGTGGCAGTGTAGTGCTTTAACTAAAATTTGTCAAAGGAGCTTCAGTTAAAGCATTTTGAAGTGTAGGAATGCCAAATACATGCGATGCTGAGGCTGCTGGAGTATACTAATTAGTCTAGATTAATCAAGTCTGCTCTCACACGTTCTAATTAGCATGCACTGGAGCAGACAGGCATGTGTACAAAGGGCATTACACCAATATAGTCATAACGTATAGCTATTCTTATAGTTTGGCCAGTCAATGTCCTCCCATAGACAAAGCTAACATGCACCACAAAAGTTGACTGCGTGAGTATAGCCTAGTGGTGCTCAACGTTTTTGTCCGGGGGGCCAGATGGGCAGTGCCTGGTCTGTTCGTGGGTCAGATTCAGCTGGTGGTCTGGATCCTGTGCAGCAGTCCCTATCGGGCACTGCAGCGTGAGGCGGGGGGCAGCCCAGCCCTGCAGGGGGAACGGGTGTGGGCTGGCCCTGATCCAGCCACCTGGGAGAGGGGTTGTGGCCCAGCTCCAACCTGCTGCAGGGCGTTTGGGGTTTAGGAATTTGGCAGTGGGGGAAGGTGGGCCATATTCATTGCCAGCACTTCCCCACTGCAAAATTTCCAAGAACATGGGATGGCTCTTCAAGCCACATTTGGCCTGTGACCTGGAGCTTGAGCACCTCCCATACAGACAGTACGACTTTAAAACACTCGCTACTAATAAAGTTCACATCTAAGATGAACCCGACCTTTTACAAGGTTGATTCTCCCTACAGTTTAGATCAGACACAGGACTGAAAAAAAATAAGGCAGTTTTCTATTGCACAATGCTTCTGATGCCAAGTTGATTTTTTCTTTCCACCATTACATGGTTATTGTGTCGCTGTGCTATTGTTTCAAAAACACAGCTAAACACATGGCTGTACATCAGGACCAGCAAAACCTCACTCCCAGATCCTCACACCAGCGCAGACATTTGCTGTAAACACATATCAGGACAAGAAACAAATACCGAGGGTTGTATACCTTCTACTATGCTGGAGACCTCTCACTTCCCACACCCACTTTCTGCTAAGTTTTTCCAGTTCGCACATGCATCGATTTTGAAAGGAAAAACTTCATGAAGAACGGAAAGCAAGCAACTTGGAATAGATCAGCACCATGTCAACAAAAAAATCTTAGCATATCTAAGATCTATCCCTCCCCGATCAAATGCATGTGCATGTGTGTACACACACACATACACTCCTGGCTCCTTCCATAAGTAAAACCATCTGAATTTGTCAGACGTGTTTGAGATTAATTGCTATGGTGCCATTAAAGTATTTAACAGAAAAGGTCATGGGATGGTCAAGGATTAAACAGCTCAAAAAGTAAATGATACAGGCAGACAAGTGACCACACCATCTCCATTTTACTAGAATAAACCAATTTTTTCCTATCGCATTTTAGGATTATAAGGGACTTTTCTGAACTGTCCTGGTCTTTCATTCCATCAGTCATAACTTTTGCTTGATTACAAATTTTTGGTTTTCTCACTTACTAAGAATCTGCTGGAAGGCACAGCGTTATGCTGCATTACTATTCCACTTCAGGGGAATGAGTATTCAGTACGATGACCAGGAGTTGGAGCCAAGAGAAAAGTGATAGGAGCACAGAGACAAGCAAAGCTGTTTTTATTCCAAGAGGGATGCTAAGAGCCTCTTGCCTATTGTACCACAAAATTAAATCCCTAAATTTTATGTCACAGATGCACATTTCACCATAGGACTTGGCAACTATTACAGGAAGTACCTATGGATAATTAAAAAAAAAAAAAAAAAATCGCAATTGCACGGATTTTGTGAAAATCGTAAAATCGGCTGACGTCTACAAAATCCACGGGAACCCCGCCCAAAAAAACTTATGAAGGGAGCTGCCAATAGGAAGGTGAGATGGCTGTTACCCCACCTGTTGCCTCCGATTGGCTGAGAGTACTGCCTGCCATGCCACCCTGCTCCTCTCCACCAATCAATGGTGAGAGGCAAGGCTGCATGATGGACAGCCCTCAGTCAATCAGTGGTAAGGGGCGAAGCCATATGGCAGACAGCCATCTCCAGTGGGTAAGGGGCCACCAGGGTCCCTCGCCCCATCAGAAGCGTAGGGGTGCCCTGCCACGATAAGAGTCCATGAAAATGGTGTCCCATGAATCTGTGCGCAAAATTGGCCAGTAGCCCCTTCGGGCTGCGTAAACCCCAGAGGTATACGTTGCAGTGAGATTACTCCTGCACTGATTTCAGGCAAAGCTTCCACAGGCTTAGGTAGAGGCTTTGCCCTAGACAGAGTGGAAGTAGGGCTGATAGAAAAGGTTTAATTATATCTGCGGCTTAATAAAAAATAGTGTTTTCAAAGCCAGTGTTTGCTTTCTATGGAAAATCTGTTTCAGCAAGCAGAATATTTTGCATTGGATAAGGTGCTTTAGGGCTCAGGTAGCTTGGCTGCCTCCTATCCCATGCTCCTAAATAGGCCAGGTCCCACAGTTGCACCCAGGAAACATCATGACTGACCACAAGATGAACATGAATCTTCAATGTGATGCTGTGGCTAGTAAAGCAACCAAAACACTGGCTTGCATCCATAGATGCTTCTCAAGCAAACCCCAGGACATCATTCTCCCCTTGTACTCGGCCTTGGTGAGGCCGCAGCTGGAGTACTGCGTCCAGTTTTGGGCCCCACAATTCAAAAGGCATGTGGAGAAGGTTGTGGGAGTCCAGAGAAGAGCCATGCGCATGATCAGAGGTCAGGAAAACAGACCTTATGATGAGAGGCTGAGACCCATGGGACTCTTCAGCCTGGAAAAGCGTAGGCTCAGGGGTGATTTGGTGGCCACCTATAAGTTTATCAGGAGCGTTCACCAGGATCTGTGGGGATGATTGTTCACCAGAGCGCCCCAAGGGATGACAAAGTCAAATGGTTATAACTCCTGCAAGACCATTTCAGGCTGGGCATAAGGAAGGATTTCTTTACTGTCTGAGCCCTCAAGGTCTGGAACAGCCTGCCATCAGAGGTGGTTCAAGCACTTACTTTGAACGCCTTCAAAAGAAATTTGGATGCTTATCTTGCTGGGATCCTATGACCCCAGCTGACTTCCTGCCCCTGGGACAGGGGGCTGGACTCGATCTTCTGAGGTTCCTTCCAGCCCTAATGTCTATGAAAACTATGAAATCCTTCCTTCTCCAGGAGCAGAGAGACCAACATGCCTCCAAGTGATGACTGACCAGGAGGCTTGTCCTTCACAACACAAAAGGAACTTGAAGCACCTAAATAGCAACTCCCATTAGATATTGCTGCAGCATTTCCAAGCTGAAATGTTTCCGTGGGGGGGCAGACATTTTCCAAACAGCTCTAGCATAAGCTAAGATTAGGCCCAATATGTTCACTATCCATTCTTAGGCCTTAGGCTTCAGTCTCTCAAAGGATTAGACTGCAGTATTTAAAGCATCCAGAACAAAGAGGGAGGCAATGCAAGTGTCAAAATATCCGAGTGGTTGTGACCACTAGAAGCAGCACTGACTGGAGCAGGCTGTGCAATGGCCATGTCTGAAACAATGCACCTGGTGCCTCTTGGCATGACTGTTATAAAATAAACTAGTTTCACAAAAAATATGCCATTATGAGACCTCTGTTTTCCCTTCTTCCCAGCTCTGGCTCGCTAAGAAAGCCAAGTAATTAGGATTCATAGGTAGAATCTCACTTTGTACAGAATAAGCAGCCTTGTTTCATTTAACAAAGTTAATCCAAATGTTACTTATCACCATCCCAATCTCATCTTGCAGCAAATTGTACTCTGAGCCAAACGCATGTCATGTCCCTTTTGATCAATTTTTTGCAATGATTTGTAATTACCATCAGTTTAAACAAACTACGGGAATATTAAACCTGAGTATTGAAAACACCACTCTTATGAACATTTCCTGGTTGCCATTGTGTGGGACAGAAAGGGAGGAAAAGCTAAGAGCATTTTGTGACCTTAAACCATTATATTAGCACCTCGGATTGTAATCGACAGGGTATTTGGACTGAAAATCATCCAAACAAAAATGCCTTGAGGAAGTGCGACCAAGACGCCGAAGCAACAAAACACACATTCACTTTAATAGAAAGACTTTAAATCCTATAAAAGCAGCTCTTCCAATTATCTGCATCCCAACTGAATGCACTGAAACTCCAAATGGACACATTTTTTAAAAAGCAGCACATCAACAGGGGGTTCCACACTCATCTTGCTAATTTCCAACTGAAAAATGCCAAATTTTCAAGTAAAATAAAATGTTTTCTTCTAGCTCCCAGCTGGGGATTTGAGAGCCCCGCCAGACTCTTTTCCTTTTTGTGCATTGCCAGCGGAAAACAAATATACTCAATTTTATTTTTCCTTCAGCTAAACTTGTACAACCCCAGATCATTAGATCTTGCTCCCACTGATACTAGTGCCACTCTGTTGTCTTCCGGGATTAGCACAGAGATCTGTAGCTGAAATTTTCTGAAAAAATCCTTTTGATACCAGAAGGAATAAAATCCCATTCCCTCTCTTTTAGCTGGACTGGCCTGTAGGGCAAGAAAAAGAAGAGTGATAAAGTTTAATTTTGTCACTAACTAATATTCAAGGTTAGAGGTGGTGGTGGCTATAGTGGAAAAGTGGGGGGAAAGAATTTGGTTTGGGTCAAGCCAAGAAATCTTCACATTGACAAAATGAAAAAATTGAAAATATTCATTTTGGGTCAACCTGTAATACTTCGAAATGAAATATTTTCATCGCTTCATAGTTTCTGGGGTTGGAAGGGACCTGAGTAGATCAAGTCCGACCCCCTGCCATGGCAGGAAAGAGTACTGGGGTCAAACGACCCCAGCAAGGTGTTCATCCAGCCTCCCCTTAAAGACCCCCAGGGTAGGAGCCAGCACCACTTCTCTTGGAAGTTGGTTCCAGACCCTAGCCGCCCTGACCGTGAAGTCGCACCTCCTGATATCTAACCTAAACCTACCCTCCGCCAGCTTGTGACCGTTATTCCTGGTCACTCCTGGCAGTGCTCGGGGGAACAGGGACTCCCCCAATGCCTGCTGATCCCCCCTGACTAGTTTATAACAGGCCACTAGATCCCCCCTCAGCCTTCTCTTGTGGAGGCTGAATGGGTTCAGGTCCCTTAGCCTCTCGTCATAGGCAGCCCCTGCTGCCCCTGATCATGCAAGTGGCCTCCTCTGGACCCTCTCCATGTTGTTCACATCCCTCTTGAAGTGCGGCACCCAGAACTGGACGCAGTCCTCCAGCTGCGGCCTGATCAGTGCCGCATGGAGGGGGAGGATCACCTCCTTGGCCCTGCTCAAGATTCATCTGTGGATGCATGACAAAGTGCGGTTGGCCTTCCTGACTGCCTCCCCACACTGCCGGCCCATGTTCATCTTGGAGTCAATGATGACTCCAAGATCCTTTTCCACCTCTGTACTGACGAGAAGGGAGTTCCCCAGCCTGTAGGTATGGTGCCGGTTGTTCCTCCCCAGATGCATCACTTTGCACTTGTCGGTGTTGAATCTCATCCTGTCCTCATCCGCCCACCTCTGTAACCGGTCTAGGTCTGATTGTAGCCTATTCCTCCCTTCTAGCGTGCCCACATGCCCCCACATCTTGGTGTCATCAGCAAATTTGAACAGAGTGCTATTTACCCCCTCATCCAAGTCACTGATGAAGGTGTTGAACAGTGTGGGCCCGAGGACCGAGTCCTGGGAGACCCCCCTGCCCACATCCCTCCACGTCAAAAATGACCCATCCACCACCACTCTCTGGGTGCGGCCCTCCAGCCAGTTGGCGACCCATCTGACTGTGTGGACCACAGTCCCCCAGTTTCTTAATGAGAACAGGGTGAGAGATGGTGTCGAAGGCCTTCCGAAAGTCCAGGAAGACTATGTCCACTGGTACCCCTGCATCTAAGGATTTGGTGATCTGATCATAGAAGGCACCAGGTTGGTCTAACAGGACCTGCCTCTAATGAACCCGTGTTGGTTGCCCCTAAGCATGAAATCCCCTGCTGGCCCCTCGTGTACATGTGCCAGAATAATTTTCTCAAACAGCTTGCCTAGGATCAAGGTAAGATTAACAGGCCTACAGTTTCCTGGGTCCTCCTTCTTACCCTTTTTGAAGATGGGAACCACATTGGCCCTCTTCCAGTCCTCTGGCACCACAGAGTTTCAATTTCAGGCTGCTTTATTCTTTTATGCAACTTTTTTCCCTTTAGATTTGGTCCAGTTTCATTGAAGTGCTTTTCAAAAGAAAAGCTATCCAGGTTGTAGCTGTATTGATCTAGAGGCAAAAGGAATCAAAACTCATGCCAGAGGTGAAATCTTTTATTAGACCAACTAGTTATTTGCAAAAAAATGGCTTTATTTGCAAGCTTTCGGGCACAGGCGCCCTTCATCAGGCACAGGAGATTGCAAAGACTGTAAAAGTTCTCCTATGTAGAAACAAAAATCTATATTTCACAGGAGACTTCCAGGTGTGGCAAAGTCTCCTGTTTGGAGCAGTTCATTTTGTGCAGACTAGGCTCAGAGAAAAGCTGGAAAAGTCTGTTTAGCTCAGGGTTGTCTGGTGGTAAGCAGGATGTAGAATCCAAAGGTTTCTCTGAAAGTTATACAGGACGATCTTTCCTTCTGGTTGCGATGATCCGTATTTCAGAGAAGAGTGGAAACATGGAACGCTTTGGTGTTTCCAAAACAAAATGTTTCAACATTTCTGAAGTTGGTTTCTCTGTCCTTTTCCAGCTGAAACTATTGACTGGGCTTAAATTTGCAACCACCTCCCCCCAAATACATCTTTTAGCATATTCACTGCTGTTGAAAGAATTTCTCTCCAATCATCTTTGAGCATGCCTGAAGAGCAGATCTGCTGAGGACTTGGTCAGGTACCACTTTTAACACACCAATTTCTTAGACGAGAGCCTCACCTCAAATGGTTACAACTGAACTCATTAAAAACTGCAGAAACTGAGACATTTTAAATAAGGTACAAAAGACTGCCAGGAAAGATTAAAACAGGCAACACCAATAATAGACAGTAATCTCAGGGACACCTGCAAATTAATAGTAAGGAAGGACTCTGATTTGGCACCAACTTTACTGCAAACTGTCACAAGAGGAACGACCTAACTCAGGGGTGGGCAAAATACAGCCCGCCAGGCCACTCTATCCGGCTCACGGGGCCCCCCAAAAATTTAGAAAATTAATATTTATCTGCCTCTGGCTGCCTGTCATGCAGGCCTCCATGTCTTGGCAAAACTCCCCCGCCCAAAATAATTGCTCATTCCTGACCTAACTGATGAGCCAATCTTTCTACTACTTCTGCCTGGACAGTAAACTGACAAGACCACAGCAAAAGATCATCTATATAACTTTCAGAGAAACCTTTGGATTTGTACTATGCTGCTATAAAAACCGCCCTGGGATAGCCATTTTTTGAAATAAAAATAGGTAGCTGTCCCTGTACCAGTCAATTAGCACTGGGTGTGGCTACATGAGATGCTTAATGCGCAGTAGACTGAGAGACTACACTTACAGAGTCACAGCAAAAACCGTGCTATTAGTCTAATATGCATAGTATTAGTCTACTGCACATTAACCAGCAAGAAAAAAGCATGCGGTCACACTAATGTGCAGCAGAGCAGCCTACTGCCCATTTATTTAGTACTTCCTTTTGTACATTAATGAACGTGTAGACGTCCCCACTGTTAAGTGACCATGCAAAGGTGCCTGCCTATACAGACATAGCTCTACAGCTTCTGTACCATGCTGGTAGTCTAAGCCAAGGCTGGCACCAGCCTAAGAAAGGCTGAGAGCTAATTCATTTGCAAATTCATTCAAGGCCCTCAGTGAACTAAGTTGCTAAGAGAGACGCCCAGTAGGAGTCAGTTGGATCCCAGAAAACAACAGGATTTACACCGCGTCCCACACCCAATTGCGTGGCATATTACAGAAGGAACAAAGCATCCCCAACCCTCAACACTTCACTCTCTGAATGGGAGGACAAGCTTCCTGTTTAAGATCTGATTGCTGATGTCGGCAGCTTTGATTCTCCTCACCCTTGGCTGATTCAAAAGTTTGGATTTCCCCCTTCCCCTCCAGCTTGAAGATGATGAAAATGCACAAGTCAGCTCAGAGACATGGGGCTTGAAAACACAGGACACACCTTAGTGGGCTGCCCATGCAACGCCTAAGATTTCCACCTAGTACTTCAAGAACTTGGAAAATAACTATGATCTGAAAACACTGCCAGCAAAAAACTGTGGTTATGTGGGGTCAGCCCATTATGCAACTGCATAAAGGATATCCAGCCTGCCAAGTTTCATGCAAACTGGAGCTCATTACAGATTAGTCAAGTTTTGGCCAAATTCAATAAACCTGTTCACAAGCTTAAGGTTAAGCAAACCCTGGCGTACAGGCAAAACCAAGCCTGGAACTGAATAATGCTAAATTGAAAATTGCCTTAAAGAACGACTCCTGAATGATTATCATACACGATGTTGCACTTGTGGCTAGAGCTCTTAGAAAGGTGGAGGCTGAAAGCTCGAAATACAAAGATTTAAGAAAATAAAGCCATTGCTTTCTCATTCCAAATGCCACGAAGAGGAACCTTGCTCAGAGATTTCTCGGTGGAACAGCTGGAAACGTTTGTCTTGCAGGAAGTTTCCTGGGTCTGACCCTAAAATTTTCAAGATCCTGTGTGCTTTAAGATGTGGGAAGCCTCAGTTACAGCCTCCT
Organism: Crocodylus siamensis; assembly: GCF_052110815.1. Taxonomy (NCBI): domain Eukaryota; kingdom Metazoa; phylum Chordata; order Crocodylia; family Crocodylidae; genus Crocodylus; species Crocodylus siamensis. Next base: position 236,860,675 of record NC_143398.1, on the reverse strand, counting down.
CTTGGCATAACTATCTGTCCTCTCCTCTCATCATGAAATCTTGCTGCTTTAATTGCCAAAACCCACCCTTTCTGTCACCACTGCCTCAGTCTTTATGAAACAGGGTTTTGATCTGTATGTCTTGTAATCTGAATGCGTTCTGTGGGTTAGTTGTGCTCTCACAAACATCCAATCCAAAAGACAACAAGCAAACCCAGTCACCTGCTTAAATCCTTGCTGCCCCACCAATAAAGCACGAAGTCTTTTTGCCCAAATAATTGAGAAGTTACGTCCAATTCAAGCCCTGTCGGGTTGGCAGCATCCAGACGCTGCTCCTGTGAGACAACGTTTAGGCCCTCTAGTCCAGGTAATTTGTTTGCTGGGAGTCCGATTTGCAGAGGACAAGTGTCCACAGCCCAGGTGAAGAAGGATCCTACTGAAAAATCACAGCAGAGGCTTGAGAGGTCTTATCCTCTTTCCTGGAAATAAACCTTTAAAGTCAGAGTTGAGGTGAATGGATCATGTCTACACTGAAAACTTGCCATACCAGGAAGCAGCACCGTCAAACATGCCACACTGCTCCATGCAGCCTGCTCCTGAACTGAAAGGAGGGCAGCAGCATCCAGTCAGCGCTGTGAATGAGTCAATTAGCACTGCTAAGCAACACTGCTAACGAGCCAGCCGTCTAGCACTGCACAAAAGGAGCAACACTAATCCCAGCTGGAGTTAGAGGACATTTCTGCCTCACGTGCTTACTTTGCAGTGCAGACACAGCTAATGTGGAAAAGTTTGTTCCCCTATTGCCATGACAATACCCAGCGCACGGGGCCGTCCAGCTGACTGAGCACCAGAACTCACCAAAACTGTACCTGGAGCTTGTTACAAACCAACAACAGTCTTCTTTGCCAAGAGAAAGCCAGGACTCTTCTCTTGCTTGTGTCCGTCATTTCCAACAGTGATCTTCTAAACCACGTGGACACTGCTTCTAAATATCTGAATGGAGGATTTCAGGCCCAAACATAAACCTTACAGAAAAAAGCAATGCTTCTAAGGAAGAACTTCGTGAAGTTCTGTGGACCAATTCTGAAAGTCATGAAGGGTTTCATGCTACAAGTCACTATTGAAAATGTAGCATAATTTCTTGCCATTATTTTGTCCCTCATCTGCCAGTCTGCATGAGCAACAGGAGGTAGTTGCCCTGCAGACACCAATGAGAACAAGATCTACTGGCAATTATAACAATTTTGCAAGCTTTTTAAGGCATGGTCCAATGCAAGTGCTATTTATGCCTCTCTAGTTAAGATTATTCTTCACTGACAAGGTGCTCCAACACAGGAGAAAGCACTCTTTGCTAAACTAAGCCACACATTACATTCAGCCAACTGTGGGACACCAGGTGAAGGTCACTGGGGGATCACTAGGATCACTAGGGGAAACTTGGAGCAGATCACTAGGGGATCATCCTCAAAGCTAACTGAAGGTACTGCATCTTGTTGAAGATGGTCTGGGATCTAAAGGAGAGAGAAAAATGGCACTGAGAGTAAGTGCCCTTCCCAACCTGCTCCAAAAGATGAAGTTCATGTGCTGTATACAGTCAAAAACATACACACCCCTCCTAGAATTGTTATAAAAGCTCAAAGCAATGAATAAACCCTCACCCCAGACTGGACAACTCCTGTAGTTCTTCCCCTTTGATTACTCAGCCCTCACTCTAGATCCTCTTTTCTCAGGAAGGTGTTCCCACTTGATTTACATCTGGAGGAGAGCAACAAGTCACCTCCCTCCTTCAGTAAGTTAATAAAATTCACGTGATCCTTTCCCCAGAAGGATCAACATCTAGTAATATGGTTAGATCAGGTGTTTCAGGCAATTGCTAGCAGCCTGTTCCAGGTAGATTGTGAAGGGAGATCTATGAATGAAGGAGGACAGATGAGAGAACAGTGCATGTTGTCGGGGGAAGATCATGAAAGAGGCAGGCAGTGGGACAAAGTGGAAAGAAAGGAGAGCAGGGAAGGAGGAAGAGCTGATGCCGAATGAAGCTGAGCATCAGCATTTCTGTTAACCCTAAATTCAGGAGATAATTAATGATAGCAATTCACTGTGCTCTAGAAGTTGATATGAAGCAGCAGATTTCCTTCCCAGGCATCCCCGCTCCCACTGTGCATACCCCCCTCTTTCAAAACCATGAATGGAGACTTTAGCCATTTGGCCAGGCATGAAACTTAACAATTTTAAAGGAGAGATAAATTGTTCTGTGTGGGAAAACCAGCACCATCTGTGTCAAACTAGAACTGGGGTTCAAACAATGCTTTAATAAGAGTTATGAAGACACTTCCGCACTTTCTGATTTGCTCTAGTAACACAAGCAACATATACACAAGCAGAAGCACACACTCACACAAGCATGTAATATCACAGGTTCTCAGAGGCACTGATGGATTAAAACAACTTTGGGTTCAAATCCATGAAAATATGGCACCGAAAGCTGAGCCTTAGGGTCACATGACTCCTGGATGCTGCCTGTACAAACACTTTCCTCCTCATGACTCCTGGATGTTGCCTGTACAAATGCTTTCCCCCTCAGGTCATGCCATGAGGCAACCTGCTTGGTCAAGCAAAGACACCTTGGATTTGTGTGAACTACTACCTCCCCAAAGCAGCCTGTCCCAAATGTTGAGCAGCTGCCACCAGCTTTGTGCCCCAACATGTACTCCATGAATCCAGGCCTCCTGTAGTTCCCCATATGCAGATCCAAAAGCATTACCAGTGATCCCAGATCCTGCGAGACTGCAAACTGAATAGGGCTGGATAACTTTTGATCGTAGCTGCCAGATGCTTTATACAAAACAAAATGTTAATACCCTTTGAGAGTCACCCATCACAGCACTAATTCAGCATGTTGTTTTACAATGTAAGGCAAGAATGGCAATCTCCACTTTGGGAGATGCAAGGCTGGGCAAAACAGGAGAGCTTTAGTTTACAGATGATCAATGTATGTGCGTTTTAAATGTAATGGTCAGAGATGCATCCTCTGGCATCTCTGAACCAGTGACAATGGATGCAAAGGAGGGTGATGAATAGTTTCATAATTGGTAGGGTCAGAAGGGACCTGAGCAGATCATCTAGTCTGACCCCCTGCCATGGCAGGAAAGGATGCTGGGGTCAAACGACCCCGGCTAGGTGGCTGTCTAGCCTCCTTTTGAAGACCCCCAAGGTAGGGGCAAGCATGACATCCCCTGGAAGTTGGTTCCAGCTCCTAGCCGCCCTGACAGTGAAGTAGTAGTGAAGTAGGGGATAGATCACTCCAGTTCAATCCTCTCCATCCTCGCACAGTCAGAGAAAGGACTTGGGGCTAAATGGACCACAGGCCTGACCCACTACGGCATTTCCAACATGCAGTGACAGAATATGCCTTGTAAGGGGATGGGGGTGCGCCACTTACCGTGGGACCCCGATCCCCGGATGTCCCCTGGAGAGGAGGGGTACGCGTTGGACCGTCCCGCTTCGCCGCTCTCGCCTGCCACGACTTGATGGAAATATGGGGGTTCACCCTTGCCGGGAAGCTGGCGGTCCACGTGGGGTACAGTACCTCCAAGGTCCAGGGGTCCTGAGGGCTCCTCCTCCCCTACACCCTCGCCCGGTCCTCCGGGTGGGGAGCCTCCGTTAGGGCTCCCTTGTCTTCGTCCTAGCTCAGCAGTGGGGGGGGGTACCCACACTGCTGGGCCCTCACCAGGAGTCCTATCAGCACCTAGTCTCCCTGGTGCTGATCACTCCACTCGTCCTGAGGCGTCTCTACCTCAGGGTCTCACTCTCTCGACCCGGGGGAACTACAACTCTGCCCCCCCGTGCCCACGGGTCTTCCCCGCGGCCAAACGGCCCGCAGCCGCCGGAGGAGGGTCCCTCCGACCCAGCCTCCCTCCCCGGCTTCCTCCGGTGCAATGGCCACCGGTCCCTTTTGTACCTTCGTCCCTTCGGGGCCTGCTGCGCCCCCTGGCTCCGCCGCCTCCGGCCTTGCAGGCTGGTGCTGCGCCGCCCCGGGCTTCGCGGCGGCCGGCCTCACTGCCGCCGGTCCTTGCCACCCGGCTCCCGGCTTTGCCGCCGCCAGCTCCCGCCGCGTGGCCCCGCCGCTGCTGGCTCCCGCCGCGTGGCCCCGCCGCTGCTGGCTCCCGCCGCGTGGCCCCGCCGCTGCTGGCTCCCGCCGCGTGGCCTGCGGCACGGCTGTACCTGCCTCCGCCGCTCCAGGCTCCGCAGCTCCCGGTCTCGCCGCTCCCGGCTCCGCGGCTCCAGTCCTCGCAGCTCCCGGCTTCCGGGGCAGGCTCCTGCCGGAGCCTCCGTCCTTCTCTGCTCAGGGTAGGCGGTTCCTTTTTATCTCCCCGCGCCGGTCCCATGTCAGCGCGGTTCCAGTTCCGGGAAACCTTAAGTTCCCTGCCCGGCTTCCGGGCCTGGACCCGGAAGCGGGGCGGAACTCCGGGATTCCCCGCTCGGGCCGGGCCCCTCAGGGTCCTGGCCCCCTCACATGCCTATTCCACAATTAACAGGTTGGCACCTGGCCAGAGAGAAACTTTCCTGGAACAGCTCAACCTTACGCCAGGGTTGCAAGGAAGCTCAAATCCCAACCAGAGTCAAGGGGAGCTGAGGGAACTCAGAAGCTCATGGGAGCCGCTTGATTTCTCTATGGGGACTCTGCTCTGCCTGCCTCTAGCCACCATTACGGCACTGGCATTGCCAGGACCCCCTAGTATACTTTCATCTTTAAAGCAACAAGGAGAAGGCAGGAAAGGGACTAAGGAAAAATAAGCCCTAACATTTCAATTAAGTTCATAATAGTCATTAAAATAGTTGTTTTAACCTCATTTGTCTGTGCTTTTATGACGACAGCTAGCTACTGGGGGTAGGGGATACAGGAAAATAATCTGTCGGACCCAATTCAGTCCCAAGCTTGCAAGAAGATCTGTAGAGGTTGTTTTGCACCTATGTGGCAAGCCCCACTGGTGTCAAGACAGCCATGCTAATGACAAACTCTCAGCAGGGTGGGCTAAGTTAAGGCCCAGTCCTTCCAGACGCAGCTTCGCTGGCCAAAGCAAGAGATCTCCTAAGTGCAGATGTGCCTTGAAAGCTGCAAGAAAAACATCAGCAGCAGGCGCAGTGGGGAAATCGGACTGCTATTTTATTTTCTACTCAGAGGGTCCTAATAATTAAAGCAGGAGGTGGCAGTGTTTATTAGAAACCCAGTTTCCCTCATGGGGGTTATAAACTAGGACAAACAATTTACTTTAGGTTCATAGTCTGTGCAGTTACAAGCCATCCAAAATAAAATTGCTTTTCCTTTTAAAAGTTAAAGAAAGTTTTGGAGAGATTGGAGGGGGGTGGGGGGGGAAAATCACTGAGCTCTTAAAGTCAAGAAAGAAAGAAACATTCTGGTCCAAGGCTTTTTCTGTACACATAATAAGCAGAGCAAAGCCAAAGCGAAGAAATTATAGACAGCCTGTAATTGAAGGAGTGAAAACCACAGTTAAAACAATCTAAAAAGACCATACAATCACAGAAGTCGGGTTGGAAGGGACCTTGCAGATCTTCAAGTCCGACCCGCAGCCTGGGCAGGAGAAAACCTGGGCTCAAATGAGTCCAGCCAGATAGGCATCAAGCCTATCTTAAAGCCCCCCAGGGTAGGAGCCAGCACCACTTCCCTTGGAAGTTGGTTCCAGCTCCCAGCCTCCCTGACCGTGAAGTCGTTCTTACAGCTGTCTAATCTAAACCTCCTCTCCAACAACTTGTGGCCATTATTCCTTGCTATGCCAGAGGACGCTGGGAGACAAGGTCTCTCCCAAACCCTTCTGGTCCCCCCCAGTGAGTTTACAGAAGGTCATCAGGTCCCCCCTCAGCCTTCTCTTGTGAAGGCTGAACAGGTTCAGGTCCCGCAGTCTCTCACTGTAGGGCCTGCCCTGGTGTCCCTGGATCATGCCAGTGGCCTCCTCTGGACCCTCTCCATGCTGTCCACATCCCTCCTGAAGTGTGGCGCCCAGAACTGGACACAGTACTCCAGCTGCGGCCTGACCAGTGCCGCATAGAGGGGGAGGATCACCTCCTTGGCCCTCCTCGAGATGTACCTGTGGATGCACGACAAGGTGCGGTTAGCCCTGCCAACCTTGACCTCGCATTGTCGGCCCATGTTCATCTTGGAGTCAATAATGACTCCAAGATCCCTTTCTAACTCCGTGCTCTAAAGAAGGCAGTTTCCCATCTTATAAGCGTGCTGCTGGCTACTACTGCCCAAGTGCAGCACCCTGCACTTGTCAGTATTGAAACGCATCCTGTTTCAATACTGACAAGTCCTGAGAAAGGCAATTTGGACTCCTTATCTTTTGATGGAAAAGAATGTGCTCCCTTAGATTAATGACGTGTTTACCCAAAAGGAAATCACCACCCTTCTGAAGCACTGACTGTTTGTTCCTTCCAAGTCACTGTTTTCTGATCCCAAACTGATCTCCCAAACCTCCTGTTTAAAGTCAATGCACAATACAACTTCCTGCCAGTGACAAGCTGTGAGGGATCCCAGAATTAACCCTCTCGCAAAAGCTGCCTGAAGGGAAAGCTAAAAATGATTATTGCACCTGTCACATCTGGCCACTGCAAAGTCAAAGTGTGATATTTAGGTCACACTCCAGTTGAAATGCATTAGGGACAAGCAGTGCAATGGGGGTTGCTCTAATTGCAGCCAGTGAAATTTCTCCTGGAGAGGAGATGCCCCCAATACATAAATATTTTTATGTTCAACAGACAACATAACCAGCACAGAGACTGACAATGCTTTCAAGGGGAAACACGCTTTATGTTGACCAAACAAATGACTCTTTTCCAAATTTAAAAACACCACATGCCGTATCTTTGCAAACAAATACTGATTTCAGGACAGTGCAACACTATGTTTTGCATACATTTCTACAGAACATGTCACCGGAGAGTCTCTCAATGCTTCCTAAATATATAAATAAGTCCCACAGCACCCTTCTGAGGTAGGCGATAGCACCGCTCAATAGACTACAAATCAAGGCATTGGACAGATGAAACATTTACACCACTGTAATCAGCTTTATAGCCATGTAAAAATGTAGTCAATGGATAACACAAACCCTTAAGCTGGGGTCACTGTCAAATTCAACAGAGAATTTGCTCCAAAACAATCAAGGATAAAACTTTTTGATGAGAGTTACACTGGCTAAGGTTTTGTCTGTCCATGCCCATCCCAAGATAACAAAAGGCAAACAATATGCTACCTGCTTCTGTGCTGCCCACCACAAGGGTGTCATAGGAGCTACCCCCAAGATAGCTGTGCACATCTGTCTACTCCTGATTCCAATAATTTACATCTGTATAGAAAATAGAAAACTAGCATAGATTACAGTGGGGTAGTAGATTGCATGTATAGATCAGGGGTGGGCAATTACTTGGGCTGGAGGGCCACTCAAGGAGTTTTGGTGAGCTGTTGAGAACCAGAGGTATGGGGGTGCTGACCTAGTGCAGCAATGAGGGTGGTGGTGCTGACCTAGCTCCAGTGCAGCAGTGGGAGAGGAACAGGACAGTTGATCCTATCTGGCCCTGGCCCATCCAACCCCACACCCACCACTGGGGGAAACCAGTGGGTAGGCAGGTGGGCAGGGTCTCCATTGAGGCTGGCTGGGACCCCCACAGGCAAGATGTGGTTGGCTGGGCTGATGGGATGGGGACATGGGCAGGCAGGTGGTATCTAGGAGCAGAACAAGCAGGCAGGGACCAGGGCCAATATTGCAGGTGTGAGACCAGGGGCAGGAGGCTAGGGGCTGGGGCAAAGCTGTGATCCACTCCCTGCATCATGACCCGGTGCTGTCACAGCCCTGCCATCTCAGCCCAGCCCCAGACCCCACCCACCCATAGCCCCGTCCGCCCAATTAAGCATACTCTGCCTGTGGGGGTCCTGGCCAGTCGCCATGAAGACCTCACCTACTCACTCTGTCCAGTGCCCCCGACTGCGGGTGTGCGGCAGAGGAGCCAGGGTGCCCAGGCAAGAGGACTGGGTCCAGCAGTGGCAGCAATACTGGCAGTGGCAGCCAGAAGGAGCGGCCACCACCAAGGTGTCGGGAAGTCGAGTCCAGTCACCACGCTGCCCCAGCCTCATTGCACACGGGACTGGCCATGTGCACCATGGCTCCTCGTGCCTGGGCTAAGGAACCCACTGTGAGCCTAAAACAATCCATTGTTGAGCCAGATGTGGCCCACAGGCCATATTTTGCCCGTCTCTGGTCTAGAGTTCGAGATGACAAACATTTGAAACACTTGCGAGAGGCAAGGATTGTGATGGGCAATTTCTTTTGTTGGACCAGCTGCATAGATGAGAGGGATTTAGACAAGCTTGTGAATGCAATTCTTCTTCAGGACATGTGAACCACTTGCCAGTGATTCTCACAAGGTAGGACAATGCTGGGGAGAGAATCCTTAAGGTCTGATTTCCAGCCTCCTTCTGTAACCACAAGAACGCCAACTTCTTCAAACTATGTCTACTCAAAAGACATCTTAACTTTTAGTGTATGAAGAATTGTTTATAGGGGAGGGAGGGAAATGATGTTATTTACTCAAAACAGAAGCAGGTTAAAAGGGATGGAATATTTTAATATTGGATGGTGCCATGGTTCTGACATGTTCCTGAATCTTGTCTGGGGTTGGCAACTTGTAAATACTGAAAATACTGGAGAACATGTAAAAACATAAAAGATAGAAATGGCCTGGGAGCTGCCCGCGCAAGCACAAACCCCAGGCAAAACCAGGGACTCTTGAGAATTTGTCCTTTGTACAATGACAAAACCAAGCCTTAGGATTCTCCTAAGGTACCAACCGCCAGTCAGCCTGCAGGTCTGGCTCGTTTGTTTTGGCTGTGAAAGGTGCCCAGTGTTTGTTGCACATGCAAACTGTGATGACTAGAAGAAGGGGGATGCAGACTCTTCAGCCATCAGATTCCAACAGGAAGTAGGCTCAACTCTTTGGAGCCACTTACAGCAGCCATTTATAGTGGACCAGGTCTTCCCTATCAGGTTCATTAGTTCTAGGGCTCTACTGAGCGTAAATAAATATCAAGCGAGTAGAGTCTTCATTTCAATAAAAGTTATATGGAGCAAAGTTTCTGACATAAAGGTCCTATCTCAGAATTTAAAAAAAAATCAAAATGTATAGTTAAGAAATTCAATAAGAACCTCAGAACCTAATTAGGAGACTTGATTTTCAGAAGTGCTGCACACCTGGCATTTCCCAGTGAACTGCAGAACGTTAATGGGTGGGAACAGATTATTCAAAAACTTTTGGAAGTCAAGATATTTTCAGTGTAAGTATGTACTAGCTCTGGGAAGATTTGAGGAAATGCTGATCTCTGTGAGACCCTCTCTAAGGGGATGCTTTCAGAGCAGAAGAAACTTAACATGACATTCAAACCATGGCTATTAACACCCTAATGAAATCCCGGTTGCATCTTGGCTTCTTGAACAATACCAGTGCTTCAGACAGAGAAATAAGGTAAGAAGGTGGGTAGAGAGCAATGTTTACTAGGCAGACAGGGCTTGTAGATATTTCTGTTGCATTCCTCCCGACAATATCGGAGTTCTGCATAGACATTTAATGAAATGGCATTTTATTAAGTTAAACAACATTCCCGTTGAGGTAGTTACTAGAAATATTTGAGACATAGAATTTCATTCTTGTGAGAAATACTGTGTTTTTCTTCCAAATCACATTAAAAATCAAAATTTCCTGTAGAATAAAATATTTCGTTTTTTCTAAATGAAATTTTAACATTGGGTTTAGATAATAAGATTGGAATCTTTAGTTTTGACTTTATCGGTTCAACTTATGATTTATATTACATGGGTTGAAATGTTTAGACTATTATGTCATTTCATGTGATGCCATAATGTAACACTCAAAATATTTTGACTAGTATACCATAAACTGTATTACTTGTTATTTTATTTTATTCATTTGTAACTGGTATTTGAATTGGTTTAGTAATTGTTACTTGGTTTGCTTAACTGACATTGTAACTGATCATGTTTGATTGTTACTCCGACTGGTAACTGGTTATTGGTAGTCATCTACTATAATTACTAAAAAGAAGCCCTCTTGGCTGAAGAGGGGAGTCCAAAGTCTAAGGGCAAAGAAAGAGGTATACAGGCTGTGGAAACAGGGTAGCTACCAAGAAGGAGTGTACCTCCTTGGCTCACACTCGCAGGGAATCAGTCAAAAAGGCCAAAGCAGGATTAGAATTTAGGCTGGCGACAAAAATTAAGGACAACAAAAAGTCCTTCTTCAGGTATATAGGGAACAAAAGGAAGGCGCAGGGTAGCGTAAGACCCCTACAAGACAAACTAAGGCAACTGGTGACAAAGAGGGGACACAAAGCTGAGTTCTTTGCATCTGTATTCCTCAACACAGACCAAGACAAATCTCCCAATTGGACAGTAGATACAGGACAGAAACCAGCCCACCAACTGCTAGCGCAGACTTAGTGAAGGGGCACTTGGAGGGGCTGGATGTGCTCAAATCAGCGGGCCCGGATGAACTTCATTCAAGAGTGCTGAAGGAATTGGCCATTGTCATAGCAGAGCCACTGGCATGGCTGTTCGAGCACTCGTGGTGCTCTGGTCAGGTCCCAGAGGACTGGAAAAGGGCCAGTGTGGTCCCTATTTTCAAGAAGGGGAGGAGGGAGGAACCAGGAAACTATAGCCCAGTTAGTCTCACCTTGGTCCTTAGGAAAACTCTGAAAAAAATTGTTAAGGATCACATTTGTAGGAATAATGTTGAAAGGAAATCAGCACGGGTTCATTACAGGTAGATCCTGCCTGACAAACCTTGTTTCTTTTTATGACCAGGTCACAAAATACTTAGATGCAGGAATCGCAGTAGATGTTGTCTACCTAGACTTTCAAAAGGCCTTTTATACGGTATCGCATGTTTGTAAATAAACTGAGAGGCAGTGACGCAGATGATTATATGGTCAGGTGGGAGGCAAATTGTCTCAGGGGTTGCACCCAGAGTGGTGGTGCACAGGTCAGTATCACCTGGAAAGATGTGGGAAATGGAGTTGCTCAAGGCTTGGTCCTTGGACCGGTGCTATTCACTGTTTTCATTGGTGACTTGGACGAAGGCGTGGAGAGCACCCTGTCCAAGTTTGCAGATGATAGCAAATTATGGGCCAAAGTGAACACACTGGAGGGTAGGGAATGGATCCAGGCAGAGCTGGACAGGTTGGAAAAATGGGCAGAATGAAATAGGATGCAGTTCAACAAAGACAAGTGCAAAGTGCTGCACCTGGGCAAAAAGAGCCCCCAGCACACTTCCAGGCAGGATGGTGACCTTCTCAGCAGCACAGCAGCAGAAAGGGATCTTGGGAGTCACAGCTGACTCCAAGATGAGCATGAGTTGTCAACGTGAAGAAGCTCCAAGATGAGCATGAGTTGTCAACGTGAAGAAGCGCTCAACAAAGCTAACTGCACTCCATCATGCATTAGCAGGTGCATCACTAACAGGTCCAGGGACTGGACTTCCCCTCTATGCAGCACTGGTCAGGCCGCAGTTGGAGTACTGTGTCCAGTTTTGGACGCTGCACTTTAAGAGGGATGCGGAGAATCTTGAGAGGGTTCAGAGGAGGCCACGCGTACGGTCAGAGGCCTGCAGGTAAGGCCCTACAAGGAGGGACTGAGGACCTGGAGCAGAGAGCAGATTTAGACTAGACATTAGGAAGAACTTCTTCACAGTTAGAGTGGCCAAAATCTGGAATGGGCTCCCAAGGGAGGTGGTGCTCTCCCCTACCCCGGGGGTCTGCAAGAGGAGGTTAGATAGGCATATGGCTGGGGTCATCTGAACCCAGCACACTTTCCTGCCTGTGCAGGCGGTCAGACTTGATGATCTATTGAGGTCCCTTCTGACCCTAACATCTATGAATCTTCAGCCTTTGCAAAAGAAGGCTGAGAGGTGATCTTGTGGCAGCCTATAAATACATAAGCGGCGGGCAGCAGAGAATAGGAGATGCTCTATTTACTAGGGCACCCCCTGGAGTAACCAGGAACAACGGCCACAAATTGACGGAGAGCAGATTTAGCTTGGACATTAGAAACAACTTCTTCACAGCAAGGGTTGCCAGAATCTGGAACGGGCTTCCAGGGTAGGTGGTGCTCTCCCCTACCCTGGGGGTCTTCAAGAGGAAGCTGCACAAGTACCTGGCTGGAGTCGTCTGACCCCAGCGCTCTTTCCTGCCCAGGGCAGGGGGTCAGACTTGATGACCTACTGAGGTCCCTTCCAACCCTAACATCTATGAATTAGTATAACCTACAAATATAATAAAAATGAGATATACAATTTCCTTATTTTTATGGAGGAATTTCTGCAGGAAACATATTGCATTTATAAGGCTATTTTTATTAACTAGACATGAGTGGTACGGAGAAGTCAGCTCCCTCATTGTGCTAGAAGCCAAAAAACACTTATTGAAAACTGTGCTTTTCAGTGAATAAACTATTTACAAATACACATCCAGATGTAGTGAAAGTATAGTAAGACAGATCCTCTGACTTCTAGATATGAGCTGTAAAGACAAGTCAAAAACAATAAGAGCATATTGATTTACCAGAGTTTCCAAATTGCAGATAAAAAATAATGTCCTAGGTACTGTTTTCTCTCTATCATAGATGGTATATAATAATATAAATCTAAGGAGAATATAAATCTGAGTAGTAGTCATAGAAAACAAATCCAATATACAGAATTTATTTTCAGAAAGGAAATTAGTTGCATGACTTAGTAGGCAATATAAAGATAAATCTGAAATATAATCTGGAATAAATCTGGAATATAGGAATATAAATCTGGGGAAAGTAGTTATAGGAAATAAATCCAATATTCAGAATTTATTTTCAGAAAGGAAATTAATTATATGACTTAGTAGGCAAGCAAGACTGGGCCAAAAAAAATGGAAGAGTCATTAGGATGAAGCACTGAAGAAATGCATAATGTGAGATGAGTTCATTTATTGTAAAACAAGTCAAGCAGTCGTGTACAAAACCCCCACAATTTTAAAATAATGCCCCATTTCAACATAGCAAAGCAGAGATCACAGGATAATACCTGTATTTCCTTAACTAGTTAACCCTGTTTGGCTTCTTGCACTATATATATATGCCGCTGCTAAAAAGAGGGAGTTTAAACTGGTTTTAATCCAAAAGGGGGGAAAAAAAGAAAATGATATCCAAGATAACAGCAGAAGTAGCAGGACCTATTTTAGCCAATGGATATAAAATCAGGACCCATTTTGTAAATATTTTAGTCACTGTTACTATGCATGCATCCAAGTTTGGGTGGGATCCAGCAGAAAGTAAAGAAATTGAGAAAATGGTGCGGACACAGAGGGCAAATAGAAAACAGGGAGACTTGAAACTGGAGAGGAGAGAGAAAACTATGGACAGGACCAAGATATTTATTTATTTTGCAAAGTTAATGCTTGGACTATCCAGATGGGAAAACAACTAAACGAGTAAAGAGGGTGAAGACTAATTAAGAGGAGAAAATGGACATAAGGGAGAAAAGTAGCGCAACATGGAAACTGGAATGACAAAAGCCAGGAGCAGAGAAGGATGGGTGGACCCTAGAGACATTTGGTCCAATTTTCTTTATCCAAAACTCCAGTGCCACAAGGAAAGGAGAGGAAAGAGAATACAAAAAACAGAGCAGTCAAAGGAGATTCCTGTTTTTCTAATTTTAAACATCCTCTTTGCACCACAGCAGTTGTTAGCCAATTCCACATTCTTGGCTCCTCCTAAGGGCCTGGCTGAGGTGTCTGAGTGGAAGTACGGTATGTGATAGGACGGTGACAGAAGTTTGTCTCAAAGAGAGCTCAGCAGTAGGACAAGAGAACGCCAGGAAGAAACAAGGCTCCGTAATAAATAATGATTCTGGTGCTTTGGCTGTAAACTCACTTCCATTAGTGCAGCTCCTACAACTGATGTCACGGGAGCTTGTTGACAACCAGACCAGCATTAGGGCTGCCACATGTTGGGCACTAGGCCTGTGCGAAGCGGCAAGTATTCACTTCAGTTTTGGAGGGGCAGTGATTCAATTCAGATATGAAGATTCGGCACGAATTCGGAGATTCGGCCACAGGTTAAACAGGCAGCCGTCCTTGATGCTGGACACAGCTGCCTCTACTTGGTAAGTCTGCTGGGGTGGACGGAGGGGGGAGGGAAAGGGCACGGTGGGGGGGGGGGCAGGGACAAGCTGCCCAGCCAGGACGGGGGGGGGGGGGGGAGCACGGGACTCAGGGAGGGGGGCTCCCGCCACTGCACGCCACCGTGTGCCACCAGTCCGGAAGGGCATGGGAGCGGGCTTGTGCCCCTGGATCTGCACAGGGTGGACTGGGCCAGGCTGCACTCCAGATGGTGCTGGGAACAGGGGCTATGCCCTCCCGTCACTCGCCTAGCCTCCCCACACCTACTGGACAAACCGTGGCTTCACCCCAGTTGGGTGAGCAGCGACAGGCCATGGGGGCAGGGGTGGGCGTATGCACCCAGATCAGAGCAGAGCAGGCGGCAGGGGCTGTGGGGACTTTTAGGTTAGCTGCAGCCCCCACATAGCCCCCGCTCCACTGCGCTCTGTGGGGTTGGCAGAGCCAGGTTTGTGCTCCAGGCTCGGGCTAGCTGCCTGGAGTGGAGCCCTGGTCCCACACACCTCATGTAGCGCACCCCAAGTGCAGCCCCAGCTCCACCTGCCCCACAGAGCACAGCCTGGCAGCGGGGGCTTGTCACCCAGAGCGCAGCCCTGGCTCCACCCGCCCCATGGAGGGCAGCCCAGTGGTGGGCAGCTGGGGCTAGCCTCCCAGAGCACAGCCCCAGCTCCACCTGCCCCATGGTGTGCAGCCTGGCAGTGGTGGCTTGCCACCTGGAGTGCAGCCCTGGCTTTGCCTGCCGCACGGAGTGGAGCCCGGTGGCAGGCAGCTGGGGCTAGACTCCCAGAGAGCAGCCCTGGCTCTGCCCACCCCACAGAGCACAGCCTGATTCGATTTGAAGCTTTTAATTGGTCTCCTGATTCGATTCAGATTTGTCAATTCAGCTGCCGAATCTCCTCCAAATCGAATCAGCTACCAAAGCTTCGCACAGCCCTAATACATACACACAGTAAGAGTCCCTACCCCAAAGAACCGGCAGTCTAGACAGATAAGGCAGATGAAGGGTGAATAGGGAAAGCAAGTCATGGTGAGGAGAGAAACAATTTGTATCATATAACGAGCCTCTGGCAGAACCAGGAGCCAGGCCCAGACCTCCCAAGTCCTAGCCTGGGACTTGTGATCTTTAGACCATACTGCCTCTATGCAGATCTATCTGAATTCAGCCCTAGATCCTTCTTGAATTCAGGTGGGTCACATGAATATCACGCACTGTCCTCCAGCCTTGGATCCAAGCTTTACAACTACTGTATCCAAGCCATGCAGGAATTTTGGGATCCATTTACAAGTTATGGGAAGCAGACGAGGCTAGAATCATACATCGGGGAAAACAGTAAAAGAGGTCAACCCAATAAACAGAGCTATTTCCCTTATAAATAAAAAAGTATTACCATATACTGCAATCAAGAGCCAAAATGCTGCATCATGCAATAGTGTTGCTAGAGAGTTTTGTACCAATAGCGTAAAATAATGTAGTCTATTTTTAATAAGGGTTAGGTTTGTATTATCAGGCATCAATGCTTGCTGCAATGTGCTTGTAAGAGTGGATTTGCTGGGGTGTGGAGCAGTGCTGACACCCTCTGGGCACAAGGTGGGGAGTCATCTCCAAGGGAGTTGCACATGGCCCCTCTCTGTCCCCAGTTCCCATCCCAGCTCAGCAGCCTCTGTTAACAGGCAAATGTAAGGAATATAATCAGGACTCGATCCCTCCTTTCCTGTCCACCCACACCTTCCTGTGGAGAAAGCACCTGGGTCCTCTGTGCTTTGATCTGAACACAGGCAGCCCCAGATGAGATGGAAAAGGATGCCTAATATCTTCTGAACTCCTCAGGCAGATACACCAATTGACTCATGACTAAGCTGGTAGTGATCAAACTCCTCATTAGGTACTGTCCCATTCACAGCATCTTTTGCATGAGACTTCCAACACAAGAGGTTGCAAATAAAGATAAAAAAAATCAGATGAACCCAGCCACTGCACTGACAATTCCAAGGTCTCTCCCATGAGGGCAGCCATACTGGCATCTTCCCCGCTTAATGTAGGTTTGCCAGGGGTCAAGGACTCTGCTCTCTTCCATGCTGCCCCTAAACATGGGACTTCCTCTCTGAACTAATCTACAGAATATTACACTCTTCTTCCTCGCTATGCTTCACGAGACACAAAAGGCATACCACAGTACCCCCTGAGCCAGCCCATTAGAGCCTACCAGGAAAAGGGGGAGATGTGTAAAAGTTACTGAATAAACTTGCTTGTCCATCTCTCATTGTTATCACCAGCTATTTGAGTTATGGGATAGCCAAGAATCAGCCCACCATGCAGGCAAATCACAAAGCGGTCCCTGTCCCAGACAACTCACCATATATGTGAAAGGCAGGACAAAACAGACTAGCAGGGTGGCTGGATGCCGTAACCACAAAGTGGCTGAGCAGAAAGCCAGAAGTCTGATGACCTAACTAACCAAAGTGAGATGGAGTGATGCACAGGCATTTTTAAACAGTGAGGACCATCATCCCACCAGTTATGAGAAGTGGGGGATTTCCCTCTCTCTCTGCCTTCAGATCAAAGCTGGATGCCTTTACTGAGGTGCTGCTTTAATTTAGCAGAGGTTACTGGGTTGAGTGCAGAGGTGAAGGATGAAGTTCTGTGGGCTGTGTCAGACTAGCTGATCTTGCTTGAGGTGTGCCAGGAAAGAGAGCGCAGTATTTGGGAAGAAGCAGATAGGGGGAGCATCCAGGCTGGCACTGCTGGCAGAGAGAGGGCAGGACTGATAACTCAGTTGGAAGGTGTGGGGCTTACCTGTCCTCTTTGCTCCTGGATGTTATTGCCAACATTGAGGAATAATCTTTTTGCACAAATGATTGCCTTTCCAGCTTCTTTCACCTTATTTTGCTTTACAGAGACTTGCAAATGAAATCCTGGCCTGGTGAAGCCAGTGGCGATATGCCCCCCAACCCACCCAGTGACTGCAATGGGGCCAGGATTCCAGTCTGTCCTTGCGTAGTGGTTTCTAACCATGACTTCATGGCAGTTATTCTTAAGAGCAGTCCAAGCCAAAAGAGATTCCCACCAAAACCATTATGAAATTAATTCTTGAAGCTGCTGAGCATCCTCAGAAGCAGAACAGTCCAGTGGTTAGGTAGTGGACTAAGAATCAGGGGGCCTGAAGTCTCTCCCCAGCCTTGCTATTGACCTTCTTGATGTCCTTGGGTGAGAAGATCCCTCTGCTATCCCTGCCACATGTCAGTTTGCAGAAGGCCAGACTAAGTGATCCCTGAGGTTTTTCTGGCCTCAGAAAAGCCAAACTATACTATACTGATGGAGAGAAAGACACACAGCCCCGTGCTGGAAGCACTTCCATGCACACAGGCTTGGGCCCAGTAATCAGCCTGCTGTAATAATAAATCATGCCCTCACACGTCACCTGACAGACATCACAGCAAAGCGCTAAGGTGGGGCTTAATGCAGTCAGAGCAGTGGGGACACAACAGGGGGCCCAGGAATGCAGAGAGACACACTCTGAAACTTACCTCCGAGTAGCAGAGAAAGGAAAAAAAAGTTATGGATGGATATATAGTTTTTAAGTAATGTCTTTAAATCCCTGCTTCAGAGACTGTAGAGACCCGTGTAGCTTTCCTGTCAGTATCTAAACAAGGCCCCTAACAATGTTATCACTTTTTAAAGACACATCTGTACCACAGTTCCTAACCCAGACAATTGGCAGGTAACCAATTAATAAATTTCTTCTCCAGACTGTTGAATAGACTGGCTGATGGTCAAGAGTGATGTCATGTCAATTCAATGTGCTATAATTGGAAAAACCTGGGGAAAGCAATCCTGAGGGTTTTTTTAATAAATAAAAAAAAACCCATTAGCAATCCCTCCTGCTTTATTCACCACAGCATCTACCTTGCTCAGTAGCAAAGTCGAAATTTTTCTTCGACTGCTGTTTATTCAGTGACTTCTACGTGGAATCTGATTCCAATTTCCAGATGCATTTCAAGCCAGGAAGTCAGCAATCAGGCTGGAGAAAGCCCATGGGATTAGCAGCACATCATCCTCTGACACATACATCCTTCCTTTACCCTCTCTTTCAAAAATGGGGCACACCCCTGACACCCAAAATATACATCTCCATGCAAAGCAGAAGTCTTTTGTTAGGCTTCGATTTTTCACTAAAAATATACAGGGTCTTTTTTTGGTGGGGTTTTTTTTTTTTAAAGAAAAACAAGAAGTTCAGCCCATCAAAGCCCCTGAGACACCATTTTAATGATCCTCACAATGATGGGATGTTTGTATAGAGAACTCTTTTGAAAGGCTGTAAGCTCACTCCCTACTATATGGCTCACCACTTGAAGCTCATCCTCCCTCCCCTTACCGTCAGCCAGCTGCCATGTGGACTAAGGGGCACCAGCTATCCCAACCCTCTTATAGGGAGTGCCTGGGACCCAAAAAAAGGCTTCCAAGGATTCACCCCCAGAAAAAAAGGGAGGACAGATCATTTTTTTTGCAGAATCAGTTTCAAAATGCTAAAAACAGTGATGTGGTTTATCTGAAGGATCGTTCCAAAGAGAAGCAAAGTGATGCATTTAAAAAATAAAAATGATTCATCCTGCCTATCTAGTGCCTCTGCTGAGGACCTCAAAGCCGTGATGGGAGAAAAGCCCCAGGCCTTGATCCACACTAGCACTGTGGGATCAGGGCACAGAGAGGTTAAGTAATTTGCCCAAGGCTGCACTGGAAAACTGGTAGCAGAAATAACTAGGATTCAGGCACTCATGAATCCACACTATGAGATCCTACTGCATCTAACTAACTTGCAGCCAAAGAGAATACTGTGAAGTATTTCTTCTTTAAAATTAACATTATAGACTTTTAAAATAGCCCAGCAATGGCCACTTCTACTCAAATTGTGATTCCTTTCATCTCAAAAACAAAACAAAGCATGACATAATTCACATTAATACCAAATCTCTCAAACAAACCAATATCACCCTTTCGTTTGCTTGTTCAATAGTTTTGTTTTAACAGAATACCTGAAAGCAACTGCCCAAACAGGAAAGCAGGCGCCTATTTGAAGGGAGTATTTGGGAGTAACCCTCCACAAAAATTACTGGAGATATGCTAGGAAAATAAAAGTAGGGCATTAACAGCGGTCTTATCTTCTTTTTCCATGACTCTAATGTTCTATGCATAAATGCGCCAAAAGGCTTTGCATATTGTTCTGAAGAACCAAATCACGTATACTGTAGCCGCTTTCTTTCTTTCATTTTTGTTTTATTTGCTACTCCCCCAAAATAAATTGAGGCATGTATTAAACTACGGTTCCTAGGAATTAAATATGAAGTTAACAGCCAGAGCACAAATGCAAAGGCAAAACAGTGCAGTATAACTCTCTGCATATAAGTAAAACCAACACTAAACACATGCCACAAGGCCGTCAGAATTTAAAGGCACGAGGATTTTCTAGTTTTATGGCATGTCTATTGGACACAGTATCAACAACAAACAGCACCTGGTTGCAAACTATTATGGAAATTTTTCATTATCTAGCAAGGTGCTCCATTTTAAAAATGCCCCATGCTTTATTGCAGTAGATGCGCCTACAAAGAACAAGGGTTTCTGTCTGCAGAAATAGCTAGTGATTTGGGGAACTAACTTTAGCGTGTCCAAAGTGAAACATCCCAAAAAGGCACAGTTCTGAGCACCCATGCTCTAGTAGTCAAACTTAAGGCAACTTAAGCTGGGTATTCAAAATCGTCACTCACTTCCGGAAATGCAGGCCCTAGGGACTGTGTAGTTGAACAGCCATAGAAACCCCTGCAGATATCCGAAGAAAACAAAGGAACGAATCAATTTTTCCAGTGGGAACATCACTAGCACCACCTAGAAGGATGATATAGTGAAAACCCACATTTCCAACCATGATGCTCCCTGCCATTTACTTCCCCTAAGGACATGATGATCAACTGATTTTTTACTGGGTCTGATAAGCTACATGATTTCTCTTAGTACAGGTTGCTAGTGGCTTTTTACTAATGCATCTCAAATATTCCAGGAGACCATTACATTTTTTCTGGAATCAACTCATCTTTAATTTGTTGCCGATAGTCGGCCGGGATCATTTAGCTGTAATAATTTCCTAATTACTTTCCCCCACCAAACATCATTATCCTCAGTGGGGTTGGCAACATCTCCCTGTAAAGTAATTTTGATCTAAACAACAACACTAACCTTGAAAATCCTCAGCCTACAAACATGGCTTTCCTCCATGGGTAATGATTGTTCATTCTTGGGCCACGGCCCATAAAAGCGGCCAGATGTCTGACTTCGGGGCTGTCGGGATGGGACAAACTATTTTGCTGACTCACGCTGAAGAACCAGACCAGGTGAGGTTCCTGCAAGTCTGGCTCCAGATTATAAGAGCCTTTCTGAGGAAGAGTGGGCCAGAGAGAAAGACAGGAAGAGCTGAGGAGAAAGCCCACTTGTGTAAACACAGTCCTGCCTCAAAACTAAAAATAAAGGCAAACCACAGGAAGGGAGCGAGTGTTTGGACAATATCCTATCCTGTGCTTGTCCAGAGGCGTGTTTAAGGAATGAGGTGGGGAAAGAGCAAGAGGACCCCATCCAGTTACAACCATGTCAAGATGCTTGTTTAAGACCTCCGAGATCCTTTGTTAAAGACTACTTAGGTTGCGCGCCTATTTTTCCTTAACAAAACAAAGATGCAAAAACGTGCCCAGCAATATCATGTGGAATATTGATGATGGAGATAATAACTTTCCAGTGAAGTTGAAAAAGAACGTCAAGGTCACTTTACCATGGCACAGACACTTCTGCAAGCTGTTAAAGATCAAACAGATTATACTTGGCATATTGTACTATATTTATTAATATATAATATAATATATAATTTTTGAGCCTACCTCACTTTGGGAATACATGTATTGGGAATATACTTGGCATACTGTACTATATTCGTGTGTGCGCGCGTGCATGCGTACACACACGCATATACATACACACACACAAAAAACACACACACACGAATATAGTACAATATGCCAAGTATATTCCCAATATATATATTCCCAAAGTGAGGTAGGCTCAAAAATTAGTTAGGGCTATAATGACAAAAATGTCCCTAAAAGCTAAATCAATAGTGCTCTCCTCCCTTTTAAGATGAAGAAACTCAGGACAAATAAGGGTAAGTAATATGCCCAGTGTCACAAACCAAAGAATCAGTCAGGATCAGAACCCAGCACTTCCCAAATCCCAATCCATGCTCATCCCCGACACCTGGGAGGGACCAACAGCGGCATGAGTGCCACAACTGGCACAGGCAGCTTGTGTGTGTGGCATGCGGCAAATCACGGAGACAGGGAGCACAGCTGCAGGTAGCACAGGGAGCAGAAAGCAGAGCAGGAGATTGGGAAAGGAGCACAGAGCATGGAACAGAAAGCAGAACAGGGCTAATCTATGGCATGCCTTCCAAAAAAGTTGCCCCCCATTGCCCTAGACCGCTGTGTCTCTCTGTACCTATTGCCCTCACACACGTTTCAGCCACAAGACCACCCTCTAAGGCAGCGGCTCTCACCTGGGGTGCCAAGATACAGGTACTGCTGCAACCAAGATGAAATATTCTGCAAGCTTCCTGCAGAGCTGAACCTAAATCACACTCTTGCCACAGCCTCTCCTGACCCGACCCCACATGCTCCTCCGAAAAGAGGTGCAATGGGCCACTGGGACCATCTGCGCCCGTTTCTGGGAAAAGCGTGCTGGATCAGACTGGGAAAGGTTGTGGCAAGAGCACGCGCTCCAGCTGCAACCCTTTGCGCTGCCCACCTGGAGGAGTCAGGCTGGGCTGCGAGGCAGCCTTTTACCCTGCTCGGCTGGAAGGGTCCGGCTGGGCTGGTGCAGCCCTCCACAATGCTCATTCGAAAGGGTCCAGCTGGGCTGGTGCAGGACTTTGCACTGCTCAGTCAGAGAAGTCCTGATGCACTAGAGCAGGCGCCTGTAGCAACTGGCCTGAGGAGCTGGGTGAGGGGACACCCAAGGCAGGCAAAACCACCCTCCTTTCCCCTCCCATGCACATACTCCAGGGGCACTGGGGAGTTTTACCCAAGGGAAGAAATGTATTAGTTGTGCCTTTGCTCCTGCATGCTTCAGGTTTATCAGGATTGTCTGCAGGACCCTGGCACAGCACTACTGGAAGGAACTGGAAGCAGGACACCGGTGGGTCTCCACCGCATTCAAAAAGCTGAGAACCACTCTTCTAAGCAGTCGCAAAAGCTCATACCTTCTCCCCATGAGAGTCTGATGATTACAGACAAATGCCGGTAGGCTTTTGAGGAGGCCAACAGCTGTAAAGCCTTTGTCAAAGGGCAAAATAGTTCTCAGGACTGTGATATTGCGCCCAAAGCCAAAGACCATTTATTTTCCTTTCACCCACTGCTTGCCCTTAAAGCCAGGCAGCCCTCATTTGATTCCTCGCTCTGGCTATTGCCTGGTTGCACCCGGTTCTGCTATTTTCAGTTACACAATCATTTGTCAACCCATTGAAAGTGTGGCTGGGTTTATCGGCGTCAGTATTTGTCATCTGTAGCTCATTAGGTGTTGCCTTGTAGAAAAGACTTCTAAAAAGGGATACAATCAAGGCTAATTCATCTATGCCAATTTAAAGTAAGTGCTTGAAATCCAGGCAGAGAGGCTAGTCCTGCCAGGCTCCTGTGCTTACAACCAGGCCTGAGACACCACTCAGAGGCCTTCTGGGGTAATGCACAGCTTCACCGTTATTCCAGCTCTCGATTTGAACGAAACCCCCCCCAAATGGATAATTCTAAGCAAATCAAAGAAATAGAGACCTTTAATAATAGTTGATATGCCAAAAAATAAGTTGTAAGGGCATCACTGCACCTAAGGATGGCATTAGACTGAAGCACAGGGACCTTTTTTCCAGCCCTTAACAACCATCATCCTCAAGTTTTTCCTTCCCCCAAACATTTTCCCCATCTTAACCAAGCTACTATAAAGGCCAGGCTACTAAACCAGGCTCCCTCCATCCTCCCCACTCCTTGTGCTACCAAATAAGACCACGCTGAGAAAACCAAGAGGGGAATACAACATTCGAACCTGCGCACGTTTCTTGTTCTCTCTCCTCTCCCCACTAATTTTTATGTCCCTCTTTTCTTTTCTCCTTCAGGTTTCACATTCATCTGCCTACCGGAGTCTGTCTGTCCGTCTGTCTGTCTTCCTTTGTGTCTGTTGTCTCCCTTTTATTTAAACTGACCTCCAATGTTATACCCAGGTCCACTCTGCTGAAGGCATGCTAACTAACCTGTAAACAAATCTAAAATCCCCCAACATTTTCTTTAGTTATACAATACAGCAGTCTCCTCTAGCAATCTGTCTGTTTAGCCTTTGAAAAGCTCATTAATTGAATTTTCTCTAGCTAACACAACAGCCCTCCATTTAACATACCAGCTTTCCATTTACTTTTGCTCACAAGTGCCTGTTGAGACATTTCAAGTTGGTTGAACCTGGGAATATTCATTACAAATGATACACACGGCTTTTTCCTAGCACATCCTTCCTATGGAGAATCACAACATGCTCTCCGAGGCATAAGGTGCCAGAGAGCCTTGTGCTGGTGACATCATCCCAAAAGTTTGCTCTCAACTCTGCAAGTACCAGAGACACCAGCATGAAAACAGACCCGCGCCAGCTGCATTATGAATATTTACAAGGTGACTCATCTTCCTTTCCCTTTTCCAGCAGTCACCTTTTCTTTTTTTTATTGTTAAGGCTGAAAGCAAAACTAAAGACAAACGAAGAAAAGTTGCTCGGTCGGTTTATAAAAGCCTACTGCAGAGTATTCGGGTATGGGGGCAATTAAGATGAAGTGACACCTTCTGTCTGGATAATTACACTCCCCCCGGCATTACAGGATCATGGCCTAAATCTATTAGGGCTTGGAACAAGTAGCAGAATTGGAAAATTTAAAGCCAGATTGAACAAGATCCAGTCAAGACCTATCCTTTCACTGCAATCCACTTCAAACACCAACCCCTCCCGATCCCACCCAATTTTTACTTCTCTATCCCCCCAAAAGTGATTCTTTTCAGGGCAGAAACTCCCCCCAGAGAAGCCTATATTGATCACAACAACATTTCAAAGTGTTCAACTTCTGAACATTTTGAATTTTCTTGATGACTTTTCATCCTGCTCCAACAGTACCAAATAAATGTATTGGCAAGTAGCTGATCTAACAACAGACTCAATTAAGAAGCATTCTCTAAATATTTATAGGATTTTTGCATGGTAAATGGCATATTTTCCTTGTGATAATTATGATTATCCAGGCATCGACCAAACCCATACTGTGCTGGGCAGTGTACAAACAAAAACTAAAATAAAAGACAAGCTTAGGCTTTTATTGTTTAAGTGATGTCATAGGTATCGCATCAGGAAGAAAATCTTTTAAAGTGATGTCATGTATCGCATCAGGAAGAAAATCTTTTAAAATAAGTCTGTAATCCTCAGTTTTCTTGGAGAAAACCTTTATAAATAAGAGAATGTTAGAAATAGCAACTGTGTTAATAGAGGAAGCTTTCTATTGTCAGCCTTTGGAAACAAAGCACCCATAAGAGATTATTGATAACACTTTTATATACTGATGCATACAATTAAGAACCAAAACTAATTAGGCATTAAAAATCCCAATCCATGGCAGCACTTTGGTGTTCCTAAACCTTCATCTGGAAATCAGACAATATTTTTATCCAAATTTTAAATTCATACACATATGTGATGGAGAAGAAACATTTAAACACATGCTACAATACAGCCATCATAAATATGAACCTTTTGAAAAGCGTTACCTGGATCAAGGTGCGTGAATGATCCGATGACAAAGTCCAACGTGGAAACAGCAAGCAGAAAGAGCAGCAACAGCTGTAGTCGGATTATCCATTTAACACCAGCCAGGTTAATACCAAGTAGACCAAGGAGGACTGCCAGAGAAATGCCTCTAACTGCCCAAATATTACTGAGATTCAGTAAGTCAGAGAAGGACTCCGCAAAGCCGGTCACATACATCGCACCTGCAACACACTAAAGGACACTGAATCATAAACCTGCCCTTGACTAGACAGCTAAGGATTACAGAAGGAAGACGGTGGATGGCTCAAAGGACTGGTGAGAAAATAAAGACATTCCACTTGCTAGGATGAATCCAGTCCAAGTTGGTATCCACTGAAGGTTGTTAGATCTGATGGCTAGTCCACAGGCAATGTAAGAGAAGCCTGGCAAGATCAGGCAACTTCCTAGTGGACAGGATCAACCTGATGAAGTAGGCTATCATCTATGAAAGCTTAGGCCTCTCTGAACCAGTTAGTTTCTAAGGTGCCACTTTGCCCCCCTCGACCTGTATCCTTATTCGTGTAACCCACACTGCTCTCCCCCAGGGGACCAGACAGGATGGGAGAACCCAACCCTCCACCCATTACCACTGCTGCTGTCCCAGGTGAACCCAGCCTCTGTGCAGCCCAGCTGGTGTGGACAGGAAGCTTCCCCAGCCCCTGGGACAGCAAAGAAAGCAACAGAGACAGGTGGAGGAATGAGGGGAAGGGGAGAAGACGGGAATGTGCCTCACAGCAAGGAGAAAGGGGGAGATCTTCACTTGCTTTGAGGACTTGAAAAGGTCCTCAGAGGCTCCACCTGGACCAGTGGGTGGGGGAGAGGGGAGGAAGCTGGGAGCAGGGGATGCAGGCACCCCTACAGCACAGATTGCTGTTCCTGCACCTCATTTTGTGAAATCCTGGATCTGTCCCTGGATCACCCCAGGCCTTTTAGTTCTGGCAGCAGAGGCACATACTTTGGGGTTCAAAGGCCTTAGCTTGAGCCCCACTGCTGACAAGTAGCTTGGAAGTTTGATGTAACATCCACTGTTTCTGCAAAAAAGGAAAGGAATTCCTACAACAAGGAGACTAAGCATGAGACAAGCCTGATGGCAGAACAGCACAGGGAACTTGGACTTGTTCTTGGGACTAAGGACCTTTGGGATCTCAAGCTGCCAATACAGCCTGTATTCATCCTGGATGAATCTACAAGTACAGAGAAGGACATGGCAAAATAACATGGCGAAATAAGAGAGACTGTGTGCACATCCTGAACAATACTCTGAAAGATAGTATGCGGGCCACAACTACAGCATAAAATAAGAGCATGCCTCTCAACTTCCTTGATTTCTTTTCTTTCGCTGACATGCAGAGTCCTGCTTAAACCAACTCCTAAAACAATAACCAAGTGCATCTCCTTTATTTTCTCAAGGTGTTTAGTTCGTATTTAGTTTGGATGTAAAAGTTGATGTTTCACTGGTCTTATTGCTGAGAGGCAGCCTGTACTGAGCAGTGCATGTTCCCCAAACTCTAGGGAGGCCCGTTTATTTTTCTTGATGAGGGAAAGGATGCCTATTCTTCTCTGGCTGGCTGCGTGCTCAAAGGAATGGGTATCCAAACCTTAAGGAGTCCCAGACAGGTTAGGGCCTTAAATGATATTTGAGAGATGATACAATCCCAACCAATCTTCTCTCCTTCCTTCTTTTCTATTCTCCAGCCCCCATTCCCTAGTCTGCCCCATTTCCCACCAAATGTGGGAATGCTGCTGGATTAGGAGGGGGAAAAAGGACTTTTATTCACGGTGCACCTCTCTGAAACTTCCCACTGTCTCATTATGCCTGACTTTTTGATGGTACTTTTCAATACGTGGCTCACATCAACCATTTGATCTGAAGTCAGGCATGTGCAGTTACTTGTATGCACTGGCGTGCATCAAACTGAAAGGCGTAAAACCCCAACATGCATATACATGTTGGCATCAGTGGTGGCCCATGTGCTGATTTGAACTACCAGGGGTTTTTCAAGCTTGGGATGAACTTCTGCAGCAGCTAACATAGTACGGCTCTTTATCCTGTCTCATGGCTATAGCATGAATAGAGGTTTGGGTCTGCAACTTCTCCAAGCTTATGGACTTGGTCCTTTCACCCAACTGACAGAGGTTCAGGCTTTTATAGTGATCCCCAAGACCCAACAAGGGGTGCCATTACAACTGCACAAGCGCACAGGCCAATTAGTGACAATCACCGCACCCCAGCTTCCAGAGAGGACAAAGAAAAGCTTCCACTGGCTTCAGCAAGTGTTAGGTCAGGGATTAACAGGGTAGAGGCCTGCTGTAAATCAATACAGATGCCCTGGTTTCAGAGGGGATACAATGCTTCACACCAACTGAGAAGCAGCGCAGTTCAAAATATGTGGAAACTGCATGTGCTTAATTTTGGCCTTCAATGTGCACAGTTAATAGCACTGGAAATGTAATGCATTTAGGACTTAAAGTGGAACCAAACTCCAAATCAGGATCCATTGACATCTGAAACCTTGAACACAAGAGGGACAGCCAGAAAGGCATGAAAAAGTGCCATGTAATTGATTGGAGAGACCATCTGAGCTTCAGAGTGTAATGAATACCTCCTCTCAAAAGGAGCTAATATTCCTCTGCATTCATGACAAAGAGCAAATCAAAGTAGGAGACGCACACATTTAAAAGAATGCTTTGGTGGGATGGGAGAAAAAGAAGTACCCTCTAATAGTCTCAACATTGTACGTGTCCTTGTAGCAACAGTCTGCCTTTCCTTTGTAAAGCAGCGCACTCATCAGAAGAATGAAACGTTTCTATGGCCATGAAGGACTTGCTACCTATTATAAAGTGGAGACAATTATCTCATGAAGGCACAATGGAAAGGGTTCATTTTTTAAATGCTTTGAACTATCCACCTTGAAAATCAGAAACAAATTTCTAGGCCAAATATTTCAGTAGAAAACAAGTCTCTCAAGATGTTTTTTTTTTGAGCCATAATAAACTCAGCTCCTCAAACAGCATAACTGCATCTGCTGCTCTTGACACAAGTGCTATCTATATTTTTGCTTTTAAAACAAAGCTGTTTTAGGGCTGGGGCCTGAAAGGCCTTGTTTGCACAAGTAGCTCTTACTCAAAGGACTGGTCGGGTGCAGCCTATCCAGAGCTGGCACCACCAGTTTCAACGTGTCTGCTCATGGCGACTTGACTGCAAAATCAGGATTTTCCTTCATACCCCCAAATGGCACAAAGTGCTCTCTAATCTAGCAGCTCCCAGGCTGTTTGGGGCCAACAGGCTGCTGTCAACCCTCAAAATATCCCCCGATGCCTTCCATTGTGCTGTAAACTGAAAATGCTATACAGGCAAACAGGGCTCAACATTAGCTACAGCTTTCCCCTGGACCACCAGTGCTCTGTAGACCACAGTTCAGGAACATCTGCTCTAACCACGGGTCTGGGTCATGTTTGGCTAACAGAGGTAACAAGATTAACGTAGGGCAGGGGTGAAAGTGTTTATTATTCAGCTTTTATTCTTGTAATAGCACTAGCCCCTCATGACAGCTTTAGGTGCAGACTGGGCAAGAGAAGGGACTACCCTAACTGACGGAGAAGGGAAAGGACTACCCTAACCGACGGAAAAACGCATCCTCTTTGGGACATAGCACTGCACTGCTAATGGACTGCCAGCCCCTTCTACAAACCTTCAAATTGATTTTCTAGGAACTGCTTTCTCAGGCAGGGGTTGACTGGTGAGCTGAAGGGGAAAATGTTACAGGAACTCACTTCGTTATATGTGCAGGACTTTTAGGTCCCTTTCTGTAACTGCATTTACAGTTGACTCTATTTAATATGGACTTCCCCCCCCACCCCGATTTGCCAAAATTTAAGAGACAGATGCAAGCTAATGCATTCAAATAAGTAAAATACAAAATTCTTCTCTGTGTGTTATATTTGCTGATGCGTCTAACACCTTTATTGGTTTTTCACTTAATCCTCACTTTTTCATTATTAGGCTTGGATGTTTGTGCTTATTAACTCTCTGACCTCCATGTACCACTTCATTAGCAAATAAGGGCTTCTCTGAAAACAAACAGCTGCAACTTTCTGGTTTCAAGAAGTCAGACAGCTACCCATTACCTCCTGCCCAGTCAGCTCTCTAGCTTCTTTCACCTAATTGCCTATGCACTGTTTTGTGTATGACCACTTCTGGCCATGTGCTTATATTACCCCCTTCATTCTGCTTGGTGACAGGCCACTGGCAAACATTTTAAACACATTTTGCATGTTCTTTACTTGGTCACTTAGGTTTGTCATCTTGTTTTTAGAAAGGGCCTTCCTTACTCAACAGATCTTATTAGCTAGAGCATTTTTGTGTTTCACATGATTTCAGTCGTCGTTCCCATGAACGTATGCAGAGACAATTCAGACAGTATCAGTTCTTCCATACACATGGAGAACATCAGCTTGTCAGCCTAATTATCAGCATTCCCACTGTTCAAACGCTGGGGTACAGAAGACATTTCCCTCCCTCTTGTTCACTGACTGTCTGCAACATAGTCTAAGCTAAGGTGCGTGGTAAGAAGGCCTACCTTACTGGGAAGAATGGGATTATAAGCTTCTGCTGTGCTTTTCCATGTCACCCATCTCAGTGGGAGCATCTTTTTACCCTACAGTAGGGAAGAAAAACACTAAGGCTTGGCTTGCCTTATTTTTCTATTAGAAACTTTTTTACCTGGCCAAAAATATAAAGGAGGCCAATGGTCCCTCCAACTTGGCCACCGAGGACAGTAGAAATCATGGAATAGACTCCTCCATTTCCGATGCTGCACCGCTCACAAACTCCAATTCCAGACAAGATTGTTACCAGGGCAACCAAGACAACAAAGGACACCAAAAACATGCCCATTAATATCCCAGTGTTTCCCTGCAATGGAGAAACAAAAATACTGTAGCATACAAGGAAAAGTATTCAAGGGACAAAAAGGGCCTACCAACTTAAAATAAGATTCCCATCGACTTGTAAGACATTTTGTCTATTCATTTTGGAGTATTTATATTCAGATTTTTAAAAAAATCCTTGTCTCCAAATGCGGCAACCAAAGGGGCAAGTGTCAATTATGTTATTTTTGAAACCCGGTAAGCAGTTTGAGGCAGAAACCACCTTGTTTTTTCTCCTGGGCCCATGCAGAACCTGCCACAAATGGGACCCTGTCCATGATACAGGTTCTTAGTTCTGCTTGTTTTGAAAATTAAGAGAAAAAAAAAAATACACATTGGATCAACTGGCAGAGTCTGGTCAACTCCAACTAAATGGTTTGTTCTTAGGTGCAACTACCAGGGTCTGCAATGACAGGAGCTGGGCTGGCAATGGCAGTGGCTGCTGGCTGTTCCTGCACCTGCTCTAAAAAATGGATAGCTGGGGCAGGTGCTACAGTTGCTCACCCCCTGTTATGCCACTGGCTTTGTTTGGGATCATTCAAAGGCTTTAAAAAAACCCAAACAAACAAAGCAAATCAATGAAAAATTTAAAACAAAAAATTTCAAACAAACAAAGAAGTGTAATGTTTCCTTTTAAAAATGTAAAAGGAAACATTTCTACTTTTTCCGTGTTTTCCTCCTTCAGTCTCCCCACAACCAAACAAACCAGATTAATTTGTGAAACTTTTCAGGATTTGTCAAATCTGAGGTTAAAAAGAAAAAAAAAAAACTTTCAGAAGAAAAATGTCATCCAGCTTCACTCCTATACCCCCACTATACAAATACTAATAATGGCAATGAAGATGTGTGATCACTCAGTCCACGCCCATTTGCTCTCCCAGCCTTCCTCAGACGATAAAGACATTCCTGACCTTTCAAACAGGCTTGCTTAATGGTCTGCAACTGGAGAATCGTATCTCCTTTTAGTGGTATCAAGTTGAACAAACCTCCTGTGAGTTGCTTCATTACTTGTCTTAGAGCACAGGCCCAAAACCAGCAACCTGGTCACATAGCGGTGGCTTCTTATCCTTGTTCCCAACTGTTAAACTGCACAAAGTAATTCCTAAATATACCTTAAACTAGCATAAACGCCTGTCAAAAACGATGGGCAAAAATAGGCTACTTGTTATAGGGTACCACATTTCTGTTATCCTTCTGTCTACCGACTTGAGCTGTTGCCTGGTCTTCTATACTACAGGTATCCATCAACATTTCCAAGCATCTCCTCTCCAAGCTCCTTTGGATATTTCTTCAGACACTGATGGTTCTCCATGAATGGTGCATTTGGATTCAATCTTCCACACAGTCCATGAATCATACATCTCGTCACAATGATCTTTGCTCAACAGGCAATGCACTGCTGTATGATCGAATGTTTGTTTTAAAGTTCTGGTAAAGCCTGTTGCTCTGATTTGTCATCAAATCCCCAAAATACTTCGGAAACAGCCTTCTTGGAGGCAGAATTACTTTACCCTTATGACAACAACTCCAGAATTGGCCATCTGACGGTCTTTCAGCTTGGAAATTTAAAGAGTTACAAAACTGGCACACCACAATTCATCTATGTTCCTCAATCTCATCTTCAGTGAATCTCTTGTTGTCTACTCTTTCAGCCTACTTTCAATTGTCTCTGTGAACCCTCTGCCTTTCCACTGCATCTCTTCTAAGACATCCTCTTTGCTCATCTGTTTCATTTTGTCTTACTCTTGCCATTCTTTCTGCATTCAATTGCCATCTATTTTCTGCTTCACCTTGGTGAGGGTGTTATGGGTTAAAGTTAAAGTAAGGGTGTTAAGGGATGATTCTCTCTCAGATAGCGAGAGGACCCCATAAGTAACTGAAATCAATCACTAAAAGTCCAGAAAAGTGAGCGCAAATATGTTTTTTTGAGCATGACCGACAGAATGACAAAGACACAAACAAAGCAAATTATTATAGAGGATCCTTCGTCCACAGGGTGACCATAGTTTCATAGTAGCTAGAGTCGGAAGGGACCTAGGTAGATCATCTAGTCCGACCCCCTGCCTTAGCAGGAAAGAGCACCGGGGTCAGATGACCCCGGCAAGGTGCTCATCTAACTTCCTTTTAAAAATCCCCAGGCTAGGAGCCTGCACCACTTCCCCTGGAAGCTGGTTCCAGGCCCTAGCCGCCCTGACTGTGAAGTAGCGCCTCCTAATATCTAATCTAAACTTACCCTCCGCCAGCTTGTGACCGTTATTCCTGGTCACTCCTGGCAGCGCACGGGGGAACAGGGACTCCCCCAATACCTGCTGATCCCCCCTGACCAGTTTGTAGCAGGCCACAAGGTCCCCCCTTAACCTTCTCTTGTGGAGGCTAAACAGGTTCAGGTCCCGTAGCCTCTCCTCATAAGGCCTGCCCTGCTGACCCTTGATCATACGAGTGGCCCTCCTCTGAACTCTTTCCATATCGTCCACGTCCCTCTTGAAGTGTGGCGCCCAGAACTGGACGCAGTACTCCAGCTGCGGCCTGACCAGTGCCGCATAGAGGGGGAGGATCACCTCCCTGGACCTGCTCGAGATGCATCTGTGGATGCATGACAGGGTACGGTTGGCCTTCTTGACTGCCTCCCCACACTGCCGGCCCATGTTCATCGTGGAGTCAATGACGACTCCAAGATCCTTTTCCATCTCCGTGCTGGCAAAAGGGGAGTTCCCCAACCTGTAAGTGTGGTGCCGGTTCTTCCTCCCCATGTGCAACACCTTGCACTTATCAGTGTTAAACCCCATCCTATTCTCATCCGCCCACCGTTGCAACCTGTCAAGGTCAGCTTGTAGCCTATTGCACCCTTCTAGTGCACCCACATCCCCCCACATCTTAGTGTCACCAGCAAATTTGAACAGGGTGCTTTCTACCCCGTCATCCAAGTCACTGATGAAGATGTTGAACAGTGCGGGCCCGAGGACCGAGCCCTGCGGAACCCCACTGCCCACGTCCTTCCAGGTCGAGAAGAACCCATCCACTACCACCCCCTGGGTGCGGCCCTCCAACCAGTCGGCGACCCATTTGACCGTGTGGGCATCAACACCACAGTCTCCCAGCTTTTTGATGAGGACAGGGTGAGAGACAGTGTCGAAAGCCTTCCGGAAGTCCAAAAAGACTACATCCACAGCAACCCCTGCGTCTAATGATTTGGTGACCTGATCGTAAAAGGCCACCAGGTTGGTCTGACAAGACCTGCCACTGATGAACCCATGTTGGTTGCCCCTGAGCATGCATTCCCCCGCAAGGCCCTCCTGGATGTGTGCCAGGATAATTTTTTCAAAGAGCTTACCCGGGATTGAGGTAAGACTAACTGGCCTGTAATTTCCCGGGTCCTCTTTTTTTCCCTTTTTGAAGATAGGGACCACATTGGCCCTCTTCCAGTCCTCCGGCACCTCGCCAGAGCACCACGAGTGCTCATAGAGCCGCGCCAGGGGTCCCGCAATGACCTCGGCCAGTTCCTGTAGAACCCTAGGGTGAAGATCGTCCGGACCAGCGGACTTGAACACGTCCAGCCTCTCCAGAAGTACCCTAACTAACTCCTCGCTAACCCCTGGCCCAGGCGTGTCTCTCTCGGGGCCCGAGGGGGGCCCAGCAGGGAGGTGGCTGAACTGGTCCCTACTTAGGAAGACAGAGGCAAAGAAATCGTTAAATATGTTAGCTTTGTCATCTGTCATACATCCCAGTTTGGCCATAATGTTCCCAGCTTCTGTCAGCTGGTCCTGGCCAGTCAGTCAGAAATCCCAACTGGGAAGCGGAGCGGCATGGTGTGCCAAGCAGGTGGCCAGGCAGGCACTGCTGCTGCTGTGCAGGAACAAGGTAGAGTGATTGGAGCAGACACCACCCCCTCCGGCATATGGCACATCCTTGCTCCCGAATAGCACCAGCAGTGCCTGCCTGGCGCACCAGTGCTGCTGTATCTCCCTGCCAGACTCTGGCCTGGGACTTTTCACCAACCACCTGCAACTGGCCTGTGTAATCCAGCAGTGTCCTGGCCAAACTGGGACTATCATCACCGTATTTATCTGCTGCAGTCGCCATAGGGGTGCATTGGAATGTAGATGACCTCCTCTCCCATCTGGAGAATGCTTCTTTTTAGAAAGTTGCAAGGAAATCCAACTCTTCCCAGAA
The DNA here is from genome assembly GCF_052110815.1 of Crocodylus siamensis. Classification (NCBI taxonomy): domain Eukaryota; kingdom Metazoa; phylum Chordata; order Crocodylia; family Crocodylidae; genus Crocodylus; species Crocodylus siamensis. The sequence goes on along the minus strand of NC_143398.1, from coordinate 236,826,449 downwards.
AAAAACAGTGTTTTTGCCATCATGCACCACAGTGCCAGTAACAGCTGCAGCAGGTAAATCAGTTTATCTAACTTTGGGGCTGTGGGACCAGATCAAGCCAGGTTCTTGGTCCCCCACTGGCTGGAGCTTTCAGGGCCAGCCTACTGTATATCCTGCCAGTTTGCGCTTGCCATATTTAGCTGGAATTTCTCATCTCATGGGACTCCTGCTTTCCAAAAGCAAAACAAGATTAGGCTGCTTAGCACCTCCAGGGACTGCTAGCATTCAAGTGCTTCTCCTGTGACCCCTGTTCTCATTGCCTTCTCCTTGTTCCTCATACTGTTGTAATTGCTAAAAGAGTCTCTCAGGTTTTGATCACTTTAAGAAGTCTCATCCAGGACACAAGGCAGAGAGAAGCGTGGCCTTGGGGCTCCTTTCTTCTGCCACTACTATACCGAGATTCTGCTCCACGCTTTTCCCAAAGCTGGCTGCCACGTCTTCTCTGTCTACTCCCGGGATCGTTGGCCACTGGAGCCATTTTGTTTCTTATCCCTGATGGATGGCTGCTGCTTTTGTTTTTGTGCTGGTCTCAGTCCCAGATCCCTTTTTTTTCAATACAGAAATGTATCCAAGATGTTGCTACCATCATAAAATCCTACTTCATTTCAGTGTCCTGCTGTTTTAGACAGTGGTTTTATCAGATCAGTGGGGAAAAGAGCCAAGGCTCATTACAAATGCAGCTGTTGACTGGGTCTACATTGCCCAAACCCCTGTGAACTCCCCACCCCCCCAAGGAACAATTGCTTTCTTGCCTCAATTATTTATTCTTAGGTGAATACTGAAAAGTTTGCAGATTGTTTAAACTTTAAAAATAAAAATCTCTGTAGCAATTTGTATTAAATAGCAAAAAGAGGTTGAAGTCTGGTATGCAACTGGTAGGAGTGAGCAATTCCAGAGGTCCTAGAGAAGAAATGGTTAATGCCACAGAGCAAAAGCTGTAATTCATCCTTGCAGTTCATCCCAGGGTGGAATGCCACACCCAGGGATAAAAGCAGCATGCAGAGCAAAGAGGGGAGAAAACGGTTATGCTGAAGCTTAGTTGCAACCATGTTATGCTTCGCATTTCTGAGTTAGCAGCCAGTGTGTTACTACCATTGTTATTTAGCATTTCTAGACACGTCTAAAGACCTCCAACGCTGATCAGGGCCTGCGATGCATTTGGTGACATACAAATATATAGGATGGGCCCCTGAAAAATGGGCCCTCACTGAAAAATGCACAGTTGAAAGCTCTGCTCTTCCACCCAGATGAAAGCAAGTGAACCTTGTCCCATTGTGAAGCTACAATGACTTCACTGCCCAATTCTATTATTTTTAATCATGGCCCATTTCTTTTTTTCCCCCCAAGTTTTCTATTCCTTTTTTTTTTTTTTTTAAACTGACTGCACAATCAGTAATTCTTTCAGATAGAGGCAAATAGGAGTGGATAAAGGGATTATGAAAACCCTTTGAAATTAGCCACAAATCCCAGTGATTACACAGCGTGACAAGCGTTGAAGTGGTTGCTCATGGGAGCCAAGGTGCCCAGCACCCGTCAGGATTAGGCTCCCTGTACGTAGCTGGTATTTCCCCTAAGGATTCAGATGGATATGGTGTGCCTCTTCACTTGTGCCGTAAACTGATCTGCAGTGCTGTTATGTGCCTCTAAGCAGCTGCTCCATTTCATCCCAGCAGTAGAAACAGGATTCACATGATCCCTCTTTATTATGAGCTCATTCTTCTCCCAGACTGTGTAATTTCATTGTCTTCAGAGATGCGACTCCTCATCCACCACACTGCGACGGGAGAGCGGAACCAGGCCCAGCATCTGTCTGCGCAAACGCTCCCTTTCAGATGAAAGGAGTTACGAAAATGTACTACATTAAAAGTTTCTCCTTGTTATTTTAAGAAGATGCCTGCTGTGCATGTGACATTAAGTCCAGCTGAAGCTCCAGCTCCACCGTTTCCTGGGGAAGCATTTCTTAAGTGGAAATTGTAAGGAACAGCAGAGCGTATGGAGCAAGGCTGGCTCTTGCATTGTGCTGTGGTCTCAGGGTCGCTCTTCAAAGCCCTGACCTTGAGACACATGCTCCTCTTGATCCACGCATGGGACTCCCTCCGATAGCAAGGAGAATGCCACCACAATCAAAGGCCCTTCATTCAAGACAGCAGGGAGTCCATTTAAAACTGACATGTTAAAAATACGCCTGCTTCAGTGCTGCTTGGAGGAGGACAGCAGAGGATGTGTAACCATGGCAATACATCTTACCTGCAAAGTTATATTTGGATACAACAGTATACGTGGGCTTCCCTATTTGCAGAACCATGCATTGGAGAGCAGTCACGAAAACGGCCCAAGCTTCAGCCAGTTTTCCACGCAGTAATTTTAGTGTTTCAGGAGGAAACCAGGAAATGTAAGTCAATATAATAAAGTCTCAATATAAAAAGGAAAGCACAAAAGCAAAGTCAGCTGGGGGGGGATGGAGAATAGCTTCCCACACAAGCCAGTGTAATTGCACCCAGTTTGTGCTTTACTCACCACTAGCCAGCCGGTCCTCAGAAAAAGAACCACTCCGAAAATGTTGATCATACAAGAAGTAAAAACACCATCCCAAGTTCCAAAAAGCACTGGCTCCCAGACGAACAGCTGTATCTTCCACCAGGGCTTGGTCTGTGTTTGAGATACCTACAAGGAAGAGAAACTTTCAGCTCCTTCCATTCTGCCTTCCAGATGTGGGGTAGATGATGGCTTGCCGGGACCCCTGAAGCAGGAAAGCTCTGTTCAAAGATGCTACAGCACCACTTTACCTGACCTCAGCCCGGGAAAGCTGTAGGGAGAGGGCAACTTGGAAAAAAATAGGCAGAGAGACATCACTGAGAGCTTCCTTGGTGGGTAAGAGCCACAAAGATCTACAGAGTCCTGCAGTGCCATGGAACACCTGTAGGTTTCACGGGAAGCATCAGTCTGATCTTTAATCTGTTCTCTTCCCTCAGCTTCATTCAAACATGACATACAAGCACAGGGGAAAAAAAAAACCCAACCTTGTATCTTATGCAAAGAAACGTAGGGTCACAAGGCCTCAGGCAACCAGGCATAGGAGGCTGGAGGTAAAAGCCCCGAGGTCTGTGTTTATCAGCCACGTGCAGCATGTCACAGGAGTTGCCCCTTTACCGACTCCTCATTAAGGGAAGCATAGAGGGATGCTTTATATTATGGAATGGGGTTGTGAGGTGCCCTACACTAACAAATCTGGATATAACAGAGAACATTATGCACTTATTTAACAGCTTCAGGAACATGCAGCTTACACAAACGAGGTAGTGGGCTGAGGACAGAAACGTGATGTCTGACCGGGCTCCAGAGACTCTGACTCAGCCTTTGCATGGGTCAGTATATCTCTCCTCCTCTGAAAAGCAACTCTGTATTCAAGGTAGCGGTGTCTTCTCTCAGTGATTATCAACTCATACAATGAGAACATGTGAAAGAAGTTTTCTGTTGCTACCGGCCCTGCAAGCTCAGTCTCCATTTCTGAAAGACGTGGTGGGCTGCTCCTTCCCTTCTTAAATCAGCAGCAGAACTAAAGGTGCGGCAGGTAAGATGAGCTGGGGCAGTGTCACCTGGGCATCCCAACCTGTGCTGGATTTGCTCGCGCGCAGGCTGAGTGAGCAACACCGCAGAGGCTGCACAGGAGCCCAGCTCGCTGTCTCGCCGTGGGGTCGACAAGACAAAGGGCCGGGGAGCAGAGAACACGGCAAGAACAGTTGTCGCAGCAAGGCGGGGTGTAGGGGAAAAAACAAACCAAAAACAAAACACATAAAACCAGGTCACTCTGCTCAAATGCAAAGCAAGGAGCCTAACATTAGGCCACTTGCTTTTGAAAAGCTCAGCCCAAGCCAAAAAATGTGATGACAAAAGCCCTGTAGTGAGCATGGTATTGCTTTCAGTTATATCTGCAACTGGGCTGCGGGTATAATACATTTTTGGGCCAGATCAAAGTGACAATGCCATTTGCTCCAAAGTGACAATGACATTTGTTTTTGTTTTTTTCCTGGTAAAGTGGAAATCTGAAAACATCTGGGTGTTACCCCAAATACAACATTTCAGTGGACTTGGCGCAACACGTGCCAATTCCATTTCAGACATCTTTCACAAAAGGCAGAACTGGGTGGCTAAGGCATACACCCAGTAAGTAGGAGACCTGATTCAGTCCCTTCCTCCATCACGTTTAGGATTTGAAACTACATCTCCCCCCGCTTTCTCTAGCTAGCTACCGCCAAGGAGGGTATTCTGGAACGGGCGGGATGCCCTCACAGTATATCCTTAATGCACTCTTCCATTCTGTATGAAATATTTATTGAAATAGTCAATTCAGCAGGGATTAAAACTCAGGGGCTACACCCGCCACCCCAAAAGAGTGCTCTAACCAGAAGAGAAGCTTTGCTGGCCCATAGGTAGCAATACTAAGTGAGCTATAGGAAATATCAGACTCTGCCTTACCCCTTAGCCTCAGTTTTAACTTTTTAATTTTCTATGGCTGTGAGCAACATCAGAGTCCTGCAAGCAACACGTCTCCTGCAGGCCATGGGTCGGGGACCACTTAAAATACTCACCGAGTGATCAAGAGTGTAAGTACTGTGCACAACTGTGAGCAACTCCAACAGGCAAGACTGAGGGAGACCCACCGCAGAACACCATGTGGTCCAATATACAAGGCCGCCACCAGAAATAAGAGAGAACCCAAACCCAAATCACCAAGTGTCCCCAATGCTCAGGACAGGATCCCAACTACAATGCTGTGAAGTTTTCAGGGTTGGTCTCCTTCAGTCTCTTCCGTCAGCACTGTTCCAATTTGTATACATCCCTTAATATTTAAGGAGGGGGGATAAGGTGGTCAGGACATTCACCCGGGCAGCAGGACACGAATACCTACATACTTTACCCAAAATAGAACAGTATCAATAGGAAAGACTGAATGTGCCACATGCCACAATAGCTCATGCCCTCCGTACAGGTAGGGTACACTCCTGGAAGGTTGGAGGTATGAGTTCAAATCCCCTAGGAAACGCCTCTGCAAGAAGACTGGGAGGAGTGGCCTAACCATTCAGCTATTACATGAAAAGGGGAATTAATGCCACCTCTGTTTCTACCTTCTCCTCCTCCTGACTGGCTTTGTGAATCTGCCCTGTCTTCTCCCACCAAAATTTCAGCCAAAGTTACATAACAATTTTGATCCAACTTTAAGTCAGACAAGACAACATTTTAAGGCAAATAATCTCTTGGTAAAAAAACCAAAAAACACCTCTCTCTAATATTTAGGCATAAGAGTATAAGCAAGACAAAAGTCCCTAACGCAAACATATACTGAACTGCAGCTAATAATGTAACTCAACCCTAAGCAGATGTGTCAAAAGCTTTGGGCTACTGCTAAGCATAACATGACGCATCATTTAGCCCCGTTCTAAGACCCACAGTAACTGGACTCATCATAGGAAACTGGTCAGGTCAGTAAATTAGCCACACTTATTGTTGTCACTGGGGTTTTTTTTGCTCATTTTAAGGGTACTGAAACAGCATCTAAATGTGTCTCTACTAATTTATCGTTAAGATTTGTTGTCGATTTAGTAAGAAGCACTACTCCCTCTACCTTGATTACTAAGGTATCTGTACGACGAGGTTTCTATGTCAATAGAGACATAGATAAGATTAAAACCAAGTCTTGACACCCTAATTCCATATGAGAGGACTAACTGCTGCATGCTAGCTAGCACCTCAATTATGCCCGAAATTTCTGGCAATTTTCCTTCAAACTGTGAACCATCACGTTGCATCTGAGACTTAAAATAAAAGGGTCTACAAACAGCAGATTGCAGCAATCTTCAGAAAGTTAGCTGAGCTGCCCTTGTAAAGAACAGGCTCAGACAGATTGCCCAAGGAAGGATTGTTACAAAGCAGTGCCTGCTTATGCTGTGAAATGTACCACATCACATGCAACCATACTCCAAGCAGAAGTTTACAATGGTTCTCCAATGTGGCCCTGGGAGCAAGCAGTAGAGTACTCAGATTTTAGATGAAATTACGTGACCCAGTCAACTGCAAATATCTGCTACTTGAGTGCCACTGAGCTGTCGCTTTGTGTTGCTTCTGGAAAGGGCTAGAAATGGAAGTCAGAGATGAGCGATCTGAAAAGAAGGGTCCTTTTCAACCTACCTGTTGTGCCTCCTCATGGAACAGCTCCTGCACCTGCCCATCACTTCTTGTAGCCATGGTGTCACTTGGAGGAAATGTTCTGCCCTTCATACTAATCTGTATGTCCAATGTTCAGTCATAATAGCAATCACAGATAGGGGAGAGCTGCATCGCAGCCAGATTCCTGCAATGCTGGATTTTCTGCTGAAGAGGACTCATGGTTTTGTTATACCTAGTGTACACATAGGGGACACAGCAGAGAAAAGAGGAAGTTACTGCAATTTTCTTATTCTGCAGAATCAGAAAAGCACAAATCTGGCAATTAAACAGCACCATCCTTTCAAAACACACCCTTGACATGGCACCCACGTGTGAGATAGAGGCGCTGCTTCTCAACAGGCACATTCATCCTAAGAGAGCATATTTACGACGAAGAGAAGAAAACCTCGTCCTGACTTCAGACGATATAGGTCTTACCTGTACCATGCCTGAAGGCAAGGCGATGACAGCTGGCTTGAAGAACCCAATAGGTTCCTGCCCCAAGGTCAAGTCAGAAAAAACCAAACGAATAAAAGCTGGGGTAGGGGGTTTAACAGAAGCATAACAATTGACTGGACCTGTGCTGTATTTGTTGTTAGTTCCTAAATTTGGTAAAGGGAGATAGTTGATTTCTTTGGATCTCCTCGTGTGTGTGTATTAATTCACCTCACGGTAGGAGGAGTTCTTTAACACACGCACACAAAAGGACCAACTGCCACTGCACATTTCTTTTTTTTTAAATTTATATTGCAATAATGCTTACAGGTCATGGTTGAGATTGTATAGCGCCTTGCACATTGGATCCCCAAAGACATGGCAGATAGTCACTGGCACCTACAGCTCCCAACTTACAAAGACAAGATAGACAAAGAAAGTGTCATGGTCACACTTTACAGGAACAGAGGTCCAGAGAGATTTAAGTCGATTGCCCAAGGTCACACAGGATGTGCGTATCCAAGGCAGGAATGGAACCTGCATCTCTCAACCTCAGTGAATGAACTCTCTTCCCTTTCTTGTTCTGCCTCTGCCTCAAAAATTAAAGTTACCCACTAATACATAAATAAGAGCTTAACTGCTGTTCTTCCGTGCCAGCACTTCTGATGCAGAGGGCTTCCTACTTCACCTGGTATGATGGACAGCACAGGCAGCATTGCATTACCCAGTGCATGTGGTCTGTTAAGCAGCAGTGAAGCAGTTAAGCATTCATAGGTTTTTTGCTGCTCATTCCACACATTGCAGCAAATAATCCTTTACAATATCACAACTGGTTGCTGTTATAAAGCGATTGGGGCTTCAAACAGGGAATAAGCAGCAGGAACAGATGAACTCTTAAGAAACCCAGACAGCGTTTATATGCCAATAGCCTCAGCAATAAAAAGTGGAGGGAAGAAAATACCTGACACACAGACAAAATTGCTTCTAAGTGGAATATTTTCAAAGCACCCCACAAGGCATCAAGCTGCGCTTTAATGGCAAGAGGTTTTGTTTAGTAAAAGGTCCATTGAGACCACCAGAATCATTTCATTTAAGAGTAGTTCAGATTGGAACAAGCAAAATATAGCATTGCTTTCCTTGTTCTTATCACAGTCTTAGTGGCCACGGTGCCTAACTCTCACTGTGGTACCTGAGGACTGGCTCGGGCAAAGCTGACCTGCACTCCTGGCAGTGAAAGTATGCTTGCAGCTAGCCTTGAATATGAAGAAGTAATTGCTCGTTTCCCTGGTTGTCCACAAGCAAACAGATCTGCTTGCGTGCTAGGGCTCCAATTCTGAAACTCAGAGCATGCAGACGAAGTGCTATAGCCCTGGGCTGCAGACTGCAGAACTGGGACTTAACCTCGTCCCGGACACTTTGGACTTCTTGTTTTCATCCCCTGCTTTCCTTACTTCCTTCCCTTTTCTACTGTCTCCTGGTTTTAAAATTCCTCTTTCTTCTCTAGTCCCTCCACTTGTTTAGCACTACCTTTGTCTCTCTCTCTTTCCCTGCACACATTCTCCCCCTTGCTGGTTTGAGAGCTTTCTCCCCTGCAGCTACTGCTGTCAGGATTTGCCCCACAACACTAAATAAGACAACACTGCATCAGCTCATCTTATTTCCTACCATTTCAATCGTTCAAGTCTGTGTGGCGCTACCACCAGCGAGTATCCTACCTCCCACACTCAGTCTGGGGCATCAGCTACTCCTAACTCCATAGCAGACATCCTACAGGCAAGCCTCAAGCCCAGATGTCTTGGGGTTCAGATGCCCCCTGGTCTCTCTTTCTCCAGCCAAAAGGTGAAAGGAGCAAGCCGGGGGAAAGCCTGAAAGCAATTCCCCATCACCATAAATTGTGTGGCTGACATACTTGCATTTGGAGACTCTCGTAGGGATCAGCCAGTCCACAGACTTGAATGACTGACCTCTACTAGTTTGAAATTTGAAACTTAATTTGGAATCGATTTGGCCCTGGAAACAATTTAATTAAGAAAAAATTCCTACCATTTAAATACATCTCTATTGCTGAAATAGTAATAGGGGAGTTTCATGCTGCAATCATTTATGCGCATATGTATAGCATTAATAGCTGCCTTAATTTGACTTGAGAAAGCAGTCTGGGATACTGCTTTATCTAGGACACTATGCAAAGTACGTAAATGAAGGGAAACAAACATTTCAGTCTTAATTTTGAATATGATTAGCCCCAGTAAAGTCCACTGAATCACTCACAGCACATAAAAACAGGTATGCACATATATTTTTGAAAGATCAGGGTCTTAAGCTATACAGGTCACTACGTGCAGCTGAAGCATATTATACACATACCACTGATTAATCTGCAAGAACAAGCTGTAATTCTTGTTGTCATCCAATATAAAATGAAGACCTAATTAGAAATGTAATCAATCTGGCCTTCACCAGAAGTTTGTAATAAAAGACTAAACAAATCAATAACATATAAAATGGTGATGCATATCATTACTTCCTCATAGCATTCACTTGGAGAAGCAGCCGGAGTATCTGAGAGAACACACCCATTACAAGTCCATAGGAAAAAAAAGATACAAAGAGTTAATTTTTTGGTTTGTTCGTAGGGCAACAAACCATTAAAAATGGGAGATGGCTGCATATGCAACTGCAAAAGCACATTCTTAAAAATGACATGTCTACAGGCACGACAGCTCAGCCTGTAGCTCAAACTGCCTTTGTGCCTTTTCAGACTGAGGTTTCATTAATTGTCATGTTAGTGCAGTGATTTTGGCTCAGAAGCTCCTTTAAACTATTCAACAGATGGCTGATTTTAAAGACAAGAGGTTAACATATTTCCAAACATAACTGTGTGTGGTCCAATGGCTTCTGAAGGGGCTCCCTTCCCGTCAGAGCTGCTGCTTTCTAGACTTCTTTTACAATAGGGTCCAACCGTCCACAGCACTTTCCAATAAACTCCCTATCTCCTCCTCATGGTCCAGTTGTTATAACATGCCCCATTTTGGGGGCCACAAGAAACAAAGACAAATAAAACAGCAGTCAGGGCAATAAACTTAAATACGATACTCCACACAAGAGTGCTGAGTTCAGTACAAAAACGTTGTTCCTACATAGTGATGATATCCAATGTCATCTTGTTATTTTAGTCCCCATTTGGGGAGTGGGGGGAAATGCAACAGAATATTACATATTAAGAGCAAGCCCTTACTTCCTCACGTAGCATACCTGTTTTACAATCCAAGGAAGCTGTTCATTTCTTTGTAAGCCATTTATAAGATACCCATCACCATTGACACTGTTACACTCGTGCCATAAATTCCTAGTGGAAATGATGATGATGGCGATAAAGGCGCTATCAGTGTTATATTTCCCCAGGGCGCCTCGAAACCTGGAGCACATCTGAGCATTTAAAGCTCAGGCCCATCTTTGCATTTATGCTTCTCCAAACAAGGAGAGCAAGTCAGCACTTTCTGCTGGAAAGACTTACTCTGATTTCACACAACAGCGTAACCCTGCTGAAAAAGGTTTACGCGCCCCAAGGCAAGGATGAACATGCCTGCTCCGCTGTTCCTCCTGCTTAAGTGTATGCCTTCTTCCTACAGCCCGTTTCCTTTCTAGCAGGCTCTTTGAGGGCTCTTACCCCACCTCTGCACTGAGTGATTTAAAAAAAAATTTTTTTTAATTCGCATCCAAGGCCAAGTTAGCCAAAACTTCTTCCGAACCCGTGAGTCCAGAAGCACAGGTGGCCCTGCTACCAGCAAGCATCCGCCACCTGCACCTGGGGCTTCAGATGTTTCCAAAACCCTCTGGCGGGCGCCCTACTTGCAGGCCCGAGCCCTCGAGTTTTGCCCTCAGCCCTCGGGCCCTCGAAGCGAGCAAGGCCCGGCGCCGCTCAGCCGGGCGCGGCGGCGCGCTGGGCTCCTTTCCGAGGGCGCCGCGGGGTGCCACGCGACAGAGACGAAGCGAGCACGATTCACCACAGGAGTGGGCTGGGTTAAAAACATCCAGCCCTTTTTTTAACCGAAGACGCGCTCCAGCATTTTCCCCCCTCGCCCAAATAAAACAGAAAGCCCGCGCAGCCCTAGGGAAGCCGGGCTGGAAGCGGCCTCGCAAGGCGGCCGGCCCAGCCCCAGGGGGAGCCAGAGCGGGCGCCCCCGGGCTGCAGAGGGCCGGTGCCCGGTGCGGGACGCCCGGGGCCGAGCGGCACGCCCCCGCGCAGGTTCCGGGATCCGGGACGCACCCGCGGCTTCGCGCCACGCCGCCGCCGCCGCAAGCCCCTGCCGGGCTGCAGCCCCCAGGCCCCGGCTCACCTCGCCCCGGCCGAGTCGGCAGCACCCTGCCCAGCTGCCACGTGGGCTCGGGGGAGGAGGAGGTGGAGGAAGGGGCGGGGGGGCACTCCCAACGCGGCCAACCCGGGAGCACCTCTGCCCGGGGCTGCTGCCGGGCCCGGGCGCTGCTGCCCCTGCTGTGAGACGGGCCAGGGCTGGGAGCAGCGAGCACAGGCGCCCCCGCCCTTGCTCCTGCTTTAGAGAGCTCCGTTTCTGATCGGGGAAGATCACAGAGGCAGCCGGCCGAGAGGAGCCGGGCAGCAGCAGGGCAGTCTTTCTGGCTAGGGCAAAAGTGAAAGAAAACCGGTTTCCGCAGGCTGCAGCCTGGAAGAGTCGGCTCAGAAACGCTCCCGGCCCGGGTGAAAGTGCCAAAAGCACCCACGACCTTGACTGGTAAGGTGTTGGCATGCTGGGGCAGATGGCAGGGACCCCGGCCCCTTCCCCAAGGCAGGCATGCCAAGCAGACCGCCTTTTCGTGCCACTCTGGCGCCTGTGCCAGGAAGTGCCTACCCCCAGCCTAATCCATCCTGAACGTCCCAGCAGTTTGCGAGATTTTTCACACTCATGTTCATCAGTGTGCACAGAGGCAGCTCCTGGATGCGAAGAAACTACCTGCAACAGCTATTTCAAAATAGTTCCCCGTGTGGACTGGAGGGCTTGTCAACTGGGAATGAAGGCACCCTTGTTCCCCACCATGGCCAACCCATGCCTCTTGAGTCTTAGGGGGGCCACCTGAAGCTGGTGGCAGCATTGGCAGCAGGGGCAGGGCTGGCAAGCACTTGCAGAAGCTGCCAGCAGCATTGGCAGGAGGGACGGCCTTGTCAAGGGGGCACATGCCCCCCCACCAGTTGCTTATGTTCCCCACAACAAATGTCCACGTAGGGAGCAATTACAGGCCAGGCTCACACCCAATCTTGTTTCCTAATACCTTCCTCATCTGGGACTTCTCTATGCCAGGACCTTCAGGAATATTTGTAAAGGTGTGAATTTAAAGTGGATTACTTAAACTGCATTAAGCCCCTGTAGAGCGATGACTCAGAATTCAAGTGGCCTTCATTCAAGTCAGCTTAAATTCACGGTGGAAGCAAATTAAACTAAATCAAAGTAAGGTCACTACAATTCTGAGTAAGACTGTCTTCATCTACAGTTAGTGTCATTTAAATAATCGATTTTAGGAGTTAATTCGGGTCAACTTTTCTGAGCAGCCCTTCCAAAGAGCCCCAAAGCTGTGGCTCCAGGCAGAGACAGTGAAATGGGTTCAGAGTAGTGCACGGAGGAGTACAAACTCCACATGGGAGGGCTCCTGACGAAGAGAGAGAACTGCCAGGGTCTGTGGAAGTAGGGGAACAGTGAATGTAAAATACCTTGACTTTAGGAAGGCTTTTGGCATTGTCTCCCATCATGTTCTCATTAATCAGGTCAGGAAATACACAGATACCCAACTGCTTGGGTCATCATGCTCAATAGAGATTCACCAACAGCCCAATATCTAGTTGGAAGGAGGGATCAAATGGGATTCCACAGGCATCTGTCCTGGGTCTACATATTTATTTCATATATTTAACATCTTTATTAACAATTTAGATAATGGGACTGCTTAGCAAATCTGTGGATGACACCAAATTGGGTGGAGTTGTAGACACTCTGAAGGGCAGGGGAAAGATCCAGAATGACTTGGATAGACTGGAAAAATAGTCCACAATCAATCCGATGAAATACAACAGCACGGTCCAGTACTTGGGATGGAATAATTGCATGGAGAAATGCAGACTGAGGTGGGCTAGGCTACAGTACTGGAGAAGGACTCAGCTGAATCTGAGTCAACAATGTGTTCTTGTTGCAAAAAAAAAGTCATCGCACTGGGTTGTGTAAACAGGACTGTCTCTTGCAGAGCAAGGAAAGTGAGCCTCTTGTTCTCTTTGGCACTGGTAAGGCCACACCCAGACTGCTGTGTCTAGTTTTTGGCCCCATACTTCAACAAAGATGTGGACAAGTTGGAAAGAATCCAGCAGAGAAGCCTGGGAAACACAATTTATGGAGTGAGGCTGAAAGAATTAGGATTATTTAGTCTGGAAAAGTGAAGACCGAGGGGGGACTGGATAAGAGTCTTCAAATACCTAAAGAGTTATTATAATGAAGACTGAGATGGGCTTTTCTCTGTGGCTGTAGAGCAGGGTGGGCAAAATGTGGCCCACAAGCCCGATGTGGCTGCCAGGCCATTATATCCATGGGCCCCCTAAAAAATTTAGAAAATTAATAGTTATCTGCCCCTGGCTGCGTGTCATGCAGCCCTTGATGGCTTGCCAAAACTCAGTAAGTGGCCCTCTGCCCAAAATGGTTGCCCATCCCTGCCATAGAGGATGGAACTAGATGCAATGGCCTCAAACTGCAACAGAGGACATTTAGGCAGATTAGATGACTTCATGATCGTGGGAAAGGGGCTGGAAGGGACCTCATGATCCACACCACTGGATCGGTCTATAGGAGATGTAAATTTCTGAAAATGTCTCCTGCTCTTCCAGCCTGCCTCCCTTTAAAGACTCACATTCCTTATGAACAAGAGATATGGATCCAGATTGGTATCACTATCCCCGGGGTGCGGAGCAGGCATGCTTTAGCACTACGGGACCAAGATGTGGGCAACTGCCATCTAATCTAGGAACTGGCTGTTAGAGGATGGGGTCTGGAAGTACCAAGGGTCATGGAGTTGGAGTCCAGAACCAGGAAGAAGGATGAAGTCAGGAAACAAGACCCAGGGCACAGAAAACCAGGAGCAAGGAGCCAGAAGTCCAGTGCTAGAGAGGGAGGTATTTCTCTTGTTGAGTCGCTTGCTGGCCAGTGAAAGGACCACTGCTTAAAAACAGACAACCACATCCAGCAGACAACTGGGGCCAGATGGGGGTAGGCGGGCCACTAGCAACCAGGCCAACTCGAGTAACTAGAGCCAGCTGGTGGCAGTATGGCCCATGGCAAATCCTCACACTCCTCAGGACCTTCCTTCTTGCAGGCACGTAGGCTTCTGTACATTTATTTAAGAGCAAAACAAATTGCTAAATCACCCATGCAATTCTCAACATGAGCATGTGAACCATATGACAGATGTCAGCCTCCTTACCTGTGGGATCACTGGCAGATGCTCACATACTGAGATGAAAAAAGTTGTCAAAAAACAAAACAAAACAAAAAAAATCCTATAAAAGAACAGAACATATTCCTAATATAGCATACACTAGAGAAAAACCAACATGTCCCCACATGAATTTACTCATAGCTGGAAGTTTAATACGATAGGGTGATTTTACATGCAGTTTACCATACCTTTTTAAAACTTTTTTCTAGAATGCTTGTGCAGTGCTTCTTGGCAGGGTATCCGTGTCATCACAAATAGCTTTACAGGTTTCAGGAAGTGGAAAAAGACTTTCAAGCTGCCTGTAGTGACTCTGTATGACAAAGCTGGATCTCTGGGTAGAAATAGATGTTGCTGAATTAAGTGGATCAGCTGTGACAGGATGTGCTTCACTGGGTGAAACACATCACCTGTTGTTGCCCATTGTCCTGCAGCATGAACAGGTGGGATGCCAGGGTCACCTCTCAGTAAGTGGGACAAGCTAAGCAGGCACATCCAGAGCTTAGGAGCCCAATGCCACCCAGGAATTCCCAGGGTGTACAGGATCAGGCCCCACAAGCCTCCAGAGCACCTGTTGAGGGCAGATGGAGAGTGCAGGTAGTGCCAGACTGACCACACTCTCCCACCATAAAGCAAATAAACATCTGTTGCAATAAAGCAGCACAAATTATTAGTACCTTTTATGATAACCTTGCTATGGCACAACAAAAACCACGGACATCTTTTTGGTTTTGTGTTGTGCCACTATAAAAATCGTTATGGTGGCACATAGGACAAGTCAGTTTCTGCCCTAGAATAGAGCTCCACAGTTTTTTAAATCTGATGTCAAATAGTTACATTTTTTCATCTGAAGATATTTATAACACCAGGGTTGTGTTTAACTAGGGTCCTGATTTAATTGGATATTTACATTCCTCTCCCTCTTTTTTTAAATGTATGAAGAAATAACTCAAAGGAAGGAACATGCTTACCTAATACTAATGCTCTTTTGAATGAAGAGATGATGGGGCTTGGCTGGTTGTTTCAGAATTTCTTAGGCAGTTCTGATATCTCTACAGTTAGACCTGTAACAAAGCAACTTTCTGTAACTGGCAAAGTAAGTTGAAGAAAACGCAGCATAAAGGTTAAACAAAGGCCTCCTTTTAGATTGTTTTTGCTGAGCCTACCCATTACAATTATCCCTACTCCTTGCAATTATCCTGAAATAGTGTCCATGCTTCCCATTCATAGTGCATCTCTAAATAAAAACTAAGAAGAGCATAGGGAGATAAGAGGGGTTTTTTGCAGAGTGCTCTGGGTACAAAATAAATGTTTCTTTAGCAGTTGCATATGTACTTGACCAAGATACTGCTCTGTTTAGCCAAAGAACTATTTATAAACCACTGCAAAAAAATCATGGCATGTGTTAGTTTTAATAGGTGCTGGTCTGGTGTTTTGATCTAACAAGCAACAAAAAGGCACTGTATTTTTTGCCTTTGTATAGTAGCACTGATAATCATATTTGACCATGAGGAAAAATCATTATATGTAGGCAACTGTGAAAGCTAACATGTGTTTAATGGCACAGCTTGTACTTCTGTACCTCTGCCAGCTTACCTCTCTCAAATAACAACTTTAAAGGTTATGCCGTCCAGAGAATATTATCCCTTCTGCAAAAAGGCACCTGCCTACAGTATAATACTAGTGTGGTGAACTGTGTCAGCAGACATAAATGTAACTTATGGCTAGGGATATGACAACACAAGTTTACAAGCTGGTAAGACAGCTAAACTGGCATATACCAGATACCCTCAGGCAGCACTAGTATGTCTACTGCCCAACCACGGATTTGCTAATCGGTGGCAGCAATGTATAACTACTACAACAGTATCATACTTGGGGTCTTGTGTATGAGGTACATAGCAGTATTCTCCAATAAAAGGATCCCCAGCTGAGAAAACGTTACTCAAGACAGGAAGGAAAGAGCAGTTGTGATTTGGTAACAGGAGAATTTAAAACAATGGGTCAGACGCTGTAGAAATTCTGCAAGGGTTTTGCACGACAGAGTTGGCTGTGTACGCCACAGAGAAGGATCAGGCACAGAGTTTCTCTGGACATGACAGATGTTGACAGAGGCACAAACAACTTTGGTAAAATAGATTCCAAAGAAAATATTAAAGAGAGAAAACATGGAAAAGGTCAAACTGAGTGACCGTTACAGAAAGGGATAGAAGTTCCTTGCCAAAGCAGGGGAGGGACTTTCAAATATAGTATTATCCCAATGAGCAAACGCAGGTTGTTTGGAGGACGGTCTATTTTGCCAATAGTCCTGGTGAACCATGATAAAGAAAATACTGTGTCAGACTATTAAAATTGATAAATGTTCACTGAGAAAACATCCTACCATCTCTATAGTGAAAGTCATTGCGAGCACCAATAATTCCTTATTAGCCACTATCACTTCAGTCACTAAGCGATTCCAAAAAGCTGCTCTTTCATGCTTTCAAGGCAATACATAACAGACATGGACAACGTAGAACCACTTGCTTCAAAGAACCGGAGCTTCACTGATACTCAGAAGAACAACAGATGATTTTTGAAGACATAACACTGCTTTTTAAAGCTGAGATAAAATTTAGTCTTCCTTTTTCTATCTACCAGCAGAAGCCACAGACATGCTGAAAGAGCCTGTCCATCTTAAACTTCTTTGTAGACTAGAACAAAACCAGGTTAACATGACAGTAACAAGGCCTAGAACCTCCATGTTGCCTTGACCTAACCTTGGAAGTGTAGATGAACCAGCTCCAGCATTCTTTCTCAGTACTCAAGACTAATCCGAATCTCTCCCCTGGAGAAATCCTTACCTACTCAATAGTGACAAGGGCATTGACAAATGTCCTTAATGACCAGCACTGGCGGCCTGCCTCTTGCCAGATGCACAATCCTACAGTATAATGCTTATGCAACGGAGTCTGATCTGCAGAGAAGAGCAGTTGTAAGACAGGAAGAATGAGAAAAGCAGAGCTTTCTGGGAAACAGGTGTATCAGAATGTACCTGGTATGAGTCCAGACGTAGCATAAAGGTAAATTTGTCCAAGCAGAAACCATGGTCAAAATTCCAGGTAGTCCCCTAAGGAAAGTGTTTAGCTTTATATCAAGGAGCTACATATAAGCAAGTAGGAAACTAGGAGAGTTAATGATCAAGTCAGGACATAAAGGCTTCTGCATACAACTCCCCTGTCTTGAGTCTTTCAGACTTTTTACTCTCAAACAGGCTTTCTGAAAGTTCCAGGATGTAGCAAGTCTAATATACTGCCTCACCTGAAGAAAACATAAGCTAATGGGTATTTTAATTCCCCAAATGCACAAATATTTGTAATTAAGTGATAATCCAAGTGTCTATGCCTCAAATGTTGGAGTGCTTCAAAGAGGCTTCTTTCATAGTCCTTTGGAGAGGGGAGTTGATGGCAATTGAGTTTTCAGGTCTTTCATCGCATCCCCCTTTTTTTTTTTGATTGTTCATCTGTTTGATAGCCAGGGAGAGTCACTGAGCCAGTAGTGATAGTGAGTGGGACACTTTTACTGCAAGTAAACCTGCTAAAGAAAAATAAGATTGTGATCTTTGCAAAAATAGGAAATCTGTCAGTTTGTTTGTAACATTCCCTCCCTTGGATTTAGCACAAGCACTGAAAGTGTTATATTATCACTGCTTGTCAAAAAAATTGTGGACAAGCAAGTGGGCAGGTAGAATTTTACAAGCCTAGAGGATCGGGTGCTATTGTACGAAACCACCATGTTTAATTGTACTAAGCAAAAGGCAGGGTATTAAAATAAGGAATGCAAGCAGCAGTTTAATACATCAGATGCTGTATAACTGTATCAAGCCCCCTTGTTGAATTCTTGCCACCAGTTTGCACAAAAGGATTTAACATGCACATTATCTGATGGGTTTAACAGTGTAAGTGTGATGATGTGCCTGAACCTGAAGGACAGCCCTGCAATGGGGAGTGTATAAAAGGTTACTTACCAGAGGGACCAGTCCAGTATACATCTAGCTTCTGAAAGGAAAACATATATACTTCATTTTTAGTTTCCATCAGAGACAAGGATTTCCATTTGGGAGATTTGGCTGATCTAGTTCTCAAGATAGAAAGCAGCACAAAACAGTATACAATTATATTGTAGGAAACAGTCCTCCACTGATGGGGGTGATGGATGAGATGACAAACACTTGGTCTTTTCCAAACTATTTCCTAGAATGGCCAGGCTGTGAATCACTCCACTTACATAAGTCACTGAACTGAAGCCACAGAATGGTTCACCAAATGAAGTACAGGAAAAATGCCAAGTTAGAGGGATATTGTATTGCTCTAAATAAACTGACATAATCCTAACAAGTCATGTTAATGGAAAACTGATTAGAGTTCTTAGAGAAAAAGCTAAAGCTAACTTAATAGATTATTATTTTTGCTGTAATGCTAGCTCAGTGAATAACTTATTTTGCAACATTTTTTCAACCAAAATGTTGACCAATTCCCCTTTCATGATAACTTTAGTATTTGACATGCTTTCTTTTAAATCATACAACAGCTGTATACTACAAATTTAAATGTCAACTCTGCCTTGTTTCCAGTTTAAAAAAACAATTAAAACAACTAAAAATAAATTAATCACCAAAATAAGCAAATACAATGATGAGAGACAGACCACAGGACTGCTGAGATACTACTTTCTCAGACTCATTTCAGAATACATCTACCAGGTATGACTTTGCTTTATGTTTTTTTTTAAATTCCTATGGTAGTTGCATGTTAACATACCTTGTGTCATGCTTTACAAATTTTAATACAGTAATATTATATAATAAAAGTGATGTTCCACATTAATATTCCTCTAGATAATACACTCATCCTCTGTTTTTGAAATAAGTATTTCTCATTGCATGATATTATTGGGCAAAAACAAACGAGGTGTATAGCAGTACACAGCCTAAAGGGGAATGGAGTTTACCTTACTCTGTGTGTCAGCGCTGAATTTATTTCCATCAAGTCTATTTTTATGCAGTCAAATAAATCATCAGATCTCTATATTTCTTAAAATCAAATACTTTTGTTACTGAAAATGGTCTTGGAATTACATGTCAGAATAATTACTACTATAAGATTGCAGCAACGTAACATAAAAAAGTGACTAGAATCATTACAGGTGCTTATTTATAGCTTTGCATCTAAGCAGTTATTCTTTATAAGTGCACTATGCTACCACTTTCTGCATTTTTATGCTTTAATTCAGTAAAAGTGCACTATGAAATATACTGAATGAAAAGTAAATCATACATAAACCCACACTTTAAAAATGTGTTTCTTTTGCATAGGAAGACCCAATTCTTTTTTACATTAAGACCAGAGTTGTGAAAAGGACTTTAATGTAAATAAGAATCAGTGCCAAAAAAGCAGCTCTTTTGTCATCTCATCTCAAATTGATAGAAATTTCAGATTTAATGTTAGGAAAAGCATTTTAGTTGGAAGGATAGTTAAATACGGGAGCAGATTATTTACTGAGGTGCTGGAATCTTCATCGTTACAGGTTTTTTTAAAGCAAGTTAGGCAAACATCAGTCATGACTGGTTTAGGTAGAACTGACATTCCCTTAGGGCAAAGGGCTGGATGAGATGTTCCTTTTTCTTATTTCCTACCATACTCTAATTTTATGACTTGCTCTGTTAAGAAACCGATTTTTGTCTTAAACCAGGTAACACAAAAAATGCTACTAAGCCTAGCTCATAAAACAGTTCTCTATATTTTTATTTAAGATAGTCAGTGACCACATTGTAAAATGCACCATTTGCAAATATGAACCATCAGACTTATTAGTTTAATTAAAAATAAAGCAAAAAAAACCCAGTTTTCCTTGGTATCAAAACACATAAAAGGGTACTATAAACCCAAAAGGGCTAGGTTAAGAAAATAGTCATGTCACAAGCAGTGAAAGAATAAATCAGTTCTAAGAACACAATATCATTCACCCTGCCTATGCATATCAATATCTTTTCCTGTAGTATACAGGAACAACAATCCATTTCTTCATCCATGTTTTGTCAAGCAGGATTTAAATTACAGTAGCAATCAAATGAACAGAAATAGTAACTCTCAAAATATCTTCAACTTAAAGTAAGTATCCTTTACTTAAAATTATTTTGCTTAAACATTTTTAGACAAGTAAAGACAGAAATAGAAACTTTTAAAATGCATCAATTTTACCCAAATCAAGCCTGCTGGAAGAATATCTGTAGAAGGTCTGATGATTTTGGGGTAACAATGTTATTTTGAGTAAACAATAAAATTCCCACTAACTGTAATGGGAGAAGCATCAAACTGTAAGAACCTAACAATTTGGATCAAATTGCTCTCCTGCAAAATAATTTTCAGCTATCTGAATAGATTGAGAAATGTAAATGTTTCTTTTAAATCTTAAATTGTGTATTTAGTAACAATAAACCATCTCATGCTTAAGTCCTGTTTGCCATGAGACCCAAACTTCTCTCAAACGCACATACCCATACTTGCACAAACACATTGATCTCACAGGAATTAAGACTCGCCTCCTAATTTATATTAGAGACATAATAAATACATAAATGCATGCCTCATGTATACAAAAGCATCTCTGTTGCTTATATACACTTCCTTACTGGTTGAAATCTGGTTTGGATTTTTATTTTATTCTTACGCTGACTGTAGAAAGGACAACATGGATGGTGTAGTTTAAAAGAATACTCTTTAACAATTGAAATAAACCTATTATCCTGCCAGAAACTTAACTATAGGATTTTTTTATTAGTTGAAATACAAAGAAGCATATGGACTTCAGGAAAATAACACTATATCAGAAAATGCACTGTAACAGTGTTCCACTATATAGATCATCAGGTTTTTCATCACACATTTATTTTCTCCTGTACATTAAATTCTCTACTAATTTCTCTTTTCAAAATCATATTTCCAGACTCAATTCAGCACTACATAGTATGCCCTTGAAATAAAAGGAGGTCACCTGCTTTATTTGGATACCAAGTTCCATTCCAGACAGCATTAAAATAAAGACAAGACCACACAGACAAAATCTAGTATCATTCATTGCTGACAATGAAAATAACCCCAAACTGTTGCAAAATTCCTTCTACTGAAATGCTTTGCTACAATAATAAAAAGCATACATTACATATAAAAAGATACCAGTGTACTAAAAGTGACAGAAGTGGACTAGCAAATCCTTCAAAGCACATATTATATAAATGACTAGCATTTAAAAACATTTGTCCTATAAAATGTAGGTCCATATACATTTATAAATTGGTGTTTTTCCCCCCTAAAGCAGTGATAACTGTGTTCAAATAGTTATTTTGCTCTGTACAGACTAATACCTACTCGATTTGAACTACTTGTTTGATGTTTTAATAACTGAATAAACCCATCCATCAGCTGATGACTCGCACTTGAAAAATAAGCATCCAAAATGAACATGTGACATCTAGATTCATTGTTTAACTGCATATGGATTATGAAGAGAACCACTCCTTTTATACTGGAGCCCCAAGTCACATCAGGTCAATACCAGGACATAAGGACTCCAAATCTAAGGGAAGGAATAGTCAGGAATCAGCACAGTAGCAACAAAGTATCTCTCTTCCTTTAGAGACAGAGCTACTAAGCTTTTGCAGTCTTCCTCATCTCGCAGAAGTGCAGTAAAACCATTCATTTCTTACCTAAGTGTGTACAGATGGAGTCACAGATCTAAAGACTGTCTCCTCTGCAACTGAAATTGTGCTGCATAAACAATATTATATACTCCACCAGGAGGACAGCTGAATTTATTTATAAAACAATTAATGAATATTCATTAACTCAAACAAAGCTATTAACTCCAAAACTATTTTTGGACCTATCCTTATGCTACTTTGTAAAGTTAGCACTGTCATGTATTATTGCTTACATACAGTACATCATCATTTGCCTCTAACAAAGCAGAACTGCAATCAGTTGGTTTTTTTTTATATATTTACAGCGTTTTTGCGTGTTTTTTAAACAAGCTATAAAAACATTACGTACTTTACAGACATTACAAATTTCCACATTGGTACGCAATTCAAACAAATGGAATGCATAACAATAATAAACATCATAAAGGAAGACTGACATAAGTCCTTGATTGTCGAGACACATTTATATTTATATATAAACTTTAACTGTGCAGAATCAAAGATTCAATCATAAGTACATCCTTATTTGATAAATCATATTTACAGCATGATATTGCATAAAAAAATAAAATAATGTTGTTTACACAATTTTACCTTTCCATCCATTGGATTAAGGAAAGCAAGAAACAATTCTTAGAAATGTTTGCTTGCGTCCATTTGTGTTTCCTACCAAAAGATACAATTTTAAAAAGGAAACATAAAGGTATTTGTATGTATAGTAAAAGCAACTATAAAATTTATTTCCCTGACACAAAGCAATTTTAAATTGAACAAAAAAGTTAAATTTAAACTTAAACATGTTTTCTCATTAGCAGTAATACTTCTGTAGTACATGTTCTTTGCAAAAGTGAGTTTTTGTTAAATGAGTTCCATGCCTAACATAAACATGCGCTACCATAAAATGAATGAACTTTCAAAGTTACAAGACTTCCATTTAGCAGATTTTTTAAAATAACAAAACATGAAATTATTTATCTGCCTGAGTACCAATCACATATTGAAAGTCCAACTGGGTATTGGTACCAACTACAGTATTGATAGCACAAGCATATTTCTGCCTGCTAAAATTTCCAAATGTATTCTCAGAAACATCAGCATTTTCCCTAATTTGTAATGAAGTTAATTGAAAGAATTATGCACAAGAAAATTTAATTTGGAAATGTACATACATACACAGAGTAAGCCAATACTGCAAAATTTAGAAGTAGATTAATCAAAATTATTCTGGTTCATTTTCAAGTACTACACAGAATACAAACAAAAATATTCTGACCAAACACAAAATGCACTGTATATATCCAGGTGCAGACTTTTCAGAGAATAAAAAATTGAACACTTTAACACTTGAAAAACCAACTCCGAAAAGGTTACAGTAGAACTCCATTAATTTGCAGTAATGACTTGGAAACCAATTCCAAACAACTGATTTTTGACAAGTAGTGAGTAAACAAGGAAACAAAAACAAGAATGTCGCATACAGTTATTTAGGTAACTGTAATTTAGTTTTCAGCATTTATTGTGCTACTTTTCAGTATATTAAGAAACGTGCCATAATATACTAAGATGAAGTAGCACAGACATATCAATGTGAGAGCTCACGATTGAGGTCTTTTTAATTACTTTTTCATACTTTTCAAATTTTTGCAGAGGTGGAGAGGAACCAAATCTTGTATATATGAGAATTAGGGAATGCTTTGATTAGCAACAGCAAATCAGCAAGATTTTACTGTACCTTCCCTAATATAATGAACTATTATCTCTCTCAAAATCACTGACAATCTACAATATATAAAAAATAATAAACACATTAAATAACCATTAGTACTTTAGGAGTTGTTGTATTTCCCCCTTGAACCATAATTTTCCTAAAGGTAAGATCATGAAAACGACTCCTTTTAAATACTTGAATTGAAATTTGCATATTTCTGTTCATGAACCCAATGTACAGCAGTTTTCGCCAAACCTTGTCATTTATGATTAATTCACCCTCAAATCAGCTGAAGAAAGTGTAGATGCTGATTCATATCCAATTGCCAGTCAATTCCTTCATTGCCAGTAATATTCAAGGTAAAAGCAGAGCAAAGAGCTAAGGCTACAAGGGACACTGTCAAGTAATTTAGGCCCAAAATATGAATGATCTAAAAATCATTATTGCCTGGTAACAATCATCCTCAGTTTTCTTTATTCTTTTTTTTTTATTCATCATTACTCTGTCAAGAAAAAAAGTCATCCGCTTCTCTCACACACATGCACACAATGCTTGCAAAAAACATTCAATAATATAGGAGTTTCTATTGTTGGTTTTGTAGGCTGCGAAATGCTACTCCTCATATTGTGCTTATTTAATAATGTCAGTAGATGAACAATGTAGAAAACAGAAGTGGTACAGAGGAAAAAGAGAATGAGCATTCTCCATTACCAGTAAAAGGGAAAGCATATTTATTTTAGGGCACAAATCATAAAGCATGTAGGCGGAGGAAATGTGTTTTAAATGATGACCTTGTTAAAAAAAAAAAAGAGAGAGAGATTTTCTAGACAAAGACATTTATCAATAAAACTATGATGAGATGAACACACGGATTTCAGAATGACAGCACTGTCTACGCAGGACATTATACCAGCATAGAGGAGTATAATCAGGCTGGTAAATTCCTCTGTACTGGAAGTCCTAAATATTAATGGATTAAACTATTAGTGCCACCTCTCTAACTACCTGCATAAAGTGGATCTACAAACTGAAGGGCTAGACTAGGCCTTCATAATCTGTGCTGTGGCCCAGGGTACAGCTTTAATTCCCTATGGAGGAGACTGAAGAATTAACTGATACAAAGAATCACAGTTCTTCTCATCCACTCCACCTTGTTCTGGGACAGCGTAGATTATTTCACCCTTTATGTGGAATGGTTTTATTCATGCCTAGGCACCCATCTAGCTATTCTGCTTAGTGAGCATAGAAAGTGGGGCAAGAGCTCTCCCTATTACATGCCCACTTTCTCACAGACGGGTACCAGGGCAGTAGCCCCTGTTCACTCCAACACAGCTGAAGTCACAATTTGCTTAGGGCTGAGCAGGCCTTCCTCTGATTTCCCATGAAGCAATAATATGTCTCCACGGATTAAGTTTTAAACAAGGAATAATGTTAAATGGATACACATATCTTTGCAATGACTCACAATGACAGGCCATTAAGGAAAAAGGTGGCGAAGAAGTAGCATGAGACACTGAAAACTAGGACATGACGGAGGTGATACTTGGTGGAAATGAGCAATCTGCTTCATGGTAAATTGTTTCCCATTGTGAATTATGTGCCTGTGTGGATCCATATTGGAAGAGAGACTTAAAAGAAACAAAAAACCCCAATAATATAAGAAAAAATTTAAAAGGACACTGTCAGACTGAAAATATGCATGTGTCCCTAATTTTCTATAACAAATTCATTTTTTTCTCATGTTTATTTTTCTGCTTAACTTGGGGCTAAATCTTCAGAACTCAGCAGCACAGCAGGTCAATGAATACTAAGGACAGTCAAGGACATCCTAGGCTAGGGCAATAAGAGTCTGGTTCACTCACTAGGAACGAATTATGCAGGAAGTTCATGTAAATAATGTCCCTGGCCATTTGCCAAACAGGATCTGGATTCCAGATGCATTTTTTCTTCCTAAACTTGGTTCAGGGAAGTTACTACAGCTACAGTGCTGCCACATAAGAAAAGACAGAGACTGGGATCAGGGTCCTGTTAATTAAAACAGTAAAAAAAATAACATTACTACTTTGGGAATGGGAGGGTTGTGTTTTCTACCCTATCAGTCCCTTTGCAGGAGAGGGT
This sequence comes from Crocodylus siamensis, assembly GCF_052110815.1. Classification (NCBI taxonomy): domain Eukaryota; kingdom Metazoa; phylum Chordata; order Crocodylia; family Crocodylidae; genus Crocodylus; species Crocodylus siamensis. Next base: position 236,800,722 of record NC_143398.1, on the reverse strand, counting down.
ATTTTTCAGCCTAATGTGGCTCAGTCTTCTCTCTTGGCTGATGACTTCATTTGAGAGATGCCTGCCATGGGGTAGTGCTGTAAAAGTATTTGTGCATCTCCAAGATTTTTCCTACTTGCTAGTTATAATCGGCCTGTAGGCTTATACTGCTGTAAACTACCAGACAGTGTCCCTTTAGGGAAGGTGCAACAGAAGTGACACAACATTTCTGTTATTCAACCCTCATCACCTTAAAATTGCATACAGAACTATCTTTCGTACCATACTGTATAATTCAAAGCAAAGTACTATCCAAAGAAACATATTCATGGTACAGGAATAAAGTTTGTCATTTATTTATATTGTGAAATGCAACAAAAGCTTCTGATCACTCATCTATGCTGAAAAAGAAATTCTGTTCACTAGCATTAGTCAACCGTTTTGGTTGGTAAAATTGTAATGAATGTAGTTCATTAAGAAATCACTAAAAAGATATGCAATTAGAATGCCAACTTCTTCAGCTTGCTGGGACACTAAAGTATGTTTAATTATTTAAACTGTCAAAATTCCAGACAGAAAGAATTAAATCAGTTTTTACAGAAGCTAAGAAATTCCAAAATCAATGTATATTAAAAATAAGCAATGTTGAATGAGATGATAATGATGTAACCATATCAAACCTAAAATTCTAAAAAAAAAAATTCTTCTTTGAGAAATCAAAATATATCAAATAGACTCTAAGTGCTCTATGTTAATCTCTGTGAATATGTAGGGTAAAGTACAATTAAGCTTTAAAATCTTGGAATACACAGTCTGTGTAAAGATTATATAGTTGGGAATGTAATCTACAAGAGTATTTCAACTAAAACTTCAGAATCTTGAAATCTGCATATGAAAAATCATAAAAAGTTGTCTAGGTTCAGCTGTACAAAGAAATATGCAATACTTCAGGAATGAAGTAACGGCATTAGCAATTATTTATGCATTTTGCTAAAAAGTATTTAAAGTATTTAAATTAAACTTTTAAATAGTGGAGTTAGTCCATCAGATTTTATTACTACTTTTTTCCTCCAAAACATGGCTCAATGTAACTCAAAGCAAAAATAAAGGGCATATGGCATATACTTCTTTGTAAGAGAGACAGAAGAAAGGGTATTTCTGTAGAATATGCCAAGGTCGTTTAGCTGTAATGTCTTGACATTCAAACTTTTAGTTTATTCTGTCTGTTTCTTGTGTTTAGATTCCCTGCTGAAGAGTAAGACTATGCTGGCAAGCCTAGAAATGACAGTATGAATAATCTCAGACAATTACTGTTCTCCCAAGAACATACAGTGATACCAGTTAGGAAACAATTACAGAAGAAAGTCTTATCTTGGGGTTTTTGTACTATTTGAAATCTCAATGTAGGTAAAAGAGCAAGTTTCTGGTCTCAAACAAGCAAGCGATAAACCACCTTTTATAAGGGTGACAACATGTAAGGCAGTTCAATGACTGGTGACTAACCAAAAAATGCAGTTACTGATCTTGCAATATCAACTTACTTTTGTTATAACACAATGCTCTTAAAAGCTTTATAGAGCAATCCCACTCTTGACAGTTGTGTTCTAAAGTGCCAATTTTATTTACAAAGGTTTTCTTAGCCAAAAGTCTGGCCTGTTGTGGCATCAGGTGAAGAGGTCATCCCAGCTCTATTATCATTTACATTCACCAAGGGAAATTCAGGGAATTCGGCACTTGTCCCCGGTCCCCGCAGGTTCACCTGTCCATTGGCAGTGCTAAACTGAGATGATATCCCAGCCCTTGCTCCATGGTACTGAGCTCTGAAAGGCTGCTCAAAGGAGCTAATTTGATAAGCCTGGTGGACAGGCTGTGCCTCTGCTTTCTTCTGAGAAGTCACTTGATCCAAGAAGTCCTGTGTTGAGGAGGAGGAAGAATGATTTGCATCATCTCCTGAAAAGGGAAACGTGTGTTGGGAATCACCAACAATTAGTCCAAAATGCGACTTGTCTGGAGTTGTTCTTAATGGAGAGTTTATTCCCGTTCGAAAACTATTGACAGGTATGGATGCGTAGACCTGTTTGTCTATGGAAGAGAACGCTGGCTGGGCTGCAAGAGTCTGGCTGTCAGTCACAAAATTAAGGCCTGTGTTGTTCAAATAGGCATCATTTTGGCTTGTTCTGTCCAAAGCTTGTTGTAAAAACTTTGAATATTCTTGTAACATACTGGCTTTATCAGCTGAGGAGGCTTGGGAACTTGTTCCAACAGTCTCAGATTGGTTGACCTCAGATACTTCAGAAGAATTGATTGATATGCTAGAGGTCACCTCAGTGTCAGCCACACTGAAAGATATTTCATGTTGTCCATTAGCTTTGTGGGAATAATGATCTAAGAGAGTCTGCAGTACCTCATCTGGAATGACGTTTTTATCATGGTTGCTTTTAATTTCCACATTCAGTGCCTGTGAATCTAATATGGATGCTGTGGTACTTTCATCAATGACACTTGCTACAGCTGCCTGTGTTACTGAAGGTTGAGATGCTATGGTACCCACATTTAGAGCATACTCTCTGCTGTTATTACTAGCTGCTTGCAGATACCTCTTTTTCTTTAAAAACTGCATTGCATCATCGTAATTAGTGCTACTGTGTACTGGCTTACTGGGCCCTTCCTGTAAAGTATCAACTTGGTCAATGTCAGCATTACCTTCAGAGTCCAGTAAACCTTGTTTATCCACAAGATCAAAAGCATACTTTGAAACCTTGTTCTCTTCGTATGTGGCTAAAGGTGAAATGGTTTGACTTTGCTCAAGTGGCTGTTTTAGACTTCTCTTGCTATTAACTTTTTTGAGAACCAGCTTAGGCGGGTGTATTTCTCCAGAATTTGCTTCTTCCAAATGTGATCCACTGACAGAAGAATGTGGCATCTCCACAGCGTATTCTGCCACCATATATTCATCTTTTACTTTTGTACTGGAAGAATACAAAGGCAAATAGTCATTTTTGTCCTTCTTCTGTTCTGACTTGTCTGCACCTTCCTTGTCCATAGACTTTGCCTTCTCTGTTTTCTGCCTTTTCTTTTTTGGCAAGGAGCTATCTTTCATAGGTGTAGAGAAGCCAGAATCGTCCTCAGATGTCAAAAACCCAACTTTGGTAGTACTTCTATTAGGCTTCTTGTCACGATTCTCATGGCACATGCGTTTATGTTTCAGCACACGATCGGTCCTGGAGAAGTACTGCACAGAATTTAAGTTAGAGAAAAATAAATATACAGACAGTAAGAAAATGATCTTTAAGTAATTCACTCACTAGTTCACGCACTTCATTTAAAGACTGTCCAACCCCATAGTCATGAAAACAACATACCATTCTTTTCTATGTCAATTAATATACATGTAGATGACAACGCCTAGAAAGATCTGCGTGAATTACTTCTGAACTGTATATTTGGCATTTCGGGTTTTAACACAATAAGCACAACTTCAATTAACTCTCTTACCTGCAAACAATATTCACACTGGTAAGGTTTCTCCCCACTGTGAGTTCTCTTGTGTCTTTCCATGTGATATTTCTGAATGAACCTCATACCACATTCATCACAGTGAAATGGCTTTTCACCTAACAAGTCACAACAATATAAATATAGATATATGAAAATAGTTAAAAATAAAACAGCTTGGCAAAGGGTCATTCCACATAACTGACACAAATATTGGTAGTCTCTACTAGAAGTAACAGAGAAGAGGATTTAGTCTGCTTCTACTAAGAAAACAAAACTGTGGACTTTTCATATATATCACTGTTTGTCCTAGTACTCAGCAGCCCAATATATCAAAAATGTCATGAAGGAAAGCTAAAAGAACATATATACCCAGAAAGTGTAATAAAGAAAAGGAAATCTTGAAAAGGACAATTCCCATGCCCTTCTCAGCTCCCTAAGTGCAGCTATGTATTATAGAGGTATCAAAGTGTGAATGATCAAGGCAGAAGACAAAAACATCTTCCAAGGCTCGTTATCGCTCTTAAGCTCCTTCAGAACAATAAGAACACTGAATAGTCCTCCCACTCACCTTACTGATTTGACTCTATTTAAAAAATAATACAAGATAGCTACATTTTCAAGATTTCAGTAGTTTAAGCAGTTTAAAATATGTGCTGTCCCCTGTTTTTCTATCTTCCATTTTTCAACACGTGTATTCAAAGCTAAAATAACTACCCCAAATACCACTGCAGTTTGAATTCTAACACAGTTCCAAAACTGAGAAAGCATCTGACTTGTTCTTTTAATTAAACTGAAAACAGAAATCTCTGCAATTAAATTCTTCAAGGCAAATGAAAGTATTTTCCCTTTGACAAAAATTTAATTTGTTGAGAAAACTATCATTTTGACCAGGCATGGCCCACAAGTGACATGGGTAGCCTCTGTGTGTGACCCACGACAGCTTAGGGATAGGACAGGCACCACAGCAGCAGATATGGCAGGAAGCAGAAAGCAAAGCAGCAAATCAGGAAAGGAGCACAGGGCTGGGAGTAGAAAGCAAAGCTGAGAAAGGGGATCAGAGTGGCATTTAGGGAAGGGAAGGAGCTTATTTGTGGTCTGCCTGCCAAAAAGGTTAGCTCAGCAAGTGTGAATTCTAGTAACTAGACATGGTGAATATAGCTGCCCTACTATTTTTCAGTAACTGTATCTCAGAAACTATATTTAAACTTTCTATAATTAAAGTATTTGTTCTTCAATGTCCCAAACTTATTTATCATTTATATGAATGTTTGCCTAATAAAAAAACACAAACCAATCTCTGGATTTAAAACCAGCTTTAAATGAAAAAAAAATTGCTGACTGCATCTGCCAATGTTTTTTGGTCATGGACAACATATGCCCAATTTTTACTGTACACAATATTGACTTTCTTTCTTTATTCCTAATAATATGGATTAGATTGTTTACTTTATATATCTGAGGCTATGTGATTCTATGGCATTTCCAATCAGTATTACTAAATTATTAATTTACTGATATTCACATGCATGTCAAATAGAAGAACTTAGCCACATCCCAATGTGTAAATGACGGTGTCCTGGCTAAGCCATCAAGATGCTTATGTTTTATACTACAGCTCCATTATTATTAAGTATTTACAAATGGAGGATATAAAACAAGCAAACATTGCACAGCTTCTGTATTTGCCTTCTCCCAATATTTAAATAATGAGGCAATATTGCCACTATTTTAAATAGGATACCAAGCCTACTCTTAATCGCTTTCCTGCAGGACTATAAGTATACATCAGAATTTTAAAAATCTGGTTTACAGAAATCAGAAAGGCAGAGACCTTTAAGATAGTTTAGCAACTGGGTTACCAATTGCTCCTGGCAAGTCCATCAATACTTTTAATTTCAAACCATTTCCTAATCTCTCCCTCTAGCCCTTGAATCCTTCTCTGGCTCTTGGACACTTGTACATGAGACGAAAATTGCCCCATTTTGTGGTTTAACTGCATCACGTTTTACATGTAGGGTTTTTTTTGCAATTTAAATGAATAGGGGTGCACCGATAGAGCAGGGGTGCACCTCTTCCTGGTAGGGAGGGCAGGGCTTATGTTGTGCTTGGGCCAGGAAGTGGCAGCGCTGGAAGAGGGGCCTGGAGCCACCCCAAAATTTGCAGTAGCCACCCTGTAGCCCCCCTTCCAGTGCCGCCGCCACCACACACCCCGAGTGCAACTCTGGCCCAGTCCCCTTGCTGGGAAGAGACTGGTGCACAGATATGGGCACATGCCCCGCCGTACCTCTCTCAGGGGTGTGCACAGCAGCGGGAGCTGCCCTCCTCAGCAATCCCCAGACAAGCCACCCCTGGTTCCGTCCCGTGCCCTACCTTGCCCTGTCCTGCCTGTGCCTGCCCCAGCCCCACTCCCTTCCTCACTGTGGGGGCCTCAATATACTCCCATGCATGACCCTTCCCTCCCCACCCAGGCTTACCAGCTCTCCAAGCTGTCAGGCTGCATTCCTGACCGCGTGCATGTTGCAGCTGCATACATGCACAGGGCATCTATTGGCGACATTATTGGCCACATCAGCCGCAAAAACCTGACTGCCAATAACGTCAATTCTCCTTTAACTGATGCCAATACAATATGGACCTGGTACACCTCTATAAATGAGTTTGTTACACTGCAAACTAAACCACATCCCAGGTAGTTTAGTTTGCAACGTAGCTACTGTAACACTGCAGCCTTTAATATGACAGCTCACTCCCCCAGCCACAGGAGAGGCAGGTTGAAGGCAGAAGAAGTGAGTGGTTCAATCTTTTTTTTTCCCCCCCACAAATCCTGCCTGCCTCTCTTGCTAGCAGGCTGAGTGGCTCCTGAGCGGTGTGGGGCCTCAGCCCTTCCCTCTGGCAGCAGTGCCAGCCGTGGCCGCCCAGGCAGGTTGCTATCAGGCTAGGGAATGCCCCAGATTGGGCTCGAGCAACAGTTGGATCCAGTTGGGTGCTATCTCCGAGCTGGGGCAGCCCCCAGACTGCTAGCAGCCTTCGCAGGTGATGCTGCTGCAAAAGGAAAAAACCAGGACCTGCCATAGCTCAGGGCCTGCCGTCAGCTTGCCCCACAGCCGCAGGCAGGCTTCATGACAAAAAAGGATTGGGCCCCTCACCACTTTTTTTATTTTTCCCTGGTGGAGCCTGCCCACATGAATTGCCAGTAGGCTGTGTGGCTCCTGAGCTTAGGCAGTCCCAGTCCTCCCCTCCACGGTGGCAGTGCCACCTGGGTGGGCAGCTAACAGGCTGCACGCTGCCTCAGCTCAAAGGCAGAACCCACTGGATTCAACTCTTCCCCACACCTGCTAGGGCTTCCAGCTTGCCGTACAGCATCCCTGCTGCCTTCTCCAGCCACCAGCCCACGCAACTGCTGCCACTTCCCCGTGCTGCCCCTCATTTAGCTTAAAGTTCATACCACCTCTATTATCAAAAGTATTTTACCTTCAACATGCTTCCTGGATCAAATTCAAATAGCTCAACTGCATTTTTGAAGACATAAAACTCTCGCCCATCAACACATCATATTCCTCAACCACTCATGTACAGTTAATCATCTCTCCCTGCTGCTTCTTTTTCTGTTTTCTTCCATTTCCAGTTCTTTTACATTTTCCCCACTCTTTGAACAATTTCCCTTTTCTTACCAGTCCAATACCTTCTTTTCCCTTCTTTAAAACCCACTTCTAGGCTAGAGCAAAGTTACCTTTGAGTCTCATATTCTGGGATTATCCATACCCCAGCCCAATTTAAAGGAGGACTGTGGATACTTCAATTTTTTCCCAACTCTGAACGTCATGGATGCTATTCTGCCAATGCCTAAAGACTAGACTACAGTGTGCTTCATTCACACACCATATTTTATACAGAAGCACACTCCAGAGGTGGAGTGTTGTAGAATCTTTACAATGCTCTATACCACCTGGATATTTGCTGGGAGACATTTGCTAAAAGGTGACTCCACCACTAATTTTTCTCCTTTTCAAAGCACAAAGGATTGGATCATGATGGACAGTTTAGGAGCTTCAGAAGCATCCCTGAAATACACCTTCAAACCAATGTTACCACTGCCTGAATTTTGACTGGAAAAAGAAGGAATCTGGTTTGAAGAAACTGCCCCTGATTTAGACTGCATCTGGGAAGATGGGATTATTTTGGCAGAGTTGCATGATGTTATTCTAGGCAAGATTAAGAAACACATTGTGAAATGGATGCCAGGGAGGGTACTGCATAGGGGACAGATGACTCTAGACAGATCTGGTTCAATGTTCTCTCTCTATAACATACACCTCTCTACTACTGTCTGCTCACTGGGGCTAAATCGGCCATTGGTCTGCCCCAGTACGGCACGTCTTATGTTCTTATGGTTTGAGTCTCTGTAAGGATGAGTACATTACAAAAGACTCCAAAATATACAAGACTCACTTTCTATTCTTTAGATGGTCAGATGTATAGGGCAAGTCATTTTACATAGGCTGAAGGTGGATGGTTTTGCCCTGCCAGACTTTACATATATGGTGCTATTAATTTGTTAATTGTGCCGTAAACTGTAACACACCACATAGTCAGACATTTATGTGGGACATCTTCATGTTGGGTTTTCTGTTTTATCATGCCATAAATTGGCTGAACATACGGCATGTTACATTTTACAGCACAATTAACATATTAATCACACCACATATGTAAAGTGGAACATCTTTGTGGCTGGTCTGCATTGCACCTTAAACTAAACATGTAGCACATGTCCCAGACCCAGGGTTGGCCTGTGTCCCATCTCAAATGATCTGGCTGTTGGGATGGGGCACAGTGCAGCCATAAAGTCTGACACAACTCCCCGTCCAATCCCCATTTGATCCCTGGTAATGGGCTGTCCTGGTTCTGTCCCTGGTTCATCTGACATAACAGGTACTCAATTTTTGGGAAGAAGTATAAAACTGCTGAGATCCCAATTGCAACATTACTTTCACATCTGCTAAGGGTCTTCATAAACTTTATCCTGTTCTTAAAACAGAAAACATTAGATGAATGGATGATATCAACAAGACAGAACATGATCAAGCAGGGAAAGAGTAACAGAAAATATCCTCAACTGGGTTAGTAAATGGGGAAAAAATGGATATGGAAGGAAAATGTAATTTCAACATATTAATACAGGTTATTGATCACAGTACTATTAGGGAACTAAGAAATTCTGGGCATGCTTTTTGTCTATACCGAAAAGCAATTACATTTTAGAATTACTATAATATTACTAATAAGTTCAGCTCCGAAATATAGAGTACATGAAGTTTAACAATGCAAACAAACTCCTGGGAAGAGTCTACAAACAAAACAGACAAAATACTGCCAAGAGACAAGTCAGACAAGCGATATAAAAAGAAGACTGACTAAAGAATTACATTGGTACATGTCTCATTAGTCCCAAAATTGTTTTATTCTTTTAAAGCATGATTTACATTTTTTATGCTTAGAATGCAGATGGAACCAGACTGAAGAATTAGTAAATGAAGCATAAATGCAAGGGTGGGCAATGAGTAGAAAAATCTTCATCAGTTGAAGCAAGCAAGTAGTGCTGTGCTTCAGGAGCCCGCTAAACTCTGAACATCAAAATGGTAATTTACTGATAATTTCCCTTCCCCACCACAAACTGAATGCCAATTACAGTGGTACTGGCAACAAGCACAATAATAAAAAAATGACAATTACCAAAAGGTTTCTATGGTCATTATCCTCTTTCCAGCTGTGGCAGTTTCTTGGTAACAAAATTCTGTATTAATGCAATGTCTGCTTTCAGATGCAATCATTTATTAATTGCCCATATAGAATATGACTGCTGATTGACAGCTTCCTACATCCTTGAAATAGGATTTTATTTGAAGCAATAGTTCCAGGAACAGAAAGCTTACCTACTACAACTAGCTGGAGCACCTTGTAAGTTTCCTGGTTTAATTAGCTTCTGTGTTGTACTGCCGTTGTCAGCTGCCTTAATACAGTAACTTAGAGAGCTGATCAAGATCTTAAAAGGTACAAGAAACATCCTGTACCTCTTTAATTGTTTAAACACTATACCAAAGTTGGAACCACAATTTAGACAGAAATAAAAGGCCAGACCTGTTTCCATTTTTAAGAAATACTTTTGGAGACTGAAGAAAATAAAAAATCATCAAGAAAAAGAGAAAGCTATGAGAGCTAGACAGAAATACTCCCCAACAAATCATACCCCTTACTAACTATGGCGACTACTATATTTTCTCATATATACAATGCATCTTTTTCCCAAAAAACAACTGTTGGTAATTGGAGTGTGTCTTATCTGTGAGGAATATGTTAACAGCAGTTTCTGCTGCTCTGGGTGAAACCAAAATTAAAATCTGCAGCAATCCAAAACCACAGGGTACAGAACAATGATCAGGCTCAGCTCCCCAGCTGCTGCTATTTACCTGCTTACTGAAAAGAAAGATCTTTTTTTTCTTTATTCCACCTTACAAAAAATAAATGCATATTATATTTTGGGGCATATTATATCTGACAAAATGTGAGATATGACAAAGCTGAAGTCCAAGGAGAATATTTCTTAGAGTTTTAAAAAAAAAAAAAAAGCAAAGCAAAGGGTCACCGTTAATCTTCTGCCCACAAAGGGCAATATTAAAATACAAGTTGTCTGAAGAATCCTGCTACGCTACTGTTGAGCACTATTTAGCAAGACTAGATACCAATCATGCCAGGTACAGAAATTACACTTTTACCAGTGTAAGTGATTGGAAACCGGTCTAAACCTGTAACAGAACAGAAGTTCGGCACACAGACCGGTTTGAAAGTGGCAGAACCTGGTCTAAGATAGGCCTGCAGGCCCCTCCCACCAAAGGGCAAACGTGTATTCTGTTCACTACCAATCTAAACTACGCTGCTTACAGAAAACTACATCATTTAGATCAATTCTTCCTCAGGCTTTTCTGAAGTCTGTACCTAGTAGCCATTAGGGTCAGCAGCAAAGAATACCATGGCCAAATGAAAGCAGATAAGAAATTTTAAATATGTAAAGTGAAATTAGCTGTAATGAATTAGTACCAGGACATCAAAGCTACTTTTTATTCACTAAGGCTGCTTGCAAAAATAAAAAACCCCCCCATGCTTTACCACAAGCAGCAGCATGTTGCTTTGACCCAGCTTTGCAGCATCTGTATAGATCAGGCGATTCAGCAGGCCTTTTGGTGCTTTTATGTAAAGCTGAGTCAATCAGCTATTAGATAAAAGCACCACTAAAGCACCCAATTTATACAGACGTTGGGCGAGCTGCGTCCAACGAACAGGCTGCCTCTTCTGGGAGTGTGCTGGGCTCCATGTGGGAATGCACTGAGTTTAAAGTAAAGGGCTGTTTTGGGGGGCTTTTTGAATGTCTGCAAGCAGCCTAAATGAGCATTAGAAGGTGTTAGATGAATAAAGGGGGTGGGGAGATTGTTTGTTTTTTACCTTGTCTAAAAAGCCATATAAACATTATAATTACAACTAACTGGGACTTATTGGGATTGTAAGACAACATGTACTGATCACACACTCAATAACAATTCTATAAGAAAGAAACTTTATATACTTTGTCCTAAGCATTCATTTACCTATTCTCTAGGTAATGCCAGTTATTAATAAGTTTAAAACCAAATCTTCATCACCAGTTTCCAGAGGTAACTATCACAACATGCTAACAATAGGAGGGTGAGGAAAGAGAAGGAAGGAAATTTTCCAAAAAGTTAATAAGAAGGTTAATTTATTAAACTGCATTTTCTTTCTTACATGTAAAGGATTAAAACACAGCAAAAAATAAAGGGATGTGGGAAGGAAACAAAACAAACAAAAAAAAGATTAAAAACCCAAACGGTAAGGCATTTAAAAAATATTAAATGCTTTTATACAATGCGTGCACTCAAGTGTTAATAAAGTACATTGCTCAAACTTCAAAGCATTAAAAAAAACCTGCAGGAAAAAATGATTCTGCAAAATGTCAAAACAGATTGGGCACATTTAAACCTTCTGCTTTTTTTTTTTCTTTAGGCCATTTTGGACAAAAGTAATGTCTACACAGTGTGAAGACAGCATGGTTCAACAATTCACAGCCAGAAATTAAACTAAGAGACTCCTCTGAATTGAGCAAGAGAAAAGTAGAGGTCTCTTCTATGACTGACTACTTATGTAAACAGTCTGGATTCATGGCAACTTAGCATGCAAAAATCTCATTAACAGCAGTATATTTGTGCATGTAACTCCCTATATCACCAATTCATAACCATGGTGCTCTGAGATCCTTTTAACAGTGCCATAGGATGCCACATAATAGTAGCACTCTTTGGTGTGCAAATACCTGCACAATTCATAAGGTAAACTCAGAAATTTCAAAGATGAAGCCAGTGTCAAAAACATTCTGACCTACTGGGGTCTTTCTGAGTTCTTTGCAACAGAAGAACTCTACATTTCTTTCATCAAAAAATAAGTAAGGGCTAAGAGCTGGCATTTTCAAAGTGTGCCCCAAGTCTAAGAATGAGAAGCACTGCCATACACACTACTTTGCAAATTCATTTTGCAGAGGTTTTCTTCCTTTCTGAATTTTTTTATCACATACACACAGTTACACATTAGCAGCTTTCATACCATGTAAATGCTACAGCCAAGAAATGCTATGCGCATTTACCAGCTTTGCTTTTATGTAAAAGAGGCTGAAAAATTGGCATCCAGTCCAAAAGGACTTTATTAAAAAATAAATATTTACAGAGGGATTCAAAGGCCATGCACCAAAATGCCAAAAACCCAATAAAGACAACCCTGTTAAAGAACATGGTTTTGCACATTGCAATAAGACAAAAAGTAAATACAGGTAACAAACTTTCTTTTGCTTTAAACGTTGAGCCTTATTTGACCTATCATAGATATAGGTTTTGTTTGTTTGTTAACTAAAGTTGAGAGAAAAGTAATGCTGATATTAAGACCTTGAGGGTTAGGCATTTTGGCCATTATTTGGCAGTTTTCCATTAATTCAAAAGAAATCATAAAACCTTTAAAACTATGATTTGGAAGACTTTACTGTACCAAATTGATTTCTGTGACAAAAGACAAAACTGTTGAACAAACTGTGACTTTTGTCAATGTGCAAATTTTAGTATTTGTTACTGTGGGACAATTTCCAGAAGAACAGTTCATTCCCACATTAGCTCTCTACAGTTTACAATCAAAGAAGAGTGTGATCCCAAAGCACAGACCTGTATTTGATTCCAAGTATTTTGTACCATATATGCTAAATCAAAACAACTGCAACAGGATGAGTGTGCAGCTTAACATTATTGGAACCTCTGGCCAGATCTGAGAAACAAAACGTTTAAACAAGCCAGTAAGGATACTCAAGGCACTATACTCACCAGTATGAATCTTCTCATGTCTCTGTAGCAGGTACTTCTGTATGAAACGCATGTCGCATTGACTGCACTGAAATGGTTTTTCACCTTGAACAATATAATTCCACATCCATAAGTTAATAACTACAAACTGTTGTTTCTGATAACTACTACTGAGGAATAAAACTGCTGTCTATAACAACAAAAGGCATCTGAGCAAATTCCAAAATATTTTAAAAACCAAAAAATTTGATCCTTTCTAACTAAACAGACTTCATGAAATGAATCACATTAACACTGATATGGAAGGATGATCTGAATTGCCAAATTTCCTGAAGAACAAGATCAATTGTTATGCTGACATACAACTGTATTTATAGTACTGACAAACTACTTATATGGGTAAGTACCTTTTTCACTTCTCTGAACCAGAGAAATACTTCATCTGGCAAATAAGTAGCCATGGCACATTAATTATAAAGGAGTAAATCTCAGCACTTAGGCTATATATCAACCCATTAATTCCTGATAAAGAAAGAAGAAACCTTGTAAATAGTAACATCCTTGGTTTAATCAGCATATAATGATTTTTTTCTGGTACTCTTTTGACACTTTGGTGCATGGAATCTCTAAGCTTAGATGCCAAGTTACCTACACTCTTCGAAATGAAATTCACATAGAACTGAACACATTTTTCATGTGATGAAAAAGATCTTTAGGTAATAGAAAAGAAATAATTTGAAGTCAAGCAGTACCTGTATGAATGAAGACATGTCTCTGTAAATGGTAGTTGGTTCTAAAGGCAGCATTGCAATGCTCACAAACATGAGATTTGGGGGTTTTCAGACCAAGTGATCCATCCTCATTTATTGTAAGGATCTATTTTGAAAAAAGTAAAGTTTGTTCTCACACTAACCTCTAAAGATGTTTTAACAACTACAAAACAAAACACAAAATGAATTTGTAATGAAGAAAATTCAAATGATTTCATGTAAAAACATTCAATTTACACTGACAGAATTTTGGTTCTACATTTTCAATACCAGCATACTCTAAACTTGTATATCATGACATGTCAAGACGTATTTCCACCTACTAGACGCAAATGAAATTGATGGAAAACGAGTTTACAGCTTTTGTATTCGATGCTGAGTCACTTTAAATGTCAGTCTTTACTTTCTTGTCAGATGGAGAAAGTAAAGTACCAAACCATCCCTGGGAACGGAACCACAAAAAATCATATTTTGCAGGATAAGCAAAATGTTGTATAATCTTGGTGGAAAGAGAATAAATGTGTTTGTCAAGATAAATAAAAGTTTATCCATGATAACCATGTAAATGCTTTGCTAGTGCACATCAAAGCTAAAAATAAGATTGAACTAATAAATATGTTCTCTGTCCAGTTAGATATGGCAGGACAGAAGTGACTTATGAATGTTTTGTTATTTTCCAGTATATTCCATTAGCCTGGTTCTCTAGCCCTTTGATACAATGTCCTAGTGCACCGTAGTGTGCATTCACTTCACAATTGTTTCCAGTATTCTGGAAAACAAAAGTGATCATGAAAACATTTTCTGAATAAGTGTCACCTTGGCCTCTTCTACTTTCCTCATCCTATACAACCCTACCCTACTTAGTATGTAACTTAGTTCTCCCTGCCAAATTTAACTTTCCACTTAAAATGTTTTGTTGCCAGAGCAGTTATTTTTTATGTAAGTCGCAAGGGTCTTATACAACCATAAAGTAACATAAACCAAGGCTCATAAAATTCTGTTCTGTAACAACACGTTGCTTCATTAAGGGACACTGGCAAACTTTAAATTATATTTTAAAATAATGAAATTTTATAATACGCACTTTATTATTATTAAAATGTTAAAATAATTAGGCTGAAAGTGGGTGTACAATTTTACAATCCTTCATATGTTTCCTGGGATCTTTTAAATTTACAACACTGATCCACTGTAGATCTCCTTAAATGAAGAAAAACTCGTTTGCCAATGCGGTTTTGCTAATAGACTGACCAAAAATAATAGAGGAAAAACAAATAAAACCTGTAGTTTTTCAAGTATACAACTAATAAATAAAGAAAAATACTATTGAAACTATTCATTGTATAAGATGATCTCCACCCTTATCCCAGCTGTTGGTTGGGCAGCAAATCAAGCACAGTATTCTGGGACCACAGATGTAACCAAAAAGAGGACACCTATACTAATCTTCTGGCTGTTCCTCCCATCTTCATTCTTATATGCTGTTAAAAAATTGAAATGCAACCTGTTCAAGGATTTTCTTGATCATTTTTCAGTTTTGCATTGTTTCAAAAGAACAAAGCAGGAGGACTGAATTGGGAGAGAAAGGAAGCATGCATGGATACGTGTCTAAAGAGGGACACTGACCACTTCCATTATATAATGTTCCTGCACATGTGGCCTGCAATGGGCATTCAAAACCTTATCAAAAAGTGGGGTGCTACCATAAGGAACCCTAGGAGTCTGGAACTTGTTCCCAAATCCAAAGCTAAAACAGCCAGTCCACCAAACCTCCAGGCATACTGCAAAAAAATCACCTATTTACAAGATTTTGGGGAAGATTTAGAGGACAGATTACCCTAGGAGATTGAAACGAGGTTATGGGATTTGGTAGTTATGGTGTTGATTTTGTTTTGATTTACTAATGGCTTGATTGTTTCTAAAATATGATTATTTTTATGCTGTTGTGTGGTCCCCTGTGTGCGACTGTGTTATTACCTAACTATATTTTTCTATGTATGTTTTAAATGTTTATTTAAATCCAAAATAAAATAAATCAGGAGTTGGGGCTTTAGACAACTAAACAGAATATTGCTATAGTAGCCCTCATCTGGAGGACTGATCTTGTTTTTTTCTGAGAACATATTCTTGATATAAATAAATCGAAGTCTTTAAGCAAACTGATAAAATCTGGAATACAACCTTGTCCATGAATGGATCTAGAAAACAACTTGTCACAAGTTCTCATGAGAACTTTTTTAACTCAGTTCTGATTTCAGGAGTGCTTCCTACCAGCTGATCATTTTCAACTTCAAATCATCTTTCTAGATTTTCCAAAATATTGTTTTGTATTTGTTTTTAAATTGTTCCCAATGCAGACACAAAAGTTCTCAGGGTCATAGGACAAAGCAGGACTATATTTAGATGAATGCAGTGTAATGATTTATAAGTTGTCTAGAAAACTACTGACTCATAATTTTAAAAAAAGTATTTGGAAGGGAACTGCCTGGAGAGACAGATGTTAAAATATGTCAAAAGGTTGATGTTGCTAAAAGAAGTTCAAAGAAGCACATTGTGAATGCCTTTTCTCAGGTTTTGTTTTGGACTCTGGCAGGCTGCAGAGCTACATCTTTACTGAGCAAACAAACAACTTCTAACATAACCACTCCGAATTCTGATGAAATCACTCATAAAATTATAGCAAAACTCCAGGTTCTTTTTAATCTTGGTTTCGCCAAATCACTGTCTTACTTTTGCTGGTGAACGCTGTTTTCTTTTCTTCTTTTTCTGCAAATCTACTGGCTCTCTTATTTGTTTTTTGTCTCGCTTCTGTTGTTCAGATGCATCAGTAAAGGTAATTTCTTGCTTTACACTGATCTGTTAAGATATCAAGTGTCAGTTTCAGATAAGGTTCTCACTATAGAAGAGATTGTTGTTTGTTTGTTTTTAGATGACAAGCCAACTAGGACTTTTTTTTTTTTTTTAAAATCCTGAATGAATTGTGTCATGGTTCCATGCTTTTAGATATTTAAATTAAAGGAGTAATAGAAATATTAACTGAAGCTAGGGTATAATTAATTTCATTAGAAATTGCATCTTCTGGTACCTCATCATTCATCCCCCAAAATATAACCTTTCCTTTCTGACTGGTAGCGTTTCTGTGTCAAATAGTGCAGATCAAAAGCATTTCCATCGGTACAGAAAAAGTCTTCCATTTCTTCATACCTGTATTACTTTTGCTTGTTATATTTATGTCAAGATTTAACACACACCTAAGCTATAGGATTCTTTAAAAACAAGAATAGGTTTAATGAGCATTTTCCAAGTTATATTTCTTGACATAATGTTATCTTTACAAAAGATGTGCTTTATGTTTCTCTGATGTTCTCTGAATTTTTGAACAAATGCTTATGATTTACAGTTAAAGGGAAAACTTCTCATACACACTATTTTACCAAAATTACAGTTAAATGTTATTCTTCATGATTCTGAATGGTTCTACTTCTTAAAATCGCTGGCACTTCTACAAATGCCCAAACTACAAGTTAACAGGAATACTTCATTGAATTACAGAGATGCATGTTGGCTAATGAAAGCCATTTTGCATTCTCTGTGTGGCAGACTATGCACACCTTCTATTAAATATAAAGGAAGACATATTTATGAGTGTCTACAAAAAGTGTCATGTTTGTTTGACTTACTGTCTGGATGCCACCAGTGGCAGTCCGATGCTTAATGCACATAAGGGATTCTTTTAGAACACATACAGAAATGTTTCATAGAGTAATGGCAACAAAAAAAAAATTCAAGTAGTGACCAATATGCAGATCTTTTCAGTAATGTTAGTTCTTCTGGATTAAATTTGCCTTTTAAACCTAATTATTTAAAAAGAATGTAGTGGTAAATGATCAATGCACATAACTGAATATGAACAGAAGATACCTATATAACTGACAACTATGAGAGAAACTTACTTCTATGCAAATGCTGAACAAAAACTTGTAACATTCCTTTTAAACTATACTTAAGCTCATTACGCTCGTTTAAGGGGTGTCCAGGGTCTTTTGCACTCTACACTGTGAGATGCATTTGACCCAGTGAGAAGCTAATGACATTTTTATGAACAGAATGTACTTATAAATATTTTTGATAATAAAATGCAAAAAAAAGTCATGAACGTATTCCTAATAACACTGCCAAAAACCCTGTTTCCAAACCATGTCTGCAATACTTCGTGAAAATGCTTACAGGAACATTCACTGCATACTGCAGCCCTTGAGGAAGTCTGTCTTGGGCCTCCATCTCATCATCATTTTTAACCGTCTCTTCATGGACCATAAGTTCATCATGTGAAATCATCTCCTGCTGTCGAAGTTCACTTTCTTGTAACACTTCATCTGTTGCAAGAATTTCTTGGTGTGCTATAGTCCGATCTTGAAGCACTGTCTCTTGCCGTTCCCCAGACACTGCAGACTGGTCAGATACCGCACCCATCCCTACCATAGCCCTAGATGACTGCATTTGGTCTATGCCACCACATTTAAGAAATAATCCTCCCAGTTTGTCTTCAATGTTCATGCTTAGGTGCAATAACCTAAAAAGAGAAATGTAATAAATGAATATCTAACACTGGGACTATTACTTAAAAATTTACTTGATCATTTTTTTAAGTTTTATCAAAATTGAATAGATACCACATGTATTTCTATGACTGATACTCAGGCTTTCAAATTTTCATCCTTGTTTGGAAAAGGGATAAGGTCTTTCTCTCACAGATACATATGCACACTTTCAAATCAGAAAGTCATATCAGAGTTTCTTCTAAAGACTAATACAATTAAGCAAGACAGACAACTAAACGGAACACAGATATACTGCCTATCCTTAAAGCAAATTATTGCTTGCATTGCCGCTTCCTCTTTTTTTCCAGACCAATCTTCCTTTTAACAGTGCCCTCTTTACTCTGTCCCCACTTTTCCCTATCCCCTCACGCAAGATACTATCCTGACATGTTTGCCCCAGGTAGAGTACAGATACTAACACTGCTTTATCTTCACAAAAGTGAGAAAGGGATAAATTTAGCTCTTTCTTGCTACATGGGAAAAGAGGAAAAGGAAGTAAACTTGCTTATGGGGTGATCATTTCCATGCCCACTAAGGCAAAGCAGCACAAGTTAAAGAGTACAGCTTCAAATTCTGCCTCCCCTAACGGTGCAGCAACATGGCCAGCAATGGAAGCAATTCAGCAGGCTGAGCATGTGGCTCAGATCCACTTCAGTTCAAGCACTTTCATTAAGTAGTGGCTAGGCACTGTCCCTAAAGCAACAAATAGGCAATTAGTAGCCCAAGAAGCCAAATCTTCCTGTCCAGAAGCATAGTAGCATTCTCCATCATGACGACTTACAACCAATTTAACATCTTGATATCTGCAGAGTAGAAATTCTGTCCAAACACTTAAAATCAAACAGATCCACATAATGTTTAAACATCAGTTTTCAGTTTGAAAATATAAAACCTTTCCCCAAACTGTTTTTTATCTGAATTGTTCTCACTATGCCAGCCTTATCTTCATTCCTAATGAAGATTTATTCCATTCATAAATCCACTACATATCTGACACATATGCAGCTTTTCCTGCAACAGGGCACAGCAGTATATGACATTAGGAATGTAGTCAACTGGCAGAACCCAGGGGAGAAGATTACACAGTAATCATCTGCATGATGCATAGTTCTAGGTCCTACTATTATATGTTCAAAAATACCAAGACTAGATCACTCAGAGTAAAAGAATAAAAATTTAGCCAACACCCATGTTTTCCAGAATTAACTTAGGTAGGAAATCATAATCTATCTGTTCTTGTGCTACCACAATCTCTAACTTCTATAGTTGATTTCTGTGAAATGCAGGATTGTCCAATAAACCTCTTCAAGTTTAAGTGTTCAATACCTAAAACAAAGAAGAAAACTCATGTGGTTCCTAGACATTGTCTCAGGGGCCAGGGAGACATTACACTTTTACCAGTATGTGATCAGAAACAGTCTATACATGTAACAGAACAGAAGTTTGGCACACAGACTGGTTTAAAAATGGTGGAACCCGGTCTAAAATTAGTCTCCTGCCCCTGCCCCAACAGGCAAACGTGTTCTGTTGGCGACTGATCTAAACTAGACCGCTTACAGAAAGCTGCATAACTTAGATCGACTCTGTCTTGGGCATTTTGAATACCTGTACCTAGCCAGGAAGCTTTCCGCTTCTGATACCCAAAATAGTCTTACTACTAATATATTCACTCTGCTAAACCTGAATACTCCGGACGGTGACATCAGCAAAAGCTTTAATTATCTGTTGTCACTTGCTGTGTAGAAGAAACTGTCACCCAAACTTCTGGATGTCAAAGAACAAACAGAAATTTAAATTAATAAGGAAGAAAAAAAAGGAACCAACAGTCCTTGAAAAAGTGGAAACTTGAGAACATAGGTACACATCTGAAACAAAACGGTAAAGGCTGCTACTCCCTAAATTGCAACCTAACTTTAGAGGAAATGAAGACTCAAGTTAGATACAACTTCAGAAGAGAAATCCCAGTGCATTTGAACTGAATTAAGTCAGCATCCCACACAAATAAGACTCCAGAAATTTCAACAAAAAGGAGTTGCCATCTTAGAAGCGCTCAATTGGTAAGAGTCCATAAATGAGAGGATCAGTGGTTCAGAGGCAGAACGTCCTATTCATGCAAAAACCACACACTGAGTATACAATGTCCTTTGGGTTAAGCATGAAGGTAGAGCTCACTGCAGATAAGTTCATGTGAGAGAAGACAGTTTTCCAATCCTGCTATTTTTTTGTGGAGCAAAGAAAATTTGCATACTTTATCAAATGACTAAGTCTCAAACCAATCAGTTTCTGGAAGGAAACAAATCTAATTCAGTTGGAACAAAGGCTCTGAGCTACCAATGACCTACTCAGTGTCTCATCTTACTCTGCCAGATATCTTTTATCACCAGAAAGATAGAATTCTGACATCAATATTTGTATTAATTAATTACGCTTCCTATTAATATTTTTGCTTCTAGTGCAATTCTGAAACTTTACACCTGTCTAGTTGCTGATTTCTACATGTTCAGTGGATGGTGTACCGCACGGGTCAGCAAACTTTTCAGGCTTCAGGGCCAGACTGACCCAGTTTGGGGCAGAGGCAGGCTGGCACACACGCACTAGGACCCAGCTTCTGCTGCTCCCACTTTTCCCAGTGGCTGCACACGGAAAGCACCTGCCCCCACTTCCAATTTCCCAGTGGCAGCACAGGGAGAGTGTCCACAACCAGTACTCTGCACCACTGTAGCATGGGGCTTTGTGGAATATTCCTGTTTGGGATGAATCAACTCAGAAGAGATTATCTCCCCCAAAAATTGTGATACAAGCAAGCTTTAAGTCTTGCTTCTTCTTCCTCTTCAGGGCATCTATTTTCAAACACGAGGATACCAGTTCTTCAGTGTTTGAAGATTAGATTAACTCAAATGAGTTAAATTTCTTCTCTCTAAATTATACATTATAAAGAAAAAGAATGAGATTTTTACCCTATTTTTCCTGGCAGATGGGTCAAAGTTTGTTCTTCCACTGCTTCTGGTTTTCTTGTGAGGACTTGCAACATAGTAACCCTAAAAGGAGAAAATCAGAATTATCTCTGTCTACATGGGAACCTGGCCCCAAAGAAATGTGAAAAGGGGTCCCAAGACTTCCAAAAATAGCTCATTCCATTGCACTTTCCTTGCTGAGGGATGAGGAAATGGGAGAAAAGTCTCCATGCGAGCTGAAGAAAGAAGAAAAGATAGTTGAAATCATGGTCTGAGGTTGGGACCAAAGCCCTTTAAAATACGCCTGGCATAACATCAGCTGTGCTGAGCCACAAGCAGGATACACCCTATCTAGGTCATCTTTTGCAGTGCATCTTTTCTATGTTTGTGGAGGCCTGATAGCATAAGCTTACTGCAGTCTTTACAGGCACCAGATGAAGGGGCACTGAGGCTGGGAAGTGTAAACAGCTGAACCAAGCATCAAGTCTGCTAGTTCAAGCCACTTCTGAATGCAACATTTCATGCTGCTCAGAATCAGGCCCAAATTGAGGAAACCCTGGATTTAAACCTATTTCTAGGTAGGGTGGATAGCAGCAGAATAAAAACATAATTGTAGAAAGACAGCAATATTGTTGTCACTCTCACCAACAGGGGCAATCAGTTGGGGCAGACTGGTCGTCTGCATAGTATCACACAGTTAAAAGGGATCTGAAGTTTCAACTGGTTGTTTCCTGCACAGAAGCAGGATGCACAATTCCTGAATAGACCAGACAGATGCTTATCCAACTTCTTCCTGAAAACCTCTATGTCTAGGGAAAGAAAGTACCAGAGGGACAACTGATACTACGCGCAGTAGCTGCTTTGCAAATCATATAACTTGTACAACAGTATTTACTTCTAACATCACTGATTATATTATTTCTCTAAATTGTGAAGGATAGGGGTGCATGAATATGTGGGTTCCCAAATGTTCAGTGCATTTTTCAAACCTTGATATCAAATAATTTTGGGTACCTGCACAACACATTGGTTATAAAAGTGGGCTATCAAACGCCCACCACCGCACAGCAAAAAGAAAAAAGAATTTGAAACATGCAGCATGGTATTGCAACTGAAACACAATCTAGGTTATATGAAATTATACAGGGACATACATGAAAGTACAAAACCACGCGTTAACAATATGCTATGAATCTAAATGAAAAGTATCGTAATTGCAATCTCTTCAGCAAAACAAGCATAGCTGATCAAAAGAGGCCTCTTTTTGCCCAAGTAAGCATTGTTAGAGCATTTTAACTGAAGTAATGGGGGGGGGGGAGCCTTGATTAAAAAATGGCAGAACAAAGTTTCAAAATTATTAATTTGGACAGACCTGCAGTAGGTCAACCATGGTAGGTTAGAGCAACCTGCATTTGTGGAAATAAGATACTCTCAAACTAAGCCAATCTAAATAACACAAACAACATATTAGTGTACATTAGCATACTTCCTGGCATAAAGTACTGGGACTGTCTAAGCAGCAGCCCTCTTCCTGAGTTTTACAACTTCTCTTAAGCTATAGGACAATCATATTTTCAACAAATTTGAAAATACACTTAGAAGTCTCTTGATATAGAAAACTAAACAATCAATTCAAACATGCATCAATAAAAAAAATGTAGAGCTTAAATCCATCAAACTAAAAGAAATACAGCATTACGGTGCTGATCTTGTTTTGCCTAGCTGATTTTTGGGGAACTAACATTTCAACGCAGATCTCCAAAGAACAGACCGTACTTACATGCACAGAATAAAAGACTGGAAAATAAATAAGCTCAAAACTGGTTCTTTACTCCAGACCTTCTCTCTTAAATGCTTAGCAGCTGCTTGTGGATCCACACCCAATGAACCATCTTGCTTAGTTTCAAAAATTGCTACTCAGACAACCCTTCTACAGCACTTCAGCCCAGTTACTCTTAGGACACCTCGCACCATTTTTTTTTCAAAGATTCCTAGTGCAGTAAATGGGACAGGTACATGACAATGAAAATAAGGAAGCAAAAACAACCCATGCCTTTGTCCAATTTAGAACAAGGAAGACAAATATCATCAATGTCATCAGTGAGTGAATAAAAAAACATATCCTAATAACCACAAGGATAGCGGCTGTGAAGTGAAGCAGAATAGATGTCTCAGAAGAAAGAATCAAAATTTGCTTATAATCAAGATAAAATATAAAACTGATCATTTCCCAATGGTGGGTGGGAGTGCATGCGTCTTTTCTTATGCCTCTGTACAAATAGTGTGTGCACATTATTTATGCAAATATACAACCAAACACACTAATTGGGCACACTTTAGAAATCTTAATAAACGAACATGTGCAATATTGCTTTAGGAGCACCTGGAAGCTTCTAATGACTGAAAAGCCTACTTAGACAAGATAAGAGAAGAGTGTCTAAAACAGGGATGGGCCAGATGCAGCCTGCCAAGCCATTCTATCCAGCCCACAGGGCCCTAAAAATTTTAGAAAATTAATATTTATCTGCCCCTGGCTGCCTGTCATGCGGCCCTCAATGGCTTGCCAAAACTCAGTAAGCAGCCCTCCACCATAAATAATTGCCCACCCCTGGTCTAAAAGAACCGATAACAAATAGACAGAAAGGGAAACACTATGCTCTCAAACATTTTTCTTTAGGTTTAACATTATTCATAGATATAGGGTTGGAAGGGACCTTGCAGACCCCCTGCCCCAGGCAGGAGAAAACACTGGGCTCAAATGACCCCAGCTAGGTAATTGTCAAGATTCCTCCTAAAGACCCCCAAGGTAGGAGCCAGCACTACTTTCCTTGGAAGTTGGTTCCAGATCCTAGCCACCCTTACTGTGAAGTACTGCCTCCTAATGTTTAGTCTGAACCTACTCTCTAACAACTTAGGGCTGTTATTCCTTCTTACTCTGGGAGGCACTTGGGGGAACAAGGTCTCTCCCATACCCCACTGGTCCCCCCTAGTAAGTTTATAGATGGCCACCAGGTTCCCTCTCAGCCTTCTCTTCTGAAGGCTGAACAGGTTCGGGTCCTGTAGCCTCTCACTGTAGGGTCCGGCCTGCTCTCCCCAGATCATGTGAGTGGCCCTGCTTTGGATCCTCTCTATACTGTCCACATCCCTCCTGAAGTGCGGCACCCAGAACTAGATGCAGTACTTCAACTGCGGCTTGACAACTGACTGTGTAGGCATCAATGCCACAGTCGCCTAGCTTTTTAATGAGAATGGGGTGGGAGACAGTGTCAAAGGTCTTCCTGAAGTCCAGAAAGACTACGTCCACTGCGACACCTGTGTCCAATGATTTTGTGACCTAATCGTAGAAGGCAATCAGGTTGGTCTGACAGGACCTGTTCCTAATGAAACCATGCTGGTTGCCCCTGAGCATCATCCCCACTGCTGACCCTTCACAGATGCGCTCCTTGATAATCTTCTCAAAGAGCTTCCCTGGGATCAAAGTAAGACTAACAGATCTATAGTTGCCTGGGTCCTCCATTTTTTGAAGATGGTGACCACATTGGCCCTCTTCCAGTCATCCAGCACCTGGCCAGAGCACCACCAGTGCTCATAAAGCCATGCCAGGGGTCCTGCGATAACCCCTGCCAATTCCCTCAACACCCTGGGGTGGAGATATTAATATTTATTTTAATATTAATAGTAGAAAGGCATTAAATATTTTAATTTTTTAAGTAATGTTCCTTTCTCTAAATTTTTTTTTGCTAAAAAATATTCATATTCAAGTTCTCTGTTAATTTAAAAGGAAAAACCAAAAATGTGGGGATTTTATTACTCTTCCCTCTCACTTTATTTTTTAGGGGCACATCAATAGACATTTTGGGGGCCAATACCAATAGCCGATTTTTAAGGAGGCATATTGGCTGATACCAATCCGATTTTTAATAAGAAGCCTGACAGCTTAAAGAGCTACATACAGCTGGTGAGTCTGTTGTGTTGGAAGGGGAGGAGGGAACGAAGGGGTGTGGGTGGTACAGATCAAGCCCCTTGTGGTGAGAGAGAGAGTGGGGCAGGGGCTGGGGGGGTGCAGGACAGAGCTATGGCTGGTCCAGGAGGCGCAGAGGGGTGGGGCAGCTCCCGTCACTGCATACACCCTGGGAGAGAAAGGGGGGGGTGTCCCCCGGATTTGCATGGGGCAGGACAGGCTGCAGCTGAAGGCTTGTGCTGGTGCTGGGCTCTTCCCAGCAGGGGCTAGGCTGGGGCTGCACTTGAGGCAGGCAGCAGCAGCAGCACTGGGAGGAGGCTGTGAATTTTGGAGTGGCTGCAGCCCTCTCCCCAGCCCCCATTCCAGCGAGCACAGCCCTGGCCCAGCCACTGCTGGGAAAAGCATGACGCTAGCCCCAGCCCGCAGCTGCAGTCCCCCCTGCACCGTCCCCACTCCCATGGCCTCCTGGGGTGCATGCAACAGTGTAAGCTGCCCTCCCCCATGCCTCCTGAACAAGCTGTGGCTCTATCTTGCATCTGCCCCCGCCCCACTCCCTCCCTCACCCAAGGGGCTCCCCATCCCCACTCTTTCCCTCCTCCTCCACCACAACAGACTTACCAGCTAGACACAGCTCTTCAAGCTACTGGGCATTGCGCCTTCCCACCTGTGTGCTGTGCTATGGCTGTATGCACGGATGGGCATTTATCAGCCAAACTATCAGCCACATCAGGCCAATTTCCGATACAGTAAATTTTCTTTACATCAGACCGATGTATCAGTGCACCTCTATTTTTTTTTAACTTTACTCCCACAATTTCTTTTTAACTGTACTTTTTTCAATGGCAAAATGTGGGAAAAGGGTAAAAAATTGAAGACTGGAGGGAAATAGAACTTACAATCCTACTGTAGGTCTTTATTAAACAGGATATTATAGACACACATAGCCAAACTCCATCTCATTCTACATTCTCCATTGTACATTTCAGCCAGGAACAAATTGTACAAATAAAGTGTATAATGGAATTTCAAACAATTTTATCAACTGATATCAATCATCTTCCACAACAGAGTTCTCAAAAAAAAGACAGATTACTGTTTTGAACCCCAGCAGCAAACTGTGCTGATAAATCCACTGGGGTAAATTGTATACAAAGGATGCTCAACAGATATTCCTGGAATTACTATTGAGTCTTAGGGTTTGTCATAAAAGCATGACTCAAAGTATGAATTTAAACTGATCTACTTTATCTTCTTGCATACAACATGCATCCAGATAAAACAAAGACCTTGCAAGGACAGTTGCAAGACGTTTAGTTCTTTCTGTAAGTAATTCTATATACAAGTTCCTATAAAGTATTGTTTCCACATCATAAGCCTCATTAAGATATTACCAGCAGCTCACTTGCCGCTTCATGCAAAAACTTCAATGTTCTGCTAATAGCTATGGCTGTGAGAGGGTTAATACAGGCCTCCCTCATTTTGGCAGCTGCACAGCATGCAGAGCATCTTCAGGCTTGCTGCTTTTCCAACAAAGAAAAGAGCTTCCTTGCTTAAAAAATCATGCTGCAATTCTGGGGTACTGAATTGGGGGGGAAGTTCCCTACGCCCCCACACCCAGCCATCATCATTTCTGTCACTTTGGAGTTAAAGCTAAACCACAAAAGTCACCGTCATCTTAAAATAAGAGTATCCAAATAGGGAATGATGCTGATGTAATTTCTCCGACATAGACAACCCCTCACAAAAAATAAATAAATAAAAACTACTACTGAAACCCACATAAGAGCCAAAGTGTCACCAGTAGTTCATGTTCTCCCAACAAAGGGGAGGATTTAACCAAATCATTTGTGAATTTCTGGAAGGAAAGAAAATTTCCTATCCAGTTCCAAGATTCAGTCTGTGTCTGTTCTTTTTTTTTGTCAGAACATCTCAGTCCCTAACCCTAATGTGCACATACTAAGAGACGAGTTAAGGCTCAGCTACAAACTTACCTGCAATGCTCTGCCAAAATTTACAGTGGCAGAGAATTTGTTTTTAAATATTGGCATTTTTCTGCAGGAGGCAATATGGAAACAGTCCTACCATTCTTTCTACTAAAGAATAAAGCAATGGCTAAAATGACATAAGGTTATTAAAATTATCGTTGCCCAATGCATCCTTCATTTTAGCCTTCATTTTAATAGAATAGGTTTTACTTAACAGTTGAATCCTCCTCAGAAATAAAACAGAATTTTCCACAAAAAATATAGAAATTAGCAACTTCTTAATGTCAGATTTAAAAAAAACCATCAGATTCCCAAGTGTATTCTACAGAAACTTAAAAGCCAAAAAAAAATACAAAAATGAGATTACTGTTTCTATGAAATGCATATTAAGAAATTTTTCCTTGCATTCTCTTTATTCACATGAAAAATGTCTAAAAATTAGGAAAAATAGTATGAAGGTGTAAAAAGGATCATTTGTGGTATGTGCTGATTTGTAAACTGAAAAGAAAATTACTAACAGTAGTCAACCTAAAGAGTTCACTGATCATAAAAATAAAGAACATAACGGGACCATGATACAAATTTAAAGATGCATTGCGCATACGCGTATTTTGAATGCTCTATACTGCTCAACTTTTGCCAGTACTGTACAGGCCCTGATCCCAAGAAGATTTACACTTTGCTTCATTTTATGCATTGTGAATAGGCCAGTTAAAATCAACAGGACTACTCCAAATTGGAATAGTTATGGGGTTTAAAATTAACCTTGGAATACAAGTCTCCCAAAGCTGTCTGTACAACTCCAGCAACAGAACCACAATTAAAAACTAAAAACCAAACATTTTGCCAGTGGGACTATCATAGTTTTTTCTATTAAAAAAGGCAATCCTATAATCTATGCAATGTTTATTTTCTTGTAACAAACCCCCCCCCAAATCCTGTGAGTCTATATTGTCAGTTTCTACTGCTACTAAAGCTTTCAACAGACATCATTTTTACAGTGCTACAAACTTTGTATCACTAAAAATAATGTCTGCTGAAAGCTTTAGTAGCAGTAGAAACTGAGTTTTGTAGTACTACAAAAAAGAGAGAGTACTATGGGACAGGAACGATATTCAGCCCTTCCTACGAGGAGCAGAGCTGTTCTCAGGACCCACATCCAGAACACTGGTTTTTGCTGGTGTTCTAGCTGCAGAGGCTGGGCTTCTTGCAGGACATGGCAGAGCACAGGCAAGAGCTGATGCTCTATCAGCGCTGGTGGCACAGCAAGGGGCCCTAGACTGGTCTTTCCAGATCAGCTTGGACCAGACAGGGGGGAAGCACTCCCAGACAGCTCACTGCTGGGCAGGCTGTCAGGGAGCAAGCCACTCTCACCCTCTTCCTTTTGGAGTGGAAGGGAGGGAAGCTGGTAGACAAGTATACCTGTCCAGACATTAAATTTGTGGCAGAAAAACTTCCTGTGAATCATCTGAACTGAGACTCTCCATATTTGGCATCTGTCTCAAAGTAAATTTAGGTAATCATTACTTTGCAATGCTCTATAACTCCCGTGCTTTGAAGAAGGAAAATTGTATTTGGCAGAGAAGGTCCTTGGTGCTAGGGGAATTCTTAGGTATATCCTTGTGAAAATCTACATAAACAAGGCCAAAATTACTCTAAAAATATTCAGTTCTTGTGCACTCAGGGACATCGGTCAAGAGCTTGACCAGGAGTTTGCCCGGGAGCTGGCTGAGACCGCATGCTCCAGGACCATGGTTGTCATGGGTGACTTCAATTACCTGGACATCTCATGGGAGGATCACTCAACAAAATCCAAGGGGTCGCAAAGCTTCCTATCGTGCGTGGATGACCTCTACCTGACTCAAGAAGTCTACGGGCCAACGAGAGGTAAAGCACTACTCGACCTCATACTGGCTAATGGGGATGACCTAACCGGCGACCTAGTGATTGATGGGAAGCTGGGTGACAGCAACCATGAGCTGATCACCTTCACCATCCGCTGTAAAGCTGGCAAGTCAGTCAGCAACATGGAAGTCCTTGACTTTAGGAAAGCCGGCTTTGACAAGCTCAGGAGGCTTGTCAGTGAGGCCCTAAGGGACCACGACCCCAGTGGGAGGGGAGTTCAGGAAGAGTGGTTGCTCCTCAAGGGAGCAATCCTCAATGCACAAGCTAATTCGATTCCATCTTGCAGGAAAGGCAGCAGGAGGGCACAGCAGCACCCCCTCTCCCCCCAGCTCTCCAAGGATCTAGCAGACCTCCTGAGGCTTAAAAAAACAAAAAAACAAAAAAAAAAAAGCCTACAAAGGATGGAGGATGGGATTCACCTCCAAGGAGGATTATTCTGCACTGGTCCAGTCCTGTAGGGAGCAAACCAGGAAAGCCAAGGCTGCAGCTGAACTCCAACTAGCTTCGAGCATCAAGGACAATAAAAAGTCCTTTTTCAGATATGTGGGGAGCTGGAGGAAAAGCAAAGCAAAGGTAACATTTGGACCCCTGTTGAACCAGATGGGACAACTGACACCCAGGAAAAAGCCAACCTATTAAATAGGTACTTTGCTTCGGTCTTTTGCTACAGGAAAGGCAGGTCTGGGTAAGCGAGATCCCCTGCCTTCCATTAATGCTGACCTCGTGAAGGAACACCTTGAGAAGCTGGATACCTTCAAGTCAGCCGGCCCTGACAACCTGCACCCCAGGATACTCAAGGAGCTGGCGAGCGTCATAGCCGAGCCCCTGGCATGGATCTTTGAGGACTCTTGGCGCTCTGGTGTAGTGCCCGAAGACTGGAAGAAGGCCAATGTGGTGCCTATCTTCAAGAAAGGGAGGAAAGTGGATTCGGCTAACTATAGGCCCATCAGCCTGACTTCCATCCTGGGGAAGTTCTTAGAAAAGTTTATTAAAGAGGCCATCCTTAATGGACTGGCTGAGGCCAACATCCTGACAGATAGTCAGCATGGGTTTGTTGTGGGTAGGTCTTGCTTGACCAATCACATTTCCTTTTATGACCAGGTGACCTATCACCTGGACAAGGGAGAAGAGATTGATGTCATATATCTTTACTTCAAAAAGCCTTCTATCTGGTATCCCATGATCACCTCTTGGCATAACTGGCCAATTGTGGCCTGGGGTCCACCATGATCCACTGGCTGGGGAACTGGCTCCGTGGTCAGACCCAGAGGGTGGTGGTTGACAGAAGTCACTCGTCATGGTGCCCTGTGACCAGTGGGGTCCCCCAAGGCTCTGTCCTTGGACCCATATTGTTCAACATCTTCATTAACGATGTGGACATTGGAGTCAGAAGTGGACTGGCCAAGTTCGCCGATGACACCAAACTTTGGGGCAAAGCATCCACGCCAGAAGACAGGCGGGTGATCCAGGCTGACCTGGACAGGCTCAGCAAATGGGCGGATGAGAACCTGACGGTGTTTAACACCAAAAAATGCAAGGTTCTTCACCTTGGGAGGAAAAACCTGCAGCATCCTCACAGGCTTGGCACTGCTATGCTGGCTAGCACTATACAAGAAAGAGACTTGGGGGTCATCACTGACCACAAGATGAACATGAGCCTGCAATGTGATGCTGCGGCTAGTAAAGCCACCAAAACTCTGACCTCACTCTCCCCTTGTACTCGGCCTTGGTGAGGCCGCAGGTGGAGCACTGCATCCAGTTTTTGGCTCCACAATACAAAAAGGATGTGGAGAAGCTTGAGTGATTCCAGAGAAGAGCCACGCGCATGATCAGAGGTCAGGAAAACAGACCTTACGACGACAGGCTGAGAGCCATGGGACTCTTTAGCCTGGAAAAGTGCAGGCTCACGGGTGATCTGATGGCCACCTATAAGTTTATCAGGGGTGACCACCACGATCTGGGGGAACGTCTGTTCACCAGAGTGCCCCAAGGGATGATGAGGTCAAACGGTCATAAACTACTGCAAGACCCTTTCAGGCTGGACATAAGGAAGAATTTCTTTACTGTCTGAGCCCCCAAGGTCTGGAACAGCCTGCCATCAGAGGTGGTTCAAGCACCTACACTGAACACCTTCAGGAGTAAATTGGATGCTTATCTTGCTGGGATCCTATGACCCCAGCTGAATTCCTGCCTTTGGGCGGGGGGCTGGACTCGATGATCTTCCGAGGTCCCTTCCAG
This sequence comes from Crocodylus siamensis, assembly GCF_052110815.1. Lineage (NCBI taxonomy): Eukaryota > Metazoa > Chordata > Crocodylia > Crocodylidae > Crocodylus > Crocodylus siamensis. The sequence goes on along the minus strand of NC_143398.1, from coordinate 236,769,424 downwards.
CCCTAATGTCTATGAAATCTATGAAATCTTTGAGTTTAGCATCTATATTTCCCAAAGCTTCTGCTTGTGCTGGGCCTGAGACGGAATCTCACTGCAAATGAATCTTTTGGCTGCTTGTAGTCGGTGCTGGGTCCAAGCAACTGAACTGAAAGCAGAAAAAATGTTTAATCTACACCCTTGCTGTCTTCTCCACATGACCAAGGCATCATGGAGAAGTGCTGAAGAGAAGACAAGACAGCTGGTAGGATGGCAGGGGAGGCAACTGGGAAAAAGTATATAGAAGGCAGAAACTGCAGTTGGAGGCTGCAGAAGACTGGAGGGAAATGGACTGCACACCAGGCTGGATTACGAGTTAGGAGCAAAAAAAGATCTCAAACACCAAGGTCAAAGGAAGAACTAGAATAAGACTACAACTGACAAGACAAAAAAACAAAGGCTGAGAATCAGCTGCATGGCAGAAGGAAGGCCACAAGGTAGAAATGGAACCGATGAGGAACCAGAGAGTAGTAGGTAGAGGGGACTAGCTAGAAAAACAGACTGAGAACCAGGAGCTGGAGGATAAGCAGGAAAGAGGAATGGCTACTAGACAAGAAATGAAGTGCTAGGCAAGTAATTACTACGATCAGAAGCATGGGGAATGGTGATTGGAACTAAAAAGAAATGGCACTGGGTCTGGGATATTAAGCCACAGGCAAGAAATAAATAGGACTAGGGCAGGTTGGAAAACATAGGGCAGAAAGAGTAATGTTTGGAGAGTGAGCATAAGGACTGGGGGGCTACAGCGTTTTAGCCATGATAGTCCTGGAAATCTGAGATAGGCAAGGGTATTTTTGTGGTATCTTTTATCAACTGTATACTAACTATAGTTTAAAAACTCATCCAACATCTCTTCCACCTATACACTTGGGTCAATTAAAAAAAAAAAAAAAAAGGTCACAAAAGCCTTGCTTCTCCATCATAAGAGTTGAGGCATTCAAGTACATTCTTCCAGAGCTGGAGTACAACCCCAGATTTCTGAATCGTACTGTTCCTCTGCTGTCAGGAAGTATCTGTGAAACCCACTGGCAAAGTGCTTCATTCCACGTTTGTGCAGTGAATCTAAGTTGCTTTCTTCAGAATTGCTCATTTAAAAACCTTTGAAAATACACAAAGTACCTCAAAAGAACATGACTTAAGTTGCACAAGCAAGCACTCAAAAGTTCAGGAATCCCAACATTAGGATGACCCCTAGTACCCTACATCAGACCCCTCGTGTATGTGTATTACAATATTACAATACAGTCCTTAATTTCAGGACAACTTGCTGTTTTTTCAACTGGATCCTATCTGTTCCATTATATAGGATGTACCTGCTCTAGGGAGGCTTATACAGACAGCAGACTCCTTAGTCTGTCATTCAAGATAGTAGTTTTATTTGCTGTATAGATGAAAAGATATGAGGGAATAAAGGCAAAGAAGACAGTCTCATTGCCAAAGCAGCTGAATGCTGCTCTGGAGAACAGGTGCAATACCAGGCAAGTCACTTAAACCAAACTTTTCACAGGTGGTTATCAATTGAGTTTTACTCATTTTCTGGATGCCTGACTCAAGATCCTTACCTCTGATTCCTACCAACTCCAATCACCCACACCTGCAACTAAAGTCAAGAGTTGTATTTTGACATATAAATAGCTATATACTGCAAGGTACACTGAAAAGAAAATCAGATGCTTAGTATCTCAAATTGAGACATTGCTATCCTCTGGATCTCACCGGGGGTGTTGGAAAATACTTGCTAGTACTTGAAAAGTCCAAAACATCAGGAGTGAACTAGCCACTTCATGCTGCTCTTTTTACTGTAGCGAACGCACAGCTCATATGGGATGTCATACATAAGAGAAAAATGTAGGCCTAAGTCTTGTCACCTGTGAAATATTTGGAAGATGGCAGACAACTGAGTTCTGGCCTCTTAATAGCTAGCTACTGATTCGCTAAATGTACCTGTAAGAAGTTTGGGTTTCCAGCTGAACTGGCTGCTTCAGAATGCCAAAAGGAATGGAATAATAACTGTGAACTGCCAGGAGCCCCAACATGACCATCACCAGTAAAAATAGACTAAGATAGTGTGCTGGTAAGAACTTAAGGTCTAAAAGGGTTGCTCAGCACCAACCACACCTGAGAAACATGAAAAATCTTGTGGGTAAGGCATAGAACTAAGGATTCAGAGGTTTAATTCTTCCACTGACATGCTGTATGACCTTAGTAAAATCACTTCCCCCCTTCTGTGCTTTTGTTTCTTCTTCTGCAACATGGAAATAATGATACTGACCTCCTTTGGAAAACTCTTGAGATCTACTGATCAGAAGAATTATGTAAGAACTAAGCATTATTAATATTTGTGAAGCATTCACATACTCTCATGATGAGCCCCCAGACAAGCCCATGAGGAAATTAAAGGGTCTGAATAGCGTACAGTAAATAAGGCATAAGGGCACACACTGAACCAAGGGAAAAAAGCAAAATACTGAATAGCTGCTCACTGCATGACATCCACCCGGTGTGTTGAATGAGGTAGGGCTCCTGATAAGAATTCAGCATATGATCATGTATTTCAAGACTATATCATAAAGTATATCAGTAATCTTAATTCTGGCACTTCCTGACTTTTGACTGTTTGAGTTTGTTACCTAATATTGGGTCTTTTAACTTACTTGTGCACACAACATTATTTTAGCTTTTCTGTTTTCTGAAAGACCCATCTATACAGCCATGCAAAAAAAATCTAAAAAGTTCAAACCAACACAAGACAGTAAGAAAATACAAAAATACCTAAAAGGGCACTATAATGATAAAAAAAAAAGTTTCTAACCCCAACCCATAAGCCTCAACATAAGCCTTGTACACACCTTTTAAGGTGTTCTAGTTAACATCCGTCATTAAATGAGAAGCTACATTCTGCACCATTTTCAATTTCCACATTACTTAAAACCTTTTTAGGAAGAAGCTAACAATCATACAACCCCCAAAGAGGACAAACACACGAATAACGAAGTTAGCATTAAAGAGCAAAGGCTGTATTTCTGAACTTGCTTTTAACTGCTGGGAAGTATTTTCACGAAGGGGACCTTTATAGCGCGCACAATGCAAATTCTAAACCATTTTTATGAGTAACAATTTTACCTTCTACCCACTGGAGTATTCCAGACACTATTTTTTTGTAAATGTTTATTATGGCTCACAAGCATTATGCCAAACTCATATAGGATGAGGTTAAGTCTTGTGTCTCATCCAAAAAATAAAGTTTTGGGAGACAGATTATAAATTGTCAACAAGAAGTTTTCATTTGGCTGCATCTGCATGTAATATATTCTCTTATTTAAGCCTGCCACAATATCATCCGAGGCGACCAGGTGGATGGGCCTGTGCTTCAATGTCACCAAAAGCGCCTCCCTGCACAACGACGGCAGGCAGAAAAGCCGCGTCCTGGACTCCACCCTCATGATCCAGGGCCAGGCGATGAAGCACCTGCGCGACAGCGAGGCCTACTGCCACCTGGGGATGCCCACCAGCCACCGGGCCAGGCAGACGCTGGAGGAGACCATCACCGGGATCACGCAGGATGCCCACAAGCTGGACTCATCCCTGCTGGCCCCCTGGCAGAAGACAGACGCAGCGAACACCCTCCTTATCCCCCGCGTCACGTTCGTCCCGAGAGGCGCAGCGTTCCCCAAGACCCCCCTCAAGAAGACAGACACTGCGATCTGGCGGCTGCTCAAGAACTGTGGGTCAGCAACGAGGTCCTGCACATCCCCTACCAGCAGGGGGGTGCCAACATCCCCCACATGGGAGACCTCAACATCGCAGTGGTCACCCATGCCTTCCGCCTCCTGACCTGCCCGGATGCGATGGTAAATACCATCGCTGCCAGCACCCTCGAGGAGACTGCCCACAAGAGGATCGCAAGGCAGCCGACCAGACAAGATTCGGCCACCTTCCTCAGCGGCTCACTGGAGGGCGAGTTCGGCAGAGATGGCGGGGACTTTGCCTCACTGTGGAGCCGAGCCCACAATGCCACGCGCCTTGGGAACCGCATCGGCTGTGCCTGGACCTAGACTGAGGAGCGCCGGGAACATCCTGCGTGCCTGCCGCGTCTCCTGCCGCTACACCAAGCTGATGCACTGCCTCATGGTGTCCAACACCATCCGTTGGTCCCGCAACATCTACGTGGAACACATCACAGGCCACCACTAGTACTCCAACCCCACTAGACGAGCTGGACCAGACAAGGAGGAGACTGCCTGAACCACCCCCCTCCTCCATGCCAGACGGACCCTCCCTTCACTCAGAGAGGCTTCTTTGACCACGGACGACCCCACTCTACCCAAAGAGGACCCCCACGATGAGATTGTATATGGACTGAGGCACTTCCTCCGAACCACTTCCTCCATGATTGCGGACAATTGTAATGGGTTTGTGGGTATCTATTTCCTTTCTCTCTCAGCATTGCGAACCCCCTCCCTCCCCTTCCCCCGTCCCCCACTCCCAGGCTTAGTTGGCTAACTTTGTATCTCCTGTAACCTAGTTGCGTTCCCCTCCTCACCCCCATCCCTCTATTGTTAGTCCCTCGCTTGGGCGCTCTGTATTTCCCTATCAGCTTTGTCATCTTTTTTCTGGATTCCCAATCCTAAATACTCTCTTATTTAAGCCTGCCACAAAATTGCATCCAATCCTTAGTTATGCACTCTTCTCAGATGGACTATTTACCTGGACACAAAGCAGCTAGCCCTCAGGAAAATTCAACTAGCACAAAAAATGGAAATGCATCTTCTCAGCACACTGCACCTATAGTATATTAAATAAAAATAAAATGAAAAATAAATGTTCCTCTGCAATAATCCCACAGGACGTGGAGGAGAAATTCAAGCAACAGTTTCTAAACATGATATTGGTAAGTTACTTAGACTCTACCTGCTGTGTAAGAACAGCAAGCCCACGCTATCAAACATAAGAGTGACTTCTGACAGTACCTAACATTATCAGCAAGGACTGCTAGATATCCACCATGTTAGTCAGAATAAGTCCATAGAACAAGACAGCTGGAAAGCAGACTAAAAGAAAAGTTTTAAAAAATTCATCTCCACTTCCCTGAGGCTTGTGCAAAGACAGCAGACAAATTCAAGGCCTTCTCAAAAATATTTTCCAAATCTCTGCCAACATGGACCTGTTTTTCAGCCTGACTTCCACTTTGCTAATTAGCAACCAAACCTTGATGTACTAAAACAAAAGTCGAACCCTATAAACTTAGGGAGTCACTGTTATTTAGTAACCATAAACTGATCACTGACAGCCAGACAGAACAGAGGTCTCTTATACATGTGGTCACACCAAATCCACTGAGAACCATTCCAATCTTGGATTCTGAAATTCAGTCAGGACAGAATCTTGCTTAGACACTGATGCCACAGTCACAAGAGAGCTCTAATTTGACTGAGGTTTTTTTCTAAGAATGAGGAAGAAGTGTTGGAATAAATGACTACTGAATACATTATAGTTCAGAGGTATACTATATTTACCCACCAACAACCCAGACTAGTTCTACCATAGTCTTAGAGCTGAGAGAACTTCAAAGAAAGTCAAACCTGTTGACCTCCACCACAGACTCCAAGTAGGTTAAACTTTCATCAGTATCCCAGGTTTCTCCAAAATGTTTTAATGCTTAAGCTTATTATTAAATCAGGAAAGCCAAAGGGTGATTCATAGATTTCACAGACATCAGGGCTGGAAGGGACCTCGGAAGATCATCGAGTCCAACCCCCAACCCTTGAACTGACCTGAGAACAGAGCCCGTCTCTACGTATACCTCCTCTAAGGCCAAAATTATGAAGTCTACTGCTTCTGTGAATTTAGAAGCTAATAATTAACGGCAAACATCTGCATGAAATTGGAAATCATCCAGAACCAACAACCTGAATTACTTCACCTCCAAGCCAAGAACTGGAACATGCTCACCAGTCAGCAGGCAGGAAACCACCTCTGATGTAATGTACTCACTAAGTAATATCCCCTAGCATGCTGAATGTACTAATGCTAGCGAGTGGTGCTGTAAGGCTACATAAAATGCAATGCTCCAATTCCAAATACTGCATCCAAGCAACTGACCGACCAATAAAGGATGGATGGCCTGGCAGCAGGATATAGTTGAGATTCATTTCCGTAGCTTAAAAGTACGTAATGAAACATATAACATTGATAAAAACTGCATAGCCTCTTCCCTCATCTTTTATATGAAGTCTTCCAAGATTTAAACTGCATCCTCTTCAGGGCTTATATTATTACCCTGTGCAGGTATGGGTGAATGAAAATACATGTGATTACAGTGTCTGGCACACTGTGCCCATCAGATAACAAATAATAATGTAACCTAGGGGTCATATTAGCATTAACCTGAGGACTCTGAAAGAAACGACCACGACAGTCTTGAGATAAACATGTTTTTGCAACACCTTTCCATTTAGGAATACAAACACTAAATTGCTTGATTAAAGGGTTCCTATCCTCCCTGAGATTAAAGGAAGTAAAAAATCACCACCAGCATGCTCCCAAAGTTAAACGCTTTGCTTTTACAGTAAACTAAAAACACATTAATTCTCAGAAGTGGAAAAACCAATCTTAGCTAGGTTGTCTGGTGATGTTGCTGCTTTACTCAAATTCATCAGAAGGCAAAAGTTCAAATTTTCGCTGCTAGCTATCAGCCAGACTGAAAATAAAAGACCCTGAAGTGGCCATTGTTCATCACTCTCATCACAAAATATCTACTTGAGCTCCTTATGCTGACAGGTGCTTTCCCCCTCCCATGCTGAATGATACCACACCACAAAAAATGCACTAATGAGGCATGTAGGTTAATTAAGTTGAACTAGAAATGCATTTCACTGTATTCAGTTCTTTGGAAAAATAATAAACTTCTATAGAATACAAACCCTACCTTTTAATACTAAAAAGAGCTTAGACCCAAAAAAACCCGTAAAAAACATGAATTTGAGTCCTGGTCCCTGCAACACAAATAAGGCTCAGATTTGCTTTTATGTAATTCTTATTTTATCCATCCCTCCCCAGGGCAAATCTCCAAATTTCAAATCTTTAATAAATTAAAAGTCATTTAGACAAGCCATTGTAATGAGAGTACAAGATATACAAAGAAGAAAAAACCATTTGGCTTGCACAGGTCCAGAAGAAAATCACTACGTTCTCCTGGACTCCATAGACAACCAACATCCCTAAAAACAACCTCTACTCTACAGCTTCCCTGTTACCATCCCACTGAAGATGCACACTGAATTATGACTGTCCAGCTTACCAGTACCAGTAGGTAACTTCTCGCATAAGGGCTAAAAAACCCTTGAGGAGTAATAACTGCTCGCTTACATAAAGACACTAACAATGCAGAGTGAAAATGAACCTAATACACACACACAGGATTTTGCAAAAGAAAAGGTATATGTGGTCAACTCACAAGATGAAAGCTAATACTCCTCAAACTAATCTAGTAATGGTGGCCTAAATTCAATGAAATAATGTTGCATTTTGTCACCATGAGTCCTGACCATCCACAGTGAAGTTACTCAGTCCACTAAGTAAACAAAAATTTCTTCACAATAGCTATAAAATTAGATTAACTCAGCAGAAAGAGGCAGCTTGGATCCATCACATTTCCAACTACTATGTGCAATTCCCTTTCAAGATACTTTATGGACACAGTGATAGAAAAGGTAACTGTTGTTCTTTCACATCCACTACACCTACTACATATGACTTTAGAAATGCTCAGTGCTAACTGACCCTTCCTAGAACCTGGACTTTTGCCATTTACTTCCTACATTTTACTTGCCAGAGGCTCTCAGCATAACAGTGACCTGTACTAGGAATCATGAGAGCAATGGTCAGGGACAGGAAACAGTCTCATGATGGAGTATCCAGATGATCATCAGAGAAAGCCTCTATTTTCTGTAAAGGCACCAGAAAAAACAATTCTACCCCTAACAGTGGCCACAGATATATATTATTCCATAGTAATTGCCACAAAGGAACATATCCATATTCCCTCTAGTTCCATACCCTGACAGCTGTTGGAAGCTTCAGAAAAAAGGTGCTACTGACCCTGCCATAAAGGGCAGATGGGCATAACCTGTTCCCTAGTAAAATTTCACTATAATCTCATACAGTTAAAAAGCTGGTTTAAACCCTGAAATACAAGGGTTTTTCACTCTTTTCTAATACTGTTTTTGTAAGTATTAACAATTATAAATTGATACAAATATCCAATCCCTCTTTGACTCTTACTGAATTCTTAATGACACTTTATTTACCATGTGTCTTTCTAATTTTACAACACTAGACATTCTTCAAGTGCCATACTGCAGAATCTGCATGCTAACAAGGATTCCAGTCCTTTTACTGTCCTCTGCCTCTGGACTCTTCATAAAGCTACAGAATGCAAAAACTTCTTGCTCTGTTCCCCTCCCAAGTTGCCAATCAATCCCAACCACTCTTTCAGCAGCTTGCTCACATCACCTCCTAGCTTGGTGATAACAGCTTAGTAGGAAAAATTTCACTTTAAATTAAATGTTTGCTAAGCTCAATGATAAATAACCTTGGTCAGGGGTCTCCATGAATGCAGAATTAAAAAAAAAGATAGAAACAGAAGGAGACAGCTTACAGACATTGAGAAAAACACAATAATTTTGTTGTGGTATCGGTCAGATTAGGAAATTAAGTTATAAAGGCTATAACCCAGCAAACATTAAAAAATCCCCAATATAAACCTGTTTACTATGTCTACAGAAGACAGATCGGAGAGGCCATGGCAAATGAGAATTATGAAGACTAGGAACAAATTATATTCATTTGGAGCATGCCAGTACTTTCTCACCTCAAATTCAATACCTAAAAAAAGTGCAAACACATTTAGTCTTCTTAAAAGCAACCACTTAGAAGCTGCAATTTAGATAATGCAAAAACATGTTTGTCATCCTATTCTTAAACATAGTTAGTGAACACACAACTATGTCAAATCTGCCAGTATCAATCTTCTTCACTCCACCCCCCTCAATAATGTAACATTATCCAATCATGACTACCACCATAAACTCTTCCATCTGAAAACTTCTGTATCCTATTCTGGGGAACAACAGTAGTAAAAACTTAATACAGACAATACAGGATATTATTACAGACCCATTAAAGTAATCCTTGCAATATTTACAAATGGTTATAGTTTACCCTATGCAGCCTCCATTTACACACTTTTGTTCTAAAATTGTATACAAGCCTCCCACATTAAAAACTTTATTCAGCCAGACCTCACAACAACTTTATGCATTATTAATATCATACGTTATGGCATAAAATTATTTTGTTTGATAGTCATTTTATATGCTTCTCGTCTTTCCAGTGCTAGAGATCTAGACAGTTTATACTTGATAGGCTGCTCACAAATTATATCCTTCTGCTGTTTGTAGGTTGGATCTTCTGCCCACACAGATTTCATTTTATCATCAGACTGTTTAATTGTGCACTTATAAAAATGTCATCCTAGTCATAAAAGACGAATCAAACAGCACTGTCTTGAAGTTTTCTGTACAAATTGTGACAAGATTCAGATACAGTAATACTAATATGTCAGTAGAGCAAAAATCAAAACTGAGAACATCAGTTGCAAAATCAGACTAATACCTATAAGATGTTGTGTTAAACAGCAATTGACCATATAATTTTTCCAAAACACTTGTTGAAACAGTTATACTTTTCATTATTATAAATTGCTACTTACGTATACTGCATTTAATAATAATGATAAAAAAGGTATTTTTGGAAGGTTGGAGCGAAACTATTATCTGTTATTTTAAAAATGGCAGATAGAACACATTGAGTTATTAAAATCTATCAATAATTTAAGTTTCATTAGATACACATGCATGTACAAATCCTTCCGCATTCTGTGCGCTCCACTAGCCTCTGCTCAGGCCTGCGTACAAAAATAAGTCCACTTGCCAAGTATCCCGAGAAAAGAGACTGAAGTTCTTTAGAATACATTATTTGAATCACAAATGACATATGCAAATATCCTTATGCATTTAACTACGTGTCACATTTTTCATCACAAATCCCATCACAGTCTTTGTGTGTGTTATTTTGCATTTGTTTGTGCAAGTTAAACAGGTTCAATCTGTGTGTCAGTTATTGCTGCTGTAGCTGAAGACAGTGCTGTTGTGCTAAAGGACACTCTGCTTCAGATGTGAAGATGAAAACCCTTAAAAAATAAGTGTCTATTTAGAATGTATATATAGTACCAATGAGCTAAACAGATGGGATTGTGTTTTTAACTTTGCTGAAAATACTGAAATAAAGTAATGGGCATAATCTATGTAACTGAAAATAAATACTGTGAAAAAGTCTCTTATAAGAGAGAGTCCCCACTCGAGTTTGTACCTGTTACAGACTCCTACATTACTAATGGTCTGCACCTTGCTGACATCCAATGTCCTGCCAACAGTTACATTTCTGCTCTTCACAGACATCAGGTAATCTGCACGTGGATATCCCATACTAGTTCAAGAGTAAGTATGTATGCCAAGCTATACAAGAATATTTTCTACCAATTGTCAAGAAATACCTCATGAATCTCTGTACTTAAAGAAGTGTTATCAGCCCAGCACAATCTGGTCAGGAGAAAATTCACCTGCTAACATGGATCATCCATTTATCAGCTTGGGCCCCAATCCTGCAATCTGATCCAAGTGGGCAGATCCCTATGCCCATGAGAAGCCCTGATGACTTCAGTGGGCCTTTACTGGGGCATACACATCCAGCTATGCAGATCAGATTGCAAGCTAAGGGCCTTGTGCTCTACGTTCTCGCTAATGTGTGGCAATCTGAGAGGGCAGCTATCACTAAAAGGCCAGTCAAATTAAATATATATATTTTAAAGAAAGCATTGCTATTCTTATGTTACTAATAAGTTAGGTTATTTCAACTGATAGCATTCTTTTAAATTTAATTTTCAACTCTTACCCTGCTCATTTAATTTTAGCATTTCACTCTGGACAATGAAAAGAGACAAAGCAGTTTCACTTTCAGGTTCTTCAGGACAATCGCATTACACACAACTAGCAACCACTACAGGATAATATTTAAAACCACATGGACAACTTGTCATTAATTCTCATTATAATTACACAAAAACACTGTTCATAATATTAGGACCAGGATATGGGGTTTTTGTTTTGTTTTTTTACAATACTTAACCAAAACTAAATAAAGTCTAATCTACTTGAAAACATTTTTCCTAACATGAACTAGAGTTATGGTCTGTTTTGCAAGCTACTCCAAAAAGGCACTGTCTAATGGGTCAACTGGTGATATTTACAATGGAGCAACAGCACACTTCATATTCTTCATGGGGGGAAGACAGGAGGGGGGGAAATTACAAAGAAACACATGAGATTTCAAGTAGAAACAAACTGTTGATTCTATCACATTTTTCCCTCCTCACTGGAAAAGTGACAAGGGCCAACCTTTCATCCCTAAAACTTGGCTTTTAGAGGTTTTTGTTGGGGTTTTTTTTCCTTTTTAAACTGACTTGACACAAAAAGCTGACAACTGAATCCAGCCCTTCACCATTTCCAAATTTACCTCATCAAATCTGTAGTGCCTGGATCATGGGCAGGCACTACCTGGAATATAAGCGACATTCTTTTGCCTGTGTGGGCATAATATTTTACTTGGATAAAGCATATCCATAACACTGCCTTAATGCATCATTAACATTTTTGGCCAAACAGCGGTTCCAAAACTAGAGGTAGCATTTTTCTACATAGATAAAGACTACAATTTTTTTTCTAGAATAAAGTGCCATGGACCATATAAGTAAGTATATTTACAGACATACCATCCCCTAGAGAGTGAAAGTGTCTGAAAAGTATCACTTTAGTATTTTGACTTAAAAGCTCATTCATTTATTTCCACGATTGGCCCACAACACAACTTTTTGCCTTCTACAGGAATTACTTTTCTTCCCAATATTTTTCCAATACAGATTATAGTCATTGTGCTCCCTCAGCAACTGCTTAGACATTCATAACTTAACAATCTCAGTATTCATTATATTAGACTCTTTCCATGAAAGTAAACTTAAACCTATTTGCAGGATCAGGGACTATATATGCAATGGGTAGAGATTAAAATGAAATATATATAATTAAGCAATCAAAACCGATAATGCCAAAAATAAAGATGATACATACACCTGTTGTCTCATGCTTTTGTCCGAGGGGCTAAGGGCAGAAAATTTGCATGCTATATTTAATACCTAAATGCAGAAGACTGGCCTCTATTTTCGTTCCATACAGCGACACCAGTTAGCTAACTGGGTGTATTTTTTGAGGGTGTATTTTAGAACAGGCACATGTGCCCAGAAACAACTGGGAGGAAAGTGCTTTTAGAAACTCATTAAATAAATAGGCCTTGAACTTATTTATTTTTTAAATAAGTAAACAGGCTGCGCACTCTTCCTAATAAAGTCCACATGAAGGATGTTTCAGAGAAGGGAGGAGACCGAATCTGCGGAGTTAATTTTATAATGTCCCCCCCCATTATCCATGAATATTACTGTTCATCTCTGCTAGGAAACCACTGGCATTTTGGACGCTGGGCCCATAGTTTTCATGCAGAGGCAGCATTAGGGGAGGGCAAACCGGGCAGCCCCGCACTTTAGGGCCCCCAAAACTTTTGCAACAAATGTCCAATGTGCTTATAGGGCATCAAAATTCAGCCTCTAAGGGGCCCCAAATGACTCTCTTGCCCAGGGTCCCAACACTGCCGGACCCTTGCAAAGGCCATCTGGTCGACTACAGATTCCCAGGGCCAACACCGCTGACAGGTGTCCCTGGGAGCTCTCTCTCTGCTTTTCTGGGATATAAAACCTTTCCCATTTTTTTTTCCCCTGAGGCTGTAATGGTTCATAAGTCCCTCTCATCTGACCTCCTCTCTGACTTAGGGCTATGGAGAAGCGGGAGGATGCCCATCGGCCTCCTCCTCCTCCCCTCCCCACCTGCAGAGAGCTGAGCCCGGCTGGCACAGAAAAGTTAAAAAAAAGAAATCAATCGATAAAAATACCCGCAGAGCTTGGGGGGGGGGGGGGACACCGGCCGAGTGCCGTCCGTTTCTAAATGCCACGACACGGACCCCCGAGGCAGGAGGCTTCTGCAAAAAAAATAAATCGAGAAATAAAATCTGTAAAAAAAAAACCCAAAACCCCAGAAAAACCAAAACAGAGAAATGGGGCCGGGAGGCAACTCGTCCCCCTTCCTTCAACTCGCAGCCCCGGCCCCTGCGCGGAGTTAGTGCGTGTGTTTGGGGCGGGGGAAAAACCCCCGAGCCCTGAGGCGGGGCGTCGGGCGCCCAAGTTTGACAGGGGCGCGGCCCGGACAATAGCTGGACCGCCCGCCGCCCCCTCCCGCCCTTTGTGCCGTCCGTCAGTCCGTCCACCCGTGTGCGGCTGTCAGCCGGCAAGGCCTGCAGCCCCGCCCGCCCGCGGCCTCCTCGCCCGCGGCTCTGAGGAGAGTCGGGCCGAGCCGGGCCGCAGCGCGGGGGGGACAGGCCCAGGCCTCGGCCCGCAATCTCCCCCGCTGCTTACCGGCGGGCGCGGAGAAGGGGCGGCGCTCAGGGTCCACGGGCCGCGGCGCCGGGCATGGCGGGGCCTGAGGGAAAGTTCGGCGGTGGCGGCGGCGGCGGCGACTCCTTCCTGCTCGGCTCGCGCAGCACCTCCGCCTCCGCCTCCGCCTGGCGGCGACAAGACGGGCGGCCAGAGCGCCGCCGCGCGCAGGGCAGCCTGGGAAGCGCCGGAGGACCCGGCGCCGCGACTGGAGGTCAGTTCCGGGGTGGAAGGAGGTTAACGGCGCCACAGCAACCGCGAACCGCGGGTCGGGTAGAGACCACCCCGCTTCCCGAGGGGGAAATGACCGTCGGGGCTGAAAAGCCGGGGGGGGGTGGGGGCGGAATGCGGATAAGTCTACAAATCAGTCTTCTTTACTTTCTGTCGCTCCAAAATGCAGGTAATGAAACAAATAAGCCTTCTTCTTTACTTCATATCGCTCCTTATAACTCACAAATGCAGACACTGATATAAATAAGCCTTCTTTACTTTATATCGTGCCAAAATGCAGATAATGAGGCAAATAAGCCTTCTTTACTTCATATTGCTCCTTACAACTCAAAAATGCAGGTATTGATATAAATAAGCCTCCTTTACAGGCAGTCCTCAAACATATGACACCATGGGTTCCTGAAAACCACATCTTAAGTCGAAACGTAATTTGGAAATGTCATAACTGGTTATCCCATAAGCGATAAATGGGGGACTGGTTCCTGAAATTGGTTCCAGTCATGAAACTGGAAGTTCACTTCCAGCTTTGCTACTGGCTCAGTGATGGGCTGCTGAGGGACATACACAGGCCCCCCGCCCCAGTCAGCGATCAGCTGCTGAGGGCCTCCTTCCCTCCCGTCAATAATCTGGTGCCCCCCCAGACTCAGGAGTCAGGAGGCACCAGTCGTCCATGATTATAGATGAGTAATATAATTACACTAATGCATTCATATTGTAAATAGCAATCATATTGATTTGGAAGGACTTCTTTGAGGTGACTTAGCTGGACTTTTTGAAGGGCTCTTGGCTGGAGTCTTCGCTACAGGTTTTTCTGGAGTCTCATCTGCTTTCTTAAAGAAACTGTCCAAGGATATCTGTCCAAACTTTCTCCAGGGAGATAGGCAATGCAGCGAACCCATTTGCTGACCATGGTGTGGCGTTGCATCAAGCATTGTAAAGTCGAAACTGATGTCAGAAAGTCAAAGCGGTGTCAATTTATAAATGTTGCAAGTGCAAAATGTTGTAAGTAGAGGACTGCCTGTACTTTATATTGCTCCCTGTAACTCAAAAATGTAGATAATTATACAAATAAGCCTTCTTCTTTAGTTGATCTTGCCCTCCATCACTCGCCAGTGAAGCCTTGTTTTATTTAGAGGTGAGCAGCTTAAAAAGTGCTGGTGGCATCCTTCCTGGTCAGACAGATCACTAGGTCTCTTGGCGAGGACCAGGAAAAGGTCAACCAGGAAGTCCTGGGGCTGTGGATGAGGGGCACATAAACAAAAAGGGTGCATGGAGTCGCTGATAGGAGGTATTGGAAGAGGCTGCAGCCTGGCAGGCGCCAGGGTCTTCCTCTGCTCGCAGAAGGGGGAGGAGGTCTGTGAAGCCTCCAGGACTCGGGGTGTTACCAACAAGGAGTTGCAGGCTTGGGCCATCTACCACCCCACCTCAGGGAGGCACCAGCCAGCCCCAGGGCCTGGAACCTTGCAGGAGTCATGACTGTAGGAGGTAGATGCTGAGGGTAGGCAGAGGGGCAGCCACACATTCATACCTATTTGATGCGTTGAAGGGAGGATGTAGACCAGTGCCCACCAAGAAACTAACCTCTCCCTTAATGAAGGAGACCACCATGGGCACCTCCACTGATGTCTTGGGACAAATTAAAAAAGAAGATGGAGAAGGATGGGAGCAAGGTACCCAGTTCTTAACCAAGGAGAGAAGAATACATCGGACAGGGAGCCCGTGGACACCGATGGTGAAACTCTGCCTGGAGAAGTAAGTGAAAGGAAGACAGCCTCACCTGTGTGCCCCCTTGCTGGAGCCTTCTTCAGGAGACCTGGACAAAACACAGAGCCTGTTGCTGGTGTCAAGTCTATACCTGTTAAAGAAATTTAAGCTGGGAGAGAGGCAGCACAACATCAAGTCAGATGAGCTCATACAGTACCTTCCTATGCACACACTCCTGGAAGCTATCTTATTTCAAGCCTTTATTTTCTGTTAAGCATTTTTTTTTCCCAGTGGAGGCAGGGGAGCCAAGGCAAAGGCAAATCCTGAACAAAGACAGTATGAAAAGGGAATGCCAGTTAGAAAAGGAATCCCAAACTCCACAGGTGAAACAGTCAAAGCTGAGACTTCTTATTCCACCTGGCAGCTGCTTCAAAAGCTCAGATGCGCCACTTTTGCTTGCTGTTTGTTTTTTGTTTTTTTTCAGAGAAAGTCTTTTTAATTGGTTACTGTGGTCTCCTTTACACTCTTTGTTTTGATAGCAGAGAGGGATATGGTGTGGGGATGGGTTTTTGTGAGAAATAAAGAAAATAAGAGTACGGAGGACATTAGAAACCTTGATTTGCAAAAAGAATGTGTAACATCACTTGGATCCTTTTCCACAGTTATTGCTACAACTTCTGTCTATTCTAGTCTGCATTCTAGATTGTAAGCTCTTTCAGGTGGTGCTGAGTTAATTTTTTCAGTGTCTAACAGAATGGGCTCAGGTGCAGTTGGGTCACAGGTTACAATAGTACTAAATATTTAAATGTCTAAATGGTAAGTTTTTAGTAGGATAAGATTTAATGTTATATCAAGAATAAAATTGGAATGAATACCAAGCAGTGCATTTCAGTCTAATAAATCATTTGACATCTTTCCATCTAGTTATTGAACACTACTACATTTAATTGTCCTTTAAGTTAAAGTGCATACTCCAACTCCAGCAGAAGCTGGAGGCTTGATGAAAGAAATACCATGTGAAAGTCTAGTAATTCTGGTGAGCGGTCACTACCATGGTGAGTACTGGCCTTAACCGATGAAGATGTTCTGCAGTATTTTTGTATATTTTGTGCTGACATCAGGCTGTAAGCAGTTTTCAAAATCACTGTGGGAAGAATCTTCCAAAACCTGCAAAATGAACCTTGACAAACCCACATGCACGCACAAGCATTGGGGTATTTCTGCAGCTGAATTGGCTGTGTACACATTTCTGTCTGTCCCCATGTTTCCACCCCTTTTCAGCAGCACATTTCCATATTTTGAACAGGTGGCATTCATATGCTGCTCCAAATAAAGTCCCAGCCTACTTTAACACACAAGTGACTTCAACTTATGTATATTTGCTTAAAATTAAGCATGTGTATAAGTGTTTGTCTGACTAGGACCCACAGCTGTACAAGCTGCATACGGTCACACTAACCAGCATCATAGCATTTTGCCTAATGAATCATTTAAGTAATATACAGCAGAATTTACATTTTCTACCCAAGTTCAACTGTCTTACCTGATCTCCCCCTCTGCCCCTCTCTCAGACCCTAGTACACCTGCACAATGAGTCAGGAATACTTTTGGCTTTATGAAGTTTCCAATCTCTGTGAATACTAGTGCCCGGTCTCCATATACAGAATGATTCTGCCGTCTCGTTACAGTGTAAATTAAGAAAAAAATTATCAATGAAATGAAGACATATTTTGAGGGTTTGTATGTTGTATTGACTTTGCATGCAGAGGTTTATTTGGCATGTTCAGAATAATTGAATTTTGACCTTGATCGGTTAGAGTTAATAAAATTCAAGTATGTTGCAAGCAGTCATTTACATTTTGTTCAAATAAAATAAAAGTTGACCAGCTTGTAGAACTAAACAGGAGATTATTTGAAGTTCTAAAAATAGTTTCAGAAACTAAGACAAAGTGTACATTTACACTTTTTTCCTTCAGGGACAATTATCTTTATATCTGCTTTTTTTACTGTCAGAAATTTCTCTCTCATTAAGTGTGAATTGGGAAACTCAGTACTGCCAGTCTTACTTTAAAATGATGCACTGAGGGATTACTGGTTTTCTGCATGGTGAGCACAACATTTTCTTCAAGGATGCGCGAGCTTGAATCTGTTTATCAAAACAACTAACGGTATAATTTGAGGAAGAAGGATGGTCTTATATTTAGAACACAGAACTGAGAGTCAGCAAATTTGGGTCTTGTTCCTTTCTCCTCCCCAACTCTTTCTGTACCATATCCATCAAGATGCTTACACCCCTAATTTTCAAGCACCTGCATCTACCTTACTTTTGTGGGGAGGGGACTTTTTTTTTCCAGCAGTGCTGAGCACCTCTGTCTTTGAGAATCTGGAGGTGACTCAACTCTTCTAAATATCAGAACATAGACCTAGCAAGCTGGACACCCAAAAAGCAAGGCACCTGGAATTAGTCAGCATGCAAGACACTGGGCCTTCTCTGCATTACTACTCCCACACTTTAAAAATGGGCAGGATAATAATTACTTTGGCCAAGGCATTGTGAGATTTAGGTTATCAATGCTGTACAGCTCTGAAATGGAAGATATTGGAGAATTAAAGAATAATGAATATACATAAAACCTGTCATTATCACTGAATGCAGCATCTTGGAAAAGTTCAGAATTTACTTATTCCTCCCCCCCCCCCCCCGTACCCGTTTCCTGAGGCCAGAGAGCTTGTTTTCCATAGGGAAAGAAATCAACATTTTCCACCTAAAGAACTCTGAATTTCAGAAGCTCTCCACTCCTGAGCAGTCTGCAACAACAAACCAATGTGCACACACGTGGGAGGAAACAGATTTCAGTTTCATATTTTCAAGGGGGTTAAAACAACAGCAAGTAATTTTAAAAAAAAAATGCTATGCCCTTTTTCTGAAGTCTCTACTGACAAATATAGGAAGCAGAAGTAGGAGCTTTAACAAAAAAGCGTTGGGAATCTTTGAAGAATATTAACAAATCTGAAATCCAGGAAGACATCGCCTCTTAAAGTCAGACTGTTGTGATTATCTCGTCTCACCTCCCACATAACAAAGCAAAGAACTAGTAATTTCTGCATCCAGGTCATATCATCTGGTTGAGCTTGAGAGAGACAGGTACTAGTTTCAAGTGAGAGTAGTCAAACAATAGATAAGTAACCTTTGTTAAAATTAAATTGCACCACCATTTTAGTTTTAATTTGTCTGTCCTCTTTTCATTATATTTTTTTACTGGCTAAATAAAGTGCTCCTTTAGTCACCTGTCAATCTTCTTTCTTGGGTAAACTAAATAGACTCAGCTTCTTAAGTCATATTTTCCAGACCTTGCATCGTTCTTGTAGCTCTTCTCTGATCCCTTTCCCGTTTTTCAGCATTTTTATTTTGATTATTGAAGTGTGGACACCAGAACATGATAGTGAGACCGTTACGGAAATACTAACACAAATACAGATGTTGTGCCCCTGAATGCTTTCTTGACTATTCCTCTGCTTACAAAAAAAATTATGTTAGCCCTTTTACCTACAGCAAGCTTTTGGTATGCTGTTTGGGGTTGTTCCACCGACTTCCTCTGTAACAGCTCAAGTTATTTATTCTCTTTTCCATGTGTCATTTCCCCCTCTTCTCCTCGCAAAACGGGAAGGAAACTTACCTGTTGTCTTCTCTTCTCTCAGTCATGTTACGAGTCATAGTTAACCATCTCAGTCCTCCAGATATGCAGTCCTACCTTCACACAGCTGAAGGATTCACACGTGTAAGTATTTGCAGGATCAGGGTTAGTGAAGATGCAATAGTTACTTGAAAGTGAAGTAGTTTGGAATTTTTCTTATTATTTAGCATGGCTGTAAAGCACTCAGAAATACCAGGCTAAAAAAACATCAAGGTGGAGAGTTCATGTTACTAATTCAAGGGTAGAAAATATTACAAGGATTTTGCAGTTCTCTCTATCACAAGCATTATGAACATAACTAATTCAAAGATAAATTTCAATTAAAAAAAAAAACCCAGACACCAATTCTAGCTTTGTGGTACTAGAGCAGATTCTGATTTTTCAAAGAGATATCAGGTGTGTGTAATAACCTCTTGTCATTCTCCTCCCCCCACTCCCAAATATTGGCATAGAGTGCCCCTGGTTGTCTTGTGAATGTCAGCTTGGAAATGCTTGTATAAATGTAGGTCAAAAACCATGTCTGTAGGTGGACACTGTAGTCATCATCAAGAATGAGCCCAGAATTGACTTGGGTTGGGAGGATCATGTAAAACCTGGCTTTTAGTCAAGTTGCCTGGCCCCAGCAAAAATGGAGTTTGCCACTTACTGGGCCTCACAATGGATTTATAGTTTGTTCAAAAAATCTGGGCTTAGTTCATCCAGGTGTTTAATTGGGATGTCAGTATTGTTTTAAAAAATATTAGTTTAATCTCCTTTAATTATATCAGTTAAACGATTAACTGATAACACAGCAGCTCGAACACAGCTGCTTTTGAGAGTCACTTCTGGCTCCCTGGGCCCTTTGAGGAGAGTAGACAAGCCCAGCCAAATGATATAGCCCATGTGAAGTCCTGCTCTGGGAGGGAGGGAGCACCTGTTTTCCTCTTATGTTATGGGTACTAGTCCAGATAGGGCACTGCGCAGCTTCCCTTCCCCCATTCCCTGCCAGACTGCGCCCGTCCTGAACTAAAAGATAACCAGTAAGCTAGCCGGTTATCATTGCACTTATCGGTTAATCAATTAATCATTTAACCTTTCACATCACTAGTGCTCAAGCACATGCTTATTTTTAAACAAGTACAAAGTTTCAATGAATTCAGGAGAAGCGCAGTATCATTAGGCTACTGTGCACTAGTGCCACCTAAAAGACATTCACTAGCTGTACTGCACAGTAACTCTGTACTGTACATTTATTTAGTACTTGCCAATACAAATACTAAATAAATGCGCAGTAATGTCTCGTGTAAACACGCCCACTGGGAGTAAAATGACTGGCTCAGAGGGGCTGGGATAAATAAAAGAAATTCCTCCTTGAAAAATTAATTTACCAGGAGGCATTCAGGGAATGATGGTTACCAAAAGAAGGATAATTCTCCTCCATTCAATTCAAAGGCTTCCTCTATGATAAACTGGGTTTTTAACCAATGCCTGATACACACATATCTGATAAAAAAAATAAACTCTTTCATCTGCCTGAATATTTGCTCAGGGTATAACTTTAATATCCCTGATTAATTTCTAGCCCAAATATTGTGTTTTTATATTAGATTTTCATTTATGACCGACTAGACCAAACTACAGTGACTCAGGATGGTTCTGTTTTTACCAGTGGACCAGGAATCAGTGATGTCACTGAGAATCATAAAACACACAGTAAAATTATTCTGACATTGATTAATCCAGAGAAACATGAACACAGAGCATGTCTGAATGAAGACTTCTGCACTTGATGCTTTAAACATACATAGCTGCTGGGGAAAATAAAGGTCAGATGGACAGTGTGTGTGTGTGTGTGTGTGTGTGTGTGTGTGTGTGTGTGTGTGTGTGTGTGTGTAAAAACGTCAGATGGACTGTGTGTGTGTGTGTGTGTGAGAAGGTCCCATGACTTTTCTCTTCCCTTCTAAAAACTTTTCTGATCCTGAGTATATATGTAGGAGGATATGATCCCACTTCCTACTAGTTAATGTTTCCATCAAACACATCTGGCCTGATTCATCTTCATTCCTATTATAACAGCATCCAAGCTTCAAGTATTTTATTCTCTCTCTAAACCTGGATCCAAAGATCTTGCAATATCCTGGACAAAATCATAGATAGGCTGACATCGGATGCAGTCAGTAGCAAAATAAAGGATAACTGCTAGTTCACATGGTTCCATCAGAAACAAACATCTTTCTTTCTTTTTTGATGAGACCTCAAGTTTGGGTTGTGCAAGTAAGCGTGTGAACATAAAAAACAGTTCTTTAAGGTATTTGATATAGTCCCACATGACATTCCAATTAAAAAAATGACACTACCAGTCTCCAGATGAAAAAATAAGTGTACAAGGCAAAGAGACATCAAAGGGGAGAAAATCTAAAAAAAATAATAGCAAGGGACTTCTTCCACATAGCCTAGTCAAAAGGCACAACAGGGCATCATTTGACAAGAGAGTTTTGCAACACTGCAGTTGCTTCTTAGAACGGCAGAAAAGTAGCAGATCAGGAAATAAACTATTCCTGATGGACGCTTAGGAATATTAAGCTGAATTAGCTGCAGGTATGAAGTGAAAGGGCATTAAAACCCCATGTAGACATTCTTTCAGCTTAACCCTTTTGGGGTTAACGAATGTGATCTAAGGTCTTTTTACCTCTGAGTGAATGAATCCACTGAGATTTAATGTCTGAATTAATGAACTTTCATTTCACACCTTTGGTTAATTTATCTCATCTTCCCTGAATGTCCCCACAGAGTGCCCTTAGCTGTAACACCTCAGTCTTCCATACATACACTCCTAGCAATACAAGTGAACTCCCATTGCACTATTCATAGATGTATATACTACTCGTATATATATATGTCTATATATCTATCTATATACAGCATACTAGCTACAGCATGTTTGCTTCCTTTCTGGATACTGTGTGTGTGGACTATAGTCCAGAGATAGCTCACTCCACTTTAAAAGTCAAGTCAACTACTTCTCAAAAAGGCCCTCTTCCTTGTGTAGACAAGCTCTAAACAATTCAATGGGCAGGTGGGGTTTAGGAAGGGAGACTTCAAGGAGAAGATCAGCCCAAAATCCCTGAAGTTAACAGATAGTTAAATCCTTAGGGAGGGGACATGGATCGTATTTAAATAAGAGCCTTGTGCATACTGCTGACCTGTAAGTAGGGCCTGGTTTAAATTGCGGGCCCAGTTTGCTAATATCATGGCAGGGGCTGCCGTTTTCACACCCAGATGGTAGCGCACTCTCCTCTCCCCACCCCCGATTGGCTGAGGGGGCAGGTTTAAAGCCAGGTTTAATTGCAGCAGCCTAGGCTTTGGGAGAAGGCCTCTGACCACTGCAAAAAAGCCCATGCCCTGTCCTCCTCCTCACTGGAAGAGGCAGGAACAGCAGTAGCGGGCATCTGGCTCATGTTTCTGACAGGCAGGGAGGACATCCCCTTTCCAAAAATGCCACTCTGCTCTGCTGAACTCCTGGCCAGTTGGCAGTGGATCTGACACATGCGTTCCCCCCCCAGCTCCTGGCCCAGGCAGCAAAACTGAGGCTCTGGGAGGAGCAAACAGCCGCTCCCCTACCCAGTGCCAGGGCCATGTGCCAAGGCAGCCCCCTGGCACCCCCACTCCCTATGCCCCAGTTTTCCTGCCTGGAGGATCAGACAGCCCCTCCTCTACCCATCCCCAAGCTCTCTCCTCCCCTATCCCTTTTGCAACCCCTTCCTCCTTCCCCTGGGCTGCTGGGCTTTTGCTGCTGGCTGGGGAAAGCTTCCCCCTCAGCTTGCAGCAGACATCTTGTTGCAACAAAAGGCCCTGCAAACTCCCCAGCAAGCGGCCACATCGTGGCATTTTGGTACAAATTGCATTTTTCTGATTTTCACAAAACATGCAAAATCGTGATTTAAATCAGGCCCTACCCATAAGGAAACGGAGAAGGAACAAACCAGTTTGTTTAGCTAAATAGCAAGTTTCACATAGAAAGGAAAAAATTGAACTACTTATACTTTACATGGGTGATGCTTAAAAGCGGTTCGTTTCTCTGGAGGCCACTAAAATCACAGACACACACTCATTAGATGGCACAAAAGGTATATTTGCAAATAGGGTCAGAGCAGAGTCAAAGACTCAGATTACTCCGAACCCACCAAGGAATTTTTGCAGGCTGTATGTATCTTTTTCCTCCTGGGCACGTGTGCAGAAACAGGAACTCTTACAGCTCACTTCCGTTTCATACAAGCATACATGTGGTTACATCACTACATATATCGCATGTATATCATAATTAACTTCTTAAGTATGCAGGGCGGAGAGGTAAATATGCATCAGCTAATTGAGCATGCTCAGAGACTACTATAGGTCACCAAGAGTTTAAACACCCCCCCCCCCTTTCAAGGACACAGTCAGTTGAATTCCAGCTTCTGTAATCTGCATGAGAAAGGCTAGGGAGAAGCTGGGGGAGAGTCTGCGATTTAGTATAAGAAGAGCTGTGGCAAGGCTGGGCAAGGAAAAAATTCCTTGGCAGTGTTTCTTTCTTATCAGGTGCAAGATGCAAGCTGTGCATTTCTAACAATACTCCATTTCTAACATGGGCTTAACTAAATTCATAGGAAGGGACTTATGGACCACAGAAGACAGCTTAAAGAAGGCATCCGTTTGATGTACAGCTGCTCACAAGTAAAAGCAAATTAAATGTTAACATATATAAAGACATGGGACAGGGAATAACACAGATGCCTTTACATAAATCAATGGTGCAGTTTTATCTGGAATGTTGTATTCAGTACTGGTCACCACAACTCAAAGAGGATATTGCAGAATTTAAAAGAACAAGAGTGACCAAGGGCATGGAAAACTCACCTGAAGACCAACTGGAAAGACTGGAATTATTTATTTTAAAAGGGAAGGACTGTGCAGGGACAGGATAAAAGGACATAGATAATGCCTGGGAGAAAGAAGATAAATCAGGGTCTTATGTTGTCATACTAGAAAGGACCATGATGTGAACTAATAAGCCTAAAGCTAGGAAATTGAAAACCAAGAAAATAATCAATACACTATTCAAATAATAATTAAAAT
Source organism: Crocodylus siamensis (assembly GCF_052110815.1). Taxonomy (NCBI): domain Eukaryota; kingdom Metazoa; phylum Chordata; order Crocodylia; family Crocodylidae; genus Crocodylus; species Crocodylus siamensis. Next base: position 236,745,010 of record NC_143398.1, on the reverse strand, counting down.
GTCACAGGAAATAAAAACAACTGAAGCCAAACATTTATTAAGCTTCAAAAAGTGATTGGATAGATATTTGCTATCAAGAATATTTAAAGTTATAAGGTAACATTTTTGGAAAGGATATTAAACCTTTTGCTTCAGGGTTTAAGCCAACTTCTTACTATTGGGAAGAGAACAGACCCAATGAGAGAGTGAAGGACTCTCATCTGGCCACTATACAGCTCTCACTTTGCTCTGAAAACTCTTGCCCTGGCCACTGGAGTAGAAAGGTCTCGCATCTGATCCAGTCTGGCAACTCCTAGCTTCCTTTGCTCTACTATAAAAGATCAAAGGAGCCCATATTTAATGGATTAAAAACTATTCATCAGACAGATCATGTAACAATCTTACATGGGGAATTGTGATCCAACATAGTCCTTTAGGGACTTACTCTTTTCCAAAAGCTATTCAAAATCGTTATCAGTGTTCTGGAAAAAATTATAACATCATTGCTGGTAAAATTTGTGCATGATCCAAATATTTGTAGAATAGAAAATAATGAAGGGGAACAGGACAGTAACAGGCCAACCTGATTTGGCTGGTAAGGTGAGCTCGTTTCAACAACATGCATTTTACTACAACCAAATGCAAGGTCATAAACCTAGGAAAAACATGGGCTGCACATACTTACAAAAAACTATATCCTGAAATGCAAGGTAGTAATAGATAACATTAGCGCCTAGAGCAATGCCACAGCTAATCTCAGAACTATAAGCAGTGGAACAGCAAGTCAGACAATAGAGTTATCTCTAGAATTAACAAAACAATTACTGAACTATCAGATATTTTATTTTTTTTAATGTGACACTAGAGTATAAAAGAGTATATAGAAAAGAACTAAAAGATTGATTTGAGTCTGGAATACAGCTCAGTCATTTTCTCAAAAAAATTACAATTGTGCTGTCTTATCTTGTCCTTAAAGCAGAACAGAAATTTTGTATACAAAATTTTTAAAAAATTCACAAAATTAATGTTCTGAAATGTTTTGACACAATTTCACAATATTAATCATTGCAAGGAAGGAAGGAGAAAAGGAACATATGTATGAGGTATCACACAATTGAGGCACACTTAAACCAAGAAACTTTAAAAGAAACACTGAAGCATAAGTGGAATGAAAAACCTTCAGTGAAACAAAATAGTACGACCATTCTTTTGAGCTATTCCCCTCCCCCGCCAAAAAAGAAGTCACAGCAAGAAGTTTTACTAGCATTTGTTTGACCAGTGTTAGTTTGTAAGACATGTTGCATGGTGAGTAATTACATTTAATTTATCCATGAAAACTAGAAAGGTGCCTTGATCACAATCTACAACAACTTTCACAGGGGAAAGATTTCTGATAGTACTGGTAGATGGCTTTTAATTTAATAGAAAAAAGGCATAGGAACCAAAATTTGGAAGCTCAAACTAGGCAAAATTGGACTAAAATAAGGCATAAATTAGGAGAGTGAGATGAACTAATGAAACAATTGACTTAGGACTGTGGTGGATTGTCCAATACTTGACATCTTTTAAAATCATGACCAGGTATTCTTCTAAAAGATGAGCTAAAGGAAATACATGAGCTTGACACAGAAGTTGCTGGGTGACTTTCTTTGGGCTGTATTACATACAAGGTCAGACTCAATGGGCGCATCTACACATGCACTTTACTGCAGTTGACTAATTAGTTCCACAGTAAAGCATCCCCACTACACATGCAGCGTCATTAGGCCAGAGTGAAGTAATTAACTCTGCCATAGGATAGTACTGCCTGATGCAAGCAATATCCTATGGCAGAATTATTTACCACGATGAACGTGTAGACAGTGACCAGAGCTGGGTGGGACATGAGGGTGCTTGTCGGCTAGCCCCACATTGGCGCACCCTTGTGCCCCAGCCAGCCCTTCCACAGCATGTTGAACTGTGGTGGAGCAGCTCCAGGCTGGGAGGCTGACCCCCCAGGTCCTCTGCCAGCCGGGGTTGTGCTGCTCCAGCTCAATGTGCTGAGGTCCCAGGTACAGGTGTAAATGTGCCCAGGAGCAATAAACTCTGGTTTTTCATTCCTTTGCAATGCTAAGTAAGTCAGAATTCCAGCTATTCCAGACCATAGGCAGCCACATCCATTAACAGACTAAACCTGATAAGACTTAGCAAATAGAAAGTAAAATAAGATTTAGTTCCCAAGTAAGAGCAGGTAGGTGAATTCAAAAGGATTTTTGGAGGAATGTCCATTTCTCAGGGAACAAAATGATTTAAGACAATCCCTGTTGGACAAGTTCCACCCTGCCTTGCGCTTGTACATCCCCCAATAGAACTGAGGATAGAACTTAATTTTAAACTAAATTTTTGGATCCAAGTCAAAAGGTTAATGCTTATTCAAAACCAGTCACTGCAGCCCTCAAAAAGATTTGTCCTTGGTAGTATTCCAAACCTCTAAGTAAACTGAAGATGCCCTATTTCTTCTAATGTGTAAGTTGGTTTTTTGACAATGCAGATTTATCTAGAATCAAACAGTAGCTAACAATCTCTAGTCTGGCTTACAGCCTTCACAAAGAAGCTCTCTAAATAACAAGACAAAGGTCTTTGCTTATCCAAAGTTAATTTAAACAGACCTCTTTATTACGAAATAGCCACTACCACCAGGTTCATATTTAATTATAAATTTCAAATCTGTATCATGCCCCTGAAATACAGAACCTGACTCAAAGGCAATTCTAGAACAAAAGCAAATAGGCAGACACATTGGAAACGTGCCACCAGTTTTTTCAGAAATGTTATTTAAAAAAAAACGCTTTAAAATGTAAGTGTGTAAAAATACAAAACATACAAATGGGGTAGAGTTTTCTGGGAAGGAATTTCATAGAAACGTAGAAAATGAGAATTGGAAGGGATCTCAGGAAGTCATCTGGTGAAGTCCAACCCCCTGCTCAAAGCAGGACCATCCCCAACTAAATCATCCTAAAGGCTTTGTCTACCTGGGTCTTAAAAACCTCCAAGGGTGGAGACTCCACAGCCTCGCTGGGTAACGACACAAACCAGCGTGTACATTAGGCAAGGTTCCTTAGCAGGGGCTAATCAGTCCTAATAGTTCAGGCCTGTGGTACCTGACCTTTCAGTCCCATGGGCCAGATTTGTGCTGCAGGGTTGGTCCATAGTCCAGATCCAAACCATGGGCCCAATCCACTGTCATCCAGTGCACAGGGCTGGGGCCTAATCCTGCCAGCACACAAGGCCAGCCCAACTGAGGCCCAATCCCTCTGGTAAGTAGGGCCAGCTAAGCTGGGGCCTGATCTCACCAGTACAGGCATACCTCGTTTTATTGCGCTTCGCTTTATTGCGCTTCGCAGATATTGCATTTTTTACAAATCGAAGGTTTGTGGCAACCCTGTGTCGAGCAAGTCTATTGGCACCATTTTTCCAACAGCATTTGCTCACTTCTCTGTGTCACATTTGGTAATTGTGTCTCTGTGTCACATTTTGGTAATTCTCACAATATTTCAAACTTTTTCATTATTATTATATTTGTTATGGTGATCTGTGATCTTTGATGTTACTATTGTAATTGTTTTGGGGCGCCACGAACTGCGCCCATATAAGACGGCAAACTTAATCGATAAATGTTGTGTGTGTTCTGACTGCTCCACCGACCGGCCGTTCCCCCATCTCTCTCCCTCTCCTCAGGCCTCCCTATTCCCTGAGACACAACAATATTGAAATTAGGCCAGTTAATAACCCTACAATGGCCTCTAAGTGTTCAAGTGAAAGGAAGAGTCGTACATCTCTCACTTTAAATCAAAAGCTAGAAATGATTAAGCTTAGTGAGGAAGGCATGTCAAAGCCAAGACAGGCCAAAAGCTAGGCCTCTTGCGCCAAACAGTTAGCCAAGTTGTGAATGCAAAGCAAAAGTTCTTGAAGGAAATTAAAAGTGCTACTCCAGTGAACACACGAATGATAAGAAAGCGAAACAGCCTTATTGCTGATATGGAGAAAGTTTTAGTGGTTTGGACAGAAGATCAAACCAGCCACAACATTAGCCAAAGCCTAATCCAGAGCAAGGCCCTAACTCTCTTCAATTCTATGAAGGCTGAGAGAGGTGAGGAAGCTGCAGAAGAAAAGTTTGAAGCTAGCAGAGGTTGGTTCATGAGGTTTAAGGAAAGAAGCCGTCTCCATAACATAAAAGTTCAAGGTGAAGCAGCAAGTGCTGATGTAGAAGCTGCAGCAAGTTATCCAGAAGATCTAGCTAAGATAATTGGTTTTTTAGACATAATGCTATTGCACCCTTAATAGACTACAGCATAGTGTAAACATAACTTTTATATGCACTGGGAAACCAAAAAATTTGTGTGACTCGCTTTATTGTGATATTCGCTTCATTGCGGTGGTCTGGAACCGAACCCACAATATCTCCGAGGTATGCCTGTACACCATATCAAACCTGCTGGATCAAGCCCTGAAATACATCATGCCTACAGCCACACCCCATGTGCAGACCCATGTCATCTGCCCCTCAGTGTTTGGAAATTAAAACAGTGGGGAGGGCTGGCAGTGTTAATTGTCCCTGTTCCCCTACTCCTAAGTTTGCAGACTTGCAGGGAGCCCTGGGGACCACGTCACATGGCTCTGTGGGCTGGAGGTTGAGTACCCCGGTTTAGACTCTTGGCTTCCCTTTAAAGCTTTATACTTAGACAAAAAATAAGGGTTTTAAAAATCTGGCAGCATAAATATCTTGACTTTGATTATCTCAATGTATTTCATTAAAAGGTCAGTTCCACTCAACACAAATTAGCAATTATGTAGGTCAGTCCTCTTTTCTAAAACTACCCACTGATGTACTAAAACTTGTTTCACACCCACGTTACACCACAAAGTTTACAGAACTGGAGAGCTGTCTGAAAGGGATGCAAAGTAAAATACTATTATACAGACTAGCTACCAACCATAATTTTTATAAAGGAATTAGTAATCTACCATGCAAAAAATGACACAAAGACAACTTGTGTTTATAGCCACAGTTTCCTTAGAGAAAGGGGCATTTCCTTTGAAAAATAGCAATAAAGAAAGCAAGATAAAGATAGTAAAACATGTTATTGAAAAAAATTACAAGACTTGGAGAGATTTCTCTCTCAGTGTGCCATAAAATAAACAGTGAAAAATGGGAAGCAGTAATAAGGGTCCTTTTCCGTATGTATGCATACACTAAGGTACATATAACTGCTGACATTTACTGCAAGTAACATCCATAAAAAGTTATTGGTCATACCTGGTTTGTTTGGTTTTTTTGGTTGGTTTGTTTTGCCGTATCCTCACAAAATATCTTACCATACCAAACATTTGTTTAAAATGCAGCCCTGACACTCAACTTTTTATACTACCACCTCAACAACAAAAAAAGAGTTAATATGACAGGGTGAAAGTTTTGTACCCATTTTTAATATGTTACTATTCCTTTGGCTCTAAGAATGTACATGTAAAAAGGACAAATGGAAAAAGCAAATAAACCATGCAATTGTGTAACTTTTTTTTTTTTTGCTTGTAAAGAGGCATAGATTAAAACCTAATGAATTACAACAACTATTCACATTTATATAATGTTGATTTTAGGGCTGAAACAATACCTGTTGATAGAAAGACAGCTTTTAAGAGGCATGTAGTCCTCGTGTATGAGAATACCTTTTAAAATCAAAATAATGGCTGTTATTTACCACTCAAGATTGTTATGGTCTAAATATATTGAATCACACATCCTATTACTACTAGCAAATATTTATACTGGGGAAGCACCTCACAGACCTGTTTGGAAGAGAAGACTAATTGTGCTTAACAAAAACAGGGCTACAGCCTGCAGACACAAATAGCTAAAATGATTTCCACTGATTCCAGGATTTCCAAAGGGAATACCATATTATCTCTCTCCTGTTTCTGAATTTACACAACTTGTTGCAAGACTCTACAAGTCAAACATGTATGGGACCCACTAGTCTGTTCTTTGTAACTGCAGCCAAGCTCAGAAATAAAGAGTATATTTAAAATAAAAAAGAATACATCTCTCTAAATTGTCTCCTGTAGCTAGAAATTTCTGGCAGAAGATAGTGCAATAGGCCTTTGTGGCCTACACCTTGGAAATGCCAATTATTTGGACCATTCTGGGAAATAAAACTCTCACCCTGCAGCATCAGGACCTCATTTCAGCAGCTCTTAGATTAGTTGTAGTTAAGAGGTTAGAGCAAAACTGGAAGCATCTCAGAAAAAAACACTCCATTGCCATTGAGAAAGTTCACTGAAGCAATGAAAAAAACCCGAAAAGATTGACGGCAACAAATGAGAGACTATGCATTCAAATGAACAAATAGCTTTTAAGATTTCTCTCTGGTGATTCATTTCTCCTTTCTTTGTAATAAACCTCATGATTAAAGAAATAACCATTACGTCATCACAGAGGGGAAAAAAATAATCAGGAGTCATCGTCTCATACAATAGCACCAGGCCATTAAAACATAATGCTCTACCTAGTAGCTGTCATTCCATTGTGAGTGAGACTTACAGTTCTGGTACACATCGCTGCTTAATAGTTCCTAACACTTTCACTGTACACTGTGCACACTGGGTCATCTCAGCAAGACAGCCAACACACTCGCACAGCAGTCAGGATTTGGGAAGTATTTGTGAGCAATGTTTTGACTGTCACTTTTAAACAACAAAGGCTACTTTTGCCTGGGATTTCTGAAGGTTGTGTAGCTGTAACTTCTTTAGACAAAGGACTTCCTCATTTTGTGCCTTCTGCGGCACACGGTCAGCACTTCATTTGTAATGTCAGCACCTGCTGCACTTGGGCAGGAAAGGTTGCTGTACTTCTTTATGGTCTCCACTGATGGAACTGCTGTGTGGTTAGACCTCCCACTGCCCTCCCCCAACCACTGGGAACCTTAAAAGTCTTCCCGTTCTTCTTTTCTTAACTCCTTCCTTCCTCTTCTACTGCATGTTTGGTCCACGCAGTGGGAAAGTTAGTAGGTCTCTGCAGTCACTGGCAAAATGCTCCCCAGAAATGGAACAGCTGTGGTTGGATGAGGTACAGCCAGTGTTTTTATTAGTTTCTGTTTAGACTCTAGCACCATCCTGGAATTTCTCTTCTAACATTGTTTTCCAGGTGTCATCGTTTAGTTCCTCTTCAGCTCTGCAGCAGCAACTCACAAGACTAATGGTCACCAAGTTTTCTGGACTAGTAGTGAAGATGCACAAGCCACAAGGAGGGCACGAGTTGAATTCCAACAGTAAAGGGAGCCTCACTCTCTTCCACATTGCAGCCAGATTATTTTAGGATCATATGCAAGCTGAGATTTAATTACCCCTGTTTGCTGCTATAGGGCATTGGTGCTCTGGTGGGAACACTTTTTATTATTTATTATTTCAGTTATGGTTGAAATCATGGATTAGAACCACCATTGTCCTAGTTACAGTATAACAAGAGAACAAAAAGACCGTCTCTACCCTGAAAAGCTTACAACCTTGCCCATCAGAAAGCATTGCACAATTAGCTATATGCATTATGGGAGGGATTTTTGGCCTTTGTTAACAGAATCAGACACCGGCCAATGCCAAAGCAGCATATGGGACTTCACAGACTGGTAGTTTGTTTTGCTATCTAAAGATCTACATTCAGTGGATTAATCTAGCGGCAGTTGATGTTCAATTTTATAGTTGATTATAGAGTGGGAGTTGAGAGGGTGAAGATGAGCATTTTGAACTCTAGACCTGCATGTGAACATTGCAGAGCTGTTATATTGGGTCATGGTTAGGCTCCAGAGTCAACATCCCATTGTGACAAACAGTTGTTCACATGTATTCATTTTCAGACCCACTTACCTGACTGAAGCATGCAAAGGCAACCTTGCATTGATTTAGTTTTGAGAATGGCTAATTAACTATAAAGAAAAGCAACCCAGACCCAAACAGTGTTTACAGAGATATATATGAATAAAGACTCAGTATTTTGTCATACTTTGCAAAGGCCCTTTGACTAGACTCATAAATGGGACTGAGGTTGTTATCCTGCCAGTTAGACGTTACTCAGCTTTCACAAAAACCCAGCTGAGCTGCTGCCTAACCTTGTACATGCTGCAAGTCCTCCAGCACCTCACCTAAGTTTCAGCCCATAAAAACTCCCAAGTGCCTAAATTTCTGCACAAGACATGCAGAACCACAAGAGGCATGAACATAATGAGCAACGTCTCTCTCACGTGTCCTAGCAAGGCTGGCAAACAAGGCATTCCCTTGCTCACATCACCTGCAGAGGAGACCATTCTGCTTTTGGAACGAACAGCCCGGGGGGTATGGCATTCACCTTGAAGGTGGGAGACTGGTTCAAATGCCTCCTCTCCCTATTACTGGAGCAATATTAAAAATCTACTTCCAATGGGAAGCTCTGACTACTGACTCTGGGACTTCCAAGCTAGGCCTCTTCAGTCTCTTCTACTGAAATTGCCAGAAGCCTTTGCATGAAATACTTAAATATCCCTTGAAATGTACAGTGGTCCCTGAGTTTCGTAGTTGGCAGGGTCAGAAGGGACCTGAACAGATCAAGTCTGACTCCATGCCATGGCAGGAGTCTCCCAGCTGAACACTAAATTTCAGGCCAAAAGAAGGAAAGAAAGAGACTGACTCATTCTCTGTATTAAGTGGAACAGCTTCTTCAGGGAAGACAGAGCAACCTCAGTTGCACTATAGAGCCTGATATTCAGTGGGACAGCACTTACCCCCCCGGGAAGTAGGTTCAAATCCCTGCTCCAAGTCAGGCAGAGGATGTTGAACCCGAGCCTGCCACTTCCCAGGCAAATGTTCTAATCTCTGTGCTAGGGGGCATATGGGGATATGGGATCTCCCATGTGAGAGGACTGACCCAGCACAGGTGCGTAAATCCAGGAGAGGGTTTGTAGCCAGGTATCCCAAATGAAGCGAGACACTTCCCTTCAACCCAGAGTTCGGACTTACAGCTCGCGGAGGGACATGGCCTAGTGCCCTCTCTCCCTAAAGGATACGTGAAGTGACCCTGCCCTCAACAACAGGCTTCTGCAAATCCTATTCTCTTTCCCCATGTAGTACCTGCTGACTTGGAGCTGTGAATCCCTGGACACCAGGTACCTTTTAAAAAGGAAGTTCAAATAGAGGAGAATAAATGCTGCTAAACCACAGATCTGCCGTCTGTAGTCAGAGACCATACGTTTTGCATTTTGGAAACAGGTCACAGAAGAAGCCTTTCTATCAACTGTTGGGCATTCTTTCCAGTTCTGAGATTGGCTTTGGAAGAAGCCAAATCTGCACCAAGAGAGTCCTTGCCAGGTTTTACACCCAGCCCTGGGAACATTAGGATATGACTTTAAACAAGTTCAGTGTGAATCTTTGTATAGTTCAAATGCAATCAGTATGGCTCATAGTTACAGACCTCATTACTGGGAGATTCTGTGATTTCAGTAACCAGGGCTACAAAGGTATTCAGTGGTATTGCCTCTGCAGGGCATCCTGACTTAGCTTGGGCATTGGCTACCAGTTGAAACCACCTTTCTAGTTCTCTTGTGACACAAAGTCCAGAGCACACAGCAGCTGAGGCTAAACAACCTTTTCTGCAGCATTTTCTGATTATGCAGCCTCTTTTACAATGTCCAATTCATTCATTCTTAACCTACGCTTTGGACACTCCAGCTTGATTTGGGATTTCAGTTATTATATTTGTGTCTAGCAGCCCCAGCACTTTGTGGCTATTATTATTACATAAGTTGCACCTGAATTTCAGGTTCCATAGTGCATTTATAACAGCATTGTCCCTGCCACCAAGCAACAGGCTGCCAGGAGCACTCCAGCCACAACTCAGCTCAGCTCATACAATAGCCCTGAAAGACTGTTGAAAATAACAAGCAGGTAATAAAGGCAATGCACAGACCACAGCAGGGCCCACTGAGGGAGGAAGCCAGGGCTAGATTATTACTGGCATTAAGTAAAAGCACAAGAGATGGCGGCTTGTCGTAACAGCACGGGAAATTGGGTACAAAGAAGGATGTAGCATACAGAAGAGGATCTTCATTGTGGAAATGGTGACCCAATTTTTTTATTTTTTTTTTTAAGATGTATGCTCAAACTATATTTATTGCATTTTTATCAGAGGCAGAGCCCAGCCAGATCCCAGATTCCAAGTCCTCCAACTTGTTGGAACCAAATGTCATCTCCGGCTCCATACTAGACTGAAACAAAACTCTAGAGTCGTCCTGTTTTTCTCTACTCCACTCTCCAAAATTGTAGGGAAATTTGTTTCAAGATTTAAACTTCATTGCTGTCAGGCCCGTTAGTTAACCCTACACAGAAGGGATTGTGCAATGTGCATTATTTTAGTTTTCCCAAACCAGAAAACTGCATTTCCTGGATTCAGCTACTTTAAAACTTTTAAATGCACAAGGCACTACTCAGTTGCATTCAGTTGAAAGGTTTTAACTTTATGGGTATGAAAAGATAAATATTTGTTACACAAGTAAAGAATGAAACAGTGTTTATAATGCTTAAGGAGTTCCACAAAATCGATCAAATACCAAAAGAAAAATCTATTATAGCACATTGTTATCTCTGTCCTGATTGCATATAAGGATTACAGCCACTGTCATTAAAAACAAAAATTTAAAAAAAATCAGCATTTGTCAACAGTTACAACAATGGCATCTTAGATGGTACAATTTCTAATATGCCCAAGATGGAAGGCTCAGAACATTTTCAGATTGTTGGCAGGCAAAGACTTCTTAGTGATGGATGTCATACATAGTTACGTATTATGAATAGTATTCATTGCAAATCATGTGGGGTCAAATGAAGACCTCTAAAAAGGCACCTGCAAGTGCCTTCAGCCACCTGAAAAAGCAGGTCCTTTTAGAGTCTCGCTAAACACTAACATTTTAGATGGGAGAAAAAAAATGCTGCTTACCATGTAAATAATCATTCCTATTAGACTCTTGACATTTTGGAAAGGAGAGGCACAAGCATTCCCATACACCCAGCTCTTGCCTGTGTAACAAATAAGACCTTGAGAACCCAACTCAACTCAACACTTACATTCATTAAAGTATTTGCAAAGCAGGTGTTAGTAATGACTGGATTAGCTGTGGCAATAATCTACTGAAAAAAAAATCATGAGAAATAGATCACATTACTATACTGTGAGGTGTCCTGTCACTTACCAATAATATTTTTGGCATCTTACACACACAATGACTATTTTAACTGAATTTTCTTGACATTTCAACATCATTTCCCAGAGGGTCCCACTAAAACAAAGCAGGTCTATTGACTTAGAGCTAACAACACCAATCGGTACTCCAGGTTAAGAAGTATGCCTGAGTCTGCAGAGGGTAGTGTTCAAACAACAACATCATAACTGACGTGAGAGCAGGAGCTAAAGTACTCTGATAATGGCAGTATTATTTTCTCCCTGGGAGAAACATTCACTTGCAGATTAGGAGCTGCTTTGTGTTACGTGCGTGTTTATCATTACTCAGTCTCTTCTGGATGGGATGCTCAGGCTGGATCATTTCCATTGTATCCCATCAGCTTGTAACAAAATCAGTGTTCTGCAAAACACAGGAACAGCTATATCAAATGAGAGCATCAGCCCATCTCCACCCAGTACACTGCTTTAGCAAGGGCACATACCACAGGCTTCAGAGGAAGGAATTCTATAGCCAGGTTGTAGGAGTATTGACACCCATCTTGCTGGGGTCATCTGAACCAAGCAACCTTTCCTGCCCAAGTGCAGCAGGGCTGGACCCAATGATCTGTAAGGTCCCTTCCAGCCCCTAACAACAAGTCCAGTAGATAGGGACAGTGGGAGAACCAGTCCTGCGGGAGCTGAGGGAATAGTTCTCCATCAGCAGGGCCTCAGTTGGAGGACTCAGGTGCCTATATACTAATGCCAGGAGCGTGGAGAACAAGCAGGAGGAGCTAGCCCTCCTACTCTCCAGTGTGCATTATGATCTAGTAAGGATTACGGAGACCTGGTGGGACTCCTCACATGACTGTAGTGTAGCTATAGAGGGCTACACCCTGCACAGAAAGGACAGGGTGGGGAAAAAAGGTGGAGATGTTGCTATGTGAAAGAGCAGTACACCTCCTTGGAGGCTGACATCAGCTCCAAAAATGGACAGCCTGAAACCCTCTGGGTCAAGTTGCAGTGGGGCTGGAGGGGTGGTGCAGCAAGAGAGAGATCTAACTGTAGGTGTATACTACAGACCACCAAACCAGGGGGAGGAACTCAATCTGGAGTTCACCCAAGAACTGACTGAGGCTGCACATGAACATGACATGATTGTCATGAGCAATTTTAATTATCCAGAACACTCGGCCAAGTTGGAATGGTCCCAATCCTTCCTTACCTGTGTTGAGGAGCCCTTCCTGACTCAGGATATGCATGGGTCAACCAGAAGTGCCACCCTGCTAGGACTTGGTTCTGGCCAAAGCAGACAACCTAGTGACCGACTTAAATATAGAGGGAAGTCTGGGCGACAGCGTCCATGAAACCATCATGGTCCAACATAAGGCAGACAAATCAGATAGCAGGACTGAAGCCTTGGACTTCAAAAATGCAAATTTCAACAAGCTTAGGTCAGTAGCAGGGCAAGTGCTGCAGGACCAGGGACTGAAGGCAAAAGGTGTGCATGAAGAGTGGTTGTTTCTTAAGGACATGATCCTTGAAGCACAAAACAAGTCCATTCCCATGTGGAGAAAAGGTAACAAAAGGGCTGGGAAGCCCTCTTAGCTAAACAGGGAAATCACTGTTCTCTTAAGAAAGAAGCTTATGAACAATGGCAGCTTGAGGCAGGCCTCAAGGGGGACTATTCCACGACGGCCTGCGTTTACAGGGAACAGATAAGAAAGGCTAAAAAGTGACGACCAAACTTAGATTAGCAACAGGGATCAAAGACAACAAGAAATAATTCTTTAGATACATAGGGAACAGGAGGAAAACAAATGGGAATGTCAGGTTATTGCTCAGTAACTCAAGGGAGCTGGTTACCAGCCCCCAGGAGAAAGCTGAACTCCTGAATGTCTACTTCTCCTTGGTCTGTCACCAGACCAAAGGGAAAACCATGCCAGGTGGAGTAGAGGATGAGCACCATAGGAATAATCGCCTTCCTACTATTGCCATTGAATTGGTGTATGACCAATTAATAAAATAAGATGCATACAAGTCAGCAGGACCAGATGATCTTCATCCAAGAGTGCTGAAGGAGCTGGCCAAAGTCACTGCGGAACGCCTGCCAAAACTCTTCCACAACTCGTGGTGCTCTGGAGAAGTTCCTGAGGACTGGAAGAGGGCCAATGTTGTGCCCATCCACAAGAAGGGCAGGAGGGAGGACTCGGGTAACTATAGGCCAGTCAGCCTAGCTTCTGTCCTAGGGAAAATCCTACAAAAGGTTGTCAAGGAGTTTATCTGCAATAAGGTTGCAGAAGGTAAAATTCTGAATGACAGCCTGCATGGTTTTGTCACGGGCAGGTCTTGCCTTACCAACCTCATCTCCTTCTATGACCAGGTAACTTGCCACCTGGACACGAGAGACCAGGTTGACATCATACACCTAGATTTCCAAAAAGCCTTTGAACTAGTATCCCACAATGCCCTCACAAGAAAATTGGAGGAATGTGGGGTTAGCTCTGAGACAGTCAGGTGGGTGAGAAACTGGCTGCAGGATAGGCCCCAGAAAGTCGTAGCGAACAGCTCTATGTCATCCTGGCAGGAAGTGGGCAGCGGTGTTCCGCAGGGCTCGGTGCTCAGTCCAGTACTTTTCAACATCTTTATTAATGATTTGCATGTGGGGGTGAAGAGCTCACTGGCCAAGTCCATGGATGACACCAAGTTATGGGGAAGCATGGTCACACTTGAAGATCGGCTACAGATACAGGTGGACCTAGACAGGCTAGCAAGTCGGGTAGATCAAAACCTGATGAAGTTCAATGTCGAGAAATGTAAAGTGCTCCACTTCGGGATGAGCAACCCCCAACACACCTACAGGCTTGGCAGCACCAAACTGACTAGCACCATGAATGAAAGAGACCTGGGGATAATAATAGACTGTGGTATGAATATGAGCCAGCAGTGCGATGCTGTAGTCCAGGGGTGGGCAAAATGTGGCCCGGGGGACAGATGCGGCCCGGCAGACCATTCTATCCAGCCCGCGGGGTCCCTAAAAAATTTAGAAAAGTAATATTTATCTGCCCCTGATCACCTGTCATGTGGGCTTCGATGGCTTACCAAAACTCAGTAAGCAGCCCTCCACCCAAAATAATTGCCCACCCCTGCTGTAGCCAGTAGGGCAAATAATACTCTGGCGTGCATCAATTGATGCATCTCCAGCAAAGCCAAGGAGGTGATTCTTCCGCTCTACTCAGCGCTGGTGAGACCGCAGCTGGAGGACTGCGTCCGGTTCTGGGCACCGCACTTAAACAAGGACATGGACAAGCTTGAGCGAGTCCAGAGAAGGGCCACACATATGATCAGAGTCTTAAAAGGCAAGCCATAAGAGGAAAGCCTGAGGGACCTGCGACTCTTCAGCCTGAGGAAAAGAAGACTGAGAGGGGATCTGGTAGCAACTCGCTGCTACACTAAGGGAGTGCATCAAGGGCTCGGTGAGCAACTGTCCACCAGGGCACCCAAGGGGAAAACCAGGAGTAATGGCTACAAACTCCTGGAAGACCGATTCAGGCCCAACATTAGGAAAAACATCTTCACAGTCAGGGTGTCCAGACTGGAATAAGCTCCCTCCAGAGGTGGTGCAATCATCTACCCTGGAAATCTTCAAGAGGAGACTGGACATTCACCTTGCTGTGGTCACCTGACCCCCAGTTCTCTTTTCTGCTTGGTGCAGGGGACTGGACCTGATGATATTTTGAGGTCCCTTCCAGCCTCTTACAAACTATGAATCTATGAAACCATGTTAAATTCTCTCTCACATATAGGGAGAAACATGTATAAGGCAGGCTAACTGGAGCTACAGAGAACACCATGCTGCAGTTTCAGAATAGGTTGTGTTGGGAATAGTGGTAAAAGCTCCACTAGAAAGTGCAGCAGTAAGACAGAACCTGGGTTTGAAATCCTGTCCAGCACGGTGGGCTCCTGGCTTCCATAGAGATGCTGATAGGAAAGGTGGCCCCACTTGTGTTCCTCAGTCAGTATTTGAAGTTGTTTTTTCACTACAGGAAGGACTAAGGAGAACCTATAGTTTTACAAGCATACCTTTGAGTTACTGTTAACAAATGCTGTCCCTTCACTATTTGGGTGGAGGCCAGATCTTCCACCCAGGCAATTCCTGGCCTGTGACAATATTCTTAGTGTTAGGAAACAATCCACCAAAAGCAGGTGGTGTCCAAACTGCACAACCCAGGGTATAAGCATAAAGACTTTGCATAGCCCCAGCTAGTTTGGAAACCTTTGTCTTCATAGTCGTGTGAGTGTCTGTGTGCATGTGCAACCTAAACCCATGAAGAATCCAGGTTCTTAAAATAAAGCTAGTGCAAATTGCTAGACCTGTTTTTCCGCATGCCAAGTACAAGTGCATCAAGGAGGAGGGCACAGGACAGTATCGGCACCTACAGAGAAAGCACTTCTCCACCCCAGCTGATGAACAGCTAGGCCTGCTATAACTAAAAAGCCCAGAAGACTTGAGTATGAACTTCATGCTGTGCAATGGCTTCCAATTTCTTTCCAGGTCAATGAAAAACATTTTACTTGAGGATTGCCTTTCTGGCCTCCACCTCTCCTGCAGTCCAGGGCATGTAGATAATACCTCCCTTGCTGTAAGAACTGAAGGAATCCTAAATACAATCAGGAAATGCTGTAGAAGGCTGTGTCATAACCTTTCTGACTTCATTCCAGGTTTAAAGGCTGTTTTCAAACACTACATTCTCATTAGTATATTAAGCTTTTACACCTTAATATTCATTACATCGTGTTAGCTACACATCCAGACCCCTTAGAGAATAAATACTGATAGACTTCTTGGAGTGGTGAATAATTCACTAGGACAAGAGATGCAAGCACGAAGTCCCAGAAAGCAAATAACTAAAAGGTAGCAAATTCCATTCTGGTGTACGACCTCTTTCCAAATCTGCGACTCTTAGAACGTGGCAAGTAGCACACACTCCTGCGATATGGAGAACACAAGAGCTCTCTTTTCCAGTGAGCTTCTGGAATATGAAGAACCACTTGAGCTTGTGGAAGCTACAGGAAAACTGCACTTGATAAGGAGACATTTTCAGAGATTTCCAGTGACAAGGACTGACATCAATTTGTGCCACAAACTTTTGTTTGGCAGAACATATCTTTGCCATGCCCGGAAGTGAACAAAGAGGTTCTCTAGCCCTGAACTTTGCCTTTTTTTGCTGATTTTCAGTATTCGTTCCAGGCACCTTTTAATAGCCTGCCTTGGAAAAAAAACAAAACACACAGCCATGTGCCAATTTGCTCTCCAATGAGCTGTAATGCACCTATTGATACAGTATTTATCAGGTACACATCTCAGTACTTAAACTGAGCATGACCTTCCTTATGGCTAGTGGTAGAACCGTGGATATCATCTGTAAGGTTTATGTCATGTTCTTTTCCCCTGATTTAAGAAAGAAAGGATTACTTCCATCTGAAATGCAAGCAGATGGTAGAGTGAGAAATAAAAAAAAAAAGAGCCGTTTGGAAGAGCAAGTACAGACACAACGGGGCAAAGAGATATAGTAGTTCTCAGACAACCGGATACAGGAATCATCATCACTGCAGAGTTGAGAAAACCAACCACAGGACCTCCATCTAACCCAGGAGATACACCACCCCACCAGGGGAAACACCTTGTTGGACCTGGTGCTGACCACAGGTGACAACCTGGTGAGGGGGCTGCGAGTGCTTGACCACCTGGGCGACAGCGATCATCGCCTGCTGGGTTTCACCATTCAGCACAAGGTGGCAAAGGCCTACAGCAAAGCAGCAGCCCTGGACTTCAGGAGGGCAGACTTCAATGAGCTAAGGAGAATAGTTGGGGAAGCACTGAGGTCCCGGAGGGGCGGGGAGCCAGGTGTCCAAGAAGAGTGGTCGCTCCTTAAGGAGACGATCCTCCAAGTCCAAAGGGAGGTAATCCCAACACAGATCAAAGAGGGCAAGAGGGTGCAAAAGCCCCCATGGCTCACCAAAAGCATCTGGGAATGTCTCCTAGCTAAAAGGGAGGTGCACATCCAATGACAGGGAGAGGACATCACCAGGGAGGATTATACTGCAGTTGCTCGGGGCTGCAGGGAGGCGGTCAGGAAGGCCAAGGTGGAGGTGGGACTGGGACTAGCTTCCCAGATCAAGGACAACAAGAAGTCCTTCTTTAAATACATGGGAGGAAAAAACGGTCCCGAGTAATGTGGGGCCGCTTCAAGACACGCTAGGAAATCTGGTCGTCACACCAGACAACAAAGCTAACCTATTTAACGATTTCTTTGCCTCCATTTTCCTGAGCAGGGACAAGAACAGCCCCCCCACCAGGTCCCCCTTACACCCCAAGGGATGCGCACCCAGGCCAAGGGTCAGTGAGGATCTAGTCAGGGAACTTCTGGAGGGACTGGACGTGTTCAAGTCAGCTGGTCCAGACGATCTCCACCCCAGAGTACTGAGGGAATTGGCTGAGGTCATTGCGGGAACCCTGGCATGGCTGTACTAGCACTCATGGTGCTCTGGTGTGGTGCCAGAGGACTGGAAGAAGGCCAACGTGGTTCCCATCTTCAAAAAAGGGAGGAAGAAGGACCCGGAAAACTATAGGCCAATTAGTCTTACCTCAATCCTGGGCAAGCTTTTTGAGAGAGTTATCCTGACATGTCCACGAGGGGCCAGTGGGGAAGCTTATGCTTAGGGGCAACCAACATGGGTTCATTAGAGGCAGGTCCTGTCAGACCAACCTGGTGGCCTTCTACGACCAGGTTGGCAAATCCTTAGATGCAGGGGTAGCAGTGGACACAGTCTTTCTGGACTTTCTGAAGGCCTTCGACACTGTCTCTCACCCCATTATGTCTCTCACCCTTAATGTTTCTCTCATTAAGAAACTGGGGGACTGTGGTGTCGACACCCACACAGTCAATTGGGTCGCCAACTGGCTGGAGGGCGACACCCAGAGAGTGGTGGTGGATGGGTCATTTTTGACCTGGAGGGATGTGGGCAGTGGGGTCTCCCAGGGCTCGGTCCTCGGGCCCGCACCGTTCAACATCTTCATCAGGGACTTGGACAAGGGGGTAAAAAGCACCCTGTTCAAATTTGCTGATGACACTAAGATGTGGGGGGATGTGGGCACGCTAGAAGGAAGGAATAGGCTGCAATCGGACCTGGACAGGTTACAGGGGTGGACGGATGAGAATAGGATGGGATTCAACACCAACAAGTGCAAAGTGCTGCACCTGGGGAGGAAGAGCCAGCACCACACCTACAGGCTGGGGAACTCCCTTCTCGTCAGTGCAGAGGCAGAAAAGGATCTTGGAGTCATCATTGATGCCAAGATGAACGTGGGCCGGCAGTGTGGGGTCACAGTCAGGAAGGCCAACCGCACCTTGTCGTGCATCCACAGATGCATCTCAAGCAGGTCCAAGGAGGTAATCCTCCCCCTCTATGTGCATGCAGTTCTGGGCGCTGCACTTCAGGAGGGACGTGGACAACATGGAGAGGGTCCAGAGGAGGCCACTCGCATGATCGGGGGCAGCAGGGCAGGCCCTACGAGGAGAGGTGACGGGACCTGAACCTGTTCAGCCTCCACAAGAGAAGGCTGAGGGGGGATCTAGTGGCTGTTTATAAACTAGTCCGAGGGGACCAGCAGGCACTGGGGAAGTCCCTGTTCCCCCGAACACTACCAGGAGTGACCAGGAATAATGGTCACAAGCTGGCAGAGGGTAGATTCAGACTAGATATCAGGAGGCGCTACTTCACAGTCAGGGTGGCTAGGGTCTGGAGCCAACTTCCAGGCAAAGTGGTGCTGGCTCCTACCCTGGGGGGCTTTAAGACAAAGCTAGACAATCACCTTGCTGGGATCGTTTCACCCCAGTACTCATTCCTGCCATGGCAGGGGGTCAGACTTGATGATCTCCTCAGGTCCCTTCTGATCCTACCAACTATGAAACTATGAGACCAAAGAGCTGCATTGAGAAGAGAAGAGAGGAGATTTCTGAAAGTCTTTCTGAAGATAAAATAAAACAAAAAACTGTATTGGACATACTGCTGATGGCTGCTCAGCTAAACCTGCAAGACTACCAAGCATGCCCGCAAGATCTCATTCTTCCAAGATAATCCTCTTGGAGACTCTGTACTAAGAACATTCTACATTGGAAAAGCCAGCCTTCCTGGTGCACAGACATGAACTGAAACTAAGATTGGATCAGCTCCAGAAGTACATGGGTAATCTCACACATTCACACAAGTAACCCTGCTTCATATTCAGGGGAAACCTGGTATATTATTGATGAGTGCAGGGAGCTCTAAACACTGTTGAAAGAGAGTGAATGACTGCTTCTTCCCCAGAAATCCTTTTCATCCCTTGAGCAAAGAAAGCCGGTAGACAGAAGTGAACCACCGACTCAGTGGTGTAAAGAATAGAGTATGGGCAGCCTTCATCTCAGCCAGTCTTCTAGAGAAAAAGCTGAGGACAGTAAGTTAACAGAAGAGGAGGGTGAACAAGGAGAACAAAAGAGCATTTGTTTAGAACTAAAACATGTCAAGAACAAATATCGAAACATGTAGGGACATGAAGAGAGTAGATTCCACGTAGCAATGGAAAGAGCTCCAGCAACAAAGAGGAAGAACCAAAATGACTCTTTAAGAGCATGAATTTGAATCAGTTGGTATTATGTGTTAAAGGTATCATGGTACCCAAGTGGAAAGATTCACTAAATTTTATGTTAAAGCCTAAAGTTATAACCCATTTTGGAAAGATCTAGCAGGCAAGAGAGAAATGGGAGTGGCACTAAAGATTCAGAAGCAAATGATCTTCAGTGTACTAACAGATAACATGCAAGGCCTATTAGCATCTTCTCCAGACCACCAGAGTACACAAGACAGGAGAACAGACTCTTTAAATCCCTAGCTACAAGGAGTAGAAAAGAATCATGTGCTGCCATAGAGGGACTTCAGTCTAAATCTCAGTGGCATGTACTGGGTGGTCTCTTATTGCCAACACTAAAACATCTCTGCAGTTCAGACTGCCCATCTGGCATGCAGCCCAGCCCAGCCTCTGGCTTCTTTACTTTTCATTCCATCCAGGAAGAGCACACACCGACTGCAGAGACTTCCTTATCCTGACGAAGGGTTTTTCAACCCAAAAGCTTGCTTAAAAATTCTTTCCCAACTATTTCAGTTGGTCTAATACAGTTGGTCTAATACAGGGGTGTCCAACCTTTTTGAATATGGGGCCGGATCACCAACTTTTCATCACCCAGTGGGCTGGCGAGCCATATTCAAAGACCTCACAGGAAGTGGTATCACATCAGGAAGTGATGTCACGTGACCTTTGACACTAATGAAGTTGTAGGAAGTGACAATGAAATGGAAATGTGGTTTAAAATCCAAAATAAAAACATTATAAAAGCAACAATGAAACACCAAACACTTGACTAAGATAAGCACTTTCACTTCTACTCACTGCTCAATGAATGAAAGAATAGGAATCAAAGGGGGGTGCAAATGCACCAGTGAACCCCCCCTCCCCACACACACACACACACACTCCTCAATCCACCCCTGCTAATAACACCCAGCAGTCAATTTAGATTTTGAGGAACAAGACCTGGGGTCCTTGTAGCCACTTTCACGTTGTTCTGTGGCAAGAGCAGCAGCTGGCTGGAGAGAAGCCAGCACGAGCTTACATGTGAAACAGTCTTCAAAACCCCCCCAAAAACAACACATCAACAACCTACATCTTTTCAGCCCAGCTAGCAAGCCCGCTCACAAATGAAGCCGACAGCTAACCCTTTCTTCTCTGGTGTGGACCCGACCTGGCGCTGACCCCTGGCTCTGCTGGGAACGGCTGGCTGGGGAGCCAGACTGGCTAATACCTTTGGCCTGGGTGCTACTAGCTGAAACACTGGGGGGCGGCGACAAATTCACTGCTTTGGGGAGAAGCTGGAGCATGCTTTTTTTTTTTTTTTTTTTTTTACAGGGGTAAAGGTTGCAGCCGTGTTGGTTTAAGCACATCAGCGGACCAGGTTCTTTGGGATCCAGAAAGAGCACAGAACAACTGTGCTTTCCTCAGCCTGAAAAAGGGTGTTTGTACCCAAAAGCTTGCAAAGAAGAATTTTTCCAGCTATTAACAAAATGTCTATTAACAAATTAAAAATATTTTAATATTCTCTTGGTGTACGTATTTTCCACTTAGTGTGGAAAAAGCCTAGCAGGGCAGGAAGCCCCTCTGCCCCACCCCCCAAACTGGGCACTGCCAGGGGCAAGGAGCAGCCCCCAGAACATGCCCAGATGGGAAGGGGGAGATAAGCGCGTGCGCAGAATCCAAATCCCCTGCTCAAGCTCCAGGTTTCTTCAGACAAGGTGAGCGCACCCTGAGCTCACGGGTGCGCAGTATCTAGTGCCCAGGCCAAGCCGAAGCTGCCCCCAAGGACCGATTCCAAAGAGAGGGAGTCGAGCCTCAGCGCGTGCGCAGTAACCACGGCCTGTCTGCCATTCTTCGCCCACAACCAAGGACGGGCGTCGGGTGTCTAGCACCAGGCAGGAAGGGCCCCGAGGCCAGCTGCCTGCTCTGCTCCACTCTCCTACCCACATCACGTCCTGACATGTACCTTGGGTGCCGCGGCCCAGGCACATCCGCACGGAGAGGAGACTGCCATGTTTTCGTCCGGCAACAAAACCAGCCTCCTGCCCCCTCGGTGGGGAAACAACACCCCGGCTGCAGGGTTCTGCCTGCCCCACGGGCCTTGGCGCATGCGCAGAAGGGCTCCTCTCCCGCCAAAACTGTTTACTTTCATTCCCCGTCGCAGCACCTTGGGCCTCAGAAAACGGTTTGGCAGGCTGCACGGTGGCCCGCGGGCTGTGTGTTGGACAAGCCAGGTCTAATAAAAGATATTGGATTCACCCAAAGAACCTTAGGTTGATCTCAAAGTGTGTGATCACGAATAGGGACCATCGCCAAGTCAATGCATTCCTAGGGCTGTGCAAAACAGCTCTGTTCCAATTCGGATCCAGATTCGGCTATTTCAGAAGGACAGTGATTTGATTTGGTGTTTCAGATCGCTGTCTCAATTTGATTCGACTGAAACTTTCAGAATTTCGATGCTGTTCTGGAGATTTGCCCATAGACTATAATGGGGAATCACCAAAATACTTATAACTTTGTCAATTTTTGGCCAATTCAGATGAAAAATGCAGGGATGGTATCCCCTTCTGAGGGCATGATGCCTGCCAAGTTTCAAGGAGATAGACACAGGGGTTTTTGTGAAACTGCACTTCAAACTGTTCAAAGCAAAACTCGTATCACATGGTGGCAGCAGCAGCCTGCCATCATCCTGCCCACAGACCTGGGGGCCCGCACCCCCGGGGAGGACTGCAGGGCTCTGCCAGATACCTTCCGGGGGCACAGGCCCCCAGGCGTGCGCGTGGGATGACAGCAGGATGCCACTGCTGGCTGGCACTGCGTGGCACAGCCCACCCCGAGCGCCGGGGACACTGGAAGGTGGGAGACTGGTTCAGATGCCTCCTCCACTCCCTATTACTGAAGCAACATTACAAATCTACCTCCACCCCATCCCTTAGTTTCTGTTTCCCTACAACCCCGGCTCTGAAACTCCAACATTTTCCAAAACATTTCAGATGCTTTCGTTTAGTTTCAGAGCCTTCCGTTTCAATTCGGATTCGGTGTTTTGGGTACCGAAATGGGCCAAGACACCTCTGAACCGAAACTGCTGCCAAAGTTTCACACAGCCCTAATTCCTAGTAAGGCCCTGTTAGGATCAGCTGTTGACTTTATGCAATTTAATTTTTTTGGCAGGAGGGTGGCATCATGTACAGGCATACAGCAAGGAACAAGGACCAAAGGCCATACTTACGGGATGGGAAGCAACAGCTCTGAATAGGACTTGGAAGTCACGGTAAACAATCAACTCCCATGGGCTAATTCAATCCTTGGATTCATAAATGGGAATATTGAGTAGGAAGGTTCTTCTACCACTGTATTTGGCTTTTGTGCAACCACTACTGAAATACTGGTTTGAATTCTGGCACCCACAATTCAGGCGGGATCTTAGAATAAAAGAAAAGCCACAAGAATGTTTAGAAGATTGCAAACATGCCTTCTAGCAGAAGTTATTTTACTTGCCAATGTAAAAGTTAAGGGGTGATGCTCATGCTTGAATAAGTACCTACATACAGAACATACTTTGACAACAGAGGGCTCTTGCAGTCAGAGAAAAAAAAACAAAGAACTGAAAGCTGGAAGTTGGAGCCAGGAAAATTCAGACTACTGGTATGGTGTAAATTTATAAGTGAGCATAATCAGGTAGAAGACCAAACTGCCAAGTCCTATGGAGAAGTCTCTTCCACTGGAAATGCTTACAAGAGGCAGAATGTGTCTTAAGAGACAGAATCCAGTTCAAAGAAAAACTGCCCGGTGTTAGACTGTCACAATTGTTCCTTCTGGCTTCAACAATCTCTGACTCTTGCAGGTAGCAGTTAAACAAGATAATTCAGTCTTAACTGGAGAGCTAAGTGTTAACTTCCATCCTCACAGATATAAGCAAGGCTCCTAACTGGTGTCAAAACACATTGGTTTATATATAATCATGTTAAGTTGTACGAGCACACATTGCACTTAATTCTAGTTAACCAGCGATAATTTGGATCCATTTTGAAAGTGCTATAACGAGCTTCTTTCTCTTTAAATACTCAGTACCTCTACTACAGAGAGGCATCATCACAATGGCTACTGAATACCTGTACTAACCCAGTACAGTGGTGAATGGCTGCAGTGTTTGACTCCTAGGTGTGTCCAGGTTGTATTAGCCCAAAGTGACGTATTTCTTGGAAACCACAAGAGGGCGATCCAAGTTGTATTTTTCTTTTGGCTGAATCCATTCCATCTTTGCAGAGCAAGCACGGCTAGAACGCCGAATAGCGTTTGATTCCTCTTGCTCATTTATATGCCGCTGTTTCCCAAAGAGAACATGATTGCTTTCATCGTGTGCCAGGACACGTGAAGAAACCTCTTTGTCAAAACATGCGTTGCAAGGAAACAAGGGATTCAATCACAGCCCACTGCCTTCACACAGTTAGTCCTGCAACCTGCCTGTGAGTGGGAATTACTCGCGCGTGAGACTCATTGGACTCCTGGGACTCTTCACAGCGAGGGGTTGCAAGATCTCCAGCGTTCACTTGCGCTGTCTGGTTACTCTCTCTGCTACTGCCATTCAAGATGCTCTCCACTTGGCTTGTGCCTCCTGCCCTCCACAGGTGACTTTCACCAAAGTCTTTAATGACCTCCTCAGAGCAAGTTTCAGAGCCAGCACCCCCTCCTTACTCCAGTGACCAGTCCGTCACCGTTGACAGTCAACTCTGCTCTTGAAATCTTGTTCTCTCTTGGCGTCCGTGACTCGCATTTTTTCCCAGTTCTCACTTTCTAAGTGCTCCTTTAGCATGTTCTTCATCATCCTCTTCACTTCCCTTTGGCTTCCACAGGACTCCATGCTTGGCCCCCTTTGCCTCTTTCCACCTTATCTCTGCGTAATCTTATCCAGACACACAAATGCAGGTACTGTCTGTATGCAGATAGCACTCAGATCTAACCTCTGTACACCAGATGTATTGATTTCTATCCCAGCCTCTCTCTCTCCAGAATCCCCTCTGGGATATCTCCGTTTCAACTCAAGACCAACATAGGTTGACTAGGTCTCTGTCTCCCCACTTCCCTGCCAAAGTCCAAGCCCTTTTCCTCACTTAGTCCTCTGATAATTACCAGTATCTTAGACCCACCACATGCATCCTCTTCAACTATGACCTCTCTGTGGATTCTCACATGCAGTCCACAGGGAAAACGCTTGTCCCTGTTCTCATCATCTAACATCGCTATTTATCATAGTACTTCGGGTCAGAAGGGACCTAAACAGATCAGCTGTTGACTTTCTGCAATTTAATTTTTTTGGCAGTAGGGTGGCAGGTCCGACCCCGCCCCAGGCAGGAATGAGTGCCAGGATCGTAACACCCCAGCCAAATCTCTGTCCAGCCTCCTCTTGAAGACCCCCGAAGTAGGAGAGAGCACCACCTCACTTGGGGTTACTGCAGCATCCTTTTCTCCAGACTTGACAGCTACAATTGCGCCCCTCATATCCAAAGTGCAGCTGCGAAGAGCATTTTGACTACATTATCCCTCTTGTTGAATCCCTCTCTCCCTTCTCGACTGCAAACAAGCTTCACTTTCAAACCCTTCCCAGACCATCCCCACTCAGTCACCTCCTTTACCATGAAGAGGCAGATTTCTACCTCTGTGCAGCCTAGGATGTCAGCCTGCTGCACACTCGGTGGCCTGAAGATGCTATTTTTGAGATCTTCCCCACCATGCTGCCCTACTGTTTGAGAAGTGCTTCCCAGGAGTACCTGCAGAGGTACCCCATCGTTCT
This sequence comes from Crocodylus siamensis, assembly GCF_052110815.1. NCBI lineage: Eukaryota > Metazoa > Chordata > Crocodylia > Crocodylidae > Crocodylus > Crocodylus siamensis. The sequence goes on along the minus strand of NC_143398.1, from coordinate 236,719,357 downwards.
CCCTAGACCTCTGTACTGCAGCACACCACCCAGACACTTGGTAGTCATGCCGCTGGTGTTACCGAAACCACTGGCCATCATCCTAATGCACAGGCGCTCCCCGTTTCTTGTATTCACCTCTGTCTATACCCATTTGTTTTCTCCTTTCTAACAGCCCAGAAGCCGTCTCGGGCAATCTTTTCACTCAGCGTGGTGGATTTTTTGTCTGTGACCAAGCCTTCTAGGTGCCAGGGCAATATTATTAGCATATTTCTTTCCTGTTGCTCAGTTAGGAGGCAGTATTTTTGGAGGTGATAACCAATGCAGAGATAATGAGATCTGCTCATTCAATGGGAAGCCTTAAGAGCCTTCTTTGTTCATGCAGCAATTATACATATATTACACACAGTTCCCATATAATATTTTTCTGTCTAATGGAAAACACATTAAGAAACTCCAGACTAACAAAACAAGTTGATAATGGACAAATGTAGAGGTGGGAGAGAGGGGTACTGTACTCTCAGCATGAAAAAATTAAGTTGTAGCATTGGGAAGACGGCCATCTTCATCATAAAGACAGCAACATTTTGAGACCTTTGCACAATCTGAAAGTGCACAAGTGTGCAGACAGACTCCAAGTGAACACAGTGCTGCTAAAGAGCTGGAGGAGAACTGTTTGCCCTGATGCTCCCCCCCCCCCCAACTGAGAAAAGGTTAAAATTGTAGCTTTGAGAACGCCAGAGCATCTTGCAAATCAATTATTTTCTATAGGACTGATCAGAAGTTACTACCAAAATCTGCTGTTGCATGAGATATTCGGCACCAGTGCTGGAAGGTGCAGTGGCTCAGAGAAGGAACAGAGCAGTTTGTCAGGTAGGCGCGGGATGGCTGGTGTACTGCAAACGTGACCCTGCAGAGCAAGGAAGAGAATCACAGTCTGTCCGCGGCAAGGCCACTGCCACTTAACCCAAAGGAGAAGTCTACCAACTGGCACCACCAATAGACACCTTCACATTTTTATGAGCCATCAGCTAGACAGCTGCATCTCCCCAACACAAGTTACTCATCTGATCAAGGCTTCTCGCAACAGAACAATGGAAGACAGCAGTAACAGGGACACGGATCTTAGTGCTGCAAATCACAGCGTAGACCGGGGTCAACCTACGGCCATCAGCCAGGATCCAGCCTGCCTAGATCATCTCGCCCACAAACCCCAGGAGCTGGCAGCAGTTTGACAGTGGTGGGGTGGGGAAGAGCAGCCGTGGGGTTTGGAGCAGGAACACTGGCGCTGGAAGTAGTGGCCTGCTTTCAGAGCAAGCTGCACTCATTTAGTCTGCTGCTCCTAAAAGGTTGCTGACGTCCGATGCAGGCTACTGCTCCAGCACTAACCTTCCGGCGACTCACCTCTGGGTGTTGTTATCTGCTGGTGATGCACTCCCACAAAACAATCCTCTCCAGCTTAAGGCATATCTACACATTTCAATACAAAAGTCAAGTGCATTTCCAGGTTCGGTCACACTATTATTCTGCCCGTTTCCTCTCGGGTGCATAGTCCTCTTTAAAAATGCAGGAGTTCGGTTTGAAGTAGCATACGAACGCAAGAGCCCCCCATCCTGAAGAACTTAAAAAACAAAGTGCCAGAAACAAACAGATGCAGGAGACCCAGGGAATGAAGAGGGACTCCAGTTAAAACTGAAGTGACAGAAGTCCAGGGCACAGAGACACTCAGTCATGTTCGTCTGAAGTCAGGCAGGGTGGCATCCAGTTAAGGACTAGTTTAGAGAGGCATAAGCTTTTGTAGACAGCAGCCTGCTTCATCAGGTGCTAGAAATGGATGATGAAGTAGACTGCTGCCTACAAAAGCTCACACCTGAGCCAGTTAGTCTTCAAGGTTCCCTGCCCTACCTTCTGGTCCAGGCTAGATACAGTAGTCCTAGACCATCCAGTACCTCACTATTGCCCTGTGTTTTGCAAGTATTGCAGGAGAACAGTTTTAAAGGGAAACCATCCTTGCCTAATACTGTTTTGGAGTCTGTTAAGCATTAGCTGGGAAAGTTACTTCTAGGCAACAGCTCTTGGTACTTCAGCTTTACAAATGCAGCAAGAAAAGACTCTCGCACAAACATATGCAAAAAAAAAAAATAGCTGGGGGCTTCCGTGTCTGTGTGGTAGTTGAGCTGTTGGAAAACCAGCCACAGGCAATGCACACAACCCAGCTAGTTACTCAAGGACCCTCGCTTTACTACACAGGCGCTGGAAAGCATTTGGCTAAATTGTTCTTATTTTCCCCTCTGGCTGGTCTAGGGGAGGCAACTCCTTCAACTCTATAACCTGGAAAAGCACCAACTAGAGTACTAAGATTTGTCTTTGTCTTGCCAAACTGGTTATGGCACAGAATTGCAAGATTAACTTAATTTTGATTGGGTAAGCTAGAGTAATTCAAATAAAGCATAAAAAAAAAAAAAGAATGAAAAAAGGTAAAGTTAAAAGCGACAGGCTACAGTAATTTTGGTTCACTTCTTCGGCATTGATCAGGAGGCTTCTGTAGAAGTGGCAGAGTCGGTTCATCTCCACTTCCTGTGCAGTCTGAATATTTTTAAGGCTCAGAGCAGTAACACAACAATGGGGAAGCCCCAAGTCTCTCAGCAGTACCTGCTGTCCTCTGTATCCCCACACTAAGTGCCCAAAACAGCCAAAAATCTTCCTAGAAAAGGAGAGGAGCTGGGTGTTCAACCAATGCTGCATAGTCTAGTATTCGGTGGTTCAGGTAGGCAAACTGCTTATTGACAGACAATTTGGTCTGTTCCTCTATTTCCATAACTTCCCCAGGGGTCTTGAAAGCAGCTAATCAATACTTGTTGCTCCAGACAAAGTAAGTGTCATCATTCACTCCTTCAGATCTATTCTGCAGGATCTTTCCCTTTTTAAAAGGAACAAGAACCTAAACAAACAAAACACACACAAAACCACAAAACAAAAAAAAAAGCCACAAAAAACCAAACAAACCATTGTTGTTTGTTTGTAGGTTAAATGGCCAACCAGCTTTAAACCCACCTTGGGGAAAATTAAAGAATTCATTTGGAGCAGGGTTACTCAGGACTGCTCCAACCACATCTTTTACTTGTTTTAAATTTTGTCTATTTGAATATTTTCCAAGTTGTGCATGGGTTGTATGGTCTACACAGACTGTGCAGTTTGTAAAGCATGCAATTTCTTAACTGTGCATTTGCCATGTGGACCTTATTAGCCACATGGAAAGGGCTGTTAACTAGATAATTTCCCTTTAAAAAAAAAAAAAAAACCCAAAGGGAAAGCCTCCATTGGTTGCCAAAACCAACACACAGTTTTAATGCCACTCTGTTCAAGAAGCAGGGAGGCAAAATAAGGAGGCAAAAAGGATTCCAGAAGTTAACTCCACATCAACTTGCATGCTGCTTTTGCACCAAATGTGAGAAGGAACTAAGTGGAGACTTTCCAAAGTTTCGAACCCTAGCAATGTTCGAGTGATGTTGTAGCAGGAATTGTCTAGGAAGTGGGCAAGAGGCAAGGATTTTTGTGGACAGTATCTTTTATTGAACCAACCGCATGGCTGGAATAGGTTCAGATGAGGTTTTTGAATGCAGTGCATTCATCTGCAGGAATGCTAACACTGGCAAAATGAAATGCATCAAACTCAGGTGACTCCGCTCAGTCTGAACCAGAAAACATGGTGGGACTAACATGAGATTCATGTTGCAAACTAATTTCAGCCTTATATGCAGAAGGGGGGGGGGTGTTTCACAATGTTAATACACACAAATTTGGAGCATAAATTCTTTGCCAGTATCTCAGGCTGCTGCCAGATCTGAGGGAGGCACGGTGTGCAAACAAAAACAAGACAAAAAACCAGCGCTTTAAATTTTCAGCTCAACAAACCCCTGCACCAAGTGCAGAGCATGCCCAGAAGAGGAGGAGTTGTGTCCATTTGACTTGGCTCTCCCAACATCTGCTTGGATCAGGTACTTCAGGAGGGATTTTGGCACCTTTTATCTAATAGGCAATTCAAAAAGGCCTGAAGTGTGCGATCTATACAGACGTTGGGCGAGCCAGGTCAAACAGGCGCAGCTCCTCTTCCAGTAGAGCGCCATTTGTTTGGGTTTTTTCTCCACATCTGTCAGCAGCCTCAGCTATTAACTGAACTTGAACCTAAAATATGGAATGATCATTTTAGAATACTAGAAACAATCTAGACTGTATTTTTTTTTAAAAGAATGACAGAACACAAATATCAAAGAGCAGTTTTATTTTGCATATTTGGCACAAAGCTTACAAGAACACTTCTGTTCCCTTCTCAAATTTAGTACAACTAGCAAGAAAAAAGACATACTAATACATCAAGTAAGCTGTACAGTGTGAAATACGGAAGAGGCACCAGAAAAAAAAATCTGTCAACTGAAATCAAAGTGTATGGAAAGTATTGACTGAATGCCCGTGATACTGAATTAAGGCACCACTACTTCCAAATGCTTACCAAATACTCAAAATGTGCAACTTGTCATTTTTGGAATGTAGAAATCCTGCATTTATACTTGACGTTTGGACCTAGATACCCTAGTTCTCAGGGTGGAATGATTTTTATACACTTTAATAGACAGAAGAAAAATCCCTCAGCAGATGACAGATGCGTATCACTACCACCTGCTTAGAAAAAAAAGTAATGTTGGACTTTTTACATAACCAGCTGTTTTACCATTAAAAATTCACATCTGAACATACACTAGGTCTGTTAATGTTTTAATTCTTTCACAACTGGTTTTATCAGCTGAAACACTGCAGCAGAAAGAGGCCTAAATGAATACCTTTATTCAAGGTCTATTTTAGAATAAACGTTGATGATTTTCTGGTGCATCATATGTCAGCATTTGATATAGTGTTATTTATGGTCTAACATAATTAAACCATATATGACACTGAAAATTACAGAAAATCTTTTAGTCATAATTAGGTCTGGCAAATTCAACAAACTTTTTGAAATGTGTAGAGAAGAAGTCCAACTTTGAACAGTAGTTTTTTTTTGGTTTTTTTTGGTTTTTTTTATATACACAATTAGAAACAGCATCATTTCAAGATTTTGCCAAGCTAGAAAGAACTAAAAAGAGGACTGGCTCTTGAATACTGTACCACAAAGGCAAATAATTTGGTTCAATAGGATTAAAAGTTATTATATTTCCCTTTTTAAAGCACCTACACTATAAAGAACCACGGTATCACAAGTACCTGTAAATGCAAGTCATCATACAGCATGAGTACTGGAACTGTTACAAGAGCCAAGCAAAAAGGATGGAGTTTTTTTTGTGATATTCTGCAAGACATTCTATTTTGAAGTCAAGATGAAAGCCAAATTGTTTTAAGTGCAACGTCTTCCTTTTAGGAGGCGACTCTTCCTAAGGAACCAAACAACAGCTTTGGGTATGAAGAGCTTCTATTGGTTGTATGCACATGTGGTCTAAGCAGGTGAAGTTTGCTGGAGTAGCACCTGCTTATCCCAAGTTGAATTTGGTCCTGTGGCTCACCTGGGTTGTTAGTCTCCTTGGCTAGTAAAACGAGATGACAATCTCTGCATTAAATACTAGTGGGAAACAGTAAGTGGAGAGCACTGTATAGAACCTTGGTACAAATACCTCTACTGTAGAGGGTATGAAAAAAAAAAATCTCAGAAGCTTGAGACAGTTTAAACAGAACTTTGGAAATGCACATATCTCCATGGACATGCAAAAAGACATTTAAAATGAACCCTAAAGCATGGATTTTATTTTTTGTCCTTTTATAGTGTAAACCTCAAGAACACAATTCTGTGCTATTAACAAGGAAAAACCCCACACCCCAGAGCACTGGAAATCCTAAACAGAAAGGGCTGAAAAGGGCATCTGGAAGTGATCTACATAATACCAAATGTGGTGGTTCACAAGTCTCATACAGAGAACAGTTCAGTTCATGCTTTTTTGGGTTACTTGGATTCTTCCTAAGTCTGTGCCCCAATGCAGAGTTGCAGTTTTCATTAACCCTTTTGCCCCTACAGTATCAGTGACCAGTAAAACATACCACAGAAGTGGCTGTTGGGGCAAAAAAACATTTTGGGAACATTTCCTGTTGTCCTCTATTGACACCACTACAAAATCAGCATAAAGAAAACAATCCACTCAATTCAATTATTCCACAATTTATATGTAGATCATATAGCAACCTAGTATTGGTGGCATGCACTTGTGCTTCTGTTGTCTGGCACTTTGTTGAGGAGGAATTACTGTCTGGATAATCACATCTTGCTGAAGCATTCTTTTGCATTTGTCCAAACTTGAATTCCCTTTAGGAGGAGGGGGAAAAAAAAAGAAACAAGAAACAGTGAATTTTGTTTAAATCTCTAGAAACAAAACACAGAGAAATGGATCTTGTTTGCATACATCACCTCTACAACTTACTCACGCCACGCTCATGGAAAGCAGTGGGAAGTATACATATAAAAAGGAGGACTGCACGACTCAATCCATATACATTTTTAAAACAGGAGAATCTCACTTAATCCCAATTTGTGCCAAGAAAAGGGGCAGCAAGTACATGGCATCTTGGAGTGCAGTATGGATTGCGTTGCAACTCTTACCCTACCAATTTCCAGACTCGTGGCTGCAATTCTCCCTTGCTGCAGACTTCCATCTGCGCCCCCTACTAACACATTTGCCTTGCCTGCCAGAAGCAAAACCTACCTTTTTGCACATACTAATTTGCATTACAGCGTAGCTTATGAGAGCCTCTTTCAAGTCCCGGTTCTTCTGCTCTTTGAATCGCTCAATGTCTGCCCAGGCAGTTTTCACAAAGTCTCTGAAATGAAAACAAGATTGTTTGGGCAACTTAACTGTCTTAATACAGCGGTGCTGATCCTACAGCTTGTGGGCTAGATGCAGTCTATGAAGCCTATATAAACAGCCCATCACTTAACACCACGTAGCCATCCGAGGTCACTGGCAAGTCAGTATGAGACTGGCTGGAGTCACTGCTTTCATGCAACTCTGGAGTTCAGGGGTGAACAGTGCCAGCAGCCATCCTCTTCTCCTCTGCTGCTGAATTCAGTGTGTGGGTGGGTGTGGTGCTGAGGAGCAGTGGAACGAACAGCAGTGTTCACCCCCTGGGCTCCAGAGCTGTGTAAAAAGTGGTGGCTCTGGCCAGAACCCATGCTGACAATGGGCGAGCTCAGTACTCCCTGCACTTCCAGAACACCAGCAATGATTTCCTATGTAGTCCTTGGCCCATTTCAGAGTTTAATGTTTGGCCCACATAACCAACCAAGTTTTAAAATATGCCACCACTGAACTTACTGGGAAACTGTCAATACCTAATAGCTCTGTTAAAGTGCTACATTTGTACAGTCTAAAATTGGATAGCGGTGGTTACTGCATGCCTCGGATGCAACCCTCACCATCCAATTCTTAAAAGGTTTTTTAAATAATGAGATTTTCATAAGCAAGCAGGACTGCCAAGGATCTCAACAAATAAAATCTGTTGTCAGAGCTCGCTAAATACTACTGAGGAGCCATTTCTCAGCATACTGCATCTTACACAAGATATTTTCAGTGAGACTCTGGGGGCTTACAGTTGGAAAATTCACCCACCACTTGTGACAGAAGGTGTGACTGCTCAAAATGGCCAGAGTATGAACAGAGGGACATACATGGCTGAAGCAATTCATTTCAAGGTCTTAAAAATCTTAAAAAACAGAACAGGACAGATTTGCTTCCAGTTCCACTTACCCAAAGTGGAAAAACCAGTATAATATATACAAGATAACTCCTAGCTTACTATTTTTGTTGGATTACACGAACTGAGCAAGTGCACCAGCTGAAAACTGCTAGGACTACAAAAGCAGATGTCTAGCACTTCTGTCAAGATGATTAAGGAAATACATTTACGGTGTCCTAATTTTTCCTGAGTGTTCTGTTGTTTTGAACTGTGTGTGAACTAGTCTCTTATCTTTTTAGCTGTTATCCTGGAGATAACACATTTGTCTTTATTCTACTGAAATGAATGTGATCCGACACAAAAACACATTGCTATTGAAATGTTAGCTCCTATTTTATTTGCACTCCTCAAGGAACTTTTATTAGGATACTAAAAATCAGTTGTTCAAAATGTAGCCTGCCAAAAATATTTGAACTCTCTCAAAACAGAAGTTAACCATCTTTCATGAAAATATTTAAGGAATTATTAGCTCTCATGTCAGGCACTGTATTTACAGATCAAACTAAAACCATATCTGAGTTATACAGTTAAGTAGCTACTAGAACGCTCAAATCCTGATTTGCCTACAGCCCACCTGCTAAACATATTACTAGCTAAACATAAAAAGAAAAAACCCTGTAAGAGTCAGTCCCTTAAAATGGGTCTAGGTAACTGTGAAAGTCATCAACTTTAACATAAGCCACCTTCCTCAGACCAGGAGCAAACTTTATTTCACAACTTGCAACTGACAAGAGGTTTTATAGACAGCTCATAAACACCAAGAACATACTAAAAACAATCTTATAAAAAAAAAAAAAACACAAACACCTTTGAAAACATCCTTTTTTTTTTTTTTAAAAAAGGAAGGAAACTAAAACAAGTCCTGTTTTCTTTGAAGCCATCAGAACCTTTACCTGCCCTCCAGATTTTTAGATTTTAGTTGCTCTTCCCCTTCATGTATCTGTTCTTCTAGAACCTTTATCTTGGCCTCTCTTTGTTCAGGAGTCTCCTGACCAAATAGCTTGCTGGTCATTCCCTTTAGCGAGAAGGTTTTTACAGTCTAGAGAAGCAAATGGAAAGAAAAAGGCTAGAGGCTGTGCCAATTAGAGTGATACTCAATAGACCTGTGCGAGTAGGCAGCTATTCAGTCTGGCTGCTTCGGATGCCAGGGATCCAATCCAGAGCGCCAGACCAGGTTCCTGCTTTGATCTGGCCAAAGCAGCTCCGAAGCTTCGGAGCCACCTCAGAGATCCGGCCATAGGGTATAACAGGGAAATCAATGAAATATCTATAACTTTGGCATAATCTTTTTGTCTGATTTGGATAAAATTTGCAGGGATGGTAGCTTCTCCTGAGAGCATGAAGTCTGCCAAGTTTCAAGGAGATAGGTGCAGGGATTTGGTGGCAGGAAAAAAAAAAGGACTGCACCTCAAGCTGTGGACAAGCAAAACTCGCGATATGGGTGACCCTGTGCATGTTAAGGCGCAGCAGGGTGAAAGCTGCAGGGATGGTGGCCCCAAAGCCGGCCAGCTGTCAAGGAGATCAGTGCAGGGGTTCTGGGGCCCTGCACCTCTGGCTGCAGACAGGCAGAGCTTGTGACACGGGTGCTTGTGCAGCTGGCTGTTGTGGTCTGGGGGCAGTTGATTGGTTGTCTGTATTGATTCTTTCTTCTCCTTCCTCTGTGGTTTTGTACATGTTAATCATTGTTAATTAACTGGTTACATTAGCTAGCAACTGTGTATTGAGCTAGTCCCCAAGTGAATCATGACCAGTTGATAACTGGTAACACAGTAGCTTGGCAGCCAGGCCTGCAGTAGTTTCCCCCAAGGCAGACACAGTTGCACAAAGCACCCATGTCATGAGTTTTGCCTGTCAGCCACCAGAGGTGCAGGGCCCCAGAACCCCCCGCACCAATTTTGACAGCTGGCAGGCTTCATGGCCGCAGCAGAGGCTACCATCCCTGCAGCTTTCATCCTGCTGCGCCTTAACACAGTGTCACCCATGTCATGAGTTTTGCCTGTCAGCAGCTTGAGGCGCAGCTCCCCCCTAAACTCCTGCACCTGCATCTTCTTGAAACGGCAGGCTTTGTGGCCTCACCAGGGGCCACCACCCCAGCAGTGTTCATGCTCCCCCCCACCCCATGTTGTAACACGAGTTTTCTTTCAAGAATTTGGGGTGCAGTTCTCCCCCCCCGCCCAAGCCCCTGCACTGATCTTCTTGGAACCTGGCAGGTTCCACGCTCTCAGGAGGCTACCATCCCTGCAAGTTTCATCCAAACTAAACTAGACAAAAAACAAAGCTACAGATATTTCATTGATTCCCCATTATACCATGGCCAGATCTCCGAAGCTTTTCCAAACCGCTTCAGAAGCTCCAAACTGCTTTGGAAAGCCTAACAAAGCCAGTGCTTTGATCTGGACATGCTGCTTTGGATGCCAAAGTGTCCAAAGCTTCTCCAGATCTGAAGCCTCACATAGCCCTAATACTTAGTACACGACTGATAACGCTCACACAGCAATGCAAAGGACCCTTCCACTTCAAGGAAAGAGGTTCCTGGATGGCTGTAAGAGGTGTCAGTGTTCAAGTTGAAACCAGTAGAGAAAAACTCAATACATTTAAAACTATTAAAAGCTTCTGCTCTTGAAGCTCTTCAGAATTTACCAGGAAGTCATTTGATAGATTAGATTCTTGTTACTTGAGCCACAGGGCACTAAACTCAATGGAATGACTTCCATTAGCCCAAGTAAACTTCACATGGGGCCTTTTCTTAATGAATGAGCATTTAGTTAAACATTAAAGATCTGAAGTTAGTTAATTTATGGCAAATAAAATCCATTATAACGATTCCACGTTAAAATATATATGGCTTTAGTAGTAATTGCTTGCTATGTTTACAATGCTTTTATATGAATACAAGTCTTTATTTAACTTTTTGCACCCATATAAAAAAGGGAGCTGGCTGCATCCAGCTTTAAGGATGCAAAAAGGAATTTTTCTAAAGGATTGTAACTAGCAAACTTTGCTTTTTGCAATGTAATAAGTAGCAGCAGAATACTAACATTGTTTTATTTATAAGGTCTTCAATGAAGGAAGTCCTGCACAGACAGCACAAGTCATCATGAAATAAGTTACTTTAAACCACTAAGAGATCTACAGCTCACATGATACCTTGACTTACAACATGCTGACAGCATGTTGTATGTTAAATGCCATTTAGATGTCACTATAAGTAGCCTGGCTCTTAATATCTAAGCCTTGGAGAAGAAAATGGAAAAACAGACTCACTCCTGTCGCCAACTCTTCACACTGCTGTTTCTTAGATGTTAAGTCCTGAGCAGCCATTTCCAAGTCATACTGCATTAGCTCGTGTTTCCTACAAACTGCCCTGAAAAAGTGCAATTAAAAGATATGTCATGAAATACTTTGTTTTGGTTCTCCTTCCCACTGTTCTCAGCTTTATGTATGGTCCAAATGATCCTCTTGGCAAGCATCATGTTTGGATATTTATTTAGCCCAAATTCAAGAGTCTTATCAAGGCAAGCTTAACTTGATGTCAGCATAATAAATTATAAAAACTGTAATATAAAATTACCAACACAAACAACCTTATCCTTTTAAGGCCTCATGTCAAGATTCCACATGCAGTACAAAATCTCTACATAGTAAGAAAATACTTACAAAATAGTTATATTTTTAATCTGCTCCAGTGAAATTCCAAGATGCATGCATGCCATTTTGGATCTTGTGCTTATGTTGTTGGCAAAAATGCATGACCCTACTGAAAAGTCTTTAATTCTAAAATACTGTAACAAAATGTCTGCTGCTAGATTTCTGCTGTAGTTTTAATCCAAAAGGATGCCATAATGCATTTCAAACTTTACTAGCAGATTTAAAAACCATGTGGGAACCATACTGATCACCTACACAAGTGCTGCTGCAGCTCTAGCGAAGGTAGCGATTTTTATCTGTCCACAGTAACAGCAATATTTTAGGGCAAGCAGGAGGCCTCGACTTCAACTAGGTGTTCAGGATGGTTCAAAAAAAAATGTACCGCAGAAAACTGAGTACCCATAAGTGTAAGCTCCTGAAAAAAGGTATTCCAGCAAGAATGCACCCTGTGACACAGATTACTTCCAATTCCGAGGGAAGAGCGGGGTCTAGTAGACACACCACTAATCCTGGGATGTACATGAAGGTTCCCATTCGAGTACTTATCACTTTAGCTGTGTTCAACTCCAACTGCTTTACAGAGTAATCAAAAAGGTGGAAGTAAATTTAAAAAAAAAAAAAGATACAAGGCAACTGTACTCTTCACAAAGTGAACACTCAACATTTTCTTTAGAATAACAGTTGTAAAGGGTCCAATGACAGACTGAACTCTGCAGAAGCATGTCATTTCAACAGAAAGAGAGAATTGGATGTCAAGATACATACCGCAATGCTTCAGCATAGAAGAGATATTCTTTTAGTTGATCAGCATAATGCTCTTCCTCTTCTAATATGTCATCAATAGAAGAAGAATACCTGGTAAAGCACAACTTTTGGTTAAAAGTGAAGCCCACTGGTTTGGCTTTAACTATGCATAGCTGCACACATGCACATCCTGCCCCCCTCCTCCCCATTTGTTGACAGGATCATAACCTTAGAGTGCTTTTTATTGTTCAATTTAAAAAGGTGCATTTTTACCCTGAACAGTTAATATAACCGCTCCAGTGGGGCTGTTTGAGATGTTACTATAATAAAAAGTGATAAATCGTTCACTAGTCAGAAGTTTCCTGCTGAAGATGAGGCAGTTTTTATTACAGGAAGAGACGGGAACCCCCCGCCCCCAAAACATAATGTATTCCTTCTTTTCAGTGATTTCTAACAGGCAGCAGCAAAGTACAAAAAAATTCTGTAAGATGAATGGCATTTCTAAGGTTTAGAGAAATGAATTTCACACCTTCTAGCACACCACAGGAACAATGTGTCAAAAGGAAATTTCACATGGCCTCATTATCCAGTCCATGGTTGTTGAAACAATGGAGTCTAATGCTGCATCTCACCATTCTGGATTCAGGTCCTTTGAGGTATGTCTACAGTGCATTCCCAGCACTGCCAGGGCCATCCACTCTTGGGCACACTCCACTCACCTAGGGTCAACTTGCGGCAGTGAAGCGGCTTTAGAAACGACCCTGTATCCCACCGTCTCTGGCCTGCTTGCAGAGGCTGAGAACAACTTCGGGTGTGCCCCAGAGCAGCTTCACTGCTGCATATCTAGCTTTAACACGTGTGACTGGGGGACTGGCAGTGCCAGAGACACAGGGTGGACAAACCCTTCATTCCTCAAATAGCCAATTTGGCAGCACATGCTGAAAGGCACAAATGCAAAAAGTGGGGAGGGATTCGCAAGGCTGCAGTACTGCAGAGATGGAAAACGAAAGTCTCCTAGCTGAATAAAAAAGGAACGTCTCCTAGCTAAAAGGGAGGCGCACACCAATGGCAGGGAGGGGCCATCACCAGGGAGGACTACACTGCGGTTATTTGGGGATGGAAGGGCAGGGGGGGGGGGGGGGGGGGGTCAGGAATGCCAAGGCAGAGATGGGACCGGGACTAGCTTCCCAGATCAAGGACAATGAAGTCCTTTTTTAAATACATAGGGGGCAAAAAGAAGATACCAGGTAACATGCAAGACACATTAGGAAATCTAGTCCTCACACCAGATGACAAAGCTAACTTATTTAACGAGTTCTTTGCCTCCATTTTTCTGAGCAGAGACTGGAACAGCTCCCCACCACCACCAGGCCCTTCTTAGACCCCAGGGGAGGAGCACCTAGGCCCAGGCTTAGTGAGGAACTAGTCAGGGAACTTCTGGAGGGACTGGATGTATTCAAATTAGCTGGTCCGGACAGTCGCCACCCCTGAATACTGAGGGAATTAGCTGAGGTCATTGCGGGAACCCTGGCACAGCTGTGCTAGCACTCATGGTGCTCTGGTGTGGTGCCAGAGGACTGGAAGAGGGCCAATGTGGTTCCCATCTTCAAAAAAGGGGAGGAAGGAGGACCCGGGAAACTATAGGCCAGTTAGTCTTACCTCGATCCCAGGCAAGCTTTTTGAGAGAATTATTCTGGCACATGTCCACGAGGGGCCAGCAGGGGAGATTATGCTTAGGGGCAACCAACACAGGTTCATTAGTGGCAGGTCCTGTCAGGACAACCTGGTGCCTTCTATGGCCAAGTCACCAAATCCTTAGACACAGGGGTAGCAGTGGACATAGTCTTTCTGGACTTTCGGATGGCCTTCGACATTGTCCCTCACCCCGTTCTCATTAAGAAACTGGGGGACTGTGGTGTCGACACTCACACAGTCAATTGGGTCGCCAACTGGCTGGAGGGCCGCACCCAGAGAGTGGTGGTGGATGGGTCATTTCTGACCTGGAGGGACGTGGGCAGTGGGGTCTCCCAGGGCTCGGTCCTCAGGCCTGCACCGTTCAACATCTTCATCAGGGACTTGGACGAGGGGGTAAAAAGCACCCTGTTCAAATTTGCTGATGGACACCAAGATGTGGGGGCATGTGGGCACACTAGAAGGGAGGAATAGGCTCCAAAATCGGACCTAGACAGGTTACAGGGGTGGGCCGATGAGAACAGAATGGGATTCAACACCAACAAGTGCAAAGTGCTGCACCTGGGGAGGAAGAACCAGCACCACACCTACAGGCTGGGGAGTGCCCTTTCTGTCAGTACAGAGGCAGAAAAGGATCTTGGAGTCATCATTGATGCCAAGATGAACATGGGCCGGCAGTGTGGGGACGCGGTCAGGAAGGCCAACCGCACCTTGTCATGCATCCACAGATGCATCTCGAGCAGGTCCAGGGAGGTGATCCTCCCCTTCTGTGTGGCACTGGTCAGGCTGCAGCTGGAGGACTGCGTCCAGTTCTGGGCGCCGCACTTCAAGAGAGACGTGGACAACATGGAGAGGGTCCAGAGGAGGCCACGCGCATGATCAGGGGGCAGCAGGGCAGGCCCTATGAGGAGAGGCTACGGGACCTGAACCTGTTCAGCCTCCACAAGAGAAGGCTGAGGGGGATCTGGTGGCCTGTTATAAACTAGTCAGAGGGGACCAGCAGGTATTGGAGAGTCCCTGTTCCCCCGAGGACGACCAGGAATGACAGGCACAAGCTGGCAGAGGGTAGATTCGGACTAGACATCAGGAGGCGCGACTTCACGGTCAGGGTGGCTAGGATCTGGAACCAGCTTCCGAGAGAAGTGGTGCTGGCTCCTACCCTGGGGGTCTTTAAGGAGGAGGTTAGATGAACACCTTGCTGGGGTCGTTTGACCCCAGTACTTTTCTGCCAGGGCAGGGGGTCAGACTCGATGATCTTCTCAGGCCCCTTCCGACCTTACGAACTATGAAACGGGGGTGGGGGGGGTGTTATAGTGGGTCAGAAGCTGAATGAAATCAGCATAACTTTATTACAAAAAGCTAACAACACTCTCTTAATACATCCTGGGATGTTGTCTCCCATGCACACAAGTTGTGGGAAGCAGTTCTTCCACTTGATTCAGCACAAATGAGGCAAAGACACTCTCACAGACCCAGAGGGACAGATTTCCATGTCCAGCTCCCTCTGTGCAAAAATGAAGTGGATTTCCTACCTGTGGGGATTTTTTTTTACCATCTTGAATTTTCCTTGAGCCTGATGAAGGGCCTTTGGGCCTAAAAGCTTGCAGAAAAACGTTTGTTTTTTTTGGCAATTTCCTAGTTGGTCTAATAAAAAGGTATCATTGCTGAACCAAGAGTTCTAGATTTTTGCATGTCCAGTTTTGGGCACTTCATTGAAGGAAAACATGGACAAAAAGGAGAGCAACAAAAGAGGATACACATCTAGAGAACAACCTCAAGAAAGGGTTTGGAGAGGGAGGAAAAACCAAGCAGACTCCAAATACAAAAGATGTTGTTATAACAAGAGGATGGTGATCGATTGCTTAGCTTAGAAATGAGCAAGAAGATTCTAATAAGTGTAGTTATGCACAAAAACAAATGAACTACAGAGGCTGTGGACTCCACTGTTGTGAGCTTTTGAGCGCAGGTTAGACAAACAAGCGTTTCCATGGATTAAATAGAAACAACCCTGCCTTGAGCAGGGGGCCATATTAGATGGTCACCTGAAGTCTAGCCCTACTTTCCCATCATTCAATGCCCCAAAACAGAAATGGTCAGTTGGTCTGTATTCCACATCCCTCAGAGTGCTCAGCTTTGGCCTCACACCGAGTCCACTGCAATCATTGAGAGGCCTCTCATTGCTTTCACTGACTTTAGCTAAACCTCTTATTTCTACCAATGCACGATTTTTCAGGATGGATGCCACCCTCTATGAGATACCAAAGCTTTTGTCTTAATCTGGACAATACTTCTTATCTTTTAGGTAGCATACTAGCTTTCAGTAGGTTCCTGTTATCTGGGAAGTTAATGTCCCTGAGCGTACTTGAAAACATGAGCATGTCTGTACAACGGTTACTGCACGTATCTGCTTGCTTATGTTTTGAGTTACATCTACTTGGCCTACTGACAAAAATAAGTTCTCACTATTCTCAGCAACCCAGAGCCAATATAACTGGAGATGAATGGATTGCATTATACACTACCTCAGGTATCCTCAACAAAATTGCCAGCTAAGTTTCGATTACAGAATCTTTGTGGCTATTCCTGAAGCAGAAAGTTTTTTTTTTTTTTTTAAATGCCAACATAAAAGTAAGAGAATAGTGTCATCTATCACCAAGTTCCTTTGACTCCCCACTACTCCTTGAATGTAATGCTTTACTTGCAACTTTTACACTGCAAGTACAAATAAAAGGACACACAGCAGTGAGAACAGTGGGGCCCCAATCCTCATGTTTAGAGCTTCTGGGCACACAGCATGAAGGTTTTTAAAGGGAAACTACACCAGTTCATGGTTTTCTTAAGGCCCAAGAGCAGTTGAGATAGTTGAGCAGTCAGACCTGCTGGGATAAACTGTTCTCGGCGAGGGGGCTCTCCATTAACTACAAGTCTGGGGAAGAACTGGTAGAGGCCCCCAAACAAAAGGGAACATGGAATACAATATGGAAGAGTTGCGAGTTCCTCTCTTGCGAGCTCTGGAGAGAACAATTATGGCTGTCAACAGGGAAAACTAGAAAAGGACCATGGTCTAATGGGAGCCAGCATGGGCACCTGAAGCCAAAAAACAATCAGTCCTGTAAGGAAAAAGGTATCCATAAAAAATGAGAGAGAACAAAAAGTGCATCCAACATGACTTTGTGAAAAGCTACCATAATAGAACAGTCATCATCAACAGTTTGATTTTCTGCACTGAAGCATCCATCCTCTCCTCCTTCATTATGGTGCTCAAGAAAGAAGCGTCAGCTTTATCGTTAAGGATTGCTATTATGTCCAAACACCCGATAATACATGTCAAATACATGGCTTTTAAGAAGTAACGCAACCACACAAGCCACATTTCAATTATTCTATCTTCCATTTTAAAAACAGGTCTTTAAACTAAAACCAAAAAAAAAAAAATACAAGTCATCTCCATCTCATGGCTAAAGGCTCAGACTTCAGCTTCAACCAAGTTCATCAAGGGTAGATTCCACTGAACGTTAGCTCTCGTCACAAACCAACTCCCCAACTCAAACCAGTGCAGAATTTTTCATATCAAGACTTTGCAATTTGACAAGCAGTCATCAGAAACAGCTTCTACTATCGTATCTGAGCTCAAATTTGCATATTTTTGGCCAGTAGGGTTAAACAAACCATGAAAATCCCTTAAGAGAAAAGGAAATGCATAACAGTGAGCCTACATTTAGAAACAGCAGGAAAAATGTTTAATATGTTAGGAGAGCTTTAGCTCTTATACTCCCCTCACAATCAATCAGTGGGAACTGTGGAGTTGAAATCTTCTTGTATACATGTTAAGTTATTTTTGATTGTCAGTTTTTTTATTATGGAGCAGCAATGTCAGTTGAACTGGAGCCAAATATCTTTGAAAAACAAGGGGTCAATTCATGCAGTTACTGACTGCAGATGGGACAAATCAAGGAACTCATTTATAAATAAGAGAAAGAAGAGAAAGAAACAAACCCCTTGAAATACAACAGTTAGTTTAGGGTACTAAAAGAATTGTCAGGCGTGACCTTGTAATACAAGCACACCTACATAGTACTCTTTTGGGGTCTCCTGAATATTGAGGTTTCATAATATCCCAAATAATGTGTTACACTTAAAAAAAAAAAAGGTGACGTTCCATTATACCACCAAAATTCCTAGCAAAACAAAGCTAGCACCAGTGGGTTATGTACAAACTAAAATGGAGTACACTGCAAGGGACAGCCTTGGAGGGGTACAGTATGCTCTTCCTGCTGAGAAGGAAGCCTCTTGGTGGACCCTGCTTAATTACTTCCAATAACAATAGGTTGTGAAGGTGGGGACTGGATTGCCACACTATGTTTCTGACAGATCTTGGACTAATGAAGGGGTAAAAGATTTGAGAATTTTGGCCTTGAACCTCACAACTGGTACACTAAGTTCCCACTAGGTTCTGGAGGCCACTTCTGAAGTCAACTAAATGATGGGAAAAACCTGGGCCACTGGAGGCCTCCTTTGACCATCACTCAAAGTATAGATTGACGTACCCTTGGAAACTCTTTACTGCTGTTATTTGGGAGCTCCAAACAGAAGTGCTACGAGCAGAAGCCTCAAGTCTACCCTAAGAGCCCTCTGCATTTCTCCAATTCATTGCTTTGTAATATGCAAGATGGTCAGTCTCCCCAAATGAAGAGGTCTGTTCCAACTCCTTGTCTGTTCAGTTAAAAATAAATTTCAACCAGAAAGAAATGTTGGCAGGTGTAGAAGAGAAGGTTGCTTTTTGAGTAAGGCTACCTGCTGGACCGCCACTGCTTTTTACATCCCATTTGAAGTTTCAAAGAAGTT
The DNA here is from genome assembly GCF_052110815.1 of Crocodylus siamensis. Classification (NCBI taxonomy): domain Eukaryota; kingdom Metazoa; phylum Chordata; order Crocodylia; family Crocodylidae; genus Crocodylus; species Crocodylus siamensis. Next base: position 236,700,679 of record NC_143398.1, on the reverse strand, counting down.
GCTTAGTTTTCAAACTTTGCCATACTGTAGTAAATACTCAACAACACTGCACTCCAGATTCATCTGTACTTTTCTGAATGCCAAATTCAGTCTATGTCTTCATTCTTTTTATGGGGCATTATTTCATGCAATAAGATTTTAAATATTTTTATTCTACTTCTGAACACTAACCATAAAATTATTTTTAAAAACATGGGACTATGTCCATGTTTTATTCATAAAAAAATAATTTTATTTTTAAGTCAAATTCTTACAAAAAGTTCCCACTAACAAACTAATTTTAATTGACAACCTGCTAAACAAGTTCTCATAACATTCTACTTTATAGGCAGAATCTTCTAAAGATGTACAAATGCCAAGTAAAACAGGGCAACAGCATCAGATTATATGGTTGCAAACTGGCATCGTCAAATTATGTCACTGACAACTTGGTAGTCGGGCTGGAGTGTTGTCCCTGTGATGGTCCATGGGATGTGAAGCAAGGGGCTTTGGTGACATCTTTTACTAGACCAGCTGTATAGCTGGGAGAGCTGCTGGACATGTTTGTGGGCACCAAGTGCTCTTCCCTTGGATGACCTCCCACTGAATGCCCTCCCCTCAGGTGACCTGAGGAAGTTGGACCTCAGCTCTCACAACTATAGTTACTCCAGTAAGAGATATCACTAAAAATCCTTGTCTCATTGAGAATTTTTAATATTCACACAGCTTAGTTTTAAAATAAAATATTTTAGTTGAAAAGTCTTCTGGCCCACAGTTCCAACCCTCAATTTAAGTTGCACAGCTCAAGGAAGCAAAAAGTGGGTTAAAAAATGGTCACAAACTCCTCTGTGACCATTTCAGGCTGGACATAAGGAAGAACTTGTTTACTGTCCGAGCCCCCCAAGGTCTGGAACAGACTGCTGCTGGAGGTGGTTCAAGCGCCTACATTGAACACCTTCAAGAGACAACTGGATGTTTGTTTATCTTGCTGGGATCCTACGATCCCTGCTGACCTCCTGCCCGTGGGGCAGGGGGGTGGACTTGATGATCTTCCAAGGTCCTTTCCAGCCCTAATGTATATGAAAATCATTTTTCCACCAGTGACTGATACTGAAAGTGGAAGGAACCACAGAAAAAAAAAAAAAAAAGTCTCTCTACAGTTTGTTCAGAATATTTGCTTTGCTGTTTTACTCTAATGCAGCAATTATCTGCTAAAACTGTTTTCTGTTTCAAAGATTCTCTCCCCCCCACCATACATATAACTACAATGTAATCCCACAGAAGCTAGGGTGCAGTGCTTAGTACTTATCCCATCTCTCATACCCACCAGTACAAACTGGTTCATGAACTGATTTTTAAGTCCACTAAATAAGCCTTGGCTGCTCAATAGTTAAAAAAAGTTTTAGGTAACTTTTTTTCTCTTTTTATTAAGTACAAATTGGTGTACCATCTACTGCATGGTGCAATGCACTGCTGTCAAAAACAAATGGATCCCATCAGGTCTGCAGTGCATTAGTTTTATTCCAGCAGTTTTTGGCATAGTAGCTTAAAAGAAAAGCTGGAAGAATTCCAGGCACTTCTATAGTTTCAAAATAATAATAAAAAGGCACCCCTCTGGCTCTCTTGAGACCTTCTGAGCTACTTAATACAGTACATGGACTCTAAAAACAGCCCACATCCAAAAGTCACAGAAATGTTGTATACTTAATAGTAATATCCCTCTCCCTCCAAAGTTCTCAGTACATTTCTTGTAGAATTTCCCCCCTTAATAAAATGTACATCTGGCTTGCATCAAACTATCAGATATTCAGGCAGTACTTACACATCCATGTGATGGCCAGCGCTCTGCAGCCCATCCCCCATCTCCCTCTCTATTGCACTCCATTCACTTGAGAGAAAACAAATCAAATGAGAAACATCACACATGAAGGGTAAGGGAAGTGAATAAGCTGCATCCTGTATATAGTTTCTTTCCAGGTGACATGAGTGGAAATTGCCTCAAAGTTATACTCTGCCAAGCTGTTGTCTTCTTCTACGCAGCATCACTGAACACAGTGCAATACTGAAGCCATCTAAACCATCTTCCTCTCCTTCCCCCCAGTCCAAACCAAATTTGAGTCAGGCATGATGAGAATCTTCTTCAGATAGTTGGGAAGAGTAAGAAAAATCCTTCTTAGTACAAAATGAGAACACAGAGTGCGTTCTTTTGCACGGACACTTTTACTGCTATTGCCCTCGGTACAAATTGCCAGAGGTTGTTATAATCAAGTCTCAACATGGGAGTCAGATTTTTTTTTTTTTTTAAATGAATAAGAGAAATTTTCCACACGGGATGCTTAGTAGACAGAGGACTCCCATTTCATAAACTGGAAAGTGAGTAGATTTATATTTAGATTAGATATAACAGAAAGAGTTTCACTTCCGACACAAGCACTTAATTTCACTTTATAGTACATTATTTGTTTATATACAACAAATACAATAAAGCTATAAAGAAATCCAAAAAACACACCACCTTAAAATTACTACAATATCCTGCATATATAAATGGATTAAAAAGACAGTGTGGGGGTAGAGCAGCCACCAGAACTGGGGTAAAGATGGCAATTGCTTAGAAGTCTACAACAGATAAAGCTTTACACAAATTTGTGTTTATTATTAAAACAAAAACCAACTTATTCCTGCTGTATTTGAGAGGAGCTGGCATATTTTTGCTTATCCTTGTGCAATTTGTGCTTAATACTTTCCTGCTCTTTCACATTTAAAAAAAAAAAAAAAAAAAATCTACTTCGTTAATTTTGACATTTGTTTATCCTCGTGTTATTGCAAAACTACACCTAATTTGGTTTTAAACCCCCAACCAGAAGAGACATCTGCAACCCATTAACCTACTGAATTAAATTTAGCGCTTGAACTGAGTGTATAAGCAGGAGGTTCCCCTTAACCAGAAGTTGGATTCTTTAATTCTCCAGCGAGATGGAGAACTTGAACAGGCAATTCGATCCAAAAAACCCCCTTACTAACCAGCCCAAAAAAGGTGAAAGTCTTTAAAAAAGGTGTTTAAATAGAATAGTGGATATTATTGTTGATTTTTAAAGCATTAAAAGAGACCTGGATGCTTTTTCACAACCACAGGTACAATGTAACAGGTTTACTGACAGTTTAAAAAAAAAAAAAAAAAAGAAAAAAAAGAAAAAGGGTAATTGGGTGGTATTCTAAAAGGAGCACAGTTAAAAGCCGAACCGAAGAGAAACAAATTATGAAGTAAAGCATCTTGTTGAGACTGAAAAAAATTTAGCAACTGTTAGAGGTGTCAGTTAAAAGGAACTCTAAAAATTTACTGCTACTGTGTTAAGGACACCTTACAAGGTAAACATTTTTGGTATAAAACAGAGATCAGAAATTTACAGTTTTCAAAATGCAACTTTAAGTAGTGTATATAAAACTCACTTAGAAGCTCTACTTTTAACATCCATTTAAGTCTTACCTGAACACTCTCCCATAATTCCCATGAACTTTGTACACACCATATAGACGGTCTGCCACTCTCTAAAACATTTTATAAAAGAAAAGTTAATTACGGTATAAGCCTCTTTCTTTTAGATGGCATTTACTAATCACGTGCAAGAGGATGCATCTCCCAATAAAAAACAACAACACCACACTTCCAAAACAATAATCCAGGCCTAGAGCTGCAATATTTCAACAGTGACATACAAAGATGAAAATATTCCTTTAAAAAAGTTTAGCACAGTTCCTTGGTCTTAAATGACCACCACCATAAAATTGTGTGGGTGGGGTTGTTTTTAATAGCAAGTTATACTGCGAACTGCTTTTAAAGTATTGACAAGTGAACAAATTATGCAGACTGAAGAGGATGGAGGCGACTTAACGCAGATAGCTGAGATGTAACTGTTTCATGCATCTGCTCTGCCATGCAGTGAGTGAAAGCCAATTCACACCAGTTTCGCAGTAGTTTCATTCAGGAGTCAAACTGCCCCTGTTAAACTTCCACTTCCCATGGAAAACAATGACATGAAACCAGTTATTGCAAAGTACCTGGTACACACTAAAGTCCCCCTTAATTACCTCAGTGTAATTTGTTAATCTGTCCACATCCTTTGTGTTATGGGCAGAAGCAGAGGTGTAGCAAGCTCTTTCAGTGCATGGGGTGGGGCAGGGAGGGGTATGCCAACGGCTGGATGAGGGGGGAGAGGAAGGAAAGTCTTACCTGCCCAAGCCCTCCCCACAGTGAAGGCAGCTCCTGCAGTAGCAACACTGGCTTGGGCAGCTGCATTCCCATGGTACAGGGAGCCATTCACTCCCACTCTTGCCCCAAGATATGCTAGCAGGTGCAGCCATGTGCCCAATGTGGCATTCTGCTTGCCCAACTTGCCCCACACCGTCCCCCAGATATACTGCTGGATGCAGGGCTGCACCTACCCAGCTCTTATGTCCAGACAGCACAGATTTCCAGGGGAAGGGGAGGAAAAAGGAGGAATGCAGATTCCAGTGACCCTCCATAGTCGGTGCCGAGGGCTGGTGCCCCATTCATCTGCACCCTCCCCAGTTGCATTAAAAATGTTCTAAAGAGGTCTCCGCCAGCCCCTCTTATTTAGATCATCAACACTGGAATCAAATCCGAAGGGCAATTCACTTCACCTATCAAATACCTAAGCAGTTAGACATGGGTGTAGGTGAAGCACATAAAAGTGTACATGAAAACAAGGCCAGGCCTTCACTTCAGAGTTGTGGCAAGCCTCCTCCTACCCTCATTCTGCCTGGCTACCTCCCTATGCGGTCCGAGGTGGGACTTTGAAACCAACAAAAACCAAGTTTCCGTTATAAAAAAATTGAAACCTTCCAGGCTTCTCCACATAGCACAGACACAGCGCCATTTCTTTGGCATCTGTACATTTCCCATTCTTCACTATAACAATAAAAAAGCCCATCACAACGCTTGCTGACAAAGCCAGAAATCAGTTCACAAGGTGAAGAGTCAGAAACTGTCACCAGTATTGCAGCACAGGCTATAGAGGGGTTGCTCTTTTCCTTTTCTAAACTCTGAATTCAGAAGCAGGAGCTGTCGTTGTCTTTTATACTTATCCAAACACCACTGATGTACCCAAGAATTAAACACAGAAATGTATAAGAATCACAATTACGTACATGTCAGAGACAAAAAGGAAATAAAGTAAGCAAACCGCTGCCTAACTCATACATGTGGTACATGCAGGAAGGCATCGTCACTGGAATGCCAGCAATTAATCCTCCAACATGCCTCAGCTCGACAGGGCAATTAATTACCATCCACTTTTGAAGCTGTTTCACTCCCCCCCCAAAACAATAACAACAACAACAAAAAAAACACAACCCCCCCCACAAACAAAACAACCAACCCTTGTTGAATATGCTAAGAATTAATATCATGCTCCCACTTATGAGGATTGTAATTGCTTTCCTCCTCTTCTCTTTAAGCTTGCGTCTTTAAATCACAACCAGCCTGATTGCCCAAATCATGTTAAAAGAACATAAACACCAGATGGCAAAGCTAACACGTTTAACGATTTCTTTGCCTCCGTCTTCCTAAGTAGGGACCAGAACAGCCACCTCCCTGCTGGGCCCCCCTCGGGCCCCGGGGGAGGCACACCTGGGCCATGGGTTAGCAAGGATTTAGTTAGGGAGCTTCTGGAGGGGTTGGACATATTCAAGTCAGCCGGTCCAGATGATCTCCACCCTAGAGTCCTAAAGGAACTGGCCGAGGTCATTGCAAGTCCCCTGGCACGGCTTTACGAGCACTCGTGGTGCTCTGGTGAGGTACCGGAGGACAGGAAGAAGGCCAACATGGTTCCCATCTTCAAAAAAAAGGCAGGAAGGAAGACCCGGTTAGTCTTACCTCGATCCTAGGCAAGCTGTTTGAGAAAATTGTGCTGGCACACATCCAGGAGGGGCCAGCAGGGGACTGCATGCTTAGGGGCAACCAACACGGGTTCATCAGTGGCAGGTCCTGTCAGACCAAGCTGGTGGCCTTTTATGATCAGATCACCAGATCATTAGATGCAGGGGTAGCAGTGGATATAGTCTTCCTGGACTTCCGGAAGGCTTGTGACACTGTCTCTCACCCCGTTCTCACTAAGAAACTGGGGGGCTGTGGTGTAGACACCCACACAGTCAAATGGGTTGCCACCTGGCCGGAGGGCCGCACCCAGAGGGTGGTGGTGGATGGGTCCCTCTCAACCTGGAAGGACATGGGCAGTGGGGTCCCCCAGGGCTCAGTCCTCGGGCCCGCACTGTTCAACATCTTCATCAGTGATTTGGATGAGCAGGTAAAAAGCACCCTGTTCAAATTGGCTGATGACACTAAGATGTGGGGGGACGTGGGCACACTGGAAGGATGCAACAGGCTACAATCAGACCTAGACAGGTTACAAGGGTGGGCCGACGAGAATAGGATGGGTTTCAACACAGACAAGTGCAAGGTGATGCACCTTGGGAGGAACAACCGGCACCATACCTACAGGTTAGGGAACTTCCCTCGTCAGCATGAAGGCGGAAAAGGATCTTGGGGTCATCACTGACTACAAGATGAACATGGGCCGGCAGTGTGGGGAGGCAGTTAAGAAGGCCAATCGTACCCTGTCGTGCATCCACAGATGCATCTTGAGCAGGTCCAAGGAGGTGATGCTCCCCCTCTACGCAGCACTGGTCAGGCCGCAGCTGGAGTATTGCGTCCAGTTCTGGGCGCCGCACTTCAAGAGGGATGTGGACAGCATGAACAGGGTCCAGAAGAGGCCACTCGCATGATCAGGGGACAACAGGGCAGGCCCTATGAGAGGCTATGGGACCTGAACCTGTTCAGCCTCCAAAAGAGAAGGCTGAGGGGGGAGGATCTTGTGGCCTGTTATAAACTAGTTGGGGGGGGGGGGGAAAAAAAACCAGCAGGCATTGGGGAAGTCACTGTTTCCCCAAGCACCGCCAGGAATGACCAGGAATAACGGTCACAAGCTGGCAGAGAGTAGGTTTAGGTTAGATATCAGGGAGGTGCTACTTCACGGTCAGGGCAGCTAGGGTCTGGAACCAACTTCCGAGAGAAGTGGTGCAGGTTCCTACCCTGGGGGTGTTTAAGAGGAGGTTAGATGAAACATCTTGCTGGGGTCGTTTGACCCCAGTATTCTTTCCTGCCATGGCAGGGGGTCGGACTAGATGATCTGCTCAGGTCCCTTCCGACCCTAGAAGGTATGAAACTATAAATAAATTGCAAGCTGAAAATAATATTGTGAGGAACGCACAATTTCTGGCCGAGTACACACATTAAAGTAGCCTGGGAGAATTCTCCCAGGTTTGCTCTGCCGGTAGAGAAAACTTACCCAGAGATGCCTAAACAGACATTCAAATCCTTCACCTGCGAGCAAAAGCTTGCAGTGCTGATACTGCCCAGCTAGGGGAAGTCTATGCAGATCTCGGTATGCTCTGCAGACTTCTTTAGTCTGCCTGGTGACAGGTCACAGCAGTGCACAGGGCAGCTCTGACTGGCTGACCCAAGGTGCCCATGATAACCCCGTTTCCCTCAAGCACAATGTGGAGATTGCAAAGGGGGAATGTTCTGGAGCAGCAGAGTCCACAAACAATATACCATCTCCCAGGGCAAGGGGAGAAGGGAAAGCTGGAGGACTATGTTCTCTTCTGAGACAAATGTCTCATACAGACATTTGCTGTCCCAGGAGAAACTGTTGGGAGTGATTTAACCCTGGTTGGTCCCAGTTATTGCTCTCTAGGAGTGACCATTTTTACCTTGGGAGAAAAAGCCTGGCCATCTGTACATTTGTAGTTTCTCCTGGGAGTAGTGACTCTTCTAAAAGAAGCTGAATGTCTTTCTGAGGCTTGTATGTGGCCTCCGTGAATTCACAATTACAGGCTCCAGAGTGGTATAATAAACCCATTTAAAAAACAAAAAACAAAACACACCTCACCCTGTCTCACTCCCCATTTAAACTTTAACTTTTTTTAGAGGAGGGCTTTTGGCTCCCTTTCCCCCCCCCCCCCCACAGCAAAAAAAGCAGGAGTGCTCTCCTGTCCTTCTCTCCTTCTGTACATCTGGCTCATACTTCAAGTGACATACTCTACACCATCAGTTTTCAACTTTTTTTTTTAATTTATTTGCCGACCCCTGAACATTTTTCAAATGGCGGTGTGACCCCCTTTGAAAATTTTGAAGAGGTGCAGACTCCTTTGAGTTGTAAGTGTGGGTACTAACATGCTTTTGATTGATCATAGTCATCTTTTACAGACCCCTTAGACAGTCTACAGACCCCAGGGACCACAGGTTGAGGAAAAAACCCCCCCGCTGCTCTAACACTTCAATAATCACTGAGTAATATGCCCCTTTTTATTGTACTTTCCATCAAAATCTGCAGCATAAATGGGTCTAGATACATTTTTCCTCATTATACATCTCGACTTATTTAAAGGACTGGCACTGACTCCTCAACTTTGAGCCCCAAGAATCTACTGTCCCACAGAGCCTCATCTACTCCTAACCCCAGTTCCTCAAGTGACTTTCATGAGGCTTTTAAATTTCCATCCTGCTGGCCAGTGCAAAGTAAAACTATTCCACAACCTTGCATTAAAAAAAAAAAAAAAAAAAAAATAGAATAAAATAAAATCAGGCAACAGCTTTTTGAGATAAAACTTTGAAGAGACATGTAGCATTTAGCTAGGAAGTAGTGATACAAAAAAGTTATCTTTTTCCAATCATGATCAAACCGTGACTAGAGTCAGCCCAAATACAATATTGCAGCCAAACATTTCACACTGCTTTACACTCCAGGAAACACTTAAAAACACCTTTTCCCTACAAATGTGTTTTATAAAAACAACTTCCCACTGCCAAAACCTGGGCACTCAATTTCAAGTGAAGAATATATACACCAGTTCTCTCTTGATTAAGCAAGAAATGCTGCCTTATAAATATATTATACCATTTGTCAGGACACACATGGGAAATACTTACAGCTCTGACTCGCAGAAGGTGTGATATGACAGACTGCAGTTCATCACTGTAGTGTTTTAGCTCAGTAAATCTCCTGGGAGAAGGAAACAGATAGTACATCATTAGCAATCATGAAAGCAAGCTTTCACAAATTCTAAGAGAGAGCCACAACACAATAGCTGGTGACACTGAGCCTGACTTATGTCAGAAGGAGAATTAGCCGAGGATTCCTAGAGAGGTGACTGTAGAGTCCAACTCCTGTTTAAACAAATAACTGCAACCATGGAAAAAAAAACAACCCCCAAACCTACTGTGCTTTTATACAAGAAGGTTAGGATTAACTCATGACTTATTTAAGAAAGACACTGAAAAACTGTAGTTTATATTTCTTTCTTTATAGCACTTATGCTTTAAAGATTCAGAAAAGACTTCTCATATAATATTTCATACCTGCCATTAAATATACAATTCCGCTGAACAGATTTTTATGCTTACTAATGAAAAGTCTTTAAAATTCTTCTGAAGCCAAAAAATACTAGTTTATACAACAATATAGGATATTATCTACACCAGGGGTTGGCAGTGTTTTTGGGCAGAGTGACAAAAACACTCGCAACCTCTATTTGTAAGATGTTGGCGTGCCAGAGGTGAACATTAAAAGGAGCCTGATCCTTGTTGCCGCAGTACAACCCCAGCCCCTTCCCCGAGGGGTGCGCACCAAGCAAAATGCTTGCGTGTACGCCACACTGACATGTGCGCCAGAGGTTGCCTACCCGCAACTGACCCAGTGAAGTGCATGGCAGGCCCTTTTCCTTTCCTTCAAATCAGTGATGCCTCAATGAAGATGGTAAAGGAGTTTCTGTTGATAACAAAAGCACACCAAAACAACGAACCCCCTCAAACTTGACAGTGGGTTTGAAGTTGTGTTCTGTGAAACCACAGGGTTCCACATGTCAAATCAGGGGTTCTGTGGGCAACGGGCTGCCATTGCCAGACTGGGTCAATGGGCTCCGAGTCAGCTCTTTAGCATAGGAGGTAGAGGTCCTGCGGCTGTAGCAGCAGCAATACAAAAGAGTTCTGTGACACTAGGAAGTTTGACAACCATTGGGCGATCCAAAGGTGCTGAAAAAAGAGAGACGATATGCTATGTTGGACGCATACCAGACTCTAGTATTCCCAAAACAGTCTTTTGCAGACTACAGCTACATTATAACAATGTTTTTGAAAGACATTGGAAGGAGAATGACATCACAGCCAAACAAGGTGAGTCTACCATTTGAGTTGGAGGCTACTGTACCAGACTATGAAAAGCATACCTCAGAAGATGACATGCACCAGAAGTTCCCAACCCCTGGGCCACAGGCTGGTACCAGCCTGTGAAGGACTGGCTGCTGGACTGGAAGCAACTGGCATACCGCAGACCAGCAGCCAACCCTTTTCTATACTCTGTATAAAAATGGGTTGACTGCCAGTCCATGGTATGCTGGGCACTTCCAGTCTGCAGTATGCTGGTCCACAGTTTAAAAAGGTTGGGAACCACAGCATATACCAGAAAAGTGTGTAACCAAAACCCTGCTGTATTGAGGGAGGGAACTTTTCAAACTGCATCCATCTCAGGCAAGTCAGTGAGGCACACTTGAACATGCTTGGTGGGGAAATGGTGGTGGCTGGCAGGCAGCCATGTTGGGTTTACCACCAAGGTCAAGGGGGAGTAAACTTTATCCTAGCAAGCAGGATGGAACATGTAGGGCAGTTAGACCCGAAGCAGAGTGTTTCAAGAGAACTCTGTGAAGGGTAGTAGGGTCTGGCTGACAGACTGTCCTTTTGAAACCAGACTGAACAGGGCTGGGTGAGCTCTGGCTCCTGCTGGCAGAGGGTAACAAACTTGTCCAGCTTGACAGGGACTGAAAGAGTGGGATGAATTTCAATTACTTCTCTCTCAACCAAAGAAACCTGCGTCCTGCTCCAAGCACCTGCTGGGGAAAGAAAAAATAGAACAGAAGAACAGTAGATCCACCTAGAGAAGGTGGATTCAATCTGTGCCAACTGAGAACAGCTCTCAGAGCCTTCAAATGCCCCAATAAGAGGGCAGCAGATCTTATGCAAGCCAAGTTTCAGACACCAATATCAAGAACTAGGCATTAACACCCAACACAAAACTGGAAGTGTCCAGGAGCAGTTGGTATCCCTCTGCCCTCTTTTATGGGCTTGGAACATGAGAAGTTCTCAGGGATGCTGAAGCTGGTTTGCAGCTTATTTGCCATCAAGGAGCAATATAATGTATATGTATTATGATTTGTAATGTTTCCTTTGTAAAGTTCTCATGTAATGAAAAATAAATATTTGTTGTTGCAATAAAACGATAACAAAAAGTTCAAAATTATTAGTCACCAAGGCAAATTCAATGCCAAGTACCCTATACTAGGGACTGCTGGGGGAGGTTTTTTTATGTATGTATATATAAAATAGTGAACTCAGAGCAGTTGTGCACTTAATATCGCATAATCCTTATACAGGAGCCATCAGAAAGTCTAACCCTGCTTATGCAATTCATTCCTACTGATCACATTTTCTGGTGGAATTGGACCAAACATGCCAGTGAATTTTCACCTCCTGTGTCATGCCTCTATTTGACCATTTTGCTACTTTATTCTTCAATTATCGGTTAAAATTGTTCATCATGAGCAGCCCCTGCCAATGCCAATATGTGGGGCCTTATATCCAGGCATCTCAAGAACTCTAAAAAATGTCAGAACAGCCCCCTAATGGCTGCTTCCAGGCATAGACATGTTCAATGACTTGCTATACCATCTCTAAAGATGAATATTTATTTTGGTGCAGTTCAGCAGTGAGAGACAGATATCAAAGGCCAAGTTTCCCTATTTTGCCGCCTTATGCAGTACATGGGCATTTATTCCACCAAGAATAAAAAACTAGGAATAGAACACAAACCACTGAATGATCTGTCAATTATAATTAGCATGGAAAAAAGCATGTCCAGAATTTTTCCCCCCCTCAAATGGATACTTACAGCTAAGTTTCTAATCAAGTGAATTTAAGCATCTGCAAGGATGCTCAAGTAGCCTGATTTTCACACAGCAGGTTCTGCTAAAAACAGTCAGATAACTTAGTTTTCTACTGAAGAATTTAAAAGCTAGAATTAACAACTCCCCCACCCCAAAATGCATCAAAATGACTACCCACAGAAAATTGCTTCTCATGACATCTTCTGTAAAGACACTTGCATTTCCATAACCTTGCCATGTCTAAAAGGAGCGTCTTCTACATTATCAGTTAAATGTGTAGCATCTTTCATAATTAGCAGAGAAACTATAACTAAAGAACAATTATCATCACTGGTCTACAGTGGGGTGTAGATGGCCATCCTTTTAATTCACATTCTGATAAGCATCTGCAAGGGCACTGAATTAGAAAACTGCAGACATTAACGGCCAAAGTATTTCAGGTATTTAAAAAACCCAGAAGAAACCAACAACTAACTAAAGATTAAGCAGCCTGCCCAATACTCCTCGCCTCTGCCCCCAAAATAGGAAGAGGAACTTGACATGCATTATGAAATTACACTGTAAACTATTTCTCCCCCAAGAAAAAACAGATTGAGCAGGAATCAGTGGCTCAAGGAGCCACTGGATCCAAGCTGGACCCATCAGGAAAGGGGCACAGTAGGCAAATACAGAGGGAAGAACCCCTATAGTTCCCCCTCCATACATACAGACATATGCTGGGGGAATCCCATGCAGAAGGATCCCCACAGCATGTTTATCATGCTGCCATGCCCAGTCTGCAAACATGGAGGGGGAAATCCCCAATGAGAGTTCCCCCCTCCCAGGCCTCTCCGCAGGAATCTCCTGCAAGGAGATTCCCTTGTGCCTTGACACAAGCATGCCTGAAGCAGAGGGTTTCCCCCCACTTTCAGATTCATGCCCCAAATCAGATAGCACCCATAGCCATTTTCCCTGTGGGATCAGGTACCTGAAGCCCCAGGAAGGGCAGGGACAACAGCTCTGGCAATGCTGGTAGACATCAGTAGAGTGAATGAGCTGTGCAACACATTGTGGCACAGCTGATCATGGTCTGAAGACTAGGTCTTTATTCCACTTTTGCAAACATGAATCACTATCTTTAAAAAAAAAAAAAAAAATATTCAGGTGAGGAATTCCCTGCTCTTCACAGAAACACCATTTTTGGGTGTTTTCTACTGTCCTTTATTGGAAATTCATTAACGAAGTTTCCACTGCATGGTTTATTTTTCATTCCTGAATGTATGCCAAGTATACAGAACATACTGCCATCCAAGCCAGTAGCTACAATCGGGGGGGGGGGGGGGGGGGCGGCGGCCAGCAGACAGACACACACGCAGACAGACAGCTTACTTGTCTGGGTTTTTCACTCTGAAAGTTGCACTAAGAGCTTTTAACCTGGAGTCTGCCTAAAAGAGAAAGAAAGAGTTGCATTAGATTCACACTTTTTTAAACAATCAATCACTCACACAGTAAACTATTCCCCCCCTTGCTTAAAATTATAATTATATATAATATTTCAAGCAGAAGCTATACATGTCAGTGACATCAAAAACACAATTTCTTATCTCTGACAATAGGAAAACAGAGGTTTCTTCATAATATACTTCCTTAATCTGGAAAGTGAAGCACCTAGTATCAGGCTGCTTTTAAGGAAAGCCATCACTAGACAACTAAAACAATTTTGCCAACTAGTAAGTAAACAAAATCCAGTATCATTAAAACTAGTACATAATCCTAAATCCCAGCAAAATGTTTCTTCTTAAAATGTTACACAAACCATAAAATTAAGATCTACAATGCTACATTCTTTTCAGATGATGCAATTAGGTATAAGACCATATGGACAAGCTATTTTATATATTTTTCAAACCAAATAAAACCAGTGGTGGAAATGACCTCTATATGCTCTGCATTACTTGAAACCGTTCCCCAGTGAAATCAAACTCAAATATATGGTGTTCTCTCATTTTAGGAGTTACTTTAGAGGTGTATGTATATTATATACATTATATATAGCCAGCTTTCACAGCAGCGTTCTTTTTTTAATAGCCATGAACCTGCTATACTGATCACTACTAACAAAAGTTCAGTAACCTATTTAATGACAGCCAGTTGTTTTAATTATACCCACAATGACAAAAGTCACTTTACTAGTGCCTGCAACAGAAGCATGCAATCCTCAGACACTGGTTCTTACATTTGCAAACTGTAGAATTAAGCCGCCCATTTTACTATTTATAGAGTAACATCCTTACATTTAGCATTCATATTACAGTAATACCTGTGCGTCCCAACAGTAGCATAACCATGAGTGGAGGAGCCATCAGGCAAGCAGCCTCAGGCACTGCTTTTTTGTACGCATCGGGGAAAGAGGGGTGGAAAATAGCAGCTGACTACATCACCACCACTGGCATCAACACAGCAGTTGCTGCCCCATGTGTTGCAGCCACCCTGCTATGCCTCTGGATCCCAGGCACTGAGGCTCTGCTGTGCAAAACACCGTACCTAACAAAGACAGCGCTTGGGCAAAAATGCTTACTAAGCATTCACTCAATCTTCAGGAATGTTAAAATTCATTAAACATCTTGAGTGAATTCAAGTAAAAATAACCCTGCAATGTGGTCTTAGTTTACTTTTGCTTGGTGCACCTATAGCAGCCACAGCAGAAGCGCTCACGTTGTGGTCCTGTCAGATTCTAATGAATTTGCAAATTCTGCTAAATCTCAGACAGGACACAAGCAGCAGCAGCAGCAGCAGCTTTTTGTGACAATTCACCACTGTACCATCTGGCACAAAGACTTTATAGCACTGAACCCCATGTTCTCCATTAAAAGCCTCTCAACTAAAGTTCTGCTACAAGACTGATACCTCTTATCGCATCGTGTCTATATAAACATCCATGTTTGAATTTCACTTTAAGGTTAAGGATGAGGCTGCTGTAAGTCTGTAGAGTACCATGCACAGTACCAGAGTTTAATTAGACTAATTTGGCTATTGCTTTCGAGTTAATAGCTACCAATGAGATCACATAAAAGCATCAAAATCAAAAGGGGATAAAATGGGTTACCTGCCAGGAGTCACCTCTACAAAACAGTGCCAACATCCCAGAGTGACACTGATAACTCAGTCTCCCTCCAGTCACTTCATCTGTAACCAGTTTGAAAGAGACTAAAATCAATTTGTTTTAGAAGATAAACTAGAGGCATCATGGCTGAGATATGGTTCTTCTCTAAAAGTGCCTAGCCTGCAAGGAACAATGTGATCACAAATCAGGGGAAACCTATTGCACTATAATATTAAACTAAAGCAGTATGGCAATTCTAGTCAGAAGGGGCCAAAAAATAAACTCCACAGGCTTGACGCTGGACTTGTATCTGCTCAGCTGGCTCACTGCTGCATCTGCAGTCTAAATTTTGTTCAAGCACAGCTGAAACTTTGGGTCTGGAAACCATCCTGCTCAGTATGTGGTAGAATGAACATGGGGAGCACTCAATAGGCTCAGGGTCTGCTTTTTAGTCATATAGGATGGTCCACATCCTGGCCCCAAGAATGATGGTCGGCTGCTACAGAGAACCAAGTCAGTGTACTTAGTGTTAAAAAAAAAAAAGAGCAAAAATGATTTTGCTCAAGCAGAGAAACTAAATATAAAATATACTCTAAAAGGTTTAACAAAAGGAGACTGAAGGGCTCCAGGCCCTGAGATTGTACAAGGTTTTCAGTTTCTTCCAGAAAAAAAACAAAACCAAGCCAGCCATGTACAGTCAGACAGCTAGAAAGCAAAAATGGGGCTTATCACACCTTACATTTACAAGGCAAGAAAGAATTCTGATTTAGATGCTATATTTCCAGTATGGTGTTGCTCTTTGGATTCCTTCTGCCTCCAGAGATTAGCCTATATTTTAATACAGATGAGCCAGCTACTTGGAAGCATGGCTAAGCTTGGTAGCCACACTTCCAAGTTTACGAGAAGATTGGCCCATTTCAGTTGTATGTGATTTCAGCTTTTCCTGGGAGCTCAATGAAAGAAGCTTTCTATCACACCTTTCCACTATTCGATACAATTAACTGCCCCATTCCCACCCCAACCTTGCTGCTATTAAAATAAAACTTAATACACAACACAGGCTCCCACAGTGCAATGTCATTCAAAGACTGAATTGGTAGAGTTTACTATCCAAATACTTTGAAAGTTGTGAGGCACTTTCAGTTATTTTAACCTGGCTATTCAGAACTTGGTTTCCACATTTTTAACACTTAGAAGGACCAGTACAAAGACACCTTTTGAGAAACACTTCAACTCAAATAGACTGGTATGTAGCCATAACATCTAAGACAATCAGTTAAAAAAAAAAAAAGTGTGGTCACTCTTGCAATTCAAATACCTACTAAGAAGAACCATTTCCAGGCTGTTAATATCTGCTTTTGTCAATACTGTACAGAAAACACTTGCATTTCTCAAATTTCTCATTTTCTCTTTTAATAATCCACTCTTCCATTTTTATGGCTCCACTTTTCTTTTCTGGAATACACAAGCTATCAGAGGCAAGAATTGCAGACTCCACCTCCTTGGGTGATGGAACCCAGCCTCTCTTCCATAAAGAATGCATATTTCTCTCTTCCTGTTCTGCATATTTTTTCCACTAAACATTTACACTATTCCTAATTGCTGCATGGAAAAATCTCACTCTCCATTATACAGCTGAGTTCTCTTTATGCTTCAGTGAGTACAGATCTTGTTACAAATGTATTTGAAAGAGTCCATTATTAAGACTCCAGTGTAGTAGGCCTGATCTTATCCTAAAGCAGTCTCTGTTAAGAACAAAATCCCCAGAGAGACTATTCTCATCTTCACAAGCTCTGGATCTTCACGCTCCAGAAGTGCCAATGCTCCACTTTCCAAGAAACTGTTGCAACAGACAAGGAGCTGCTATGTAAGAATGGCAGGAAAACTGTACATGACCTGGTCCAGGAGGTAATGTTACTGCATATCTGTGGCAAAGTTATTCAACTTTCCCGTATGACTGCATTGGTCTAACTTAACGTGGGACTGCTGGAAGAACAAACAGAAAAGCAATGGAACAGATCTAGATAAGGACATTCCAGGACCAACTGAAAAAGACAATAGGCAAGATGTTAATTCTGAAAAGCTTGTTTCCTCACTGAAGCCTTATTGTGTCAGTCAGAAGCCTGAGAACAAATAAATTCTCAAAAGTTAGTCTGTAAGGAGAAAGGACTGTTCACAAGCCAGGGAGACAGGCCGACTGAGAAAGGCATGGTGCCTAAAATTAAAAAAGAGGTCTTCCCAAACCCAGAGAATGGCAAACTTTGGAAGAAGATGGAAATGCATAACTAGAAGATCTGCAGCCACAGCTCCTGAACCTGGTGAGCACTCTTGCACCCCAATGGTCCCATCTGTCTGCTGTGCTGAAGGTTTCCAAAGCACACGCATCTCCCTTCCTTCCCCATGCAGCACCCCATTCCTCCCCGCTAGGTGCTCAGGGTTACTTCACCCATCCACTCCACTACCTGCTGCAGAATTGCAGGCTCAGAGACAATCAGCTGGGGCAAATTTGGCAGTGAGGGTAAACAGAGGGAGAGAAGAGAGCTGAGCTCAGAGCAGGGAGGGCTGGAGCACTGACGTGTGGGGAGTGGGGCGCAGAAAAATGGCTCAAAAAGAACTATATGGTGGCAGGTGGGAGGGACCATTATGGGGGTGAAAGAATGCCATCAGGATTGGGAAACACTGAGCAGAGCAGCCAAGTGAAGGACATGCTGGGGGGTTTGCCTAGGGCTCTTTGCCTCACTCACCAAGGAAGCCTGCAGAGAACTACAGGAAGCACTGGCCATCACCAGGCTCATGCTGGCTCCCTGCCACTGGTACTGAAAAGAAACTAAGTGGCAGTGGAGGTTGCTCCACTTTTATCCACTGGGGAAGCAGAGTTGCCAAGCTGCAGAGGGCACATGCATAAACTCTAACGAAGGGAACATGTTCTGAATTCCTGCACTGAGTGGGCTGGTTGGTGTGTACATGTGCAAACACTCGAAGAACTGCCAGCTCCAATTCTTATGAAAGTGATATTCAAGGCACATTGTGCTGTCACTCTAAACTAATATTAAAGTTGTTGTTGTTGTTGTCTCCCCCCCCCCCCTTCCTTCTGCATTTTTAACATTCAATGTGTTGCAGGCTTTTTTAATTAAAAAAATATATATAAAATAGTTGTAGTGAAGGAGGGGGATGTGGTAGTAAGGCAGGAGGACGTTGCAGCAACTAGGTAAAGGCAAGTTAAACACACATACACACACACACACAGAGGAAGTTTTGGATTGTGGGATTTGACTGTTAATTGCCTTGCAATTCAAATTCAGTTGTTAAAACCTCAAGATTAATAGAAGCAGATCACACTTTGTTTTCACACTTCTTGACAGTACTCATCATTTTCCAGTAGACTCACAGTTGAAAAAGGCTTCTAAGCAACCAAAAAAGCTACAGGATAAAAATCTGGGCATTTGTACACATACCTTTTAGTTCTCAGATGCGCCCGATTATTCAAGTCTGCTCTGCAGAGGAGCCGACAAGCACCATGCTGAGCCGTGTGCAGTTGTGTAAGTGGCAAAAATGTGCATCAGCATACAGCAAGTGGTAGCGGTGTGCCATTTTCTCTGTGCCAACACGCATTTTGTCACCTATACAACTGCAAGTGTTGCAGTGCTGGGCACTTTTCAAAGTATCCAGTGCTGTGAAGCTTGCACATGTAAAAATGCCGAAGTTGAAGGCCTAGATTTATACACACCATGTCATTTTGCACCTGCAGGTACATTTGTCTTCTACCAAAAAGCTTGGGTCAACAACTTATTATATACCAATGCTTTTCCAATGTAGCAAGGTACAGTTTGGTCACCTATTCCTACCAGTTTTCTATTAGCTTTTCCTTCCCCCTGTACCGACTACAGTCATCATCTAGGCAGCATTTCACTGGAGTGTGTCCCGTCCAAATCTTTTAGGATAGATACCAAGTGCCTTCTCTGAGAAGTCAGAAAATCATGCTTTCCCTTCAAGGGTGTATTGTAGCAACTCTCTCAAGACAATTTAAGATTCAAGTACTTAAAAACAAAAACAAACACTTACAGAAATTTTAGAAAACAAATTAAAGGTTCTAGAGAGCTAGTCTGAGACTTGAAAACAGTTAGGTAAAATAAACTAATCCAGAATAAGCCTAAGCAAATCAAGGCTTGCACTTCCCCGAGGCACTGCCTCATCTCCCATCTGATCATTTTAGCTACTTATTCTGGCAGAAAGACATTGAAGTTTTGGACATCCATTTCTATTCCATTTGTACTTTCTACCTTTACATCTCATAATCCTAGTGTCAGAGCTAGCCCTTACGGCCATCCTCTGAGAGGCCAATTGATCAAGTTGGCAAAAACCAATTTTGTTTCTTTTTAAAAGTTTACCAGGCCCGTAATTCTATAGGTCACACTTAGTATTAAACACTATACCCAGTGTCTATCAAGAGCTAACTAAACAGGCTTGCCACAGCTGTACACATGCACAATTGCCAAATTTCAAAATAGCAAAAAAAAAAAAAAAAAAGATACTATCCCCATTTGGGGGGGGGGGGCGGGGGGAAAATCACATATTTGGTTCTCATGATTTTTTGTCGTCTTTCATATCACAATTATTAAGTCTGTGTAGACTCTAAAGTAGACTTCTTTATTGTGATCAAGCTACTTCACAGGTCTCGGTCCTTCACCTGACAAATGCATAGGAAGATTACCTTCAACTGAAATCCAGTTTCATTCACCATTTCCTTCCAGCCACCTTCCTAGAAATAAGAAAAAAAGTTTCACTTAAATAAATTTACTGTAGAACCTGGTGTGACAACTCCAAGATCCCATAACAGAACCATTTCAAGGCCAAAAGGAATCTGGAGGAACCCAGCAAAGGACATGGAAAGACCATGTAGCCAACCCTGGTCCAGTCTTGCTCACCCAGCCAGGTTACTGGAAGGAAGTCTTACTGGAACCTGCGTAACAGATCATTCTGAGTCCTGGTTTCACTTTACCCTTGAGTTCACTTTGCAACCTTTCTGCTTCACCATTGGCCAGCAGTAGCTTGCATTATCCTGTGTACTGCAGGGATCACAGCCTTATCTGAAGAGCTGTTTTCATTCTCCAATAAACAGAGACAGTGACACAGTCTTGTATTTATCCTTCCCAGACACTGCCAACTCCAGGAGCAAGACAGAGGCCAAACTTAGATCTCCCCTGCCACTGGGAAGGGAGTGAAGGGATAACCATCAAGCTAACAAGACCAAATGGAGTGGACAATTTCTCCAAATAGCTTAAAGTGAAAAGTAAAGTAAAGTGGATTTGAGTAGTTCAGCCATGTAAACACCAAAGTGGTTTGGAGAATTATTTTGCAAGCTACAAAACAATATAAAGGAGACCCAAGTCACAGAATGCTTAAAATTGAAAATGAAATATAAATCACAGCTTTCAGCCCCCCGGTAAAAGCAGGAAACACCTCACCCCTAAACAACTATAAAACCACTGCCTCCAGTGGAACAAAAGAGCCCCAGACAAGAATGAAATTTAGTCACAACCCCCAGAAAAAGGCCTGTATGCAATAAACAGGGCTTACACAGTGGTCTAAGCATCAGCAAATTGTTAACTGTACAGGATGTAGAGAACAAGGTTTACCTGACAACAAAACACTTGGGATGGGGCATGAAGTAGTCACAACCAATGCCACAAAAACAAAAACAAAAAGACTTCACTCCATCCAAAAACTAAATTTGGAACCTAGTGCAGCCTGTGTAGCAAAGAATATGGTATGCTAAACATTAATTTTTTTTTCCAGGAAAGAGACTTCCTGGCTGTGTTATATTAGTCTCGGGAACAATCCTGCAGGGATAGGGAAATCTCATTTTTAGGAGGTTTAACTAAACTGGAAACAAACAAACAAACTACAAGACATTGTAAAACCAACCTTACCCTACTGAGAAGTAATCCAGATAAATTTAAATCGTTGTCCTGTGTGGCAACGCTGTTTTGCCAGAAGCAAAACAGATACCAGTTTATGAGTTAATTAGTCACTTAAACATCATAAAAAAGCATCAAATGGAAAAAAAGTAGTTTGAATACCTGTGTTAAAAATGAATAAAATATTTTGTCCTGGCAAAGAATGGGATGCGAAGCCACACGCAATAGAAAGTTTTCCAATCCAATTCTTCGTCTTTCCACAAAGTCTGGATCCATATTATCAGCTGATAACTTGTGCCAAACAAATTCAGCCTGTGTGAGCAGAGCACAGTTAAGAACAGCTAGTCTGTAATAAATGCAAAGCAAAGCATAGTTTCAACTTTCTTACCCTTTTTTCTGGTAAAGGTGGGACCACAATATGGGAAAAGGTAACCAACAAGTAATTCCTCAGCAATTCAAATTCACTGTACCGTCTCCAGAGGGAGTCTACTGGGGAACACTGTCCCTCAGTCTGGGACTCAACTGCCCTGAAAAATAAAACAAATCAGAACCAAATGTTGCTGAGATTTTTGTAAATTTATCATTCATCTACATTCTTCAATGAAATAAGATACAAAAAGTTATTTGACAAAACTAAAAAATTTCCTAACTGATCACTTGTACAAGCATCATCCACAATTTCTACACGCACCAGTAACGGAAACATTAGAGAAAATAATCTATTTTCTAGTTTATTTGAGGCAACTGGCATTTCCTGGCCAGCAGCTAGGATCCAATCCAGCCAACGATTATGCATGAGAGCGGTTCCATACAGATCAATGTGACTAACTGCAACAGAAAGCACAACAGCACCAATTCTCCAAGAATGTTAGCCTCATCTCCCATCAAATTCAGGTTTAGTTAAAGGCTCTTAAAACTCTGCTGGGCTGAACCCACTTGCTTGGAAGTTAACTGGCCACTGGGTCAAAATTACATCTAAAGCAGAATCCCCCATTTGATTTTCACACAGCACTTGGAGAAAGAACACTTAAAAAACCAGAAACCCCACACATACCAATTAAGTACAATTATAAAATTAGATAAATGATCAGGGGATCTTAGGAGTAAGTGTAGTATTCAAAAGAACTTTTAATTCAAGGCTTCAGGATAGTGTCCCTTTTATGTTCAGAGATTTAAGAGTTCACAGTGCAAACAGACAGACTAGCTGAAGGCAAGATAAGCCACTACAACGTAAATCAGCAGACCTTTTGTTTAATCTTGATATATAATATTTTTGGAGGCCATCTTTTCCCCAATTTTAAGTTAGATTACAAACCCATCTCCAGCTTCCTCTCAGGTTTGAGCTTAGCCAGTCAATTTATTCAAGACATCATGGCAGCTGCTCTTCTTCAGACAGGATTTACATTAGTGGGGAACCCCCCAGAGGAAACCCGAGTTTTGGTAAAAAGTGATGTAAATAAGGGCACTCCCTTCAAGCCAGCATAGTGATAACACATTGTGCCGTCAAGTGTACCACTGAAAGTGTGATCCTTACTACAAAAAGTAAACAAAAAAACCCCAAAACCCTATGTTTTTCACAAAAATATATGGATATTTATGCTGGTGCCCCTTGCCAAACTCAATGCAATTATAATTGCACATACCATTTCCAATTAAAACAACAGTACTCCTCACTTGTTACACTGAACTGCCATACAGTGTTGCATACTTTTACACTGCTGTTTTGCTTAGGTCTCAGAGGTAGCTGTCCTTTAGTGCTGGGTTAAGGGACTATGGTACTGCCATGGACTGTGAAAGCAATCTGGGATCCTTTGGGGGTGAAAAGCATATAAATTAATAATGAAAGAAATATGTGCAGAGGAGGATTTTACCAAGTACACATAACACAGGATATTCTGTTGCAATAAAACCACACATTTTTAGGATCTAGTAAGAAGGTATTACTGACAGCTTGCTAAGCTTGTGAACAGCATGTATCGGGACAGGCACATGCAGAGAACAACACTGGAAGGAAGAGGCATTCAACCTGCCAAACTACAGTAGACTGAAAAAAGTGTCACAGCTTTTTGTTAAGTGGCCACATATACATTTTTCTAACTAGCAGAAACTACATTCAGAGACCTGCCAGTGTACACTTATACCCAAGTCAATTAAGTTTTGCCATGAATTACCAATGTAAATACTTCACAGCATTCAGAATAAAAGTACAGCACACACTTTCTTCCAACAAGTTTCAAGCTGTGCAATGTCAAATTGGAACCTCCTGCTATTCCATATTTTTATCTGTGGAGAAAGTTTTAAGGAGATCTAACAAAGGCAGACACCCATAATCTAATTCCAGGGTTTTTAAAAATTATGAGACTAAATTCTTAACTAACTTTTTATTGGTAAGCTTTTGGATACACAAGAAAAAGAAGTCTACAGGAGCTGCATTTGAACCCTGAAACATGCTTGCTGAAAAGGAACCCATCCTTGTTCTGTATGCCGTTTCATCTCTACCTCGTATTTATGACAAAACGCTGCATTAAAACAAATGGACTTAACAATAAAAAAAAAGAGCCATCTCAATTTTCTGCTTTAAAAACAATTCTATCCCCTTCAGGATGGATCATGTTTTTAATCATAATGCTTAAAGCATCCTTTTGATCAAGTAGCTTTGTCCCAGATAACTGAAGTCACACACAGGGAAAACAAACAAACTCATAAACATTCCACCACATACAACTGCTGCTGATCAACAACAAAACCTGGATGAACCCAACTGAAACAAAAAAAAAAACAAAACACAAGCATATTGCTAACAGACAGCAAATTAGAAACAAAACATGCAGACCTAAATTACTCTGCAGCCGTGTCCAACATTACCACAGCATCACAATCCATCTAGATTCAAAGAAGCTGCAGCTGCATCCACAATGTGTTAGAAGAACATACACTTCCAGGCCACACCTAAATTGCAAGAGGCCTAAAGGCAGTGCAGAACTCAAAGCTCAGAGCAAGCATGTCTCACCATATGCAAGCTGCAAAATCATTTTTATGGCATGAGTTTTGTTTCAAGAATACTTTAATTAAAACTATATCTGAGCTACTGCTAGAGATGAAAAGTGACAGTACATAAGCCCAGTAAGCAGGAGAATTAGTA
This sequence comes from Crocodylus siamensis, assembly GCF_052110815.1. Classification (NCBI taxonomy): domain Eukaryota; kingdom Metazoa; phylum Chordata; order Crocodylia; family Crocodylidae; genus Crocodylus; species Crocodylus siamensis. The sequence continues at coordinate 236,676,543 of NC_143398.1, read as the reverse complement.
TGACTGCAACCCAGGAAATTGACTTCCAAAAAAAGAATTGTGGGTACAGAGCTGAGCTCTTTATGGGGGAGAAATTCCCAACAGGATTCAGTAATGCTGTCTTGCTGAAACAGTAGTTCAGGACTAGGTCCTCAAGCATTTTAAAAATGTTTAATGCAACTCAGTACTAAGAGTCTTTAACAAACTTTAAACCTGAAGAAATAAACTGCTTCACAGATCACTGGCCTCCTCCAAGGATACTGTCACAGAGACCATTACGTGACACAGTCAAAACCAATTAAGTCTGTGGACAGTGGCTGCAATTTGAATCCAGCCTGGGGTGCAGAGAGAGGAGGAAAGCTCAGGCTAAAGCAAAACTATGTAAAAAAGAGACTTGCCTGGAAGCAAGAGTACGTTTAAATGACAGGTAGGGAACAGGAAGAGGAAGAGGGATAGCGATATATTGCGAGACTGTAGCAAATATTGGTGGTCCCCTGTTAGCTACTTTAAAAGACTTGTATTAAGAAATTACTTCACACTCTAAAGCAGAACCTCTATATGTTCAACCTCTTGGGAGCCAAGTGTACTTAGCCTCAGAAGAAACACACCATACTGAAAAGAGGCTCCCTGATCAGACAGCCATCTTGCATTTAAGCTTTTCTATGGTTCCAGAGATCAAATTTCTGCTTGAAGAATGCTGGCTTCATCATAACTTAGACACACTCAAAGAGAAAGAATTGCTAGAAAGCTCATACTCACTCATTTCCAAATGTCTACTTACAAAAGAGGGCTTAGGAGCGTCACTTGCTTTCTTTGCACATGTGGCTATTTAGAAGACAGAATAGCCTTGAAAATACTTGCCTGGGATCAAAGAAAGCTGAAGAACTTAAGCTTCCCAGTTTGGGGGTTTTCTAGTTATTTTATTTCCTTGTCAATGCTAGCCCTTTAGGAAGAGATGGTGATGACTATAATTGCCCTCTCCCCTAAATCATTCCACAAGTTTATACTGCTACGGGTGATAAAGGACATAATCCAACAGTTCTTACCTTTGAAACATTAACTGTTCAGAAAAATTATTCTGGCTCTTACACTTCAACTCTAAACTGACAAAATCCTTGCCATAAATCTTTCCCTATGTAATCCAGTCAGCTCTGGATGCAATTTAAGGTCTGAGCTTACAGTTTACCTTAAAACTAACCAACATCAAGACAAAAGTGAAAATCCTTGGAAGAGTCAGCATAGGAGATCTGTGCAGCAGCTTGTACTTTTTAGGGATGCATCTGGATAGCAGTAATTCTCACCTACCAACAGTGCTTGTCCTCTCTCTGAAGTACACCATCCCCCTCCCCCAAAGGTTAAAAACCAAAAAACCCTAAACATATTGTGCATTACCTAGGCTTTGGCCATTCCAGCATTTATAAAGGCTTCAGCCAAACACAGTAAAACTATCCTTCACCCCTTAATACAAAGGGAAGGCATTTGTCTTCCATGTCTTGATCTGCCTTTAATTAAGAATACATGCTGTTTCCCTCCCTACCTAGTCAGCTATTTTAAATTAATTCCTTTGTTTATATATATTCTTTCCAACTTCTGCAACTTTATCATGGGTCTCAGAAGATTTGATGCATTAAGGCATCGGCTTCTGAAGTCAAAAGCCTCCGCTTCCTCATGGTTGTGGGCAAAAAATAGAGGTTGCATTTCTTCTAAGAACCTTTTGTCCCAGGTGCTGACAAGCCCATTATCCCACTTTAAGTACCTGTGATGACACTCTCCACTGGTCAAGGCTAATTTGAGTTAAATGCCTCTCATTCCAAGGACAAGCTATTACTGTGTGCCAGTAAAGGATTGCCCTGCTCAGGCTTTGACTCTGATCAATGAGAGCCACTTCAAATGCCACATCTTTTTTCACCCTCCAGAGACCAGAAGACAAAGAAGAGTATCAGAAGGTGCTACTTCACTGTCAGGGCAGCTAGGATCTGGAACAAACTTCCAAGAATAGTAGTGCTGGCTCCTACCCTGCGGGTCTTTAAGAAGAGGCTGAATGAACACCTTGCTGTGGTCATTTGACCCCAGTACTCTTTCCTGCCATGGCAGAGGGTCGGACTTGATGGTCAGGTCGGAAGGGACTTGAGCAGTTCAATTATGAAACTATCCAAAACTCATTGTTCTTTTCACTTTGAACTCAGAGACCCAACTCACAAAAGCCTAGAATTGAAAATACTCTATACTTGCTACTCATTCCTGTGGTGTTGGGAATAAGAGTATTTCTTTAAAACCTAGCTTCCAAAATCTCTGTATTTTAGAGATGTTGTTTTAAGCCTCAAATTAGAAGCAGCAAGTATTTGTTTCTTCACGTAACATTCTGGCTGGATTCGTTAGATTGTGCAGATATTATGGTGCTCTGGACCCTCTCACTGTTAGAGACTGAAGCCCTCTGGCAAGGAAATGTTGCAATATAAGCCATGCTCTGATAGACTCTTGTGAAGGTATGGGTCTATACCAAGGACCAGTTAAGCTAGAAATGGTTTATGAAGAAAGCGTTGCTTTTTCCATGGCCTAAGCAGCTACCATTTAGGGTCATTTGAAACAGGAGACATAGCTGCTGTCTTCATCTCATGCAATCTTCTGACCACATCAGCTTAGAAGTGGACTTGTGGAACTGGATATTACAATCCCTGCTCTCCACACTCTATGATCTACAAGTGCAAGGAAAAAAACAGCTTAAAATGAGAACACCCTCAAAAAGAGGGCTCATTTAAGTTGCTTCATCTTTTTCTCAGTGCCATGCCAACAGCCTTCAGAAAGCAGAGCTTCACCTCGCTTCACATACAAATAAAATTATTGGCTACAGTGTTCATGTCAAAAAGTTGAGAGAAGACATTAATCTTATTCGACTTGGGAAAGCACCCACAGGCTCAGGGTATGGACACCAGAAAAGAAAAGCACTCAGCTTTCAATGTGTAAAACGCTGTGCATTAATCCCACTAACCTGCACCATCCTCACTACTACTGCATTTTCCATATGCTGGCAAAGTCCCAATTATTCCTGGAGGCCCCTAGTCTACTCAGCCCCTTAACATGCCTAAGGAGAGGGAATTCTCCCATTTACTGAGGGCCATGTCCCAACAGAGAAGCCAGGGACTGAAGGCTCTCACTCCTAAATAACTGCTCTAGGACGAACTGTTAAGACAGCAGCAAGAGGTAGCCGCTCTCATTCTTGTTTCTATGGCAAACACACAGTCAATCCCCAGCAAGGCAGGCAGTCTCGCCATTAGTCTCTTTTACATTGAATGGGGAGAAAGGCAGACAGGCGTCCTATGTAAAAGACACTTTTAGTATTCTTCGCTATAGTGAATTCAAGACAAAACACCACTATTTTTACCCATATTTGGATAACACAAATTAACGGTTCTACATGTTAGACTCAGTAAAACCATTCTTTTTCCATTTGAAAATCCACAGTATAAAAAGAACAGCAGATTTTTTTGCTGAGATTTGGTGGACAAGTACATGCAAGCCTGGATTGTGAACATCCAAGACTTTTTTTTAAATAAGGTAATAAATGGGAAATTGAAATTTTGTGGAGATGGATTTGAGGGGGAAAAGCAGGCAAGATGGGAGAAATCATGCTTTAAAATCGTACAAGAACTCTCTCCACCTGGCTGTATTATAAAACCATAAAGTATCACCGATTACAAGAATACTTCTCCCCAGGAACTCCATTCCAAAAGGAAGCAGAAATCCACAATGGTACTCATTACACTTAATACCTTCATTACCATCTAATTTTTAAGACCACATTATGAACACCATCATTAAATACAAGGACTGCAGACCCAGCTTCAATTAAGATTATAATCACTTGTTGACATTCAGTCAAACTTCTCAATTTGTTTTGGTTTTAAAAATACAATATAATGCTTGTACAACATTCAGACAGGAAAACCATATGTTTCCCCTCTAAGTACAGTTCTAACAATACACTTTATTCATTGACTCAACCAACCTGCCTGGAAAAAATTAAATGACAAAATTAAAACCTTCAACTTTTACCTTTGTATCTGATGTTATCATAAGTGATTAGAAGATTATGTTACTCCAAAAGCCACATTCATTTACCTTAATGCAAAGTGCCAATGTGAAAAGTTTAGCCCATCTACTTAACCTCTTCCCATTTGCTATTTAAAACTAATGAACTTAAATGAGCCATTAAACAATTCTTAATGCAATAAAAAGAGGAATGACTACAGGAATCTTAAATAAGAAAGGAAGGAAATATATCAGATCTATTTCCTTGTAAAAGCAACAACCCCTTCAACTGCACAAGCTATTCAGTTAGCTTTTGGCATTTAATCTTTCACCATATGAGAAGTAAATGACACTTTCCTACCCATGGATCATATCATGTCTATCCTCCTTGTAGTTTATAAAACACATTTTAAAAACATGCAATCCATTCTTCTTCACCTCTCCAAAAATAGTTCTCTTTAGAGGTCTCCGAATAAAATAGAAACATGACCATTAAAATAAAAAAAATTAAAAAGACAGACAAGACACCCTTCCCTCCTCGCAGCGTTTAGTGATTTGCCAGCAGAGGAAGGGAATATTGATAATAAGAGGCAGCTTTTCTGGCAGAAAATACAGTGATATCCAAATGATGACCAGCTCACAGCCCTGCCTCCAAAAATTTAGAACAAGGATTTAACTTGAACCTGCATCTCAGTAACAGAAAATGTGGAAACGCAGAAAGAAGATTATAGAGCTTAGTAAATATAAGCTAAAGCTAAAACTAAAAGAATGGCAGACTATCACAAACAGCCATCCCAAGGCAAAGGTGTATACACTTTGCTACTTTTGCCATGCCTGTATTTGGTTCTCTTTCAGGTCATGTCATCCACAGATTTACAGTTGGGATGGGTTCTTCACTGGGGAAACTGAATGTATTTGCCAGCACTAGTAACTATACTGCATCTGTGGAAATATAAAGATCTGTCCATAGCATAATCAAGAACATTTAACATGCAGCATCCTGGTAGCACAGAAGGGGCACTGAGGTGGGACCCAGCAAGCTATGGGCTTTGACTACTGTTTACGTTTGTATCCATTATAACACTTCTAGCTAAGCAAAGCTTCACATTGCCAATCCCAGGAGGAAGGGAAGCATCAATAATCCTGTTTAAACAAGTAAAATAACTAAAAACTTGGTCGTGCAACTGAGAAAAGACCCTAGGTCGGAGCCAATCAGCAAAACTTGGCTTCCTACGGCAAAACAGTTATTAGGCCACACTACTCAAGAAGAGCTTAAATCCAGAAATCCTGCTACCCCCAACTTTCTGCTATTTTGTATATCATTCCTCTCTTTATTCTTTCATCTTTGAACTCAAGTGCTAGAACTTCCTGCTGGGGATATGAAGTTCATAGATTTGAGTCCTGTTGACAAACCTCATAATAGAAATTTCTGGTTTTCCAGTTCCCGTTTTGAAAACCACATTGGTGTAAAACGCCTTTTGACGTTCCACGTTCTGGCCACTTGACATTGGAGGGGAAGGTACAAAAGTGAGATGTAGAAGCCTATGAGCCTAGAACTGCCAGGTTATATCCCCAACTTGCACACACACAAAAAGGCTAAAACCAACATTTTCAGACTTCAGGGCTTAAGGCTCTCTTATTTAAAGTTGCCCAATTACTCAGAGGCTCTATAAACTTGCATCTCCCACCATAGAGGGAACTGCTCCTGCTCAGTCTCAAAACTGAAACAACTTTTAACTGCATACATCTCACTTTTAAACATCTGCATTTGCCTGGAATCCACCAATTATTTTATGAAATAAGGAGATATCTGCCTCCTTTGTTTTGCAATTTAAGTAAACATCAGTACTCTGTCTTCTTACAAGGTTTTTTTGTTTTTTTAATCTGTGGGCTCAATTGATGAACTGAACATTTATCAACACTATCACACTATTGTGAAACTAATATGGCTAACACCATGCCAAAACAAACATATTATATGTACCATCCAGAAGAGATCAACAGAAGTGATCAGAGTTTTAGAAAACGTGACCTACGAAGAGAGACTGAAATAACTGAGTGTTAATCCAAAGACAAGACAAGATTGAAAGAAGATATAACAGTCTTCATAAAAAGAGACTACTGCAAAGATGACAGCTGTAATCTGTTTTCTAGGTTCACTGGGGTAAGAACAAGTGGTAGTGGGCTCAAATTGCAAGAAGAGAAATTGATGTCAGTTGCCAGGAAACACTTTTCAACTGGAAGGATAGTTAAGCACTAGAATAGAATACAGAGGGAGGTTTCATAGTTTGTAGGGTCGGAAGGGACCTGAGCAGATCATCGAGTCCGACCCCCTGCCATGGCAGGAAAGAGTACTGGGGTCAAACGACCCCAGCAAGGTGTTCGTCTAGCCTCCTCTTAAAACCCCCCAGGGTAGGAGCCAGCACCACTTCTCTTGGAAGTTGGTTCCAGATCCTAGCTGCCCTGACTGTGAAGTCGCACCTTCTGATGTCTAGTCTGAATCTCCCCTCTGCCAGCTTGTGACTGTTATTCCTGGTCACTCCTGGCAGTGCTCGGGGGGACAGGGAATCCCCCAATGCCGGCTGGTCCCCCCTGACTAGTTTGTAACAGGCCACTAGATCCCCCCTCAGCCTTCTCTTTTGGAGGCTGAACAGGTTCAGGTCCCTTAGCCTCTCCCCATAGGGCCTGCCCTGCTGCCCCCTGATCATGCGAGTGGTCCTCTTCTGGACCCTCTCTATGTTGTCCACATCCTTCCTGAAGTGCGGCACCAGAACTGGACATAGTACTCCAGATATGGCCTGACCAGTGCTGCACAGAGGGGGAGCATCACCTCCTCGGATCTGCTTGAGGTGCATCTGTGGATGCATGACAAGGTGCGGCCGGCCTTCCTGACTGCCTCCCCACACTGCCGGCCCACGTTCATCTTGGCTTCAATGAGTCCAAGATTCTTTTCTGTCTCTGCACTGACAAGAAGGGAGTTCCCCAGCCTGAAGGTATGGTGCTGGTTCTTCCTCCCCAGGTGCAGCACCTTGCACTTGTCAGCGTTGAATCCCATCCTATTCTCATCCACCCATGCCTGTAACCTGTCTAGGTCCGATTGCAGCCTATTCCTCCCTTCTAGCATGCCCACATCCCCCCACATCTTAGTGTCATCAGCAAATTTGAACAGGGTGCTTCTTACCCCCTCGTCCAAGTCACTGATGAAGATGTTGAACAGTGCAGGCCTGAGGACCGAGCCCTGGGGGACCCCACTGCCCACATCCCTCCAGGTCAAAAGTGACCCATCCACCACCTCTCTCTGGGTGCGGCCCTCCAGCCACTTGGCGACCCATTTGACTGTGTAGGTATTGACGCCACAGTCCCCTAGTTTCTTAATGAGAACAGGGTAAGAGTGTGTCAAAGGCCTTCCAAAAGTCCAGAAAGACTATGTCCACTGCTACCCCTGCATCTAAGAATTTGATGACGTGGTCACAGAAAGCCACCAGGTTGGTCTGACAGGACCTGCTGCTAAATGAACCCGTGTTGGTTGCCCCTAAGCATAATCTCCTCTGCTGGCCCCTCGTGGACATGTGCCAGGATAATTCTCTCAAAAAGCCTGCCCAGGATTGAGGTAAGACTAACTGGCCTATAGTTTCCCAGGTCCTCCTTCCTCCCCTTTTTGAAGATGGAAACCACACTGGCCCTCTTCCATTCCTCTGGCACCACACCAGAGCACCACGAGTGCTACTACAGCCGTGCCAGGGGTCCCACAATGACCTCAGCTAATTCCCTCAGTACTCAGAGGTGGAGATCGTCCAGACCAGCTGACTTAAATACATCCAGTCCCTCCAGAAATTCCCTAACCAGTTCCTCACTAACCCTTGGCCTAGGTGTGCCTCCCCTGGGGTCTAAGGGGGGCCGGGGCTGTTCTGGTCCCTGCTCAGGAAAAACGGAGGCAAAGACGACAAAGCTAACCTATTTAATGACTTCTGGTGTGACGACTAAATTTCCTAGCGTGTCCTGCAGGGGCTCCACATTACCCGGAACCTTCTTTTTGTCCCCTATGTATTTAAAGAAGGACTTCTTGTTGTCATTAATCCAGGAAGCTAGTCCCAGTTCCATCTCCGCCTTGGCCCTCCTGACCACCTCCCTGCATCCCCAAGCAATCGCAGTATAATCCTCTCTGATGATGGCTCCTCCCTTCCATTGGGTGTACACCACCCTTTTAGCTAGGAGACATTCCTGGATGGTTTTGTTGAGCCACGGGGGCTTTTACACCTTCTTGCTCCCTTTGATCCGTGCTGGGATTACCTCCCTTTGGGCTTGGAGGATCGTCTCCTTAAGGAGCAACCACTCTCCTTGGACACCTGGCTCCCCTCCCCTCCAGGACCTCAGTGCTTCCCTGGCTATTCTCCTTAGCTCATTGAAGTCTGCCCTCCTGAAATCTAGGGCTGCTGCCTTGCTGCAGGCCTTTGCCACCTTGCGCTGGATGGTGAATTCCAGCAGGCGATGATCACCGTCACCCAGGTGGTTGAGCACCTGCAGCCCTCTCACCAGGTTGTCGCTGGTGGCTAGCACCAGGTCCAATGAGCCGTCTCCCCTGGTGGGGCTGTACACCTCCTGGGTTAGATGGAGGTCCTGCATTCTGGCTAGGTTGTTGAGTGTCACTGAAAATTAAGAATGAATCATACAAATCTGTCAAGAATGGTTAAGTTAACCCCCCCATCCCAGGGTAGAGTTGGAAATGGACCAGATGACCCCTTGAGGTCCCCTTCACCCTATTTTCTGTGAGTTTACACGCTACAAGTAGTACTGAATGGAAGCTGTGAAATAGCTGCACTTTCAGGACTGTTAGTTTTGTTTTGTTTTTTAAAAAGGGGAGTGGGGGGGGTGGGGAAGGAGAGAACAACATTTAACATCTACCAAGTTAATGATAAAAAGGCAAGTGAAGAATTTATGTAATGAAGTGGGATGTTTCCAGAAAATCTGACTGTTGGGTGCAGTGTGGTAGACTGTGCCTGAGGTCCATTATTTGAGAGAAGGAAATCTACACACTCAGGTAGGATTATAACTAAGGGTCTACTCAATTTGCAATTTTGCAAAAGTCCAAGATCATCTGTGAAGTCAACTTAAGTCAAAACAAAATGCTCACTCCCCAAATGGAGCCAGCAGTTCTAGCTGCTGCAGCCCAGCCTTACAGCCCATCATCAGGGGCAAGGGGGGGAAAATAAGGTGGTATTATGATTTGCTCTTTGAAAAAAAAAAAAAAAAAAAAAAGACCAGTTAGTGGGCTTCACAGACCTCATTTCAGTAATAGCTTGTCTTCTTTTACTTCTCAGCTACAATTCGTAAAAAAAAAAAAAAAAAAAAAAGTTACAACTTGCATATAGATTAGTTTTTTGTTCTTGAGAAAAATTCAAGCTTTAAAAAAAATCTAAACTGTGCACAGAATTAAAGACCTGCATTTAAGCCTGGATAATGGTAGACTTGGAAACCCTAGCTAATCATAAACATAATGCAACCATTATTGAATGTTCTTCCTTTCATACGAATTGAATTTTATTCCTCAGCTATGGAATACCAAAGTATCTTATTACTTACAGGCAAACTGATGTGAAGCCCACCCAGAGCTACAATCTCAGCATGAAGCACATTTAATAGCCAGCAATTATATTTGTGCCAGGAAAGCAAAGTTTCCTGCAAACAGAAAGAAGCACCTATTCATTTTACTAGAGATGTGAGAAACCCACACTTTCATTTCTGTGAAATTTATATTACTATCTGCTGAATAAGAACATTCCTGGAAGGATACCTGGGCAGCAAAAGGCATCTTTGGCACTGAAAGAGGGCTAGGTTACCAGGGGCACGTTTGAAACCAGGCAATAGTAATAGGAATATACTAAACTATCCTTTGCTTTGGAGCCACATAGACACTCCAGAATATACACTTCACGTCACAGCCAGACTTTGCAACTTCGCCCTTCCTTGGCTGTCAAATACACATACAGGAGAAAATATTGCATTTATGTGAAAGATTCATTATGTAACCAATACCTTGAAGAAGTAATGCGTCTTTTCTCCCTCCCCCACTATCCACATAGCTGCCAAAAGTTAGGCTAGTGGCAAAGATGCATTGTGCTCCCAGGTGGCAATTTGCTCTTAATATTTAACAGGTTGTATAACAATTGTACTGTTGTGCAATCATGTTGTGGCTTTGCAGCATCTGCGTGAAATAAAAGGCATCTCACCTCTCAATGAAAATATATCGATATTGAAATGGGAAGGTTTACATGGTACTCTATGAAACAGAAGCATCATACAAATATTAATGATACTTTAAACAGATATGGAATTCAAACATTGGCACTGATGTAAATTACAACACAAGTGAAACTTTCCTGTGCCCTCAGTTGTTAGTTTATCTCAGGAGCTCTTTAATACTTTCAAGTATCCTTTTATTAAGATCATTTTAGCCACACACAATCTAAAGGGACCTCCTTGGATCATCAGATCCAGTCCCCTGTACTGTTGTGCAAGTGTTATACGGTGTGCGTGTGCACATGATCAGTTTTGGTCATTTTGAAGCTAGTTTATGTGCAGTGAATTTCTGTTGTTACAGGTTTAAGTGATGGGGAAACTGGTTTAAAACTGGTTTATGTGCAATTTCTGTCCCTAGCCTTTAGGGGTATTTTCTGGAGTAAATATTTAATCAGTATCTAAGCTTCAGCATGGAAATCCACCTTGGGAACAGAGTCTGATTTTCTAGTTATTTACTACCTACCATTTGAATATTTACAATTGCAAACAATCTTTGCAGCACAGAGAGAAGTGAGTACCATATTTTGTTACATACACAGTTCAGAAAACTTAAAGGAGACAAACACTCCATTCAGTAAGAACTAATTCTAATTAAAAAACAAAAAGTAACCCTTAAAAGGGAAGGAAGGAAGGAGATGCACATTTAAGGTTAGAACACCCGGCAGAGAGAACAACCTTTTTTTAAATACTGGGGCAGAATTCAAATAAGAAATTCAGCATCTAGCAAATGCAACAGGTTGCTTCACATAACAGGGGTTAAAGAATCCCTCTCTTCTGTATTTTCCAGTATGCCAATAGATCACATGACTATTCTTAGCTATAACATACCCCGAGTCAAATGCATCTCATATGCCAAAGCACGCCCCGCCCCCCATATTACAGGTCTTGAGCAATTAACTGGTGAATTGTCCAATTACCTTGAGACCAACAGCAACACACACATAGGATCCATCATGTCATAAAAAGCTCCAACCAGCTATAAAGTTGGACCTCAAAAATGTGTACTAAACTTTATAGCTGGTTGCAATTGAGCTTTAAAATTTGCACGTGTAGCAGGGTTTCGCATGCAACTGGGAGCCCCATCAGCCAATGGGGCTCCCAGCCATGGGGGTGCACCATGTCCAGCTGGAGCAGGGTGTTCTGCAGCCGAGGGAAATTTCAGCCCCAGCAGCTGCCAACTCTGAGTCCTGGAAGCACACAGACCTAGAGTCCTATAGCTGCAGCACTGGGTCCTAGCAGCAAGGAGATGCACCTGCCCTGGGGACACACGAAACCCCCAAGGCTTGGGGATAATGGCTCCCATTATTCCCCAGCCCCAGGGATGTGTGAAGGGGGTCCCCAGGGCTCAGCTCCTCAGCAGGAGCTCCCAGTAGTGGGAGCAATGGGATACAATGCACAATTCCACAATCATGCATCCTGCCGTGCATTTGTGGCATGCCATAAGCCTCAATTGCGTGGACTGCATATCAGATCTCACTGCACCTTGACCTGCAGGTATAGAAGGGCCCAAAGTTTAAGTGACTGCTTATAGATCAAGTCTGTAACTCCTTTCAGAGACAATCTTCAAAAGACCAAAGAACACAGGATTAAAGTTAGATGCAGCATATACCAGTGGGATTAGCAGCACCTCTGCAGCATCTCTCTCCTTTTATCATGTAGTCACATGAAGAGGTTGTTTTTTTGTTTTGTTTTTTTTATACACAGACAGATTTGGCATGACAAACAGGAAACCAATTCGGTTCTCTCACTCACATTGTACTTGAACCTAACTAGAAGTTTTAAATGAAGTGTTATTATCATCATCAGCTTACTGTTAGGTACCTTGTCTCAATGAGGTAAGCAGTGTAGGTTTCTTGCATGTTCACGGCATTTCTTCCAGTCCGTTTTTCTGCTTCCGAGACACTGATTTCTATTTTCTTCAATAAACAGTCTTCCATCTTAAAAAAAAAAGGCTGTATATCACATCCATTACATAGAAATTGATTTGTTAACTATGCCTTCCTCTTTTCCTCACCCCTGTTACTTGGTCTGCAGAATTGAGGCCTGTCTTACTCAGGAGATCAACAGCACTACCCAGCATGCAAAATTAAGTATATATGCAGCATTTCTTGAGTCTAAGTCTTCATGCCCTGCATGTCTTGCCATACTTCCATGTACAAAATTCCCTTGCCTGCTCTGGTGTCAGGAGCCAGATAGCTGTTGTGACATGTGACACTCCCCTCCAGCCAGTCACAGTGCTGGCCACCCACTTGTCTTTGGGCTAGCCACCTGTCTGTCACACCTTGGTGGTAGCTAATGAAGTTGTTAGTTAGGTGGGTGGCTGCCCTCCAACCACCCCCATAACAAGGACCTAGTGTACATCCTCCAACCTCCCTTTATATGCATCCCATGCCTCACAGATGGTTCTTACAGCTGTGCAATGTCCCGGCCTGAGGCCAGGCCCAATTTGGCAGTGTTGAGCCTCTTACATTCCTGCTCTGTTACAGGGGACACACACACACACTCTCTATCACACCACCCTCTTCACAGCCACACTCAAAGAGATCCTCAGACACCCCTCAGTCAGCCCTGGTGCAGTCTTTCAAGCCTCTCCCACAGCCCTCACCTGAACAGGACTCAGCAATTCACAAAACATTAGGCCAGCTCCACCCCTCTCTCATGCCAGATATCACACCCCAGCTGTTCCCATTAAGGTCTGATGACACCCCATTTAAAAGCAGCTCTCACTCCACCACCTCCACGGCCTTAGGCACCCTAAGGCTTACCTGAACCAAGCCAGCCCTCCTCCCCGGGGTTGCAACCTACTCATCCCTCTCACCAGGGCCACAACTTACTTGGCCTAGCACCCAGTCTCCTCTCTGGGCACATACCAGGCCCTCCAACTCTTACCTCTCTTCTCACCCCTTCCTGGAACTTGCAGGATTTTCACCCAACAGGCTCAGTCAGGTACCCTTTGTACAGGCAGGCCTGGCCCCACTACCCTTTCTCCAGGCTCTTATACACCTAACAGGCTCAGGTGCCTTACATGGGCATGCCTAGCCCTACTTCCCTCTGCTGTTACGGTAACCCACTGGATGGTGGGGGCAGGGGTTTAGGCACCCCAGCCTACCCTACACTGGGGAGGTTCTCAGTTCTGGCATTTAAATAGCCCTACCCTGCCAATGGCAGGGCCACCAGGTCTCCCTACCGCAGCAGGGGGACAGTTTCAGATCATGTCCAGGACCAATAAGGCCTCCTCCATCCCCATAACCTCCACCCTTACCTCTAAGGTGCCCCTGGTTAGCAAGAGAGCCAGATGATACTGTTTCCTTGACTGCTGGAAGCAAACTGCCTGCTCTCCTCGCTGTGCCTGGCTGACCTTTGTTTGAAAATGGCCACCCTCATCAAGCACCTGCCAGCTGCCTGCTTCAGCCCTTAAAGTGGCAAGTACTGGAGGTGCTCTGCCACTTATCTTCCCCTTTAAAATGATTCCTGAGGGAGAAGCTTCTCCCTGCTGCTCACAGGCAGGCTGACTGGCAGACTTCAACAGCCACTAAGTGGCAAGCACACCCCTGGTGCTCTGCCACAGCTGTCTTCAACTTCACCTCTACAGTGTTATTATTCCTATGGGGGTCTTGTCAGGAAAAGGTGAACAAAAAGTGGAGAATCTGGACAAACGCATGTTAAACCACAGAAGGGATCCAGCATGTCCTCCTAATTGATCACAATACAAGTTTAGCATAGTGGCCAAACTTCATTGCAAATTTGCACGCTTGAAGTGCTAGACAGCATCTGCTTCTGTCTAGGCAACAAATAAAAATGCAACACAGAATTCAGATTTATATATATATTTTTTTTTAAAAGTCAAGGTTTCCTACTTGCCGCTATGGGAAGCAGGGAGTCAACCGGAGAGAGAAGTAACCTGACTGCAGCAACCTAGAATAATTATCTTAGCAGCTGCATTTTTTAATTAACTGCTAATAATGAGAACCAGTAGCTGCTGACCCCTACGCCCCGAGCGCCCCCTACGTTGTCTCTGGAGCTAAATATTGCTTTTTAAATGCACATATTGCATCCCGGACCATCTCGCGTTGCCAGCCCCATGTATTTGGTGGGGGGGAGAGGGTTCGGTTCAAATATTTCTCCCCACATAGCTACAGTCAGGAAAAGGGTCCAGAGGCTCCTGAGCATTTGGAGGATAAGATAATTAACTTCCACCCTAACGAGGCAGGGGCCAATTACCAGGGGACCTTGACACACCTGCTGTGGCGGTCGTGGGGATGCACGGGGCTGCTCCTGACAACCGCAGGGAAGGAAATAACCCAATATATCGGGGCACTTCGCAGGAAGGTTTGTTTTCTTAACTAAGTCGCATAACCCAGGCCGGCCCCACACAGCCCCCTCGTCCCCGCGCGCTGGGGGAGCCGAGGCGGCGCCCAGTGGAGGGAGCCTGGATGGCGGCGGCCGGCGCTACGCGAGCACGGGGATCCGCCGGGCCTGCTAGGCCGCAGCGCTGCCCGCCCCGCCCCGGCGCGCAGCCCCCCTCAGCCCCTCACCGCTGCGGCTCGGCCGCGCTGCTCGGCCGCGGGCTCCCCGGGCGGCGGCGGCGGCTCGGGCCCGTCCTCCCGGCTCCTCTCCATGGGCTCGGCTCGGCCCGGCTCGCCGCCCGCCTGCGCCGCCGGCACCGCCTCCAACACCGCCTCCGCCGGCCTGAGGCACCCGGGTGTCCCGAGGAGGAGGGGAGCGGTGGTTCGGAGGGTGCAAATCTTCCCTGCCCTCGGCTCCCCTCACACACGCGTGTGTACATGCGTGTCTGATGAAGCTCAGGAAGATCTCGACAGACACACACGCACTTTATAATCGAGCTGTATAGCGCTCGGCTTGCAAAAGTTATGGAGGATGGCGCCTCGCGTTATGCCCCTGGAAACTCCACTGTGTCGCAAAAAAAAGCCTAGACAGTGCTGACCCCCTGGCCCGTTTTGACCACTTTTACGAGACAATTTTCAGTACTCGCCCACTGCTGTCGTAACAGGGATGGTGACCGCGGGACTGCGTGTCGCCGACAGCGAGCACGGATCTGCACTGGAGACTTGATTTTGGCGCGCGATGCCCCACGGCCCAAAGCCGATGCCGGCGGGCTCCCACCACGCCGATCGCGTCAGAGCGAATTTACCTCGCAGGTAACGAATGTTTGGTCCCATACAGGGAGTCCTTGGACTTGCAACACAATCGGTTCTGGAAAACCGTGTCTGAAGTTGAAACGTTATAACTCTGAACCGATTTTTCTCGTAAGAAACAATGTTATAAATGGGGGTTCCTGAACCCAGGCCTGATACCCTATTTTCACTAAAAATACCCCAGAATTTTGTACTCGATGAATTATAAATGAGCAATGCTGATGTATTTATATTGTAAACAGCAATCATACTGATTTGGAAGGACTTCTTTGAGGTGACTTTGCTGAACTTTTTGAAAGGCTCTTGGCTGGACTTTTTGAAGGGGTCTTGGCTGGAGACGTCTCAGGAGTCTTGGCTGCAGGTTCTTCTGGAGTCTCGTCTGCTTTCTTAAAGGAAGTGTCCAAGGAAGTTTGGACAGACGTTCTCCAGGGAGATGAGCGACACGGTGAACTTGTTCGCTGGTGTAGCGTCACATCGGATCAAACGTTGTAAGTCGAAACTGGCATTGTAAAGTTGAAAAGGTATCAATTTATAGACATTGTAAGTGCAAAACTTTGTAACTTGAAACGTTGCAAGTCGAGGACCGCCTGTACTATAGTCCTTTCACAGCATCTGATGAAGTTAACTTGGGTCCACGAAAGCTTGTGCTCTATATCTATATCTAGCTCTATAGATATAAATATCTCTACGCCTGTATCTCTATATCTATATGTCTGACATCAAGCAGAAGGCAGGGTAGATTTGCACCTGAGATGTATGTGCTTTGCCTGGTTTATGCAGCATGGTGCTCAGGCTCTTTGTTTCAGCCTTGCTTATTAGCAGGTGTTCAACACCACCCTAAGGTGACTGCATCGATTTGTGTCTGGGATTTGGTGGGACCAGGGAGAGGATGTACATAAATGGTAGCACTGCCGAGCATGGTGAAGACGCTGCCTTTCATACCACGTTCCAGGTCATGCATCCCAGGCTGCCACTTGCAACCACGTCACATCACTGACACTTATTTAATTTGTGATCCCCCACATCCTTTCTGCAGTATTAGTACCTAGCCAATTGGTCTCCATTTTGTATTTGTGTGTGCGAATCTTCCTTCCCTGGCGCTTCTCTTTAGTGAAGTTCCTCTGGTTGATTTTGGACTACTTTTCCAATGTATCAGTATAATTTTGAATTCTGATCTTGTCCTTCAGTGTGCTTACAAGCCCACTCAGCTTGCTGACATCTTCAAATTTATGTAAGTGTTCATTTTATTCCATGATTCAGGTCATTAATTAAAGTTTTGTATGGTACTGGTCCCAATAGAGACATCATTGGGATGCCACTGGACCTCTCAGTTTGACAGTGAACCACTGACAATGACCCTTTGAGTGAGGTTTTTCAACTGGCTGAAGGTGAGTTGAAAACTGTGCGCCCACCTTCATCTAGACCAGCGGTTCTGAACCTTTTTCAGTCGATGTACCCCTCAGTCTCAGAGTGAGACTTCACATACACCCTTACACGACTGAGTGATAGGTGTTCGGAGTGACCTTTCCCGTGTGAGGTTGAGGCATGGAGCAGGAGTAGGATAGGATATCTGGTTTCCATACCCAGGCAGATCTTACAGCAGTAAAAAATGCCGGCGATTTCAAATTGTCAAGATTTTTTTAGGCCCTTCGACTTGTGTTAGTCACTGTATGAAATATATCTCACGTACCCCCTGGGGGTACATGTACCCCCAATTCAGAACCGCTGATCTAGACAATATGTCTCCAATTTGCTTACAGGATGGTCGTGCTGGAGAGTCTCAAAAAGCATTCCTAACATCAGGTTATATCACATCTATTGCTTTCCCCATATCCACCAAGCCAGTTACTCTGTCCAAGGAGGACATTAGATTGATTTGATACCATTTGTTCTCAGTACATCCAAACTGGCTGTTTTTATCAGCTTGTTCTGCAGCTGCTTATAAATTGATTGTCTAAAAAATTGTTACTGAATCCTTCTAGTTATCAATGCTGGCCTAGAATCCATAATTGCCTCCTTTCTTCCCCTTTTGAAAGGTAGGCACTTATATTTGCCCTCTTTCAGCCCTCTGGGACTTCACCCATAGTCTTCAAGTTCTTGGAGATAATTGCACCTGGTTCAAAAACTTCTTCAGCCAGCTCCCTAGGTATCCTACAGTGAATTTCATCAGGACCTGCTGCTGACTTGAAAACATCTAACATATATTGAGGGGTGTAGGTTGTAGCCATGTTGGTCTAAGGACAGGCAAGGTTCTTTGGGTGAATTTGATATATTTTATTAGACCAACTTAAATAGTTGGAAAAAATATTTTTTTTAGCTTGCTAAAATTTTTTCCCCACAACTATTTAAGTTGGTCTAATAAAACTTATCAAATTCACCAGAAGAACCTCGTCTGTATAACATATTGAAATATTCTTTAACTGAACTTCTCCTATGCTGTGGCCAGTGCTTGTGTCCACTTGCTAACGTTAATTGTGTTAAGTACCTGGTCATAATTGTCTTTTATTGTGAAGACTGAAGTAAGGAGGTCTTGAATACTTTAGCCTTCTCTGTTTTGTCCAGTATTTGTCCTATTAAAATAACAGATCTGTTCTTACTCCCTTCATGCTTGTCCTATTCCTTTATGTTCATTTCCATTTCTAGTTTCTATACAATCCCTTCTCGGTGTTCAGGTCATTATAGAGCTTTTGATGCACCTATATAGGTCCCTTAGGGTACTCCCATCTTTCCTCCACCTCAAGATAGATTGTCCTTGTGTCTTTCACACAGTCTTTTAATAACTGCCAGCTCTCCTTTATTCCTTAGATTACCTTCTAAAGAGGCCCTGCCTATTACTTTCCCTGCTTTTTTAAGCCCATTGTCATTATTCTGCTGCTCTCATGCTTTCCTTTCCTTAGAATAGCAAACACTATAATTTCATGATCACTGTTACTTAAATTACCTTCCAACTTTCAGTTCTCAAACAGTTCTTTGCTGTTAGCCTGAATCAGATCTCAGATAGTCACTCTCAAATGGCTTCTTCCCCAACACAGTCAAAGAACTTTACGTGCTCTCTCTGTCCTGCTGTAATTAAAGTCCAGGCCCTATTTTTGAGTACTTCTGTTAGTTGTCCAATAAAAGCCTCATCCCCCATCCCCCCCCACTTTGGGTGGAGAGAAGACCTGTACCCTGACATTACACTTGCTTCTTTTCTCTTTCTACTTTTACCCAATGACATAAGTCAACTCTGCGTCTCACTTTTTCCTAAACATCAGACCAACCATATTTGTTCTTGATATGCAGTGTAATGCCCCCTCCTTTTTTCCCACCCTTCCTCCAGAACAGGGGTGGCCAGAGTTACTTGCCCTGGGAGCCACATCTGATCCTCCACCGAAGTTCAAGAGCGAGAGAGCCTAGGATGGAATGGGAAGGGTGCTGAGTGACCCGGAGTAGAGGTAACTGCCCCAACACACACGCACACGCATATGCACACACACACATGCTGCATTTTGGCTACCATGCATGGCCATGGTGGTCTTCAAGAGTTTGAGCCACCAGCCTCACATCCACCAGACATACATGACTTTTAAACATGGATTTCTATTTAATTATGAACATAGCATTAATAATTAACATTGGTAGACATAGAGACCTGGTGGGCTTCCATCATGGCTTTAAGTATTTTAAAATCTGGTTTATTAGTTGTCAAGACAGTTGTAAATCCGATATTAATTTGTAAGGATTGAACGTTTTGATTTTATGAACTTCATCGCTGAGGACAGCACTTCACAGCAGTACGTTGTGCCAAAAATTGAAAGGAGTTGCATGTTAGCCTTCTTGAGTTGAGGGTATTTTGTTTCCGGAACCTGCTTCCAGAACTTGATCATAGACTCCGATTTATGGATCATCTTTAGAGCCTGGCCTTCCTGGAGCTCCTGTAGTTCCATTTTCACAGCAGGTATGTTCATCACCACAGGTTTTGGAGTCCGACAGCCATCTTTGATCACATCAACCAAGAACAGGTTTACAAGTAAGGCAAAAGAGGATCTCAACTTCTGCAAGTCTTCAAACCTGGCTTGAAAGTCATCAAACAGTCTGTGGCAGACAAGGTTCTTTGAGTAAATCTGATATCTTTTATTAGACCAACTCAAATAAAATAATAAAAGACATCAGATTTACTCAAAAAACCTTGTCTGCCTATGTCCTTAGACCAACACAGCTACAACCTACACCCCTCAAACAGTCCTTGTTCTTTACGACTGTATTCTTCAAGTTTGCGATCCTCTACTTTGATTTCAGGGAATGAGTTTACCCTACTCTTGAATGGTGAAAGTGGTTGAAGTCTCTTGAGACTGTGACTCTTTGCAGAAGTTTTACCTTGTTCTGGAAGCTGAAAACTGTCTGAGTCAAGTTAGAAATAATTTTATCCTTCCCTTGGAGAGACAGGTTGAGAGTTTGTCGATACTACGGTGAAAAACATCAGCTCCTGCATCCATTCCTCATCTTCTAGTTGTTGATAGGACTTTCCCTTTCCTTCATCCACGGAATTAACTATATTCTCCCCCTTCCACCCCACTCCTGCCGGCAGCTGCTGGCTGCTGGCTGCAGGATTGGGCTTCTGCCGCCACAGCGCCAAGCTGCCCTGGCTTTCTCCATGGGGAGCGCACCACAGGGTAAGCAGCATACTGCCGTCCCCGTCCTGACAGTCCAGTGCCTGAGCTGGCAGTCCCAGAGGAAGAGGAGGAAGGAGAAGAGTGGGCTCAGGGCACTGCCCACAGGGAAACCCAGAGCAGAGGGAGGTTCTAGGCTACACAGCCCCCTAGAGCCACCTCGGGAGAAGTGAGCAGGGCTTCGGCCAGTTTCCAGAGAGCCACAAGTACCATGCCGACGAGCCGTGATTTGGCCACTGTGGCTCTAGATAAATCTGTGTCCTTTCCTACCAGTCCTCCCTTACTGTGGCTTAGCTCCTAAGTTTCTGTAACTGCCAATTATGTCATACTTGTGGCTCTACACCAAGATTTCAAGCTCCTCCCATTTATTCTTCACACTTCTGATATGCATGTGTAGACACCTCCAGATATTCAGGAGATTCTCCTATGATGATATTGCAATTTCCCATTTTCCCTCCTCCTCCTCCAAGATTTTACCCCTCTAACCAAGTTCTATTTTGTTTCTTTACTCATTTGTGGGCTTGTCATTGGCATAATGCACTTTTTATCCCTCCAGGCCGGGTTGTTGAGTCAAAATTCTAGTATTAACCACAAATGAATATGGGTATGTTCTTCATCAATACTTTATTCTTTTCTCTCAGCCCTATTTAAAATAAAGCTCAAAACTTTCTTTGAAGATGCAGTAAATGAATATCTTGCATCTGGTTTCTATTCTGTTGTCTTCAGTGTTTGTTCAACTTTTTTCCCAGATTGTTTAAATTGTTACCTCAACCCTTCCCCCCTTCTTTCTAGTAGAAACATGTTTCCCAAGCCTTTTCACTAAAGGGTTTCTTGGAATTTATAAATATGCGAGCTGCTGATATGTCCTTTGAGTGTGATTGATTTAAGATTTGTTTTATAAACCCAAAGTTCAGTTTAGATGTAAATGCATGATTGCACACTGTAGCACAAAATCTGTTTTCCATTATGGTGTGGTCTTCTATGTGTTTATTCAAGATGTACATTAAGATACATATCTTGTATCAATTACACTTGCATTTGAAGGATGTGCATACTGAAATTTTCTGATCCATATCAGTGATATAATGGAAATACTTGTGCAATATCCATATAGTATATCAAACTTTGATTTAGCTATTTTTCTTATGAAAACAGCACTATTTGCACTTATATCACTTCTCATCCAGTGACTTCAAAGCTATACATGGACATGAATTTTCTTAACATGCTTATGAGCCAAGATTCAGCAAATCCATAAGATGGAAAAAAATATTAGAAAAAATAAGTATGAACAGGGTACATGTCGAAAGGGGCTCAAGTAGGTATTGCAGCTAATCAGCTGCACTCTAGTGACCCTAATGCTACCTAACATGACCTCCAGATCAACCAGCACAAAAAGAGCAGTCATTTAGTGAACATCCAGCATCTTCAGCTGCACTGTGGCTTTGCAGGATATAGTCATTTGTCACATGTCTCGGCACACCGCATCTGAAATGGTTTGTAAGAAAGGCAAAGATCATTACAGCTGTTCTGCATACAGGAAAACAGGTTCAGAGTAAGGTTAAATGACTTGCTGGGGGTTGCCAAGCAGAGATGAGACTGGCATCCCACAGCCTTGGCTCCTCAGCTCCAACCAGTAATTAGCACCGATTCCCTAGGAACTAACGTAGCATAGAGGAAAACACATACGGCTGGATTTTGCTAGTGTTACCGCTGCTGTTCAGTACTTTTCAGTAAGCAACCATCAATCCTCTGTGGCCTGGTGTACATGTAAGAGAATTACATGTATAATTACACAAGAAAAAAAATATCATTTGCACTTTGTATTCACTAGAGAAATAGTGATTTTTCACTACCTACTTCTGGGTAGTGAATGTATGTATTCTGGTGCATAAATACATGAACTACATTTGATGGTCTCCAGAGTTCCATAAAAGCATGAGACATTAATCTATGTTGCATGCATGGGCTTAATTCTCTAAAATTACCCCATGCCATGGAGGTGGTGAAGGCATTAGTGGCACCCTTGTCTCTCCTGCTGTTTTCCCATGGCACTTTGTTGTTCTTTGCTGAGTGTTTTGCGGCTGTGGTATACGAGAGAGGTTGGAGCCTAAGTTTTTGAGGAACCTTTTAGGTAGGTTCATCGGACTTAAAACCTCAGTTCAAGACCTTGTGTTATGAGAAGATACCTCTTTACTGCTTTTTCTCTGTCAACATGCATGTCCGCTGTCTGGGACTTCCTGGGTAGCATTTAGCTATCTCAATCCAAGATGCCTTAATATTCATCATACGTAGGAGAATTGTTCCTAAGGTCTGAGAGTAGAAATTCACCAGTCAAACCTCAAACTCACTTGATGGCACTAAGTAGATCTTCTGATATTGTCAGAAATGCCCCTACACCAGGGCTGTCAAACTCATCCACCCTTACTGGCTGGTTAGTAGCATGGGGCTCGCCCCAGGCCTGACCTGGAGCAGGGAGACGGGCCACAGGCTGGATCTGGAACAGTGTCAGGTCATCTGGCCTGTGGGGCTGCCCATGAGTCTAGAGATTTTGTAGTGGGGTAGATGTCCATAGTGTTAACTGCCATGGGGCTACCCTGATACTAAATTTCTGGCCGCACAGGCCAGACAACAGTTCTGCACAGCAGATCTGGCCCATGTGCTGTATCTTTGACACCCATGCACTAGAGAATTACTAAGTATGACAAATAGCAACTGACACAGGATCCGTAATCCGTACAGGCACCCCCGTACATTGCTAGATCTAGTGAAAAAATTGCTAAGTTGGCAACATTGGGTTTGGGATCTTGGTTTTCTTAAGGATCTGTGTTGTTGTGTTAACCTTTCCTGTGTATAACCTCTCCAGTTTATAACCTTTAACAGCCACCCCCCTTTTTATCTAATTCCATAGAATCTATCTTCAAGCAACACATGGACCATATTAATAAAAATACAAACATTTCCGAGTTTGTCACACACATTACTGTCACACACATTAAACCAGTTAAAGTTTGAAAACAATGTGTGGCATCTAGGAGGTTTTAGAATAATAAAAATAACCATTCTTTCAGCATGTTCCTGTAATACTTGTGCTCTATCAAGAACCAAAGAACGAACCGTGTCATTGCCCGCAGCAAGAAACAATTAACTGGTAAATCTAATTCCCAAAGATAGAAGCCATGTGTTTTTATAGTGTCTAGCAAAACGGGGCCCAGGTTCACAACTGAAACATCTATATAGCTGGTTATCAACCCATAGCTTGGAAGCTACATGTTACCTCGAAAATCTCTGCTGTTGCTTGCGGTGACATAATTAAACTAAACCTTGACAGAGGAAAAACAAAGTATGATGTTGCCTGCAGCATGTTCTTTGCTCAATATTGTCATCCATGGGGCTGGGGACAGCTTGTAGGGAGAGCCTTGAGCAGTGATTCTCAGCTGAGGTGCCATGGCACCCTGGGCTGCCTCAAAATCCTTTTGTGGGTTCCACAGAGTGTCACACGGTGTTAGCACCATTACGTTTGCAAACGTGATTCACAGGTTAAACCCTGCAATTTCAAATAGAAATCCATAATTATGAACTTTCTGAGTTCTTTGCAACAGAAAAACTTGTCCATTACTTTTTGGTATTCTAGAAAAGAGTGAAAATGAAGAGCTGGCATTTTCCGAGGGGTGCCTCAGGTCTACTCAAAGGTGCCTCGTGTCTAAAAAAGGTCAAGAAAACCACGGACCTAGAGGTTGCCGCAATAATACTAATACTGCTAGTGTCAGCTGATGTTTCAATAGATTGGCTCTGCAATTCATCATCGCTCCCTCTAGTGGCTAGTAGCCACAGACAAAGCCTGCCAGCAGAAAAAGTTCTTTAGCCCAAGGAATGGTGTTTTGTGTGTCTAGCATTGAAAGGTCTATGCATGCTGCTCACAGAGTATGAGAGTATGGCCGTGGCCACATGCTAAATCATGATAGAATCCAAGAGAGGGCGAGGGCAGTGCCTGATGAGACCAAAGGGAATCAAGAAGAAATCCTTCACCACACTCGGCCTATGATCCCTGTCCTTGTGCTAGTGTCAATATAAACAAGAAGTATGTGACCAGTCTGTAAGAGTAGCACAGTGCTTGCTTTTAATCCAAATCCTTCAGATGGGGAAGAAGAATTTTTTTAAAAGGAAACAACTAGCAAGTCTTCTCTGGAAATCTTCTAGAGAGAAGCAGAGATCCAGTCTCAGTCGTACCAAAATCAGCAGGTGTTTTGCTGCTTGCTTCAGTAGGAGCAGAACTGAGCCTACATATACCAAGGAGAGGGCCAAACACAATGTCAGTTTTGAAGGAAAGCAGTAGTGATCAGTGGCATCAATGAAGCTTTACAGCAGTAAGGAGGATGAAGCAAAGCAAAACCAAGGACCTATGGGAAGAAACTGAGGTGATGAGGGGAACAAAAGAACAGCTGAAAAGATTAGGAACTAGAAAAGAGGAACAAATTCAGTCCTGATTCGGTCTTGGTGGGTCTTCTGTGAACTGAGTATAATTGGACCAGAGCTGCAGCCGGATTAGTCAGCTCCACAGTAAACATCTCATGTAGACGTGCCCAATGAGAACCAGTGGACTCCTGCTGCAAGTTTGAGATAGGCGAAGGGTGCATGCAGGTGGGCAGTGCCTAGGGAAGCTAGGTAGGTGTGAGGGAGCGGCGGCTAGGGGCAGCCGTGAACCTCCTAGCGCCCCCTACCGTCACGTTAGGGTGACGTAGCACCCTCAGAATCTCGCCCGCCACGACTTCGATGGTTAAATATATGATGTGGAGGCTGCCAGTTTCCCTAGTGGATGGTCTGGATGTTCCTGTCCCTATTCCCGACTGGGGTCTCTATGTGCGTCCCGCCTTAAGGGCTATGCGTGCCTCCAAACCTCCCCCTCAGCACGCCCCAAGCCTCGCAGCTGTTCTGGGGACGTTTGGATGGTCCCTCGCCCCTCGGGTGCCCTCGTTCTCTCTCTGGGGCCCCGGGGCTCCTCGCCCACCTGGCGCCTCCTTGGGTCGGGCTCCAATCTCTAGCCCGTTCCCGTGCCCTGGGCCTGTCTTATTGGCGCCCAGCAACTCGCTGGCGCCTCCTGGGTCTGACTCGCTAGCGCTGCTTGACACCGGCGCCCCTGGGCCGGGTTCTAGCCGGCGCCTGGCTAATTGCCGGCTCCGTCTTGGGTCTGGAGCGCTCTCGCCGCCCTAGTCTCGGCGCCCTTGGGCCGGCACACTCCCTCCGCCCTGATCTCGGCTCTATCGCCGCCCTAGTCTCTCGGCGCCCTTGGGCCGGCTCGCTCTCGCCGCCCTAGTCTCTCGGCGCCCTTGGGCCGGCTCGCTCTCGCCGCCCTAGTCTCTCGGCGCCCTTGGGCCGGCTCGCTCTCGCCGCCCTAGTCTCTCGGCGCCCTTGGGCCGGCTCGCTCTCGCCGCCCTAGTCTCTCGGCGCCCTTGGGCCGGCTCGCTCTTGCCGCCCTAGTCTCTCGGCGCCCTTGGGCCGGCTCGTCGCTGGCGTCTAGCTAATCGCCGGCTCTGCCTTGTGTCTGGGGTGCTCCCGCCGCCCTAGCCTCGGCGCCCTTGGGCCGGCTCGCTCCCGCCGCTCTAGCCTCGGCGCCCTTGGGTGGCTAGCTATGCCTGGCTATTCGGCCCCTCTCTGGGGCCTCGCCCCTCCGGGGCCTCTACCGCGCTCTCTGCGCTTTGCCCCTTGGGCTTCGTCTCTGCCCCGCTCCGGGGCCTTGCCCTTTCGAGGGCTGACACCGCACGCCTCGCGCCCTGTCTCTGCCCCGCTCCGGGGCCTTGCCCTCTCGAGGGCTGACACCGCACGCCTTGCGCTAGGGGCTCAGGCACTCGCAGCCGTGCCTGTCGCCTTGACCCCGCTCTGAGTCCGTTGGCCCAACACCGCCCTTATGGGCTGGGGTCTGTAACCCCGCACACCGCGCCTCCCTGGCGCAATACAGTGCCCTGCGGCACCGACAATAGTGCCCTGCTGGCAACTGTGCCCCTACCGGGCACTGGGAACCCCCAAGCTGTTGGGGAGCTCCCCTTGAGGCCTCCTCGCTCCCCTACAGCCTCACCCGGTCCTCCGGTGTAAACTGTAACGTAAACTCAAGCCCTCTGGCTACAACATAAACAGAGGCTCCACACGCCTAACAATAACTCCAAGCCCTGCCAGGGCTCTCAGTCCTACCTCCAGTCAGGGTGATCTTGTTCCCTGCATCATCGCAGCCTGTTAGTAGAGTAAGGCTGCGACCACCAACTCAGGCCACTCAGCTTGAGCCGCAGAGCTCCTGCTCCTGCAGCAGCCAGAAGGGAACTGTGTGGCAGGCTCTGGCCTAAGCTGTTTATAAAGGCCTGGCCCTGCCCCCTTCCGGCCAGGTGACCCACTTGGTTGCCCTGGCAACCAGCACCTGAGCTGCCTGAGTGATTGGCAACTCTGCCAATCACCCTCACAATCACGGGGCACCTCTGTGACTCCGTGACAGTAGGACAGTGCAAAAAGGTGCACAGTTCACCCAAAAGATAGAACACGTGTATTCCTGCTGAGCGGTCCCTAGAATAAGTTTTGCGTATTCGTTCTCCAGGTGCAATTTGTCCACCTGAAAGTATCACTGAACATGCTGAATGAGCCACACCAATGGAATGAAATATGACAACTCAAGGCTGGGTGTTTTCCATACTGAATGGTGCTGGCAACCTGTACGCAAACAAGCCAAGAGCCCATTTATATCATTTCAATAAATCGTACAAAGTACTGCTAGCAATACTAGCACAGACGCAAGGAAATACAGAGAACTTTTCCTGTTGGACACCAAGTGCTCAGCACTCCCATTTTAATCAGTGCCATTGGAGTACATTCAATATCTGATCAGGATCAGAACCTGGTGTATGAATTAAAGATGGAGAAGTCTGATCCTGCATTGCTACCTCACACAAAGCTCCCATTTCAGTCAGGGTGGGTTTGCCTGAGTAAAAACTGCAGGATTTGGGGCTTGGGTTGCAAAATATCAAGGAGTCGGTGAACTGTTGAGACTTCCAGGTTCTAACGGACTACCAAAATCATTTGGATTTTCTAGCGGTGTCTCAAATATGAAAAGGGACTGTGTTTGTAGAGGAAGAGGGGGCGTGCTGGGAGGTAAGAAGGATGAATCAACACCCAAAGTACCACTTTAAAAGAACTCAATTCCTGTTGGAATCAAGTATACGTAGTGTTCTGCATTCTCAGTTTTCACCGATTTCCCCCCCCCCGATAAATTTCCTGATTTATTTATTTATTTATTTATTTTTCCACAGATTTCATAGACATCAGGGCTGAAAGGGACCTCGGAAGATCATCGAGTCCAGCCCCCTGCCCAAAGGGCAGGAAGTCAGCTGGGGTCATAGGATCCCAGCAAGATAAGCATTCAATTTTTTGTTGAAGGTGTTCAGTGTAGGTGCTTGAACCACCTCCGATGGCAGGCTGTTCCAGACCTCAGGGGCTCGGACGGTAAAGAAATTCTTCCTTATGTCCAGCCTGAAACGGTCTCACAGTAGTTTATGACTGTTTGACCTTGTCATCCCTTGGGGCGCTCTGGTGAACAAACGTTCCCCCAGATCCTGGTGGTCACCCCTGATAAACTTACAGGTGGCCAGATCACCCCTGAGCCTACGCTTTTCCAAGCTAAAGAACCCCACGGCTCAGAGCCCGTCATCGTAAGGTCTGTTTTCCTGACCTCTGATCATGCACGTGGCTCTTCTCTGGACTCTCTCAAGCTTCTCCACATCCTTTTTGAATGGTGGAGCCCAAAACTGGACGCAGTACTCCAGCTGCGGCCTCACCAAGGCCGAGTACAAGGGGAGAATGACGTCCCAGGATTTGCTTGAGAAGCATCTATGGATGCAAGCCAGCGTTTTGGTCACTTTACTAGTCGCAGCATCTCATTGCAGGCTCATGTTCTTCTTGTGGTCAATGATGACCCCCAAGTCCCTTTCTTCCATAGTGCTAGCCAGCGTAGCGCTGCCGAGCCTATAAGGATGCTGCAGGTTTTTCCTCCCAAGGTGGAGAACCTTGCATTTTTTGGTGTTAAACACCATGAGGTTCTCGTCCACCCATTTGCTGAGCCTGTCCAGGTCAACCTGAATCACCCTCTTGTCTTCTGGCGTGGATGCTTTGCCCCAAAGTTTGGTGTCATCGGCGAACTTGGCCAGTCCATTTCTGACTCCAGTGTCCTCATTATGAATGATGTTGAACAGTATGGGTCCAGGTCGTTCAGTTTTTACTGATTCACACCTGTTTTCCAGTTCAAATCCCTGTTAACCAGTATGAGTTATTCCCCACTTGTGCCAGGGATTTGAACTGAAAAACGGGTGGTGCTGGTAAGATAAACGTGTCACTGTGCTAGTTACTTGAGGCATAGGTTTCTGGCCTGGCTAGGTCCTTTCTGTAGTCCCCGCCTTCCTCCCTCCCTCCCTCACCAATGATTTTTCCAATTTAAACTGATTTTTTTTCTTTTTCTTTCTTTTATCCTGATATGATCCTGTTTTTTATGTTTCAAAAACAAACCCCGAAAAATTCTTGGATTTATTTATTTTTTAATAAAAACTGAGAATGCGGAACTCAAAGTAAAACGGTGGTCGAGACTCATAGTAGAGATGGATATCTGTTATTAAACCAACAAGATTTTTGAAGGAAAAAAAATTAATTGCAAGCTTTTGGGCACAAACACCCTTCATCAGACATTGGAGAAAAGATTGGAAAAGTTCTTCTGGGTAGAAATTAAAGTTCATGTTTCACAGGATTTCACAGAGGGGTCAGTAGATGGGAAACTCCTCTGGGCAGTCAGTTCATAGCTGGTAAGGAACCTCTCATCTCCTGTGAGGATCTGTGATGACTGAAATTACCTTGAAACAAAGGCAGGATCTCAGGTTTCAGGTGGTCCCAGTTGCTTCCTGCTTGGGCAAATATGAAGATTTAATTAAAAAAAAAAAAAAAAGAGGAGCTAAAATTCACTCTCTTCCATGTGTCAGGTATCCAGGTTGTAGCTGTATTGGTCTAGAGGAAAAAAGGCAGTAAGTATACATTTTGTTCAGCCCTACAGTCTGAAAGTTTAAAGCTAAAACCACTCCTTGCACGAAGATGCTCACGGAACGTATTTTGAAAACCTAAAGCCAAGCCTCGCTGTCCTTCCCCACACAAAGGTCCCTTAAGTATCAACTGATGCTGAAGAGTGAGCCATGCGTGACATGTTAGTCACATTTCCTAATGCACCACCGAAAGATTGTCGGTTGCCATGAGAACCTGTATGGAGCAGAATGGCAAAATGTGGCTCAGCCGTCACTTCTGTACGCAATGCTGCTGCCAGCTCTGTGGCTAAGAAAGAACCATCACTAAAGTGGGATGGAAACTAATACTTCTATGGTGGAATAACAATCAGTAAGAGGATTTGATTGTTTAAAGCTACACGTTAGCTAGCACAGGGAGCTGTCAGCTATGCTTCTCTTCACCAGCCGATTTTCTTTGCACCCACCTAGAGTGAGGGTACCTACTATTTTATAGGTTTGTCGCCAAAGCCTTTTGCATTGCTCCTGCTACTCCTGTCACACCGGCCCTATGCCAGTACCAGATTGTGCCACGCAGAAGCTTGAGTATCCCTTCTGGTAGATGGGTGACTGAAACCACATTCTACTTTTGCAACCTCTTATCGCAGCACTTTTAACTGCCAGGTCCCTAGTTCCACCACTGGAAACCCCAGTGGACCCTTCTCCTTTGTTTAAATACATAGTACGTTGTTTCAGGTAGCTGAAGCCTTATTTTGGTTCTCTAGGAAATGTCTTTCAATACCTAGTGAAAACTTAGGAAAAATGACTCCCACAATGCAATTTAAAATTGTCCTGCAGGAACCGTTTTTTCCTCAGCTCTAAATCCAGCCTTCAGCATGTCTTGAGTTATGAGGTTGTCCAGACCTCTACTAGAAGACCAGGGGAGTTTACACCAAAAGACATAAACAAGTCAACAATAAAAAATACCATTTATCTCCTTTTCCTTCCAAAATCTCTTGCTCCAAAGTTCATTGTGTTCTGTCTATGAAGCAAAGAACTGTAATATAAATTACAACACTCGGGGCCAAATCCTGAAGTTCTTCCTTTGTGCTCCGTCCTTATTCAGCCAAAACGCACAGAAACTTTATGTTTTTTTCCTTTCATTTGAATAAATTCTGAAAAATAAGTAAGGGCTATGGCACTGAAATATTAGGTGCTATTAGCTAATCAGTCTTTTACTAACCTTGGGGAAGTAATTTAAACCCTGTTTCTCAGTTTCCTCATCTGAAAAATATATGTAAAACTTTTCAAAGGTAAGTTTTTTTTGTTGATTAATAATAGTATCAGCTCAGCAGATCTACGTAGAAAGTAGAGTTTATTGGAAGATTTAATCTAAGCATATTACATTTTAAAGAGAAAAGGACAGATGTGGCGCAATGCAGATTGCGGGTCCCAGCAGTGGGAAGTTTGCAAAGAGAAGCTTAGCAATACAAGCCGTCTGGCCAAGAGGTATGGAAGATATAGTTAATGCAGGCCCAGAAATGGACAGCACTGTCCAGGAAAAGCACTGGTGTGCATCAGGGGCACAAGGTAGCAGAGTGATGTTTTACATCAGCATCTCTCTCAGATGACCTCTACTAGCAGAGGCACCACAGATGCCCAGCTGGATTATGGGTTGGGAACAGGCATTGTTCTTGTGCCTCCATAAAATTATGGTGGCACGAAGGCCAAGCAAACAGACACCTATACCCTTTATTGCACCATAAATGCCCCAAATTTGGGGCTGTGACAAAGGTGGTAATAGTTTCTCCCACTTGATTGCAGCAGACATCTGTTTGCTTTATGGTGCGAGAGTGCAGGCAGCCCAAAGCCCAGACACCACAAGCAGGCAGGCGTTTCCTGCTTGAGATGCCCAGTCCTGTGCACCCCAGGAATTCCCATGCAGGATTGGGCCCCTCAAGCCCCAGGAACACCTGCCTGGCTTTCCCCTCCTACAGAGATGTGCCCCAGCCATCTCCAAGGTGGGTGTCTGTAAGCAGGGAAGACATCACCTGTTATTCCACAGAATTGGGCCCTGGGACAACAGGCAGCGTGTTTCACCCAATGAAGTGGATCAGCTGTCCTGACACAGAGAATCTGCTTTATTTAGCAATGTCTGTTTATATCCTTAAAGAAGTGCCCACAGTTTTGGCTTGGCAGGCCAGATGCATGACACAGGGTTGGTCCGCAAGCCAAAATGGGACCTGTGGTACCCCAGAGTGCTGGAATTGGGCCTCACAGCCTCATGTTGCCACACAGCCTCCACCCAACTGGAGCCCAATTCCGGCTGGGCAGGGGCTGCCGGGGTCCCTGGGATTTGATCCCAGCACATGGCAGCTGGGTGGAGGGAGCACAAGGCCCCAGTGCCTAGCTGGAATTGGCTTCTGGGGACCCCACACCCCCCACCTCTCCCTCCTGGCCCCTGTGCACTGGGATCAGGTCCTGCATGGCCCTACATGCTTGATTTAGCACATGGATGGCTGGATGGCACACTACCAGGGCTGAACCTACCTTACAGGGGTGGGTCATCCCACTTACCTGTTTTTAGTTTTCAAGAGAGATGAACCTAATCTGGAAAATTTGGATGCTGACTTTAGCTACTTCTGAATGCAGTAGCATTCAGAGTTGGTTTTGTTTAGGTCTATACATTAGGGACTGTTAGCAAAACTCAGCTGTTCATGCAGAGTCCAATTTCAAGCCTGCCTGGAGAATGGGGTGCTTGATTCTGGGGTGCTGTTCCAGTCCCATTGTTAATTTTCCAGCTAATGAGGTCTGGAAAAAAAATTCAAAATAGCCAGCATTGCAATTTGGCTAAACTCACAGCTACTAACCATACTGCATGACCTTGTCCTGTCAGCTTCCACCATTATTTAAAGCTCCTTTGGGGTCCTGCTGGGGACCTCATCTCTCTCCAAGTTTCCCTCCTCCACGGGGGATTTCTCCTGATTTAACAAAGCGTTAACATCCAGCATGAATAATCTGGGATGTTTGCCTCCCACTTACACATACACACATGTCACATTTAGACGTCTGAACTGAATTGAACTGTGGACCTTGTGAACTGAATTCATTCAATTTGCCCAAATTCAATTTGCCCAGCAAATGCCTTGTTAAATCTTCAGTGTGTTACTCTCTGGGTTGAAAAATAGTTTATTTTTACAAGGTCATTAGCCATTTTCTGGTACTTAGACATGCAGAAGCAGATTCAAGTGGCAGGGGGGAGAGTGTAAAATACTATAGCCCAATGGCAATCAAGTCTACCATGCCAATTTATGCCCACTGAGTGCCTGGCCTAGTTTATTCTCATTTCTTGCTAAAGTTCTCAACTGTTGATGATATTTCAATATAACCCTTATCAAACAGCACCGTTTATTTAATAGATTTTAAGAGAAGTCATGACTATAATGATCTGATCTGACCACCTACATCATACAGGGCAGAAAACTTCACCCAGTTATTCCTGAAATCCCATTATCTTCTGGTTGAGCTGCAGCATATCTTATAGAAATATTTCCTGTCTTGATTGAAGGACTCCAATTGATTGAAAATATTTTTCCCTTTTGCCACCAGGGCTTCCTCAGTTTTCCAAATTAAGCATTTGGAGAGTATAAGCAGGAGATTTCCCTACGTGGGCAACCCAGCTAAACCCAACTTGTTCTGTCTCTCTCATAAACCTAGCGTTTCTGCTGACCCAGCCCGGCTTCCACCATTCTCTCCAGGACAAGTTTCTCTACTATTTATGCCAGAGCCTTTTCCTCTGCTGCTCTGTCCATCAAGGAGCAGCCTTGCTCTATTTCTCTGCCTCATCACCCTTCTTTCTTTCTCACCCGAAGGGATAAGAGAGTGTTAACTCTCAACCTGTATATTTTATACAGACGATTCTATAAAACATTTTTGGATGCAGTTACTATAAAAGATGCTGTACAAAAATGTGGAACAAATCCTTCAGTTCTTACTGAAGTCAGCACTTGCTAATGTACACCCGCTGCAGTGCACTTATCGTGTACATATTACACACGCACTGATGCACAGAATTCATGGACTATAAAATGGATAAGTGCAAAGTCAGATCTTCATTATGTTTACAATGCTATATACACATCTGTAAATTTATGGATTTAGCACCTATTAATAACTAAAAAGACCAGCCCCAACACAGGGTAAGTTTTTGGCCATAAAAGGCTGGGTGATATCATTTCTTTTTCTGCTGCATTCACTTACATTGATCATTACCAGAGCACGTTGCCAGGCTCAAGGTGTTTCAGTAGACAGAACGCTGGCTCAGATTGTAGGGTTTATTCCCATTATTGCTACAGACCGACTGTGTTAATAACTTGGGCAAGTCCATTCTGTTCTCAGCACCAGTCTCCCCTTCTGAAAAGTGGGAAATATATTATTTCATACACACCTCTGCAAAACAGTTTGAGATTTTTGTAAAGAAAAGTGCTATTTAAAGGCTAAGCACCATTATTGCAGGTTCTGATTAAGGAAACCATGAAAATATACTTAATTTGCATCAACATGTCCAAAATTAGGCATATACTGTAATGGTCTTTCCAAAAGCGATCCAGTCTGCAGTCATGTGTTTTTAAAACAAATCATTTAAAATACATTGATGAAAGTAGAGTTAATGTTAAAAAAAGGGAAGAAAAACTTTGAATTAATAAAGATTTGGCACATGCAACTGTTACATGCTACATTTTATTCTAATGAAAAGGGCGTGTGGTTGTACACAGAACTTTTTGATTAGATACATGCAACAGAAATTAGGGACTCCTTTAAAGAGCCTTGGACAGTATGGGGTTGGAAGCCGCTTAGTGTTGTCATCAGAAAAATCAAACTCTCGTCTGAGAGCCAGAGCACTTCCCCTCTCACTCCCCCTCCCATATTTGTGTATATTCGGAGAGTCAGGCTTAGTTTGTTCATAAACTCCAGTTCCTGGGCGGACCCCACACACAGCTGGATTTGAAACAGCTGGATCCGCCTTCCCTGTAAGTTTAGCCAGAAACTCCACAAAACCAGGAGTCTTGGGTTGATAGGAAAAACACAGGAGACTGGTCGGACTGGTGGAGGATGAATTGATCCGAACTGTGAAGCTGGATTTCCAGTTGCTGGCAGAAAATGGATTACTGGAAGAGACTGGGTCTGATTTCCCTACTGCTGCTAGCCTTCTGTAAGTAGAAAAAAAAAACTTCTGGTAGGCAATGTTAAGAAGCATATTCATCGCGGTCATTTGTTTTTCCTTTCTCCAGCAGATAATCTTTGCGTTCTCCCTTGATAGTGATTAGCTGGAGGGTTGAAATCACTGAGAATACAGTATAAAATTCTGGTAGGAATGCTGGCTTGGAAATCAGCTGTATATTTCTCTTATAAAAACTGGTAAACGTTGGACTTGGTGTATGTTTCTGCATACCTTCTCAGAGCTGCTCACAGATGTCAGTGTTTATGGTAGGAAAATATATATAGGTCAGCATTGCTTGTTGGAAATCTTTATTTTATTGAAGGAGATTAAAACCAATTGAGGTACACTGCTGAATGATCTGACTGCAACAGTGTCCAGATGCTCAGATGTAGGACTTCTATCAGCTCCACTAAAGATGCAGAATTAATCAGTCTATTTAAGAGGAGGTTAAAAACTGTCTCTGCAACAACATCTGGTTATTCAGCAACCCCTTCCAGCCCTGACGTAAAGATTTCTTTGTAATAAGTACTCTGTTTAGCTTTCTGTAGTACTTTGTTAATATTGCAAATAACCCCCCGCCATCCAGGCTTGAAACCATGCCCTTCTGTGTTCTAATCTTGTGTTTATATCTTTATGATTGCTCCATAACAGGGGATAGGTTTGTATATAAATGGACATTACGTCCACGTCCACTAAGTATGTATGCATGTCTCTCTGTATATACAATGCCAATATATATGTATACATTCATATATCTATATATAGTGCATATTTATATATTCACACAGGCACTGGAACATTCTTACGGTGAAGTCTTTTTTTTTTTTTGTTAAACACAGACCAGTTTCACTCAATGTGTGATGTTACACTGTAACTGGAAATGCTCTTTGCTTCGTGCAGTGAAGCTCTGGGATTGTCATTTCGCTTTATTTACACCTAAATGAGCTGACTGGTGATGAGCATCCATGTACAAGTTCTCAACAGTAAAAGGGCATGAAATAAGATGACTGATAGAGAAATTGTGTATGTACAATTGTGGTGCACAGTGCGATGGATGACTTTCACAGAGCAAAACAGAGGAAGTGAAAAGGTCAAGTCAGAGAAGTATTTTCAGAGCCTCTGAAAATGTTACCTGTGATATCAATGCTGGTCTGACGGATCAAATGGTAACTGCTGCTCTGAAGATTAGGGGGAGGGATGATGCACTGGGAAGAGACTGCTAAGATAATCAAATTTGAGCAAAACTAACTGAAGTACCGAAGGGTATTATTTTAAGCATAGCATGGGGTTGTTTTGGGGTAAGAGAAGAGACCACTAATTATCCTTGAGAAATGCCCAGTTTTGAACTTCTTTAACTTATGGTTTCCCTCTTTCAAAACGCAGGCTTTAAATCCAAAAAGGCCCAAATCAAATCACAATGTCATTACAGAGATCATCTGAAATGTCAAGTGACCAAAAACAATGAGTGTTAATTTTAGCTAATTAAACATCTCCATATTTTAGCCAATTAAACAGCTCTGTATTTTGATCCGTACTGTCGTATTGCAGGGGGGAAAAGTCTGTTTTACTGGATTTAACTGTACAAGATCTTCAAAATATCATAAGTAGGTGCCTAAATCCTATTACCTTTCAAAAGGAGATGGGCACCTAATTCCCTTAGGCTCCTTTTAAATCCCCAGCCCTCATTACCAAAGTGGATTAAAATATGCATTTGATTACTTTTAAAGTAACAAATACCTAAATGTATATAGATTAATGTCTAAAGGTCATTTGAATTAGCCATTTAGCAGCAACCAGAAAGTAATTTGTCTTAGTTGAAATGATTTTGATGCCTTCTTAGTCATATCGGAAAGAAAAATGGCCTGGGTTCTGTCTCAGTTACACCAAAGTAATTGCTAACTGCAATGCTCCTGTAAGGCTTTGTTACTGTCTTTAAGTACTCCAGATTTTCACCAGTACAACTGGGAATGGAATTGGGCTGATTCTCTGCTTCCAGCAGCCCTTTTCATACCCCTTTAATTGGCGATTTGTCTGAATGATCATCTGATAATGTAACAGGCTGCTTGAAAGACTCTAGTTTGATGCATAGTTGAGAATACAGTAACAGGATGGCTTTAATTCTCACTAGTCAGTTATACAAAGACACACCAGATTCTCCTTCAGAAAATATTTATCCTTAATACTTTTTCCTGTGGTTGTTGCTCCTGATGAGCTGCATGGCAGCATTTTTTAAGCTGAACATGAAGACAGGAAACTGTCCTGTTGTGTTTCAACACAAAATCTGATTATAGAATATGTTTTTACCTTCAGTGAGCCTGGGTGTAGGAAGACTAGAAATCCATTTGTACACAGAGCTGGGTCTATTCTGGTGTCCACACTTCCAAAACAAACTAAAAAGGGATCACAAAAGGGCCACATGAATTATTTAAGGGCTAAAAAAAAACCCCTGCCTTCCAGTGAGTAACTAAAAACTCAATCTATTTAGTTTATCCCAGAGAGAGGTAAGAGGTGACCTAAGCAAATAAATACTCCCTGTGTAGTATAAATATGGCATAGGGAGGAGGTTTCTGATAGCAGAGGCCTTTTCACTCCAGCAGGCAATGGCACCATAAGATCCAAATGCTAAAAACTGAAACTGGGCAAATTCCTGTAAGGAATAAGGCACAGCTGTCTGAAGGGAGGGCAATTGCTGAATGAAACAATTTCCCTAGTGCTGTGGTAGATTACTCATCACTTGAAGTCTTTAAATCAAGACTAGATGTTCTTCTAAAAAATGAACTGTAGCTCATCTAGGCGCTCTGGACTCAATGCAGGGATTTTATGCCTGTATTACGTAGGAGTTCAGATAAGATCATCATTATAATCTGCTCTGGCCTTAAAATTCTATGATCTTTTTCTCAAAAATAAACTCTTATATCTGTGCTGATCTGAAAACTTGCAGGTTTTTCTCAAGCTTCAATAAGATGCTGATAAATAGGACTTTGACTGGGCCAGCACATAGTGGTATGGTATACTGCATCCGAAGTGGCATCTTGCTCTCTAGCATGTAATAATTTAAAAATATATATCCCAGCTCTGTTGCAGTATGATTGTTCGGACGACCTTGAACACACAAGCTGAGTGTAACTGGAATAGCAACATCTCAATGTGTCTGCAGAGTGGGAGGAAGCTAGAGGAGCCCCATTGGGCATCTGAGTCTCCAAGGAAGTCAAGCTCAAGAAATCTAGCAGGGACCATGAACCTCATCAAGCAAAGCCTATGGGTATACTTGAAACCCCTGGTGAGAAGCTGAACTCAAGGCTTCCAAAGGGCATGCACAGTCATCAGTTGAACAGCTGCACAATCTAGAGACCCACTTCTCAGCTGTGTGGAGCAGAACTTGTGGGTTGTGCTCAGAAGAGTATCACTGCCCTCTCCCTCCTCCCAATCCAGCTCCCAGTGGTACCATCTGGGATGCATTTGCTCCCAAGACTCCCACAGAATTCACAAGTATTTAAAGTTCCTCGGGCAAAGCAGTTTGGTTCTAATTCTGGATGATCTCTTTTTGAACAGACCCACAGCAGCTGCTTGTTGGACATAACACAGAGTATCAGAGCACATACTTTATTCTCAGTAATAAATGCACATGAGAAACCCTGGCCTTTGATTTCAGGGATCCCTGACCCACCCCAGGTTCCTCGGGCTACTTTCTGAAGAGGTGGGGCTCCTGTGGCAACTGAAGATAAAACCTGATCTCCAGTTAGCAGGCTATTGAGAGTTTTTTGTCCTTGAGTTAGTTACCAGTTTACATGACAACACCCTCCCATGCTCGATCCCATGCTAACAGGGCTCTTAGTCAAGTGGTTGAACCTCTAAAGCATGCAACAAGGACAATCGAAGTATGAAAACCAGTAGGTGCCATCCTGCTTTAAAGTCAAGGAAGCAGGGCTTGGGTAACTACTTTCTCTTTTAAAACACATTGAGGTATATAGTCAAGATGGTTATTGTACCTTAAACAAGTAGTATCAACATAATTCCTTGATTTAACCAGACAACCCTGCCCCCCAGACCATTAAGGGCAACTTTTTGGAAGGCATGCCACAGATAAGTCCTGGACCTTCTCAGACTGCCACTCCGATCCAATTCCCCTACCAGATCGGCAGCTCTACTTTCTGGTCCCTCCCCAAGTTGTGGCTCTGCTTTCTACTTTGTGATCTGTGCGCTCTGCACAGTCAAATAACTCTGTTTTCTGCTCCCTGCCCCACCTGCCACTGTGCTATCTGCCCCCTCCCTGTTTTGCCATGTACCACACAGAGACTGCCCCTGCCACTTGTGGTACAAGTTTGCCACTTCTATCCTACATGTATCAGATTTTACTGGTTCCCTTTGACTTATACTTTTAACAGAGCAGCTTAGAAGGTGATGTTGCATTTCTCTTGAGATAAAACACAAGGCAAGAGAACTGCTCAGATAATTATGCATGTGTATTTTTAAGGGCAAGAGTTCAAAATCAAATCAAACAACATTTTGCTAATAAGGGAAAGTGGAAAAATCCGAAAAATGGGAGGGACAGGTACCATGTGCCTGGTTGGGAAATACTTCTGATGTCAATTCTACTGCACTAGGATTTTGGTGGTGGCAATTATTGCAGGGTAGTATTGCTATTACATGGATATGGATGGGCGGGTAGCGCCTTCATGGCTGCATGGGATCGTGCTTGGCGGCACTCCATGCCCACCTGCCCATGCATACCCCCTAGGGCCTTCTCAAGTACCCCCAGTTGTTCTAGTTAATTGAATTATTACTTATTACCTTACTACTGTATACTGTTATGTTATTGTTATGCCCACAAACAAATCAGCACCACCAACAAAACCTTCTCCAATCTGGTAAGAGACTAATGGGCTATTCAGTGGTGTCTATCCATAGTTAAACTTTTATCTTTGGCAAGAGCAGGGGAGATTTCCAGGGCAGCATCTGACTCCTTCCAAATAAAAAACCTGACCTGATACAGGTGTTGTAAGAAGGCTGAATGAGAAAGAGATCATGACAGGCCTCAGATAAGGAAGTCAAGGAGACAAGGTGGAAAAAAACAACAACCTCGTAGATGTAGATTCGTGTCCTTCAGCCAGGTTTTGACCAGTGCAACAACAAGCAGAGGTAGTGGCAAGTGGTTCCAAGTCCTCTTTTGACCCCCACCCCAACCCCAGAATTTTAGTTGTTAGTATAATTGAGGCGAGCTTCAGGGCTCCTCTCATTTACCCTAGCAGTAATTATGTCCCTAGAACTAGTCCAGCTAGGCCAGGATTGCCAGAGT
Source organism: Crocodylus siamensis (assembly GCF_052110815.1). NCBI lineage: Eukaryota > Metazoa > Chordata > Crocodylia > Crocodylidae > Crocodylus > Crocodylus siamensis. The sequence goes on along the minus strand of NC_143398.1, from coordinate 236,636,902 downwards.
ATAGCGCACTCTGGCCACAGTCCTTTTTGCTTCTCAATCAAGAGAATTGGGAGCAAATGGCATACAGCTGGGCTCAACGCTACTCCGACCCAGCTCAGTGTGCTGCAGTCCTGGGCACACGTGTAAACGTGGTGACCAGAAGCAATAAACTCAGGCATGATGTGTGCCGGAGTTTATTGTTTCACATGAACTGCACATGTAAATGCGCCCAGCAATTCTGTAAATGATATTCTACTTGCTTTTCCAGCTTTTTGCGCAACCGGAGCAGTGTAGTACTGTAAATTTGCTATCCAACCTCTCAATTTCAAGCATGCTGATTGCAACTTAGAGCCAGATGTAAAACATTTTATTTTCCAATAATATTTGTTTGTTTTTTTTAAATATGACCTTTTTTGGACATTTGCTTTGGATATTTTTAGGCTTACATTAAAAAAAAAAAAAAATCAAAGAAACTACATTTTTAGGTTTTTGACAACCAGCCCCTTTGTTATTTTATTTTTATGGTTGTTATCAAAATTTCCATTCCAAAGAACCATTTTTTGTCAAGAACAGTAATGAAAAACAATTTCAGCCAACTTCTATCATGACAAATACATTTTATTAATATATTATAAAAGGTAAAGTCATTAGTGTATTTACCCATCATATAGCCCTCATATATACTAGATGGAAAGTGAACAATCAGTAGCTTTTCTACAAAATAACTATGAAAATATTTCTGTATTCTGAAGAAATACCACTGTGGCTATTGTCCACCCCTTGGAGGTTTATACTGTTCTCCTAAAGCACCATCAGTTCCTTTGACAGTATTCTTACCTCTCCTCTCAGTGATGATTCTGAAAATAACCTTTAGCATGTAATCCACTCCTTTATATTTGGATACAATTAGGAATTAAGTACCTGTACCCAGCATGAATTGTCGTGTTTTATTACAGGTACACCAGTCCACACTGGCATTAAAAACAGTGTACACATTATTTAAAGCCCAAATCAGCAAGCTGCACTGATTGCAACTAGGCTAAAACAAACAGCCACTATTATGGCCTGACAATGGAACTAAACCAGCTTGCTCCATCTTGCCAGGGGTACAGGGCACAATGCAAAATTATTATATAATTTTATATTATTATATAAACCTACCTTTGGAAAGACCCAGCGTGATAGACCACTCCACAATACAGCATTATCAAACCTGTGAGTAAGGGGTGCACACAGCTGGCCCGGACTATGGGCCAATATCTCCCCGTAGGTCTTCATGGATATGCAGGGATAAAGTTGTGGCGTCGCAATTATGTAAACTCTAAGAAGAGAAGTGTGATTTTGCCTGTGTCCAATTTCTGGAAAGGATCTATAGGACCCATCCTATAGACAATATCAGCTGAAATTTTCACAGTTGGTGCTGATAGCAGTCACCTGTCCAGAAGATCAGACATGAAAGTGCATGCCGGGTACTTATCCCAGCAACCCCGTTCTACAAGATAAAACCTGGCACACAGCTATCACACTCTGCTAGCAACACTGCTTTCTCTCTAACTGAGAAGCCACAATTATACTTAACAAACCAAACTACAGCTGATGTTACTGAAGCAAATGCAACTCATCTTCTGGGAAATTAATTTCTCCAGCTATACGTTGCAATCTTCTAGTTTATGGCAAGCTGAGACTCATTGTCCGCATAGATCCTGGGAACTTTGAAAAGAAGCTTCAACTGAAGTGTTATTCCTGCCACAACTGGGTTATTTATATCAAGGGGAAGATGTTTAAAAAAAAAAAGTCTTTTCAACATTTTACAGCACACGATTTGCAGCTCTTAGTAAGAACAGACTGTACTAAAGATCCCAAGTCCAGCGCCAGTTGTGGCAGCTGCTGCATTTCACTTCACTTTTCCACTATCTGCTTTGCTGAAGAGAGGGCTGCAATTTCATCTCTACTAAACTGTTAGGGCCGAGATTCTCAGAGGAGCCTGGAAGGACCAAGGTATCTCGGAGCACAGGCCAGCGTGCCAGTGTCTTACTACTGCAGACGAGGCCCCTGGCTTAGCTTCCTACTTACTCTCTGTATAGCTTAAAGCCCACCAGCTGAATCAAAAACTCCATTTTCCCCCCAAAAAACAAGCTGGCTTTTCTGTGTATTTTGCCTTGCCCATGTATTCATGATCGGGAAAAATTAATATTTTGATTGTTATTGCTGTATGCTACCTCCTCAGCTCCCTAGTGCTTATGTCCTAGCTAGTCACAGACTTCAGTGTGTAGGATCTCATCTTACAAATACTCATGCCACTTCAAGTAACTCACCTAAACTCATCTGCAGAATTGGGACCTTAGCTTGCTGTTCCTTAAAGAAAGGACCCTGACTCTTCTGTGGCTTTGTGAAATGCTATCCTTTACATTATAATATTGATGATGATAATACATAAATGGCAGCATTTTACATCCATATTCCTAAAAAAACCCAACTCTGCTCTGATGAATTTTAAGTATTAACAAGACATCTGCATTTGATTGATTTTAAGTATTAACAAGACACATCTGCATTTGCAGGTGCAGAGTGAATCCTTATATTGTATTTCAAAACAGCTTTACTACTTGAACTACTCCATGGTCTTTGCACAATCACAATGCAAAAAGAAAAGAAACCTCCATGGTTTTGCTTGTCAAGTTATTCTATACTGGGAGAATCTACAAGCCAGCAGCGAGGTTAGAAGACACTGATTCAATTGTTGTCTTTTTGAATAAGTCATTTTTTTCTATGTTTAAAAAGTGCCAAATTTAGCTGAATCATCCGTGATCGATAACAGGGTCCTTCCTCTTACAACAGGAAGTGATGGCACATCCAACTACAGCCAACAAGTGGATGATTAATTCAACTCTCTTCAAGTCATAGACCCATGGAGCAAGCATCCACAGAAGAAAGACCAATGGATCCTTTGGGATTCCACTCCTGTTATGTCTTTAATTTGTCAACAGACATCTTTCCAGTGTGCTAGAAAGGATTTCAGGATGTTCCCAGCAGATGTGCAGGAAGATAGGGCTTTCAGGGCTCATTCCCTCTGACACATGTTCAGTCCACTGTTGTATATTAGTTTTATTCTTGCCTGGTCATAAAACAGTGGAGGAGGAGTGAGAGGTCCTAGTCCATTTATCCTCCTCAGTGCTATTCCATCTGGCACAGAAGGCCTTCACTTGGAAGGTTTGTAAGACTAGTGTTGCATGCTATACCCAGTGGGTAGGAACTGAGTTGGAGAAATGAATAGCTGCTGCAGAATAGGGACTAGACTGAACTATACTACCTGAGCATCACAGCTAGATACCTACCACCTATCAATTTCATGTTAAAGGCTGCTAGGGTAGCTAGCGTGACTGTTGCCCATTGATCCTTAGAACACTATCACAGCCTAAATAGTCCCTTCCTACCCCAACCCTGTGTGTACACCAGCAGGTACAAGACAGGGAAAAGCAGGTCTGCTTCACTGTAGTGCCATGCCAATGTCATGGGAATTCCCACCGAGTATGTCTACTTCATTTCACCCCTCTGCCCCAAACATCACCAGGTACAAAATGGGCTGGGAATACTTGTTGCTCATGTCTTGTATGTGAGGATGTGTAGGACTGCGCTTGCACTTCAGAAATACCATTTTATGCTTCTTTACCCATTATAGTTCTTTTGTACCTGTATTCAGGCTCTGTTCAGGGACAGGAACATCCATTCACACACACTCCTGTTGAACTTAGTGGTTGGTTTCATGCACAGAGGATTTACTGTTTAGTTTGAGGATCTCTTTATAAACAAACAGGCCCACGTATGAAGAGATATTAGCTTGTTTCTTGCTGAGCTGTGTTCTAGTAAAATTATTTCCATTGTATAGTCTCACATGTGGAACATGGTGAATAAACTGCACTAGCATAAGGTTGGCATTGGCTTTCTCACTGATTAGCCATATATGAAATGATCATGGAAATATCTGAACCAAAGAACATGGAAAAATGTGGAGGCCAAAATATTACAAGTGACTAGGATGCCTCATAGTCATAACATACCTATGATAACTATTAAAAGTGACTACGTCCCAAACTTTCTAAACCGAGGCTGCATATAGATGTGCTCCAACAGGTTCTAATTAGAATGGTTTGGAGCAGACTCGATTAATCCATGTTCTAATTACAGTGCTCTAGCATCGCTGCAACATTACATGTATTAAGACTCCCTGCATTTCAAAATGGCTGCAGGGGCACTTTAACTAAAGCTTGTTGAACGAGGTCTACTTAAAGCACCCTGTGGCCATTTTTTAATGCACAGGGGGTTAATACACATGATGCTGGAGCATTTTAATTAGAGTAGCTCTCCAGGAACTACTCTAATTAAAACATGCCTCCCCCCACCTCTGAGCACATGGATAGGGAGACAGAGACCCCACTCAAGTGTTTTCAGTAAATCAATTGAAAAGGGGGGGAGGGCAGTGGGAATCAGAGATCATTAGCCACTTCTGGAAATGTTTTACGAACATGTACAGGCAGTCCCTAGACTTACGCACAGCTGGTTCCTGAAAACCACGTCTTAATTTGAAAAGTTGTAATTCGGAACTGATTTTCCCATAGGAAACAATGTTATAAATGGAGGATTGGTTCCTGAACCAAGGCCCAATACCCTATTTTCACCAAAAATAACCCGGAATTTTGTACTCATTCAATTATAGATGAGTAATATAACTACATTAATGTATTTGTATTGTAAATACCAATCATATTGATTTGGAAGGACTCCTCTGAGGAGACTTTGCTGGACTTTTTTAAGGGGTCGTGGTTGAACTTTTTGAAGGCTTGTTGGCTGGAGTCTTCTCAGGAGTCTTGGCTGCTTTCTTAAAGAAAGTGTCTGAGAAAGTTTGGACAGGTGTGCTCCAGGGAGATGGGTGACACAGCTGACATGGCATAGCATCAGATCAAGGGTTGTAAAGTTGAAACTGACACCAGAAAGTTGAAACAGGGTCAATTTATAAATGTTGTAACTGTTGTAACTGTGAAATGTTGTAACACGAAACACTGTTAAATCAAGGACTGCCTGAATTTATATCTACTTGTATTATTAATTTGTTGACAAAAATATCTATAGTATATACAGTATATCTAATTCAGGGATTTAATGATTTTCCATGACACATTCAATGAATATCTGTGCAAAAGCATGAAAATTGAATAAAAATGTGTGAGTATGTCTGTGAGAGAGAGAGAGTGTATGTATGTGCATGTGTGCGTACACATATGTGTGTACTTATGAACTCATCACTAATAGTACTTGGTAATTTTATAGTGCCCTCTATTAAGTCTCATAACGTCTCTACCTCAGCAAGAAGTGGTATCCCCATTTGAAAGATTAAAATTGATTGGTTGGCCACATCTATACATTAAAAAATTTGGATTTCTTTAATGTTTAACATCCCATTTCAGTTTCCTGGCTTTCCAATGCTTGTGTCTGCTGGGTTTTTTTCCTCAAAAGGGATTGGGAGCATGTCTGGTTTTAATAGTTACAGGGTTCTTCTAATTTTTTTTAATCTTTAATTTATTGATATGAACTCTCTACTAAATTCTGCTTAAAGACTTTATCTGGAACTTTCTTGGTAGAACAAGGTATGGTATGTTTCCTTATAGACTGTATGATGTCCATGTCAAACTGGTAAGAAGAATTGTATTAAAAAAAACAACTCAACCAAATTTGAGCAATTTTTAGTTGGTTGAAAAAAAGGGGAAATTTTGGCAAAAACAGCACCAATAGCTTTTTCCTCTGTGTGTGTGTGCGTGTGCGCGTGTGTGTGTGTATAAATTTGAAAATTTCAACACAGTCTACTTCAAGGGCAGGGGTTGGGATCTGTGCCAGATTATTAAACAAGACACTAAGACTAATGCAAATGAAGTATGACAGCTCATAAAGCTTCATAAGATCTTTAGGAAGGAGGTTCCTCTATTTTTCAACTTGGTCAGGCTGCTATTTTCAGCTCGGGGGAGAAGTGCATAATAGTTTTATTAGATGTGAAAGAACAGTCAATGCTGGAACTGTCTGATAAAGTACATTAAGAATTAACAGAGGACCCCTGCATTTACTACTTTTCATTTAATCCTTTTGCAAGCCTTGGCTTCATCATTGTTCTAAAATAATCAAAGGATTGAAAGACGCTTACGTTAGTGGATCACAAAATCTGTTGCTGAGATACATAACAGCTACTCCATTCGAACATCTCTTTGTTGGCTCATCAAAGTCCTTCTAACAGATGGTAAATAGAACGAGTGCCAGGAATTTTCAAATACTCCTCAGGAAGTTCATCTAAATCATAAGTAAACCATTTGCACTTAAAACAGAGCAAACTCTGTTGCCCAAATGTGACCCAGATAATGTTTCTGTCATGTTTACCTATTCTGAGGAATATCCTTAGATTTCTTTTTATTGCCCTTTTGTTCTTCTACTCCCATCCACTCATGAAGATTCAGGCTCCTGCAGAGCTAGGAAAATATGTGTAATGCTAATTTCTAGAGGGGGAAAAAAGTATTTTTACTTGTATCAAATGGCTAAGGTGTAGCAAACCACAGGCCAAATGCTGCTTTAATGTGGAGAGGAGATGGCCCACAGAGACTAGAGGTCCCATCTTGAACCATGTGGCCTGGATAGTGTCTAGAAAAGAATGGAATTGGACCAAGGGCGAGCAGCTGAAACATAACCACAGAAGACTTTGCTAGCAGCCTAGGAGAAATGAGCAGGAAAAAAAAAATGGAGATAACAGGGCTCCCACCTTTTGCTATTGAGACTGGCAACCTAGGACCCCACTGAATCCTTAGGAGCTTCCTAGTGCCTGGATAAGAGCTCTGTTAGTCCGTAAGCTGTGGGCACCCTCAGCCACCTATGATCTAACCGCTACTGAGTTATTGCTACATGCTGTTTCGCAGGACAGCAATTGCAGGGCCCATCTACACTGTCCAGGCTTTTGCTTGCACCCTGGAGAGGTCACTTCAGCTTCGCTTTATCTTTTATGTTCAGCAAGTTGATGCTTCGCTTGGCACAATTTTATTGTCTTGTGAGACTGAGCTGCCTACTACGCTTACAGGAGATCCTGAAAATTTAGCTGCTGCAGAATGACTTTCCATGTGTTAAGACATCTCACACCAGCAATACTTTCTGCCCAAGCTCGGTGAGCTTCAGTTGCTTTCTCTTTATTCTCTCGATGAAGGAGGTACGATTCCTAAGCAGTGCTGACAGAACCATTTTGTGAGTCTTGCACTCAGCAATTTTTCCCCCTCCTCAGTCATTGAATAATCAGTTATCCAACAAACTCTGCACCCCGACCGTCTTGGAGTGAAACAGCATAGCCGAGAGCAGCCGAGGTGCTGGAAGCCACAGTCAGAGATGTAATCCAGAGGGGGCCGGAGGCACAGCTTTCTCAGCAAGTAAACCTTGGGTGAAGGACTTGTTTTCTTCACTGGTTCACAGTGGAGGCCCAAATGATTGACCCACAAATCATGCTGCACGACTCAATGGAGGGGAGGAAGTGGGAGAATTTTTGGTTTGAGAGGATTTAGGATGCTTCAAGCTTTTGGATATGGGCCCTCCCCATTACGGCACTAGTAAAGACTGACGCGTGCACTCCCACGGGCATACGTTTACGAACTGGTGCACTCACACGTAGAGCGAGATGGACTTTTGCTTGCTGGAAGTTTGTGGGTTGCATCTCTACCTTCAAAATAGCAGGATGATGATGATTCTTCTGAATTTTAAATAATAACCCTTTGCCTGTTTTCAAGCAGGCCCCATGATTGGATCAAGTGCCAGTGCCTTGGTTTACATATCATAACTGTTCACATTTCAATTTCATAGCATAGTAATTAGCAGGCGGCTGCTGAACTTTCAGCTGGATAAATACAATCATCACAGGGTAAACTCACAATTGCTTTGGTGCTTCAAAGTAGATTTTACACTGTTTCGCAATGGCTGTTGAATGTACTGATTAAAACTGCATGCAAGAGCCTGTGCACGCTACCATTTAATGGTTACATGGTATGAACAACACCACCATCTGGTAAGAGCAGTCATCACAGACCAGCAACATTTTCCACGGGAATTTTCCCAGATGAGTACAGACATACCTCGTTTTATTGCGCTTCGCTTTATTGCGCTTTGCAGGTATTGCGTTTTTTACAAATTGAAGGTTTGTGGCAACCCTGCGTTGAGCAAGTCTATCGGTGCCATTTTTCCATTGGCGCCATTTTTCCAACAGCATTTGCTCGCTTCTTGTCTCTGTGTCACATTTTGGTAATTCTCGCAATATTTCAAACTTTTTCATTATTATTATATTTGTTATGGTGATCTGTGATCTTTGATGTTACGATTGTAATTGTTTTGGGGCGCCACAAACTGCGCCCATATAAGACGGCAAACTTAAATCGATAAATGTTGTGTGTGTTCTGACTGCTCCACCGACCGGCCGTTCCCCCATCTCTCTCCCTCTCCTCAGGCCTCCCTATTCCCTGAGACACAACAATATTGAAATTAGGCCAGTTAATAACCCTACAATGGCCTCTAAGTGTTTAAGTGACCCTCCACCAGCAAAAAGATTACAACTTGCTGAAGGCTCAGATGATGCATTTTTTAGCAATAAAGTATTTTTTAATTAAGGTATGTGCATTGTTTTTTTTAGACATAATGCTATTGCACACTTAATAGACTACAGTATAGTGTAAACATAACTCTTATATGCACTGGGAAACCAAAAAATTCGTGTGACTCGCTTTATTGCGGTGGTCTGGAACCGAACCCGCAATATCTCCGAGGTATGCCTGTATTCGAACAACACTCCCTATTACAGCAACAGCAGTTTAGGAGCAATATCACAACAAGGCCTCAGCATATTGCAGTTACTGGTCATCAGCAGTATTTAAGTCCAGTGTGACCTGGAGTACTATTGCTCTGATATACAAACTGCTTGGGGCTAGATTTTCAATGGAAGCTCCTGGATGTTGAGCCTTTTTTAAAATGTGGGCCCTACACTAAGATCCCCAAGTTCAGAGATCTTACCAAGTAAGCAGGAGTTACCAAGTAAGCTGCCACACCTTGTATATTCCCTGACAGAATTTAGAACAGCATTGCTTATATTGACCTGTGAATTCACCCTTCACTGACCAGTTGCCATGTCCCAATACAGTCCAGCAGTGTGGCTCAATGTAGTTTTTCCTTCTCCTAGGCTGAGACTTGTATTAGTTTTTCCTTCTCCTAGGCTGAGAGTTGTAGTCAAAGCAACTCAGCTTGGCCTAACAAACCTTTTAAAAAGAAATCCTGGCAGTACAAGAAGCAATCAGTTCTGAGCTGTTAAGCTGGTTAAGTGCTTTGCTGAATGCAAGGCTTACCAAATTGAAAAAGTGGCAACTTGTAACAGAACGTTCTTCTCTTCTTTAACTTTATGTGACTTAAGCAAGTGTTTAATTGAAATGTATGACATTTTCAGACATTTTTGTGGAGAACTTCTAGAGGCATTTCAGAGTTTCAGCAAAAGCAAGAACAAAATGGACCAAATTCTCTTCTCAGTCATGCCAGATAACTCCATTATCAACCGAACCACTCTGGATAGAAACTGGAGTGACGGAGAATGGAATCTGCCCTAGTGCCGAGGCAGCGTCACCCGTAGACAGCCTTAGGTTGCTATTACAGTGAGCAAGAGTGAATAGTGCCCCAGATGTGCACCTCCTATTTGCATTCATTGCCCTTCTGGGCCCAATCCAAAACCTTTCAAAATCAATGGGAGTCTTCTGTTGACTTCAATAGACTTTGGAGCCTGCTGGCCTGAATATCAAGCTGTTAACAAGATCTCAAATGTGCAGCTTTCCTTTTTAATTACCTTTTGTAGGTCTTTTCCCACTAATTTTAACATTTAAAAAGATAATACTATGGGTAAAACAGAAATGACAAATCAATATGCCAGAAGTCGTGTTTAACAAGGACAGAAAGAAATCCATAAAGAAATATTGCCTTGTTACCTTCAACATCACATCCAGTATGTAAGTGGAGAGCACTGCCTTGCAATTTCTTGTAGCTTAATACTGTCCAATCCATCTGTACCTTTTTTTCCAAGAGGTTGTAACTGGAGCCTGCATGAAAAAAATAGGGGAAAAATATGCTCCCAGAAGTCTTTTGCACTTGAAAATGGATTTAAGTTCAGCCCCATTTGTGATGACCTTGTTTGTTTGTTTGTTTGTTTAATTTGCACAAATATCAGCTCAACAGAGTTTTATAATGCTCATAAAAATAATTTCAACCGCAAGTTATCTTAGCTAAGCTAAACAAATTAGACTTCAAAACTCAGGCTGGGGTTGTCACCTAGTTCCACAGTCATTCATAAATCCAGAAGTAACTCGAGTCAGGGAAATGGGTATCAGAACTTGTGTCACAAGCACACTCAGCCCAACTATCAAAGCATTTCCTATCAGCTGGCTCTAAACCAGGTACTATGTGCTGCCCTGAAAGGGGACATGAGTATAATTATTTGTAAAATATTTGTAAAATAAATGTATTCAAGAATGATCAGTTTGCAAGATGTTCCTGAGCATTTCCAGTAGGAAATCACAGCCTGCTCAGCTGCACAGCCCGCTTTTAATCTTAACTTCCCCACTCTGCTAGAGACCCCAGGTGCAGGAAGCTACATGCCTGATTCTGCCTATTGGAGGAGGCCCAACATCGCACCCCCATGCCGCTCCCGAAGGAGAGCGAGGAGCAGGGCAAGAGTTGTAACAGTTCCTGTGCAGCGTAGGTGTTGGCTGCTGTATCCTCAGGGCCCTTTGTACATTCACAATGAATGGAGTCCTTTGTGCACAGCAGAGCCTGAGACTGATGATCCCATTATTTATCTTGAATGATTCACTCTGCTCTTTCAGTGATCGCAGTGGGCAGGCTCAGCCCCAGGTTCTTAACACTACTATTGAGATCCAGGTGCTGAATGGGCTTCTCTAACACCCTTTGGGACCCGAGTCTCTAATGGGAGGTACCCACCTGCCTCTTTAGGCATCTAAATCCCTTTAACACTCCAGTCCTACTGATCTAAAATGCATTGCCCGATAAAGAGGAACCTGGAAGTGGCATGACTCAGAGATGAGATGAGAGGTGGTTGGCAAGCTGACAGGACCTTGTGCCTCCCACCTCTATGCAAAAAAGCTTGAGGCTTTCATGCGCCCCAGAGACTCTGCAAGGGATGTGTTTGGCTGGCCTGATGCATTATGCTTTGTGTGCACATAGTATACTCTGAGCTAAGGCCAGGAGCACATCATGTCCTTCAGACCCATAGGTGGGACACAACAGAGGGCAAACCCTGCAGGAGGAGGAACAGAAGAAACTTTCCATGTGGTGCTGCCTGGACCTTGGGCTGCTGTAGAGCCCAAATGGCCCTTGACAGAAGTTAAAGCAGCCTCGAGGCTGCTCTGACTTAACGGTAGCCTTCCCAGAGTTGCCTACAGGCAGCAAGGACCAGACTCCACCCCCAAAGCTGCAAACCAGCTCCTGTTTTGCTTGCATTATCACCAGAACGCACCTATGTGTCACCAGTCATGCCGCAAGAAATCTCAGGACAGGAATGGAGCTGGCAGCATTGCTATGGAAGTGGCTGGTCTCTAGAATGGGTGGAGCATGTATTTGCCATCAAACCTTCTGCTTCGGTCACCTGCCCCGATTCTGATTTGCAGCCAACCTGCTGAGCCCACTCTGCAGCATAAGAAACAGCTTTCAGATCAAGAGGGCAGGGGGCTGCCTGCACACAATGGTTGGGGGGTGTCTGATGCCGTCTCTCCCTACCTGTGCCCTGGCCACCTCCCTTCCCTCTCCGCCTGCCACCCAACAGCTCTTCTCTTCTCTCACAGGACTAGGCAACCGCCATCCACCCCCACTCACTTATTTCCACTGCCACCAAGCACTCTGCCTCACTTGTTCCACATGGATCTTCCCCAACTGTCTGTCAGCAGACCCAGTTTCCTTGTTCACAGCATTCACCACTGGGGTTTCCCAAACCTATATGCCTCCTCTTCTTCCAGCTAACAACATGTTCTTTCTGTGCCCCGCTCAGGATTTCCTCCCACAGACCCCACTGCCCATTCTACCTGTACGGTTGCCCCCAGTTCCCACTGCTAGACAGCACAAGACGATAATTCAGGGGATAAAAGGTTAATTACTCCATTTTCCACGCTCACGTTGGCGTTCTAAATGACTCCTTGCTGTTGGTTTGCAGAAAGGCTGGCTGGAAGGAAAAAAAAAAAAGAAAAGAAATAGGCTTGAATTACAACCATCGTCACTGCATTTGAAGAGTTTATACAAATGGAAAATGAAAGCCAGAGCATGCAGAGTAAAATCATTTGTGTTTCATCAGCAGTATGGAAATTGCTTTGTTTTTATAGGAAAAAGAAAGAGAGTGTGTATGTGTGCGTGTGTGTGGGGGGGTACAATTCATTTCATTGCCAAGGGCAGAAAGGTGGAATCCAGAAATAAAAGCTGACTCACAGACCGTAGGATCGATGAGTCAGTCGCTGCTGCTGTTGTTTTTAAAAATAAGAGGCAGCACAATACAGAAAATAATTATCAGTACAACAGTGCTGCAAAAAAGCCATCATCTCCTGCAGTGGCTCTCTGGTGAGACTGGCCCCTCGAAGGCTAAATGCAGTCACAGGCACCAGGAAGCTGTGGACAAGCTGGTGGGAAGTCAGGAAAGAAACGACAGCTTTCCTGGTGAAGTGGGAGCTTGCAAAAGAGCCAAACCGAATATCAGGCATTCCTCTCTCATACAAGGGCCAGAGGAGTTTATTCATGGGATAGGGGTTTTGTAGGATCTAGTTTTCAACAGGTGCAGCTAGCTAAATGACAATGCTGGGAAGATGGCTAGTGTTCCAACAACATCAATATTCAGAGAAGGAAATCATTGCGTAGGGTGGTAAAAAGGGTAGGAGTAGGAAGAGCAGGCTGGGATTCAGAATGGGAAAACGTAGATTAAAAAGGAGGGAAGACTAACTGTGGAACAATTTCCCTGGGGAAACAGAAAGATCTGTAAGGTAGGACGTTTTAAGCAAAAACAGGCAAAAACAATCCTGGACTTGAGATGGCCTAAGTGAGCTCCAGTAAGATCAAATGTGATATGTTGACAGTCAAACTAAGGGAATGTCATAGATAGATTAGAACAGTCTTAACTGATTTCTGGGATCCTGGGCCTGGAGAGCAAATACGTTAAAGTCCAAGAGAACTGAAAAAAAATCCTGGCTTCTCCCTCTGGGCCAAGTCCTTGTCTCTGCTAATTGGTGTGATAGGTGGATTGCTTGGGTACTGAGCACAAAAGCTAGCACAGATGTGGCAAAGTGTGTTGTGACAGTGTACCCCTAAGTTTGCCACATGAAACCTCATCATCTGACACATCACACCCGAGGCAAAGCACAGCAATTGGCCTAGAATTACCACCTCTCAGAGATAAATGTCCTATTCTGCAGATCTCTATTCCTGTAGTACAGAAGTTTGCAATAAAGTTGAACTGTTATGTTGAACTTAAACACCTAAAGCAGACTTGGGAACCTCCCTGCTACACTTCTTGCATATTCGAGTTTCTTTGGTAGCAGGACAAAGTAATGTTTACATAACATTTGAATTTAAATTAGATATTTTTATCAATAAAAAGTAAATGGTAAAATAAATCCATTGCCATCCTAGCTTTGAACAGGCTCCAAGTAGGCTAAAAAATGCATACTGCACATCTTTCTTGGCATTGGCAAGCACTGCTGTCTCATGCAATCAAATTCAACCATTTCTTTTATTCACCAGGAAACATTATGGACTCATTCCAGCCTTTACACACACGAGCCCAAGCACAGCGGTTTATTATACAGGGCAACGCGAGCCTATGCATCTGAATCCTGCCCTCTGTCTTCTGAACTAAATACGCAACAATGCAGCACCGAGTCTAATGGCACATGTGCCTCATGGGGTAACTTGGCAAATTTGCTACTCCGTCTCATTCCAGCTCCAGAAATTTGGATCTGATATCCTGGATATCTTGGTGAAAATGTAGAGTACATACATTATTAGAGAGATCTCTGAAGTTTAGCAACCAAATCTGTAATACAATTTAAGGACTACAAAGCTAATTAAATTCAGACTAAAAAAAAGGTGAATATTTTTAACAGCAAGAGTAATTAGACATTACAAAAAACTCATCACCTACGAGTGTCCATCACTGGGACATTTGCAATGGAGACGTGATGTCTTTCTAAAAGATATGCTCAGGTTCAAGTGGGAATCAATTCAAGGACATCCTGTAGGATATCTTGTTGCAGTAGGTCAGACTAAATGTTCAGGGTCCTTTCAGGCCATAAAACCTCAACATCTAATTGGGCATCAGGAACCTGGGATCAGGCCAGATCTAGTCCAGTATCCACTCTCTGACACTGGTCATTGCTGCACATAGGAAATGCAGCTATGGATCAACCTACTGATAGGAAAGGTTTCTAGGGTCATCTCATGGGTCATAGAGAAACTAGAACCTATAGGCATTATTGCTGCTTTTAGTCTTGAGAAACACATGCTGCATATAATCAGGATAGAAAATTTTCATTCTCATAATACTTTTACAAGCAGCTCTGTTATTTTGTACTGCATCCTTAGCCAGGGATGAAATCCAGATCTAAAGCATTGCCCTGAGCCCAGATCTGTGCAAGTTCACCAGAAAATATGAGGCAGTTGAGATGCATCAGGAAAGCTACACACCAGCTCTATGTGATCCAAATGGCCTTAAACTTGTCCAAATCTCTCGTTCGCTTGTGGCTTAATGTCCCCAACTTACTGGGGGCTGACCCCAAGCAAGACATCTCAGCTGTGCAGTTCAGTTACTCACAGCCTAGTTTCAGGCAGGTGGATTGGGAACAAACTAGGTGGTAATGATTGCCTATACATGGCACAATAAGAAACACATGCGAGTTGCTGCAGAAGCATCTTTAACAGGGAGTCGCCTTGCCTACACAGCATTTGACATCACTAAACAAGGACCAAACATGGACAAAGAAAGTAACCCTCCACTTTCAAATGTAGGCACTTAAGTAGTACAAACCAAGTCCTGCCTTGCAGTGCTTCAAAGGGTCCTTTATAGCTCCTCAGCTTTTTCGGTGTCCATTTGCTTGCTTCAAGTATTGCAAGACCTTTCTTTGGGAAGACCAAGCCTACACTAAGCCTTTTTCACTCATGATGCTTGCATGACCATTTCTAGAGAGGTAACCTGGCCTCAAAGAACAATCAGGGAGTTGAGATGCCACCGCTTGTAAACTCGAATTCACACTTTGCTACCAATATGCCGCATACCCTCGATCAAGTCACCTGCCCACTCCATTCCTCTGCATTGCCATAGGCAATGTGCGGATGTGATAAGCTTACTGACCTGCCTCGAAGAAATAGCACAAAGATTCCCTAAGGCTTATATAGTGATTCGAACAAGGAAAGTCCTTGGACAGGCATCTGGCTGGGACCATCTGACCCGAGCACTCTTTCCTGTCTAGGCAGGGAGTCAGACTTGATGATCTGTTGAGGTCCCTTCTGACCCCAACATCTATGAATCTATAAAATATGTCATTATTCATATTACGCAAATACTCAAAAGGTACCATGAGTTTACATATTAAGCATTGCACTTCTGCCTTTCACGGTCCAAGTAACTCAAGTGCAACTTTTAAATTCAAAAGTTAAAATAGTCTTAACTTTGTATAGAGATGGATTTGAGCTGGGGCCATGGATCAGATGCTTTTGAAGCTTTCTTGGGGGGCTGGCGGGGAAGGACAGGTCTGCCGGGCATCTCTCTCTCTGTTTGTCTGCTGTTTGTTGGTTGTAGAGTGGCATGTGAGAGGGCATGCAGGAGAAGAGAGGCTGCTCCTTCCACCTCTTCCCAAAATGGACGGCATAGCTCACATCACCTTTTTGGCTGGGACGTATCTTTGGCTTCTCTAGCATGTCTGCAGTGTACCATGGACTCCTGGCAACTCTTCCTAATTGCTTATGGATATTCAGTGCTTGAGGACAATAGAACATGTGGTGCTGCAGAAGATCCAGCACAGAGATCTCATTATGCAGTATAACCTCCTTACAATGAATCCCTCTGAGGCTAGGAAAAAAAATTAATTAAAAATGGATACTTGTTATAATAGGGTTAGTCAATTTGTTGCAACATAATGATGGAAAAATCCAACGCCAAACAGTTCCTGCTGTTGGGATTGTTCAAAGCAGGGGTTTATTGTATTGAGGTTGTACTATATGGAGCTCGTCATACAGGACCTCTTAGGGATATGCCGTGACACATACTCTTTCCCTAGCGAGTACTATCTATTCCATTCAGAGTCTTAGGCTGTGACTGTCACTGCGGTATCTCAACACTTCACTTCACCATGATAGGATTACTCATTGAGCCTCATGTTGCAGAGGCTGAGATCTGTCTGCCGTTAACTGAGGTGGACAGAACTGGTGCAACAAATGGCCGGGAGAGCTGTTCTAGATCGCTGTAGTAGGAGGACAACATGACGCATGGCATACAGAAAACAAGGGACAGTATGTGGTAGCCCAGGGTCCCTCCTGGTCTCAAGAGCACAGAGAGAAGAGGGATGCTGCCAAGACGGTTGGAAAGCACACCTAAACAATTCTTGGCTATGGTGCAGGAGGGGATACCCAGAGACTTTGCTGTGATTCATTTCTTCCATCAGATGCTCAGAAGGCCGCTCCAATTCATCCTAGAACCTCCCTGGATTCACAGCAACAGATACAGAAAAAACCTGACTGTCTTCTCACGCAGGAGGGACCAAACGTTTCTACCAATCAGGCACCAAGCCCAAAGCAACCCACCTACCGGTGACTTCAAGCCACCCTTCTGAACTGTTGTTGCACGGTCCTTTTGACTAACTGTACTAGTTATTGGATCACATCATGTCCTTATGGCTTCAATTTATTTTTGGAAAACTCAGCCCACATTTAATTAGTTTATAGTTTGTTCCAAGTTTTGCTTATCCAGCTTTTTTTTTTTTTTTTGAAGTTTGTATTTTGATGTTTAGCATTTGCCTTGGCAACATCTGGAACCCCTTTATGGAAGTGTATTGTTACTTTTACTGCTTGTGCAGCTTTATTAAATCATCTGAGTATTAATATTGAAAGTGTTCATCTGGGTCTAATTAGGACAAAGATGAGTGATGTGGCAGTTAAACTGTGCCTACGAGCTAGCGGTTCAAGGACACAAAGTTCTGAAGAGATTTTTAGTGGGTTTCTGACACTTATTTTTACTTATTAAAAGAGAAAGCGTGTTCCATAACCTACTCCTTATAGAGCAGCTCATGGAATCACATGTTGAACCTATTTTAAAACAAAACTCTTTCCAAAGAGTTTTGACTCTTTTGGATCTCGTTTCCATCAGTTCATTAATCTTTTGAAAGAGGTTGATATTTGCATCAAGCTCTTCATTTTGGAGACCAAATAACTGCTGAATTGCAAGCTTCTCCATAGGCCCCAGGACAATATTCTCTTGTTAAACATGCATTATAGTAATCAGAGGCCTAAATTCTGCAAACTACTTTGGCCAAGTCAGCCTTATGCACAGACAGAGCATGTTGAGAAGGTGAGGTCCAGGGGGGCAGCAGTGTGGAGCAGTCTGAAGTATCTGAATGTGAATATTTAACACCAAGAGTTTGCACTGGTGTCTGTCTGGCTCTCTGCCTGCCTACCTGTCACTGAAGTAACTTTTAGAATCACATTTGTCCTTTCACTCTTCTTCTATGACTGAGAGAATGGGGTGGGCAATTATTTTGGGTGGAGGGCCGCTTACTGAGTTTTGGCAAGCCATTGAGGGCTGCATGACAGGCAGTGAGGGGCAGATAAATATTAATTCTCTAAATTTTTTAGGGGCCCCGCGGGCTGGATAGAATGGACCGGCAGGCCGCAGGTGGCCCGCGGGCCGCATTTTGCCCACCCGTGGTCTAGCATGTATGGTTGGAGACTTTCATTTCCCTTCAAAAACACCAAGAGTGCCAAATGTGAAGATGCTAATATCTAGAGTAAGACAGACGGCTCCAGGAAGGAACACAAGACAAAAACTAAGGAGTTCCCGAGTCCTGATGCTGGTTCTGGCACTCGCTGTTTTGGAGAAGAGGTTACTTGATCTTTATGCCTCAGTTTCACCATCCATAGCACATTACGGTAATGCTTATTTATTTTCTAGGGTGCTGTGAAGCCCTTTGAAGATAAAAAGCACCACACAAAGGCTGACTATGATTCCTGGTTCACATTCAAAACTTCTATGGACATCCAGAGGCGGTTTATATGGAATGGCAGCAAATCAAGCCCTTGTGTTTTGAGTTTTGTTTAATAAACCTGTCCATAGATTAAGGCAAAGCCTCTAGCTATTCACAGCCTCCATGCAGAGCCCAGGGGGGCCTCTGAGAAATGCACCCCGGCCTCTCACTCACCCTCTGTACACGTCAGATCTCATAAACGGGACGATGCACTGTTTTTGCGCCAGCTTATTGGCTTGTGCTCGGAGCCACTTGACAGTAGCTATATTGCTTCATTTGCAGGATTCAGTGGGCCTGGAAGAGGGAGGAATGGGCAAGCCAGGCTAGTTGGCTGCACTCCCAGATTCGACACCGAGGCAGTAGAGACAACCCCTGTGATTACTGCATCTTTGTCTTGTTGTATCTGTTCCAGGACAATTAGGCATGTTTACTCATTCACTTGTTCTCCGAGCCAATGGCCCTTTAATTGTCCCAAAACGAAACCGTTTCCACAGGAGGGGTGGAATAGGTCCTAACTAAAGAAACCTCTCTACATCCCTTGTGTGTGCAGGGATACATAAAAAAGCTTTAAACTAGCCATCTTGGGTGCTAGTAGTGGACCAGCCATAAGAACACAAGTTAATTTACTCTGCTTCTCGGTTGAGTTTTCAAGCCCACGCTACACCGTGCTACTCTGGTTAGACTGCTACTGACTACTCTAGTAGTAATATAGATAACCATACCCATAACTTATAATCTAACACCATATCTGTGCCAGCCAGGAATTGAATCCAGGTTTCTTTGTGTCCAGTTTAATGGCTGATCCAGTGAAGAGCCCCATAAGAGCAGAGCTCAGGCTGACATTTCACAAGCTGGACAAACTCGCTGAATATCACGTTCTCACTGGAAGTCAATCCTACACACAAGTTAACTCCCAACGTGTTCAGTTTCAATTTTAGGACCAGCAGTACTTTCCCTGAACATAAAAGTTGATCACTATACGTAAAAGACCTTAACTAGCTATTGCCTTCTCCGAAGCAGAGAATCAAATAACAAAGGGTAGGATCCAGAGGGTTAAATGCACTAAAAAAAAAAAAGCAAAAATAAAAACTGCACTGAAAAGTATTCCAATTCGATATCATTATTGGATGCACAAAAACACTTCTAGTCAATGCAGGAGTGAAAACAGTAGGGGCCTGGCATACAAGTCAAAGAGGAAAAGAGAGACTTATAATCAGAATACAGTATACAAAGGAAAAGGGGCTGAGCCTCAGACTAGTGAAATTGTCCCCTTCTTCTCAGAAGACCAGTAGAGAGAAGCATTTGCAGAGACTGACCCAATATTTTACTTCTTAAGGACTCTTCATGTATTCAGACATATGAAGGTTAAGTCCATGAAAAAAAGGAAATGTTTCCTTTCTGACAGTGAGCAGTATGGGAAATGTAAAGGAGACAAAAATAGGTCTTTGTGAGTTTTCAAGCTGTGAAATGACCTCTCTTGCTTCCTTGGTGCTTACATAGCTACATCTGCTCTCTGTGAACTGTGGCATAATCCAAAATGCATTTGACAGAAGAGTTCAAGCAAGTGAAAAGGATAAATAAAGACATACAAAAAAACTACAAGCCTTGGTTCCAAAATGGTACCTTTTATTAGACCAACTGGAAAATGGCAAGAAAACTGTCCTTTTCTGCAAGCTTTTGGGATCAAAGTCCCTTTGTCAGGCTTTGGGAAAAGCGTAGATGGTACAAGATGGTAAAAAGTCCCCATAGGTAGAAATGATAAATAAATGCACTTCCAAAAACTGACCCCGCTCAGACCCCTCCAGCAGACTGCAGGTTCTGCAAATCACAGAAAATGCTTGGTCCATTATTATTCCTAGGCAAACTAAGACCTAAGACAAGACTGATGCAGAAAATCCATCATCAACTTAAAAGTTTACATGGCTTCACTTCAATTCTTTTTCTTTTTTTCCTCCAGCATGTTATGCCTGGACACGAAGGAATCTGAAGACCAACTTATGTAAGTGGTGCGACTACACAATCCCAGTGTGCGAAGACAAGGTATGCTACAGCAACTGCAATTTGAACTCCTACTGTGAGAATCCATATGAAATCTGTGTGGCTATATGGTAAGTGATCATCCTATTGTAGCACACTTTGTACTAGAGTAGCATGTACTCAATTTATGCAGAAAACAGAAGTGGTGAGTGTGAAATTATGTGCTTTTCTATAAATGCACACACGGATCATTTTCAGTAAATTATCTTCCTCACCCTTCTCCCCAGCCCATCCATTGTAATCAAAATTATTGTTTGCACTGCAGCCCTTTCAGACGTTCATTCGAGGGCACAATATGTGACATGCAGTCGGCATGCTAGAGGCGATATCATCTATTAGACCAACCAGACAGCTGAAAAATGACATTTTACTCCATAAATTGAGCTAAATCCTGCATCCTTACCCAAGCAAAGCTCCCATGTATTCAACCCAGCAAACAGATTCTACTGGGCAATAACAAGCTGGATTCTCAAATCCTTACTCAGGCCCTAATTTATCACACTCTTCAGCTTGGGAGAAGTTCTTGTTCACTTTGGAAGACCCAAACTAATTATTCAGAGCTTACCACTTGGAAATAATGCAATCATCAGAAACTCATGCCAAAAAAGCCTTGATGTCAGACCACATGGTCATGAGTTCCATATGGTAGAGATATATGAATACACGCCACACTTCACATAAGAACCACTTTAACTGCAGGGAACCAATGTCATTCAACTGGAGAACCTGCACCACCTCCTTCCACCCTCTGTATAGGAGGACACTGAGGCCCGGGCAGGAAGGTTGCAGTTCCACAGGAACAAGTGGACTGAGATAACTCCCACATAGTCTTTATTAGGACAGAGCGATTTTTTTCCCCCCACCTCTCAGCAAATAGTTTATTCATCAAAAGGCATTCTGGTCTACCCAAAACTAAACACAAATTCACCAATGGTGTCAGCTAAAAATCCTTTCTGGCTTCATTTTATAAGACAAAGGAACTCTTACCCCCATATCTAATAGTCTAGTGGTTAAGATGCTAAACCAGGAACCTGCCCACGGACACTGGAACCCAGGTCTCCCACCTCTCAGGAAAGTGCTTAGTCACCAGGTTATAAGCTATTTCTCATTTTGGAGAGTCACTTAGTTTTCCTTGCTGGAACAATTCTACTTTGCATTAAATAATGCATATTGGGCCAAAGAGAAAAAATGATCCTACAAAGCCTGGATTTTTTTTTTTTAATTGGACCAACTGCATGCTTGGCATAGACTGAGATGATTCAAATCAATGTATTCTTCTTTAGGTAACCTGCATCGTGTTCACAAGCTGGCCTCAGTCTAAACCAACTATGCAGTTGGTCCAATAAAACATAACACTCACAATAATTCTTAGCTCTTGCATATCTCCTGGACCATCATACCCAAACCCCTACAAAGTCTGCCATTTATGGCTCTCATCTAGGACATCCAGGTTTCAGATCTTGCTCCAGTGAATATTCAAGTGGAACAACCTTAATGGAGGTAAGAGCCATCTTTCCCCAAATACCTTGCCTCAGGGGTGGTTGGTTTCAGGTTGTGGGCCAGAATGATTCAGCTTGGGTCAGAGGTGTTAGGATCTGGCCACCACCACATTGCTCCTTCACTCTTCGGCAGCATGAGAAGAGAGCCCATACCTGCCATCTTTTCCCAGCTGTGGCATGACAAGAGCAAATGCTGTTGAAGCCTACTGCCACTGAATACAGCTTCAACCCCATGTCTGCAGGCCAGATTAAATGGCTCCATGGGCCAAGTCTGCTGTGCAGGCTGTAGGTTGCCACCCTCTGCCCTACACCATGACAACAGGGCACTACCTTAGGAATATGGGTTCAAGACTCCTATGCAGCAGAAAGTCTCCCACTTCCTGACCTAACCATTGAGATACAAAGGGATCTAATGTCCTGCACGCTGACCAAGTCCAACTCTTCACTGCTTTGCCTTTTGTCAAACAGGCCTGAAATGGAACCAAAGGCTTTTATCAAAAACTGTCCTGGTCATTTTTTATTTCAATATGAGAAATATTCATGTTGAGTTTATATTAGTATTTTTTGGTTTGCTTAAACCAAAACACCCTTATTTCCACAGCATAGGCTTTTACCTCTGTCTGTTAATAGTATGACTAATACCAGCTACAAACTCTCTCATCTTCCATGGGATTCTACTTCATGCCAGGGCCTTGTTGGACAGGACACTTAGCACGCGCTTGATTTAGATTGTAGTAAGCGTTACTGTGTTGTATTAAAAGTTAGAACATGTTCCAAGCAGTCACATAGTAATGTATACTGATCTCAGCCTGCTCTGGACAGGGCTGGAGCCAGATCCAACCCCCCCACCCCTGCACTCACCCTAGCACCATGTGCCACACACTCGTACGTTTGCCTGTGAGGACATTGTTACAGGGGAGCACTGGCTGGTGACTCCAGGGTTCGGTTCGTTGCTGTCCCCCACTCCCCCTTTTTTCCTTGCCTGCCATGCCTTGGTGTTTAGGTGAATCTGATAGGCTGTCTCATTCCACCAGGGGGAAAGGGCTGGGTTAAGGCATTACCATCTCTGCCAGCTGTGTCTTATTTCATTCCCAGTTTTCAGGTGAACAGAACTGTGTTTCCACTCTGGGTCATAAAGTCTATAACATAAAACATCACCCATCTGGGCTCAAGGAGGGAAAAAAACAAACAAAACATCCCTCTCACCACAGCCAGGATCCCCACCTGCTCGGGTCCACTCCCCATCTGTTCGGGACCCTGATTTCTTGCTGCTGGGGTATCGTCCCTCTCCCTTGCGAAGGTAGTTGCTCCTGGCTCCCCAGTTGGGCTTCCATCCCCCTTGCCCACTGTCAGAAACCAGCCTTTATACCCCCTAGCCATTCCCCTTTGTTGGCCACTTGACCCTGCCTGGTCAGGTTAGCATAGGAGTCTCTCATCTGAGGCTTGCAGTCTCTAATAGGGGTGGGTCCACAGCTTGATGCCAGCTGCCTCTCATCACCCTCCTTCCCTGGATCTTCACTCCTTTTGGCTTGGAAGATCCTGGTCTTAAAGGGATCTCACTAGGCTGTCCTCTATAAAACCAGATGAATGGCCACCCTATCTACTCCTGTTGCTGGATTCACGAGGCAAGCTGCTGCTGAGTCTTGAACTGGCTCCAGTGCAGTGCTGGGGGCTGGGACCAGGACTGAAAATCTGCTTAGTCTTGGTCCCACGTCTTGCACCACATTGTAATCTTGAACCTGGATTATCTCCGTGGAGCAGTCCAACTGCTGCTGAATACGTGCTACTTAATATGATCTGGAGATACTTCACTCACAAAAGGTTGTAACTTTGCTACGATATGATCACACTTCTTAAGTTTTACTGTTTGAACCCATAGAAGTTGGCATTTAAAATGCAGGTAACGTGTCCTAAGTATAATGAGAGACATGTTACTTGTTAACTAACAGGGCGCAATTTTTTCCCTAGTGAAAATAAGGCCTCAAAGCTCAAATCTCTCTGAGTGGTTGGATCCCTTAGATATATCATTGGTTCCACCTGTGAAAGACCATGGTCAGGAGAACCCAAGACAGGAGCAAGCAGCATAAATCACCTCACAAGGAATTGGACCATTAATCATAGGAATGGGTTACAACTCGAACTGCTTATCTGGTCTCATGAAGGACTTGCCTAGTGGTCATGGGGTAAGAGATCACTTAATAAATCTGAGTCAAACATGTTTCTCTGAGCTCTGAAAGAGTCTGGTATATGAAAGCCTGTAACCCTGCAGCCTCCTCCCGTCTCACTTCTCGCCATCAACATTGCCACTTGCAGGGAACTAGTTAGCGTTTTATCTCATGCTTCGTAAGAAGTGGTTAGCAGATAGTGTTGTTAGTGGGATTCAGGGTTCCTGTGCAGAGACACACTGATGTCTCAGACTGTCACAATCTACTGGAGCAAACAACACCTCCCAAAAAACCAAAATAAAATAAAATTGATGGCTTTTGCACCCCACCTTTCAATGGCAAAGGCACATATAGAGGATCTTGCTTTGATACCCAGGGTTTCAACAACAGTTTCCCTTCTATACCTTTTCTGTTCAAATGATTAATTCCTCCTCAGAATACATTCCTGTCTCAGCAACCTAGAAAAGAGATCAAGATTGTGCCTTTTATTTCCCTCAAGGATAGCAGAGGCCCCAGGCAGGTATATAACTAAGCATAACTAAGAAAAACAAGGTTGGGTTTTCCCGAACGCTCAGTGTCAGGACCGCAGTTGCATTTTCCCTTTAGCCTACTAGTTGAAAGCCAGAGCTGGATTCTTCCCCTAGTTTCATTACTGACTCAAAACCTCTTTTTTGCCTTAATTCCCCTCGCCTGTGCAATCCTAGGAGGGGAGGTGCTGCTGAATGCACATTGTTGGATAGGTGCACATGACTGTAGGTTCCTTGCACAGGTTTCACGTGCCTGGAGGCCAGCTATCTAGCTGTTCATAAACACACGTTCCACAACAAAGGCCTAACCCTAAACCTTACTGAAGCAAGGAAGTTTTGGGACACACTTCGATTTCTTAGTCATATTTTGCATCCACTCAGTTTGGAGAGTTTTGTATGTGGTTCATTTAGCTGTCACCTCTCAGGCGAGGGACGGGCCCACCACTGTGAATTTGGACAGCAAGGCTAGGGACAGACATTACACAAACTGGTTTAAATGATGAGAAGCTGGTTTAAACCTGCAACAGAATAGAAGTTCAGTGCACATAAACCAGTTTGAAGATGGCTGAAACCAGTTTGGGATGAACCTGGTTGAATGCAATATCAGACTTAACTGTTTGGGTCAAACCGGTTTATGCAATGTTGTTCCCAGACCCAAAGGAGTTCCCTGGCTGCTGTGCCAGTCTTGGTACAGTAAATGGCAGAAGTCAGTCTGGAAGAGCCCATACTCACAGCCCCAGCCATGGTAACAGCTTCTGTTTTTGTTTGAGATTATGGCATAGTTTCCGCAGTCAGGTCTCTGGGGCTGGTTTTACATTAGCTTTTCATTTCCTTTCAAATTGTTGTTCTTAAAGTGCTGATAAAGGCCGTTTCTGAAAGGAAAACTCAAGAGCTGAAAGAAAAACGTGTCCCTTTGGTTTTGTGGTCAAGCTTCCCCCCTCGAGACTATTGTCTTGCTCCCTGGAAGACTCCTGGAGCAAAGACCCGACTCCGGAATGCCGCTTTCACAGTTACTAGCAGTAAAACAGTCTATTAGCTGCTAATTAGATATTGCTAGACAAGGCATGCACACACGCCACCCATTATAATGGGAACATTCCCATTGCCAAATTCCTCCCTCTCCACTTCTTCAAAATACTTGTAAAGCCCCACGAGGTGTCCATCTGTCATGGCCAGAGCCCTTCCAGTGGTTCTGCTTTCCCGTTTGTGTCCTGTGGGCCCTTGCTTGTTCAGAGCCAGTGTTTGCCTGGTATGTCTGCCTTGCTGTCCAGTTCTGTGTCCATCTATGTTTTTCATATCATCTAGCCAAGGACTTAAAGAGTGTGCTTCATGGCACAATACCCCCAGTAAAGTCACACTGCCCTGTTGAAGTGGGTACTCTTTATCCTGGTTTTGCTAATGAGATGCACAGTGGGTGGCAAATGACTTGGGTGCCAGTGCTGGGATGGGGGCCAATCGGGAATCAAAGTTACTGGATAGGAGCACAAACTGGAGTCAGAGAGGGAAACAGAGCCCAGGGGCAAACAGAGTCAGGAAACCAGGAGGTTGAGAGATGCGCAAAGTCTGTAAGTGAGCTGAGTCAGGCAACCAGGAGTGCAAGAGGAGAGTGAAGGCTACGGGTCAAGTCAGAAAACCAGGATGTCAGGAAGCAGGCAACTAGCAAAGTGCAGTCCTAGGTAAGGAAGAGCCCTTTGCCCCAACATTTCCTGTTCCTTTCCTTGGTCTTATATAGGGGAAGTGCAGGGTCAGGCAACATGAGCCAGCCACTTGGGTATCAGGGAGCAGGAGACTCTGGCACTGATGAAGCCAGACCCCATCCAGCCTTTGGGAACAGCAGCCTGGTGGTGGATTGGGGTTGACGGCTGTGCTAGTGACACTGGGTCAACTCGAGGAATATGGGACAGAGCCACAGCAAGAGCATCCTGGTCTACATTCCCCTTCCTGTTCTTGTGGCTGAGATGCATCTTCTTCCTCCTTAAAACAAATATCCTATATACCCATTTGCGCTGTTCCTCCCTCGAAGCAATTTCAAGCCCTTCATCTTCAAGGGCCTCTACAATTTTGCTTGCCTGGCGCATCTCTGTTCTTACCCCATGAGCTCTTCACTCAGCTCAGCTTGGTTCCCTGCAATATTGCTTTTCTCTCTTTAGCTTGTACCACCTGATATGCCAGACCAATGCCACATGCTAACCTTCAGGTGACAGCATATCATGTTATCTCAGTCACGCCAAGGGGATAGAGGCATAGTGCCAGAAGAGATCGATTCCTGGCTCCATTTGCCAAACGGCCTGCTTCTAAGACAAACACATCTCAAAACCCATGCCCCCAAGCAGCATTAAAAAGTCACTGGTATTTTTAAACGTATTCTTTAGCGAACATATAAAACTTGGTTATCAGTAAGACGTGCACCAGAACTAGGCAACCATGTGTCCTCTGTTACTCTTCCCTGTTTGTTCTCATTTGAGTTTAATCTTTATCGGCATGGTACAGCACTATGTACACTTACAGTCAGATGGAAACTTTAAATGTTACATAGACAAATCCCAGCTGTGGAGTTTGGATCTGAATTTCCTGAATCTTGTGGTGGTGGTGGGGCAGGAGCGGGGCTCAGACCCGAGATTCTCTTTTGGGTTCATGTCATTATATACAAACATGCAGATCACACAGCAGCCTGCTTGTTATATGTATTGGCATAAAGCCCATGCTGTACAAGTCACCTTACTTTAACTTTCAGATGCAGGAGTCCCTGGTTGGCCAGTCGCTTTCTGCCCTGCACAAGAACAGCAAGTCCCCAAAGCAGGGACTGTCTTTGTTGCCTGCCAGTACTGCACCTGGGAGTTCAATCCTGGCCTGGAGTTTCAAGCTGCTATTGTAACACAATGAACAGCAGCACTGAGACACTAGATACTAGCAAAATCTTGCTTTAAACAAGTCTCAACCTTTTCCCTCCAGCTACCAGTTAAAGAGATTTGTTTTGTGGTGCCATCAAAGAGTACCCCAAGCTGCGCTACTGCATGCATGCTTCACTGAAGCATCAGAGAGGACACACACTTTTGCAGAGCTGTGTTGTGTTAGAGCATAAGCTGATCTTAATGCAGTCATAGCACTGGAACGAGCTAGGAATAATGCAGTTCTTGTGCAACATGAGTTTTCTCCCCAAACCACAAACAGACGACCAAATCCTCCCATTCATCACATGCTCAATGGATTTCCATTAGCTTTTGCAGAAGCTGCACCTAGCCACTATACAGCAAAATCTGTGGCATGTTAAAACAGTGCTTGACCTCCTGACATGGCACAATACCAGGCCCCAACCATTTGAAACACCTCCAGAACCAGTCTCCTGATGGCTCACCATCACCCGTGGCTTCAGACCTAATTCTAAGAGCTTTTCTCGCGGGAGTGAACGAGGTTCCACGAACATGGAGGAGTTTTCAGGATCAGGCCTTAAACACGTTCATTCTTTCTCAGTGCTGGCTGCAACAGTGTGACACGAGCCTCCAGATCATTTGTGGCCAAATGTTTAAAATACAAGAAGTCCAAACCTACCCATTAATTCTCCCACAAGTCTCCTGAGGGGTCAGTGGCCCTTTGACATCCCAGCGTGAGGTCTAGCTTTCAGACGTTCAGCAAGACTGTTTAAATCTCCATAAGCTAAGTTTATCACCACACTCCACTGGGGGCTTTCACACACAGCTGAAGGAATGCAGTGTGGGTGGGTTTTCTTTTCTTTTTTTTTTTTTAATGTGACCACATCATTCTCTTCTACACAGAAAACCACTGGAGAAATGAGGATGTTTGCCCCCTGAAATCCAAGGCTATTCTGAGATTCGTAATGCAATCCCCACAGACACTACTAGGACGTGCTTGGAGCCTGTGCAGACAAGTTCATGGATACGTGGCGCTGCATTGTGCTGTTAGTGGGCTCCAAGTATGCTGTACAGAAATTACTCGGAGCCCAGGAGCTTGACACAAGCGCTGCTTCATTCAGGGTCTCGGTTTTAGCTTCTGAGCATGGCGTAGCCTCAGAGTCTTTGCATTGTGAGCAGCTGGTTTCAAACGGTTCTTGCAAAACCTCTTAAAAAGGTACAGTCGCCCTCCTCTTCCTTCCCCAGCTAAACAGAACAACGAGCAAACCAGACAACATAAGGCAGGATCAACCCACTAACTTTGTTCAATTAGTGTCTCAGGTGCCTCTCTCTTCCACAAGTACCTACAAGTGCCCCCGCAAGAGGCCACTACTGCTGGAATCAGGTGGCAGGAAGTCTATTCGTTCTGGCTGAGCCATGTCCAGGACTCGGCCGCCTCATCCTGTTGTGCCTGTTGAGACCTCCACAGACAGAGCAGGTGATTCAGGGCCTTTCTCCCCCTTTTTTTCCCCCTGAGATTAGGGGTAGGTCTTCCCTGTTTTTCCAAAACCTGTCTGCCTCTACGCCACCAACCTTATATAATCCCAGGGCTAGCCCTAGTCACCCCACAGCTGTTTGTGACAGCCATTTCCCCTCAGATACTCATATAGTTTCATAGTAGCTAGAGTCGGAAGGGACCTAGGTAGATCATCTAGTCCGACCCCCTGCCTTGGCAGGAAAGAGCACCGGGGTCAGATGACCCCAGCAAGGTGCTCATCTAACTTCCTTTTAAAAATCCCCAGGCTAGGAGTCTGCACCACTTCCCCTGGAAGCCGGTTCCAGGCCCTAGCCACCCTGACTGTGAAGTAGCGCCTCCTAATATCTAATCTAAACCTACTCTCCGCCAGCTTGTGACCGTTATTCCTGGTCACTCCTGGCAGCACACGGGGGAACAGGGACTCCCCCAATACCTGCTGATCCCCCCTGACCAGTTTGTAGCAGGCCACAAGGTCCCCCCTTAACCTTCTCTTGTGGAGGCTAAACAGGTTCAGGTCCCGTAGCCTCTCCTCATAAGGCCTGCCCTGCTGACCCCTGATCATACGAGTGGCCCTCCTCTGGACTCTTTCCATATCGTCCACGTCCCTCTTGAAGTGTGGCGCCCAGAACTGGACGCAGTACTCCAGCTGCGGCCTGACCAGTGCCGCATAGAGGGGGAGGATCACCTCCCTGGACCTGCTCGAGATGCATCTGTGGATGCATGACAGGGTACGGTTGGCCTTCTTGACTGCCTCCCCACACTGCCGGCCCATGTTCATTGTGGAGTCAATGACGACTCCAAGATCCTTTTCCATCTCCGTGCTGGCAAGAGGGGAGTTCCCCAACCTGTAAGTGTGGTGCCGGTTCTTCCTCCCCATGTGCAACACCTTGCACTTATCAGTGTTAAACCCCATCCTATTCTCATCCGCCCACCGTTACAACCTGTCAAGGTCAGCTTGTAGCCTATTGCACCCTTCTAGTGCACCCACATCCCCCCACATCTTAGTGTCATCAGCAAACTTGAACAGGGTGCTTTCTACCCCCTCATCCAAGTCACTGATGAAGATGTTGAACAGTGCGGGCCCGAGGACCGAGCCCTGGGGGACCCCACTGCCCACGTCCTTCGAGAAGAACCCATCCACTACCACCCTCTGGGTGCGGCCCTCCAACCAGTTGGCGACCCATTTGACTGTGTGGGCATCGACACCACAGTCTCCCAGCTTTTTGATGAGGACAGGGTGAGAGACAGTGTCGAAAGCCTTCCGGAAGTCCAGAAAGACTACATCCACAGCAACCCCTGCGTCTAATGATTTGGTGACCTGATTGTAAAAGGCCACCAGGTTGGTCTGACAAGACCTGCCACTGATGAACCCGTGTTGGTTGCCCCTGAGCATGCATTCCCCCGCAAGGCCCTCCTGGATGTGTGCCAGGATAATTTTTTCAAAGAGCTTACCCGGGATTGAGGTAAGACTAACTGGCCTGTAATTTCCCGGGTCCTCTTTTTTTCCCTTTTTGAAGATAGGGACCACATTGGCCCTCTTCCAGTCCTTCGGCACCTCACCAGAGCACCACGAGTGCTCATAGAGCCGTGCCAGGGGTCCCGCAATGACCTCGGCCAGTTCCTGTAGAACCCTAGGGTGAAGATCGTCCGGACCAGCGGACTTGAACACGTCCAGCCTCTCCAGAAGTACCCTAACTAACTCCTCGCTAACCCCTGGCCCAGGCGTGTCTCTCTCGGGGCCCGAGGGGGGCCCAGCAGGGAGGTGGCTGAACTGGTCCCTACTTAGGAAGACAGAGGCAAAGAAATCGTTAAATATGTTAGCTTTGTCATCTGGCGTGACGACTAAGTTGCCCATCGTGTCCTGCAGGGGCCCCACATTACCCGGGACCCTCTTTTTACCCCCTATGTATTTGAAGAAGGACTTCTTATTGTCCTTAATCCGGGAAGCTAGTCCTATCTCCATCTCTGCCTTGGCCTTCCTGACTGCCCCCCTACATCCTCGGGCGACTGTAACATAGTCCTTCTTGGTGATGACCCCATCCCTCCATTGGGTGTATGCCTCCCTTTTAGCAAGGAGACATTCCCGGATGCTCTTAGTGAGCCATGGGGGTTTATGTGCCCTCCTGCTCCCTTTGACCCTTGTTGGGATTACCTCCCTTTGGGCATGGAGGATCGTCTCCTTAAGGAGCAACCACTCACCTTGGACATCTGATTCCCTTCCCCTCTGGGTCCTCAGCGCTTCCCCAACGATCCTCCTTAGCTTGTTGAAGTCAGCCCTCCTAAAGTCTAGGGCTGTTGCCTTGCTGCAGCCCTTTGCCACCTTACGCTGGATGGTGAATTCCAGCAAGTGATGATCACTGTCTCCCAGGTGGCCCATCACCCGCAGCCCCCTCACCAGGTCGTCACCCGTGGCCAGCACCAGGTCCAACAAGGCGTCTCCCCTGGTGGGGCTGTGCACCTCCTGGGTTAGATGGAGGTCCTGCACTCTGGCTAAGAACCGACGTGAGCGGTCAGACTTGGCTGACTGCTCTTCCCAGCAGATGTCTGGGAAGTTCAGGTCCCCCATGATGACCACATCCTTAGCCCTCACTGCCTCTGTGAGCTGACCTAAGAATTCCTGGTCGAGCTCTTCTCCCTGGTTGGGAGGTCTATAGTAGACTCCCACCGTTAAGTCTCTCTCCCCTGGACTGCCTTTTACTCTAACCCAGAGCACCTCAGAGTGCCCCCCCTCTACCCCCTTGCTAATTGACGAGGAAGTATATTCCTCCTTGATGTAGAGTGCTACTCCTCCACCTTTCCTTCCTATCCTGTCCCTCCTGTATAGCCTATAGCCCTTGACACTCACCGCCCAGTCATGCGATGAGTCCCACCACGTTTCTGTGATCGCCACTATGTCAGGGCTGGTGACAGCTAGGAGGAGGGCGAGTTCCTCCTGCTTCTTCCCCATACTTCGAGCATTCGTGTAGAGGCATTTGAGGCCTCCAACGGTTGTGCCCACTCACCCCCTAGTCTCAGCAATGCCCTGTCCCCCATCGCTTACCTGTTTCTCCCTTTTGACCATTGGTCTGGGCTCGCTGGCTGTTGCTGGGCCTGGTAGTTCATCGTCTCCTCCGCCCTCATCTTCCCCCTCCCCCGACAAGCCTAGTTTAAAGCCCGCCGAAGGAGGTTCACCAACCTGGAAGAGAACACACGCTTACCTTTAGGGGAAAGGTGGAGCCCATCCCATCCCAGCATGTCTCTCATCACGATGTGCCGGTCATGGCTGAGGAAGCCAAAGCCCGCCTCAAAGCACCATTCCTGTAGCCTCCAGTTGGTCTCCGCTATGCACATCTCGTGGCGTCTGCCTCCACCGCTCACTGGCAGGATGGAAGAGAAGACCGCCTGTGCGCCCATCTCCCTCAGCACGCCTCCCAGAGCATGGTATGCGCATGTGTGTGCAGGCACGCACACACACCAACTTTCATAAGGTAGTGGCAGCCCCTGGGGACCTCAAATTATAACAAGGTTTTGTTTCACCTTTTCTCTCTGTACTTAACTTGCAAGTCTCCAGGGACTCTGATCTCGGTTGCAGGCACTAACCCACTGGACCAGGGATAAGATAAAGGAGACTAGCAGTGCAACCCACAAACCCATACTTTATGCCAAACTGCTTAAATTCTTATCCAGTAAATAGTAATGCCTGGCAATGGGAGGCTCTCCCCAGTACACCATGTTTAGCAAAAATAGATTTGATATGCACAGTCACCTGTTTAGCAGCAGCATCTCCCAGCAAAGCTATCGGGGCGGTGAGAATTACAGTCTAGGACAGGGGTGGGCAATTATTTCCAGTGGAGGGCCACTTACTGAGTTTTGGCGAGCCATTGGGGGCCACATGACAGGCAGCCAGGGGCAGATAAATATTAATTTTCTTAATTTTTTTTTCTTGGGGGGGGGGGGGGGTGCCATGGGCTGGATAGAATGGCCTGGCAGGCCGCACCTGGCCTCCAGGCTGCATTTTGCCCAGCCCTGGTCTAGGTGGAGTATTTAGTTTCTTCCAGCCAGCATAACCTGGTCCGTACCTAATTTTTCTGCAAAAGATTAATTTTTCCCTGTGTTTTCCCAGCATGGGATCTTTTGCTCAATTTGTCCTCTTCTTTTGACATATATGAGCCCCAGCAGCCACTTTTCTATGCCACTGTTCATTTGTGGCCATTATAAAACATCTTGACCCTTCTCCCATTATTATCTATTTCTAGAGTGTTTCAACTGCTTCATTCTTCCATTCAAGATACTTTATCTGTTTTACTCCTGGTGGCACACGTGTGGCTGCTGTTGTTCAAAGACAAGGAGTGCAAAGAGGGTCCGTTTCCTCCAGGGCCTCTGAACTGTTGGGTCAGCATTGGGCAACATGGACTTTGTGCAGAAACAGCAACCTAGTTCACCTGGCTCTTGTGAGCGCCTCTGAAAAGTGCAGTCCCCCAGAGCAAGGGTCCCCTCCTGCTTTCCCAGAAGCATGGCTATTTCTGGAGCCATTCTCTTTTAAGTCCCCTCTCTGAGGGCTGCCCTGAAGTTTCCCTTGGGGGTGGTTTTTATATGGAGTAAATGCTGCTAGATAACACTGAGACAGGACAGCATCTTCCTTTTTACTCCACAGTTACTCAGTAACTGAATCTGTTGTGTAAACACAGGCATAACTTATACAACTGTACAGGCTCAGGGGCCTATTAACGTCACATGATAATTGTGTGAATCGGAAGGTCAGGGCATTTCTAGAAAGAGTCAAGAAGGGCAAGAAGAAGGGTTCTGGCCCCCACAGAATTAAAACCAGACACAGAGCAGTCATTCAAGGACAGACGATTAAACCTAATAATTAAACCACAAATTCAGCAACCAAAAGGACGAAGAGTCCAGGAAACAAACAGCACTTCTTGGCTCCACCTAAGAAAAAAGCTGTTTGAGAAGAATGAAGTGGAAGCTGCTAGCCAAGTATGTCTTGTGAGGGAATATTTCCATCAGAGCATTTACTGGTGTTGCCTTACAATCAGATAAAAGGTCTTGGGCAGAAGAGAAGAGATTTCCTTTATCTTCATCACTGGTTGTGGAAATAGCATTAGTCATCCCACAGCAGAACAGAGAAACAGAGAGTTGTAAGCTCTTCAAGGCAGGAACTGAGCCTAGGGTAATGGTTGGATACAGCTGGATGAGAAAGGCAGAAGGCAATGAGATGACTGTGGGTACTGGGACAGGCATCATTCCCAGCACCTTATCTGTCCAGCTGTTGTCAAGCATTTTGTCAACATTACAGTGTAGGTACAGACTATAGTTCCTCTCTCACACCCAGTTTTATATCCATGTCACTCCATTAACATCAATTCAGTTACTCCAGACTCATGCGACCAAGAGGAGAGAGAATCAGGCTTGAGCAGAACTAGCTCATATGAAACCAAAGCAGTGTTGAACACAAATACATCTTGGAAGTAGCTCTACCATATGGCATGGCAGCGTATAGCACAGATTCACTTCTCTGCCAGTTTTGCACCTGGATCTCTCTCTGACTTTGGGGATTTTCAGGCATGAGAGCTAGGCACTTCAGGAAACCAGGATTCAAGTCAGGATCATAGTACAATAAGCATCATGAGCTTAGCATGATCACCAATGGAAATATGCCATCATATAAAAGCCATGCCATTTGGTGAAATCCGGCCTAGCTGAAAGCTTCTTCTTGGACAAGAGAATACACAAGGTGCACTAAAAGAGCTGGGAATACAAGGTCCATGCATTCACAGCACTTTGGTAGACTTAGGAACACCTTCTTGGTGGTGTCTCACTGCAATCAATGGCAAAACCAAAAACAGGACCAGGATGTGGCATGTGGATTGTGGAGAGTGCCAATAAATCAAGGTTCTGTTGGTAATTTGCATCCGCATTCTGGCACACAAATCTAACAGCACATCTCCATAACCCACAACACAGATGACTTGCAGATTAATGAAAAATCTCACGCATCAAAAAACAGCAATAAAATGCCAAACCTGTGTACGCGTGTGTTTACACATGCAGTCTGCACATGACATTTAGAGTATGCCCTGAAAAAACATCTGGACAAATACAGTTTTACCACCTCATTAAAAGAGGTGCTAAGCACCACATGGCTCCCACTAGGCTGTACAGGTTCAGCACCACTGAAAAAAGTCAGGCCATGCCACCAAGGGAAGGCAGGCACACTGCATTAAAAAAAAAAAAAATCCATTGTTGTGTACTATCAGGGTATTTAGAGGAGCAACTGTGGGAGCCCGCATCATTTAACCAACTTTTGAAGGATGCATCTTCTACTTTAAACTTCTGGAATCAATGGACATCACAAACCAGTTCCATTGAAGGTAATGCAGTTACACTGATGAAGAAGCATGGGAATTAACCTATGACCTTCCTCCTGATAGCTGGATTCTCTGACTCCTAATCTGCTGATCTTCCTGACTATGGGGGATGAATTTAAAGAATCCGGCAAAGTCTCTCCCAAATAGCTCCAACCAAAACTATGCTGGACCCACTGCAAACAAGTGACTCACTACATGGTTAAAGAAACACCAATGAGCAGCCAAGGTTTGAGATGTTATTATATAGAGCTAGGGTGATTTTTTTGGATGCTGAGATGCCCTGTTGATCCCTTATATGTTTCCAGGAGACAAGACAATGAGAGCATCAGCATCAGCACTCTCTGCCACAACCCACAGCTTCCCATAGAAAACATCATGGTTCCCAATTACAACACCTCCAGGTGCATCATGACCCACCTGCCAAGGGAGGACGGAGCGTTCTACATCTGCGGCTGTGTGGACGAACAGGAATGCAACGACAAGCTCATCTTTGAAAATCACACCAATGGTGAGTACTGGCATTCATGTTGTCTAGACCCAGCATTAAAAGATGCTGCACTCTCTTGGAAGCCACATCCCTCAGGACTCCTGAAAAACAGGAGCCCAGTAAGTACAGAGAGGACCATTAGGTCAGCTAGGTCTGACCAGCTGAGTATCACAGATCATGACATTTCATTCAGCTTGAGCTTGGTTCAGGCATATCTTTCGGAAGGGCAGCCAGGCCTTGGTCCAAAGACATCCTGAGATGGAGAGTCTACCACCCCCGGGCCATGCAGAAGCTCAAGTTAGGAACCCAAGGACTGATACAGCCCAAAATTTCAGTAAATAGTGAGATCCTAGAACAAGTTGAGCTTTGATAACAACCATCAAACCCTGCTGGAGTCAAGTTTTTTTTTTTTTGGCTAAA
The DNA here is from genome assembly GCF_052110815.1 of Crocodylus siamensis. Lineage (NCBI taxonomy): Eukaryota > Metazoa > Chordata > Crocodylia > Crocodylidae > Crocodylus > Crocodylus siamensis. Next base: position 236,600,723 of record NC_143398.1, on the reverse strand, counting down.
GGTTAAAAAATGAAAGGTTTTAATGAAAGCTTAAGAAATCCAACTCTATGACCCTAGTGGAAACAAGGCACTGGCATTTATTGTCAAGCAGCTAGGTTAGATGAACACTACTTTGGGTTCACCAGTAAAATCCAAAGCTCCTCATCCCCACTAGGGTCTTGGTCTGGTATAGCTAATGGACTCCATACCCTGCTATAAAAGGCCATCTTTCCGGAGGCAATGTCATAACCACACTTCATGGGATTGCAGGGGTGCACCTCCATGCTTTGATTTGCTCTAGAAGCTACCTTTTTTGCCACTGAAGACAAATGCTTCAGAGGAGTTGCACAGGTGAAGGGGAGGGCAGAGCTTGGCCCATCCTTAGAGGTTTCTGCAGATACAAGGCAGATTGAATTGGGCTGTAAAACTGCATCAGTGAAAGCCAAGGAGAAGCCAATTCTGGTGTCTCAAGAGGTCTGCAAAGTCTGAACGAGCTTCAAGTACACCTCTAAAAATTCATGGCTCTGGTCTGAATCTTTAGCAGCTTACCCATTGCTCATTATGCGGGCACCAGCCAAATGGGCCTCAGGGAATACTTATTAGGAGCAAAAGCAAAACAAAAAGCCTCCTGAATTTTCATAATTACAGAGCACCAAATTGCTAGCCATAACCTGCAAGCAGGGAGCATAACTTTTCCTGCAGAAAATGGCAAATTGCACAAGATATGAATTCTCAGAATAAACAAACCAGTTTTTTTTTTTTCCTTACGAAGGTAAACGATGCTAAATTTGGCAGACCTTCACTGTTTCCAGAGCCAAACATAACAGGTACATGTGCTTCTAGAGCATGCTAGTTAAGTCCCAAAGCTGATAGTGAGGTATATAATTTCATACAAAAATGACAACTCCCTCTTGGGAAATGCCACCCCCAACAAATGCTTTCATAAGAAGTTCCTGCATTGCCAACCCACAAATAAAAATGCCATAATTTGAAACACTACCATCTGAAGCCTTGAATAAGCTCTCTTCTTTAATTTATTATCTAAGCCCATGGCTCATTGTTCAACACTGGCCAGCAACAACTTTACAAGACCCAGATTTAATGCATCTCCTTACAAATTGCTCATCTTCCCTTATATGATTGTTATTTTTTTTTTATTATAAAGGTTTGCATTGTAATGCTGTTTTAAAAGGAGCTTTAACTTAGATGTGCCTTAAATATTACAGACACAGCATTGGATTAAAAAGACAGATTCTGGTGAAAGAAATAACTAAAGCAGATAAACATTTTTCCAAAGCACAAGGTATGCAGGAGGTATACACATTTTCTGTGTACTCACAATCTTAGACACCATCTTCAGACTTGGGACTTCTAACGTACACACTGCATTGCATGTTAATCACTCCAGGGCAAGAGAGATAAATGCAATGCGTCTAGGCTGAAGTCTCCTCGGAGCCTATAACAGACATAATTAAGTGCTCTGACTTGTCGTTTCCTCTCCCCAGGCTTGCACCCTAATGTGATGCAAGTAACCCTCACCTGGGAAACAAAGGACAGGAAGTGGAAATTGAAATGGTGCAGTCATAAGCACTGTTTATTGTTATATATTTAAAGGGCTTCTCAAGTGTCGTGCCAATTGATCTTGGCCTAAGAGTTCTAGTTCACATCTGACAGAGATTGAATTAAACAGATGGTAATACACTGCAATATTTTGTTTTAAAGTTCTGCATTTATTTTCAGAGAAAACAGCCAGATTCATTTTCTGCAGAACAGATCTACCCGTTTTATAGCCATGATCCTATCTAGGGATTTTGTAGCACAGAGGGGCATCATCGTTAAGTAATTTGCAGAAGTTATGCTTGCTGGTCTTACTGTTTGTTAGCGGGATTTGGGCACGTAATTCCCTAAAAGAATAAAAAATCCTTTGAAAATGTTTCACTCCCTCTCCCCCAAACTTTAAAGTTTCAAAGATGTGATCATAGCCATCGGGTAAATCCATTAGAGCAGTAGGTGATAGCCAGGCCCAGCACTTTCCAAAACAAACATATTCCTGAGTTAGTTATTGATTTATATCAGTTTGGGTTGATCTTGTGGTTTGAACTTGATGCCTATTTTAGAAACGCTTTCACAGCCTTACAGAAATTAGCTGCAGCAGATTTTTTTGGAATTTGCCAAGTAAAATAGCTAAATGCTCGGTTTTTCCAGAACCTGAATTATGATATGCGCATACTGAGGTCAAACAGCGAGGGTTTTGCTTATGGAATGATTCTTATCCTTCTTCCCCTTGGTTATTATAGTTGGCAGAAAAACCTCTGACTAAGATTTTACTTGAATATCTCTACTGAAGTCAGCATGTTTATTCCAGGAATTGCAAACATCAAAGGATGGGACAATTATATGTTGTGTGAGGGCTTGGGGTTTTTTTTTTTCCTTCCATCAGATGGTTTGAAGGCCGATAGGAGTTTTTTCTTTTCTTTTTTCCTAAACACTTTGGGTTAGTATTTGAATGGAAATATTTAACAAAAGTAAAAAAATATATATATAACAACAATTCAAGTGTTTACTTTTGGCAGTCACGTCCTAACCCAAGTGTGTCTTGAGGTATATTCACTTATGCCAGTTGTAATGCAGGGGGCACTTTCTCTGTTCCTATTGTTCAGAATTAAACTCCCCAGCTCTTGCTGAGAAGTGATCTTTCATAGGCCCACACGCTGAATTGTTTGCAGAAGGATAGTGTTCCTTCATGAAAAACAAAAGAATTTGGCCCCATATCAGACTGTGCCTGAGGGTCAGCAGAACCGCTTGGTGTCTCCATGCCACCTTGTTCCAACATTTCATCAATTCATCTGTATTCATCAATTGATCTGTATTAATATTCAGATTAAATTAGGTTACTATTGTTCCATTTTGTAAAAAAACCTCTGCATTTATAAAACAGCGAAGCCCATCTCCCACATATTTTTTTGTGCGTTTAAAATGCATCTGCATCTAGTCTTATCAGCTTTGCTTCAACATTGATTCTAACATTACCAGGGAGTTTGTGTCTGCAGCTTACAGGAAATCATGGTCAGTAGCTCAAGGATAAGTTAGGAGCTAATGTGCACATACAGGGTCCCTAGCCTACGTTAAAAAAGATGGGACAACCAAAAAGCTTACATGACCCATATTCATCAGAGCCATGTAATATGCAGCAACAACTACTGAGAACTTCACTGCGACTCCGGGGTCAGAACCAAAACACTCACTTGGGGTTTTTTTGCATGTGGAACAGCAGAAAACATTATGCTGTGTGTGCAAGGTCTTGCTTTGAGTCTGGGGAAGGCAGAGTTGCCTAGCAGATGCAGCACTGGGCTCAGATTCGAGACCCCCAGATCGGCTGCTGGCCTGGTTGGTGTCCTTGTCACATCACCTTTCTGGATCTCAGTTTCCCTGCCTGTAAAATGGGAACAACACTTCCCACTTGTGTGAAGTATTCCAAGCGCTACCAAGGAAGAGCTCGGCCTTGGACACATCTTACTTTTGTAGTGCAATATATGCCTGCAAAGCAGTACAAGAAAGCAAGTGCCCACATGCTCAGGCTGTTTGAAATGCTTCAATGATAGCAGATTTGCCATGAAACCAGGAACAACTTTGTAGCGCAATAATTCTGCAGTGCTACATGCAACGTGTGGATACTTGCATGTAGCACTACAGGGGTCTGTCAGACCTCTAGCTTCCCAGAATGCTCTGCTCGCCCTACCCACCACCTCAGGGAGAAATGGAGAGCGGCTGGGGCCACAGCAGCTGTTACAGAGCTGGTGCTTCTTTGCTCCGCTGGACACCTGATTAGCAGCTGCTTTGCTGTTCAGGCACACGACTGTTTGGTGGAACGGACAGGCAGGAAGGAGGGAGAGGCTGGAGCAAGGAGGGCAGCCACTCTGGGTAGGGCAAAGGAGCAGCCCCCTATTGCCTCTGGCTGGAGCCTTTGAGAGGAACTTGTAGCGCTCTAGATAGGGGACCTTAACACTATTTGTGTAGCACTACAAACTGCCTCAGGACTTTGTAGCGCTACAGAAGTAACAAGGCCCCAGGCATTACTCATATGCCTGAAAGCCCAACTTCTTGAGCTAAAAGCATTTGCTGGCAGCGTGGGGTGCCTATACATGTGCTCGGGGGTGAGGGAGGTATTTTAATTAGAACAGCTCTAAGAACTGCTGTAATAAAACGCTACAACGTCAGGTGGATTAAGCCCCCACACATTCAAAAATGGCCACAGGACACTAACTAAAGCTCATTCAATGAGTTTTAATTAAAGTGCCCCAGCAGCCATTTTTAAACCTGTGGGGGCTTATACATGTGACATTGCAGCCAGGGCTGTCCCTGGGGGGCAGTAAATCAGGACAACCGCCCTCGGCCCCAGGCTCTGGGGGGTCCCGCAGAGCCGGGCAGAGAGGCTGCGGCCATGTCCGGTGTTCCAGGGCTTTCACGCCCCGGCCTAAGTGTGCCATGGGACGGGGAGGGGGCCCCCGCACAGGCTGCTTTGCCCTGGGCTCTGCACCCTGCTGGGATTGTCTCTCATTGCAGCAACGCTAGAGCATTACAATTAATTGAGTCTCTCCAACACGTTCTAATTAGAATATATTGGAATACATTTATAAGCACCCGTGGGTGCATCTACACATTGCTGTGTTTTAGGTCTTCCTTCCGGTGCTAAAGTACTAAAGCACGGCACACTACGGGCAATTACTGCACCAAGCAGGTGATATGCACTTAGATTTCCCCACTATGTTGTCCTAGCAGCACACTATATCCAGGGAGCGCACCGCTACAGCGACATAGCCGGTGATCACGTGTAGACCCACATGATCACTACATCACTGTAGGGCGATGTGTAGACTCACCTGGAATTCCTAAGACTAAATGGTTCCAATTCTGTCCATTCGGGGGTGCCGGTGCATGTGTGTGTGCGCATGTGTGCACGCATGCGTGTCTTGTCAGATTCTCACAGGACTGAGTTTTGAACCTTCGCTCTATAACGCTGGCTAAACTGGAATGCCTAAAACAAACATGGAGCGTACCTCAAACCATCACATACTTCTGGATGTTCAGAGGACAGTGACAGGCCTCATGCATCATGCCCCTGGAAACCACTCTTTGCTGTTAACTCCCTCACATTTCTCCACCCACACACTATCAAAAATGGACATTGCTGACATCTTACAAAAGCACATTCACATTTGTTTTCCTTCCTGCAGGATATTCCATGCAACAGAGCAAAGAGGTCATCCCTGTGGCTGCAATAAGCCTGCTCCCTCCTCTGCTAGTGGCTGTCATGATAACAGTTATATTTTACCTCTGCCGCACCCAAAAGCAGAGGAAGAGAGCCAAGGACTGGAGCCAGAAGCACACACAACACCGGGCCTTGCCCGAGTCAGGGAAAACTGCCGAGCACGATGAGAAGTTGTCGGTGATGATAGACGACAATCACTCCCACATGAGCTCAACCTGTGCCAACAGCATCAACCACAACACCGAGCTGCTCCCCATCGAGTTGGACGAGATGGTGGGGAAAGGCCAGTTTGCAGAGGTCTGGAGGGCCAAGTTGAATCATGCCAGCTCAGGGCAATACGAGACAGTGGCTGTTAAGATTTTCCCTTGTGAGGAATATTCTTCCTGGAAAAATGAGAGCCAGATCTTCACAGACACCAGCCTCAAGCATGAAAGTGTCCTTCAGTTCCTCACGGCAGAGGACAGAGTGTCTGGCCCGCGGAAGGAATACTGGCTCATCACTGCTTACCATAGTAGAGGGAACCTGAAGGACTACCTGTCCCGGCACATACTGAGCTGGATGGACTTACAAAAGATGGCAGGCTCCCTTGTGAACGGCGTGGCTCATCTGCACAGTGACTACACCGTGTGTGGCAGGCCAAAGATCCCCATTGCCCACCGGGATATCAAAAGCACGAACATCCTGGTTAAGAATGAATGCGAATGTGTGCTCTGCGATTTTGGCATCGCCCTCCGACTCGACCCTTCCTTAACAGCGGATGACTTTGCCAACAGCGGACAGGTGAGCAGGTCCTGCAAAAACCCTTGCTTGGCTTTTTAGAGACACAATGCAATGCAATAAAAAATAAAAGAATATAATGGCTGCACCCACCTGTATGCCTCAGGCACCTGTGGGCTAACTCAGAAATGCTTTGGAAATAATAGCTTGCACTGAGCACTGAACACTTCCAAGTGCCAGGAGACTGTGATGGAAACCACAGTCTGTGGAAGCGAGAATATCACAGGGGGCTAATATTATAAATTTGCCAAGGCACAAGTCAGACTTCAAGGCTGAAATCTAACAGACCAGATTGGCCGATTTGATACAAGCTATAGTTAGCACTGGAAAGCAGTGTAATTAGGCACCTGTGAACCATGATGCTATCTTAAAATGGACAGACTTTAGCCCAGTGCAGAGTCAAATCCACATTCCTTTCCAACGAGTGAGTTTAGACCTTGCAGCCTGTAGGACATTTAATGCCGTTGATAAAGCAAATTGCTTGCTTTAGCTTTTCTGAAAGAGATGTTAAAGGAGCGACACCCAAGAGACTAGTTTGAAGCCAGGCACAGAGCAAGTCACTGGGCAGATGGGATTTGGTTACAGTGCTCTCTGGGGCTGCTTCTGAGAAAGCCAAGCAGGAGGGATTAGGAGCGTGTGAAACCATCTTACATCTTCTGGTTGGCAGGTTGTGGCAGTCTGACCTGGAACAAAATTCTCTGACAAACAGACCATGAAGAGCCTATGATCACTGCTAATTTAAAAAAAAAAGTATTCCCCACATAGCTGCTGGTCTCCGACACATTTGCTAACATCTCTTCTTTTCCTGGCCAGGTTGGCACTGCCAGGTACATGGCTCCAGAAGTTCTAGAGTCTAGAGTGAATCTGGAAGATTTGGAGTCCTTCAAACAAATGGATGTCTACTCGATGGCCTTGGTTTTGTGGGAAATGGCCTCCAGGTGCGAGGTGGTAGGAGGTAGGAAAACTGCAGCAGAGCCCCAAATAACTTGCTTTTGTTCAGAACCAAGGCAAGGAAGCACATGCCTTCTTGAACAATGCACTACCTTCAGACCCGCAACTTTTCTGCTCTTCCTCTCCCTCCACCCCACTAAGCAATAATCAGTCTACTACAGTTTCCTTGGGTAGAAGGTTTCTGTTCATTTCACCTTGGGCTTACTGTTAGATGCATAGCATCTCCCGATGGGTACGGAGCCTAAGAGAATCTGGATTCCACAACATTTCATAGTTTAAGTGCACCTGCTAAGCTTGTTCTGCTTGCTACATACCTGCTATGGAAAGTGCTTCAGAGGCAGGAGTGCAGGATGAACACAGATGGAAGAGGAGAATTTCTGCTTTAGATCCCTCTCCGCCCCCCATACTTGTAGGCTGTTGTCTCAGCTGTTGGCATTATCTGCTGATGCACCATGACAAAGCAGGGAGGAAAGGTGCAACAGAGAAAAAATGTACCTGAAAAATAAAGAGCTGGCAGGTGAAACTCTGGCCCCATTAAAGTCAAGAAAAGCTTTAGGGAGTTTCTCCAGTTGATTTCTATGGGCCCAGCATTTTATCCCACATCTTTGGACAGCCACAACCAGCTAAAGAAAATGGGTGCCAAGAGTGGAGCTGTGCAGAAACACACTCTGGGTCCTCTCCAAGTCCTCTAAAATATGCCATGATTTAGGCTGGAAAATCGGATGACCTGCCAGAAGTTTGCTCCTCTCCCCCCTGCATCCATGGAGGTTGGACACACACAGCAAAGCTCCCTTAATTTCCAAAATATTACAGAAGGTAGAATTTTGTGTGTGGGTAGATGCAGGAAAACTTAACTTGGTGGTAACCATAACTCACCAGAGATGAGTTATTTTAATGGAGAGTAATCAAGCATGGATCAAAGCCACCAAACTGCACAGAGGCACTGCACATGCATGCTTCCCATCAGCTGGGCACGTTAACACACACACAAGCTTCCCACATCCAGCATTAATGAAGCAAAAACCTCCAAACTCCTAAGAACCAAAGGAGGTTCCCCTGCCCCTCTCGCAACATCACTGACCTCCATCGACCTCCCACCCACCCATCCACAGGCATCTCACTATCTCTGGCATCCTGTAGTTACACCCATTGATTATTTTGTTGTCATGTCCTGGCATCTGACTTTCTCTCTGAGACATGTGATTGCATCTCACAAGTTTCCTCCTCTTTTTCTCCGCTCACCCATCTTTCTCCACAACTCATTTTTCTCTCCCCCCCGACATCTGCATCTACATCTCTCTATTCACTGTCATCCTCTCAGATCTGCCCAGTCTCATGTCCGTACAATTTTACTTCCCTTCCCCATGTCCCAACTCTACATCTGGGAGCAGGAAGGCTCCTGAAGCAGAGCAGATGAGATGTTAAAATGGGGGCATTGCCATGATCTGTGGTGGAGCAATGGCATTCCTACCTTCTGCTTTCAGGAGTTCTGCTTCAGAAATCCCTATATCAACCCAGGGTGTGGCATGACTCATGATGCTTCTAATAGTTTGACACCTACAAGATTAAAAAAAGAAAACCCTTGAATCAACATTTCAGACACAGAAAACACTGTCTCTGCAGCTCTTTGTGACAGATTCCCCACTTGTGCAGTGTAAAGAAGCCCCAGCTATCTTAGACTTGGAAAGCAGGATGGTCACAGCTGGGGCGCAGCGAGGCTATACTGTATTGATACTTTTCAGCTGGATAAACTGGCCCCTACAGAACTCCACGTTTCCATGGCTAGACAATTTCCAGTATTGAAGCTGGCTTGTTTACAGCTAGGTTGGTATCTTTACACAGGAGCCTGCAGCATAGACGTACCCAAAGGCTGAGTTAGAGAAGCGCATTTACTCCTACTGTGGAAGAAAGTGCCCTCAGCTCCCCTCTGTCCCTAAGGAGTTATTTCTACAGCTCTGGGGTCTCCAGGAAGAACATCTCCTGTTCTCAGGTGTTCAGCGGAGAGCCTGATGTCACCCTCTGTACCTGTATGCTGACAGTGCGATGAAATCATGCTCTAATGGGGAGGCAGCAAGGTTGGAAGGCCAAAACCAAAAAATCCTCAGGAGAAAGATTATGAAACATTGACAGGTTTTTAAAGATAGTCTCCCTCCTCCATGAACTTCTCACTTGCAGGTCCAGATGCATGTACAGCAGAGACTGGCAGGGGGAGGGTGTCACAACTTTCAGATCAGTGCTTTTACTTAAGTTTTTTTTTTTTTTTTTAAAGCTGTAGTGGAGATGGACCTGATCTTAAACTGCTCATGGCACTTTCAGCTCAATATTTGGATAGTAAATTACAATTAGACTTTGGTGTTCAGGACTTCAGCCCCATGGCTGTAGGCATCAGGGAGGATTCCCTCCACCCACGACAGCATGGTTACCTGCGATAGCAGGGGAGTGGATTTGGTGAAGCAGGTAATTCCTCCTGGCCCTACAGTTCTTCCCCCGCCACCCCCAAAGCTTCCTCAGCAGCCCCAGATACTAGCCAAGACTGGAGGAGAAATACTGTGGGAAGTGGGCCCGTGTTCTCATATGGTACAAAGAAAACCCTAAAAAGGCCCTCCTGTTCAGGGCCATATCACTCACCAGATTTGGCTCCTTTCACATCCATCTGCAACATGATTAGTCTGCTGGAATCTCCTGAGCTTCTTTTATCTCAATTTATGACCTGCCATTACAATAGGCCTTTGGCAGTAGTGTCACCTTGTCTCTTCTCTTCTCTTCTCCGCTTGCGATGTGCGTTCCAGTTTTTGCAGTGTACGTGGGCTAACAACCAGCGACATCTTTGAATTTGTGATATACAGATTATATCTAATGTCCCTTTCTGGGCCTTGATTTCTACAAAAAATATGTAAATCTTGCTTCTAACACCCAGAAACTGCAGGGGCATTCATCTCTGTGGTTCTGGATTTTTTATCAATCTACATAAGTCACGTACTGTGATTTAACAGTGAGCATATCAGGCAGAGCAGCAAACACGGGCCTACCATGAATCCACAAATGACATCTGGTAATGCTGTCGTCCTGTTTCACTTTCTTCTAGAGGTAAAGAGTTATGAGCTGCCTTTTGGGTCAAAAGTCCAGGAGCAACCCTGCGTGGATACCATGAGAGACATTGTGCTGCATGGCAGAGGACGCCCAGAAATACCTAGTAACTGGCTTGTGCATCAGGTAAATAGTAATAATAATAAAAAAAATACACAAGGTTATCATAACCTACAGTAGTTATTCATACACCTGATTTGCAATGGACATGGCTACCCTTGAATGATGTTGACAATGCACTGGTGGTCCTAGTTATTCAAGTCGGAGAGCGACTGGTTACTGCACTTCTAAACTGCTAGGACCCAGATGTCCCAACTGCCTTTCTTGGGTTCTGCTCCCAAATCTGGGGTAAATTAGCTGATCTAGGATAAAAGCACTCAAACCTCACTGGGCCCACAGTTTTCTCCATAGGTAATATCTGCAGTCAGTGAGCATACCAAATAGATAACATTATTGTAAGCTAGGACAGTAACCTATTACACTGGGGTTAGGCAGTAATACAGAGCTCTTGGACATAAGGTACTTTTATCAAAGAGGAAGTCATGAGAGTTTAAGACTAGTTTTTATGCTGTAACACTTAGGGACCATGACTCTTCCAATTCCAAGAGGACTTGTATAAAGGCACACATGTTCTATAGGGACTTCACACGCCCAGCAAAACAGGATGGGGCAGGGAAGTGAGCTGCATTAGGTTTTGCACAAACAATAATCTTTGCAATCACTAGCTGATGTTCCAAGGATAAGACCGTAATCTCCAAGCCATGATGCTACAGGTTCCTTATATAGCAAAAAGGACTTTTGCATTACAAGTGCAAGGAGAGATGAAGAGGGAAGTAGTTCTTTAAAGGAAAACCTTGTACAGAAAAATGTACGGTAAGCAGAGAGAGAGAGGGAAATGAGGTAGAATTCTGGGAAGCCTTTGATAAACCATATGCTATGCTTACACTTAGAGGATGCTAGAAAATTAATACTTTTTGCAGAAAGCGCAACCTGGAATTGTTGAGCTGGAGACCTCAGCCGTAACAAATTATACTGTTAAAACAAAGCAAGATATGCACCAAAACTAGTCAGTCCCAGAAGCACATTTTTCGCCAAAAGCCACACAGTATGTTTGAAGCACTAAGCTCCCACCACACAGGCCCAAGTCGCCATCCACATGCTCTGGGAATGAAGGCAGCTATAAAGATCCTGGGTGGGTTTTTCAAAATTGCCTCGGTGACTGATCCTTGTGTGTTCAACAACCCCCCAAGACAAGGCAGCCCCCTGAACCTCATGGAGGGGCGTTGGAATTGGATGCAAAATACACACTTACTTGGGACTATCCAAAACCAGACTCTGAAGGCTCAGCTCTGAGCCTAGACTATTTTTTCCAAGGTTTTGAATCATGGTCATCCTTCTGACATTGTAGAGCTAAGATTCCCAAAATGCAAAGTAGGACAGCACCACCTGCTGGGAGAAAACCAGAACATCTTTTTTTCATTTGACAGCTCCCTCCTTCCCATCACCCCACACCTTCTTCCTCAGAGGCTTAATTTGCTGCTGAAGAACTGACACAAGTTGTTCATCTTAGGGAGAATGACATACCTGCCTGCTCACAGGCAAATACTGGCAGAGGGCCTGGAGGTCAATTCGTTATTTGAAACGGGTGGCCAGCCAGTGGCATAGGTACCACAGGCAGCCTCCATGTGGCAGAGCACAGGAGTGTAGTTGTAGCCGTGCTGATCTAAGGACACAGGCAGACAAGGCTCTTTGGGTAAGTCTGACCACTGGGGAGACAGGCAGCACAGCCGGAGGGAGGGGAGGAAGTGAGACACAAAGCAGATCAGGTAGGGAGCACAAAGCAGGGAAGAGAAAGCGATGCAGATCAGGCAAAGGAAGGGGATCAGAGTGGTACTAGAGGAGGCTGTGGAGCTAATTTGTGGCATGCCTGCCAAAAAGGTTGTCCTCCACCAATTCAAAACATCAGATTTGTCCTACTCTTCCCTCCAGGTTTCTTAGTCAACTGAACCCCGCGGAGAGACTTCTGAAAAATAAGAGGACACGGGAGGCCGACATGAGAGCACTAGAAAGTCTCTTATCATTTGTGTCCATGAGATTGTGTGCATCATTTTAATTGCAAGTGAACAGAATACACAAAGCCTCTGAGAATCCGTGAGGCTTTACTCAAAACAAGTTCTTCCTTCTTCCAGCAGTACTTGTTGCTAAATCTTGCTATAATGATGCAAAACACCAGCCAGAATAGCACTGGTGGGTGAAAGGAAGGTGGAAGAGCCTCTGTGCAGTTATTAGTTTGCACAAAATTAGCAGCTGAAAGCCACCATTTTCTTTCTGCAGATAAAAATTTTAGTTTTATTTCACAGCACTATAGGAGATGCATCGCGTGCACATGCGTGTGTTACTTATATATTTTTTCTTTATGCCGGTGGAAATTTTAGTTTCATTTCAAAGCACTACAGGAGATGTATATAAGCTATATAGTTATATAGATACAGGAAACCCTCTATTTGCAGGTTCGGCATTCACGGTTGCAAATATTCATGAATGCCAAACCCGCATTTTAAATACACTTTATACACTTACAGGAGCTCCTTGGGAGCTCTGTGCTTGCTGCCGCCGGGCTCCTGCCCCAGCTGCTGGGGGCACTGCATTCATGAACGCACTGCCTTATTTGCGAATTTCACCATTCACAAGGGATATGAGAACGTATGCCCCCTGAATGGCGAGGGTCTCCTGTATATAGATAGCTCTCTCCTGTAGTGCTTTGAAATGAGACTAAAATTTCCACCTGCAGAAAGAAAAATAATATAAATAATATAAATAAATAAATAAATAAGGCTTACTGAGTTTGGCCATTGTACTCAAGAGACTTGGATGTGTTCTGGAGCACACTGAGAAGCATAAAATCCTGATTACAAACTGATGTTAACTTCGTGGGAAGGGAAAAAAACCACAAATTTCCCTCGTGTATCAACTGTGGGATAATTTATTGACTGAGGAATCAGGGCCCAACACACAGGTTCACAAATGGAGAGTGCTTACAGAAGATGAAGTTATCTGGCAAAGCTGGCGAAGGGGCACTGGAGTGGGTGGCGGGGTGGGAGTTGGGTGTCTTGGGCTCTGCTCAGCTGTTTGTGGCCTCGGGCAAGGCACTCCAGGCCTCTGCTTCCCCTTCTCATTTTTGTTTGCCTTGTCTAATCTGCTTGGGGCATCCCAAAGGGGAGTAGGTTGGAGTGCCTAAATCACCTAAGCTCCTTTGAAAATCCCACCCTCGGGGTCATAAACTTTTGCGTCAAGGACAGTTTTGCTGTGCTAGATATGGACAGCCTGATGACAGCTAAGGCTCCCATAGCTACTGCACTATCAATCATTAGATGATTAGCTTATACCATCAGTCATCACATGAAGGGAAAAAAAGTTCAAGAGCCCAGCAGTCCCTTGAGCTAGCTTGGTTAAGGTACACCTGTACCCGTAGCCAACACCACATTAGGGAGTGATGTGCCTGGTCATCTCTGACCAGCTCCTCTTGCTGGGTTGAATAGGTGCAGTCCCATCAAGCATCTTGGATGCTTGTGGCAAGAATTCAACTCTTGCCTCTGGAGCCATGACCAAGACATCTTAAGTAAACCATCATGGAGCCTGAGTTCTCATACTGTGAGATACCTTGGATACCCCCGTTTCCTCCATACTTAATGTTGGAAACATGCTCGAGGCAATTCATCACAGAAACATCACATTCCTCCAACGTCCTTGTTCACAGTTCTGATACCTCTGCTTCTTGCTTCCTCTGCCCCTTGCAAACCTAACCTCAGATCCTCTCACTTCAGGGAATGCACTTTCTGTGCGACACCATCACAGAGTGCTGGGATCATGACCCCGAGGCTCGGCTCACCGCCCACTGTGTAGCCGAGCGGTTCAACTTGATGGCGCAGATGGACTGCGATGACATCCTCAACAACAACATGGACAACGAGGCTGGCAAAACAGTTTGCCCCAGCAGCGAACACCAAGCCAGCGATGAGAACAGAAACAGCCAATGACAGAAAGCGAGAGGCCTTCTACCAAAATGAACAGGAGGATAAAAGGCAACCACGTGGCTCTTTCATAAAAGGCTGGAGTTCTTTTTCTTAAAATAAACTTAAGAGCTGAGATGTAACTTATTTATGAGACCATTCACTGCAGGGGCACAATGCAAAGTGCGGTGGGCTCTATACTTTGGCTGAAGTGCAACCTTGTATATGAATATATTTTGTACTTGAGTGTATTATAATGTAAGATGTTTTCTTTACTATTTTTAAAAATGTTTCATCCTTTATTAATAAGTACCTGAATCCCACAACTTCCTTTGGGCTCTTGGCTTTGAGCTTTAACTCTTTCCATGCTCCTTTTGGAGCCACAGAGACTTCCCCCTGGTTTTCCAGTCACTGGTTGCCACAGATTTGCATCAGTTCTCACAACAGCAGCTCTCTCCAGCCTCAGGATCTCTCAGGGACTATGCAAGATGCAAGGCAGAAGCTCATTCACACCGGCCCCAGCTTCAATGATACCAACCCCAGACGAGTCAGCTCTCAGGTACTGTAATAAGGCACTGGAGAAGTCATTTGGCAACATCATGATCTGTTTTTGCTTCCCAACAAGTAGTGCTTAGGAATGCGTGACCATTCTGGCTGCATAACAAATGCAAAAACCACTCAGATAAAATGACAAAAGGGACCAGTGCAGGGAGTGTAGCTCACTGAGAACCACCTGTGCAGAACACCATGCTAAGCCTCTGTCCCAGATCACAGTCCAACTCCCAGCTGTCTTCCAAGTCCGGGGATACCAGAGGTTTGCCCCTGGGAGATATTTAATGGGTGGGACAGAGCACTGGGAGCTGCCTAATAAAGGGAGGACATTGCAGATGTTTATGCACAGTAGATACAACATTGATGGCCACCCTTAAGCAGCCCTGTTACAGGCTGCATTAAAGTGTCTCACAGGCTGCACTTTAGGAACCCTTGGTGCATGACCGTACCTGCAGGTTAGGAGTACTGTGGGCAGGGCAGTGGCCCAGCTCATCTCGGGGACCTTGTCCACACCCATCTTTAGTGATTCTTAGGCTCAAGTGGCAAAGACCAGTTGTGGGCTGGGCTGGTATTCCCAACTATAGCAGTACTTTGTCAGGCTCCTTGCTATTGGAAAGCCTCTTGCTGTTTTCTCTGGCCATCCATAGCCAGTCATTCCCACTTTGGGACACCTTACTGTCAGCAGTGAGAGCACTGTGGTTTTGCTGCAAAAGGGAGCCTGTGTACTTAAGTAAACACATGGAACTCATGGTCACAGGACAGTGTAAAGAACCAACAGTAAACCAGGCCCTAAAGAGGGATTAGACTGATTCATGGAGGATTGGTTTATCATGAGCCACTAAACACAGTAGTTAAGGGCTTACCTGACATAGGAGGAATGCCCTATTACTAACACTCTTCCTCTAAAGCATCCACTACTTGCCACAAGGAAAGACTGGGCTAGATGGATCTTTGGTCTGACCCAGAAGGTTCTTAGGACACAGTCATCTGCCCAGGGGTTTTAGAAGAGGTAGTTGTGCAAGGGCCACATTGCAAATGTATAGATCCACTGCACAGGTATGGGGAAGGGCAGGACAACAGGTGCAAAGTTCACAGGCTCCAAGATAAAGGCTGGGAGAGATTCTGCACAGAGCCTCGCTGCTCCGGATTTCCACAGCGACACAAGAGCCCCAGCTCTTCTCTTGCAAGCTGAGGACAAGCGGTTTCTACACTACACAAAATGAGGGAGCAGAAAAAGGACAGAATAAAGTTCTCTCTCTCCTCTCTGATCTTACAAGGCAAAGGAGGGAGAGAGAGAGAGAGAGAGAGAGAGACTGACTGTGTCATTAATCTTAGGGAAAGTCTTTACCAAAAAAAGGGTTTGCTAGATACGCTGGCAGGCTCCTATGTCCTCTCACCATCTGTAGCCCCATAATATTCTCAGCTGCCTCATCAGATGACCTAGGGCAGCAGTCTGCCTCTTGCGACTTGTGATTTTGAGCCATTCTTCAAGCTTCTCCCTACGCTTGGGCCACTGTCTTGTATCACGCATTCCCTTCAACCCAACACCCCCATTTTGCACTCGCATGTAATGCATTTCCTCTCCTACCTCTGTCTGCACAGGAAGAGAACAAAATGGCCTTATACAAGGCATACGCAGGAAGGAAGATGTGAAACTGCAACAGCAACATGAAGGGGCTCTTGGTAGTTAATATGTGGTCTTGTATCTCCTTGTGAGCTGCCTTCGTGAAACAATAGCAGGGTAATTCCTGCATCACACTGTGCAGCACTGAGTTTACAATTAATAGTCTGCTGAATTAAGCCCTGAGTGTACAATTAATATTCTGCTGAATCAAGGCGTGGACCATACAGAACCAATAAAAGCTTAAGCAGCTTCTGAGAGCATCCTGGCATCTTACAAGCTTAAGCTGTACATTTCTACAAGCAGCATGTTCAGACCATATGTAAAGCTTGCCTCTGAAATCCAAGGGTGAAAGACCTAATTCTCTAGCTAAGGAAGCAGGCTCAGTCTGCAGGGCCCAGACACGTGGCTCATGAGGATGATGCCAAGAAGCATTTTTTTCACAGCTGAAAGCTAGAGCACTGTGATGAGTGTGACATGAAAACACAGAAAGGGAGTTAAGAATGAGATAGTTTCCAAAATGAGCTGCTTTGACATTAGGAATCCAGGCAGGACTCTGAGCTGAACACTCAGCACTTGTGCTGACCTTGAACCTGGGGCCCTGTGGCTGGTTGGCAGCTCTGAAAACAAAGCTGTATATTTAAGCTCCTGAATCCCTATGAGGGCACTGAGAAATTTCAGCTCTTCTAAAACTTTTACTTGCATGTGCTGTTTGCTTTAAAGACACCAGGTTTAAGATGAGTTTAAGATCAGTGCATTTCACCCCTGTGCTTCCATACCTGAGACTATTTCAAACCCTGTTGCACAGACTAGTGGTGGCCAACCTGCGGGCATGAGGGCCACAAGTGGCACAAGCAGCCTGTGTGTGAGGCACATGGGAGATGGGGCAGGGAGCAGAAAGCAGAGCAGCAGCTGAGACAAGGGAAGGGGATCAGAATGGCACTTGGGGAGGGCACGGGTCTTAGGATATGGCAAAACTGTCAAAGACAAACTATATATTTCTGTGCTTTGCATTTCTGTAGGAGAAATCTCATTGCCCAAGTATCTAATACAGCTGCACTACCAATCAATCAGTTCATCAAAGATGACTGTCCATTTGATATTCCCACTGTCTAAAATTCCAAGAGAGTCGTTTTCTATTGATGTTCTCAGTTTCTAGCAGTAGTTTAAAAACAAACCTACATATTTTAGTAATACTGAAAAATCTGCTTTTATTGCAAAAATGATTGCTCCCATTTTTTCATGAAATATGTTTAACACACACAGGGAAAACAGCATTGACATGTGAATAAATAAAACACCAGAAACCTCATCTTCCCCGTTGATTTAAACGGTGCCAACTTTACTCTAATACAGTAAGTAAGAGTAAAGGCCAAAATATAGCATTTGGCTGTGCGCCCAAAGCGCCAAAGTAACAAACTTCAGAACTATGGATCAAGTTATGAATGAACACAGTCCCATCCATGTCTCCACCCCACCCATGCTTTTGACACAGAGGTTGTCTGGTCTTAAGCAACACAAGTCTAAAATGATGTCCTTCAAAGTGACTGGGAATCTTCAGCCGCATACATTTCAAACAACTGCAATGTGGTATTCAATTGGAAGAATTCTGTCCACTTTTGACCATTTTCCATTACCTTCTTTACTCATCCAAAAGCAACCAACCAGCTGGTGAAGACTAACTTTAAGTCTTCACCAGCTCTGGTGGCCATCAGATTTCTACACGGTCTTTTCATCACCACCATCATGGTCAAGAAGTCTTTTCTTTCCTATTTAAGGAGAGTGCTCCGTAAGTGATCATAGCATTTCATTTGGTTTGCTATCAATATTAGTGGCAGTTTTATGGAGAATACCAGGTGGAAGAAAGCAAACTAATACAGCCCTGAAAATAAAAAAGATGAAGGTACGAAAATGTCTCCGTGCACTTACCTTCTTTATGAAGAGCTGTCCAGCTATGGCTCTAAATCCAAAACTTTAGAGAGAAGGCTGTCACTTAACCTGTACTTGCTTATCAGCCAATGGCACTTTTGAAGGAGTTACTGAGCCGTCTGCTGTGATGACAGGGTGCCAGGAGCTGTTGCTGTTGGATTGTGAGCAAGACCACCGGTTGCCTCAGCTGGCAAAGATACACTTTACAATAAGCAGTTGTGAAAGATGCAACAAATTCAGAGCAAGATTTCACTGATTTCCCATTCTTTGAAGTAGGGCAGGGCCCAATGGACCCCGCGCCAAACACCGGGTGCCCCAGCTTATAAGACCGATTCCCAGGGAGATCACCACCACTTAAAGGCTGGGTCCCAGAGAATACAAGGAATACAGCATACGTCAGAAGGCGCTGCAGGACCAGGCAGGCCTTCTCCTCCTTCGCAGCAGACACCATGTGCCATTGCTGCAGTTTGGTAGATGTGCAAGCTGCCATCCCTCAGACTTGCAAGCAGACATTTGCTGCTGTTCACACGGTCCATGCAGGGACTGAGGGGACAGCTACTCCCATCTGTAGAGCAACAGCAGTCACCATGGCCAGGTCACACCTGCAAAAAGCTCTAGCCCACTAGCCCCACCTCAGTGGAGAGCTCTACTACAGTTGCAAAAGTGGGGGTCCTCACCAGTACCCCCAATGGGGAGACAAGAGGGTGACCCCACCCAGAGACCCAAAGCATCATGAGTGATATTTAGAGGTGTCCCCAAAAAGAGCCCTCTATTAAGGTCTGTGGGTTAGGGGACAGCCTACTGGCCTTCAGGTCATCATCTTTCTCACCCCCAACTCGGTGAGCTGGGGTGAGGTCTAAAGCAGTGGTTCTCAACATTTTTTTGTACCAGAGCCCATCTGTAAACCTCAATGGCCAGTCTCAACCCAATGCCCCCCAACCCCAGGCCCCAGACCCCCAGTGTGGGGCAGGGGAGTGTGTGTACAACATGGGGGGGGGCAAGCAGCCCCTTGCAGGCTGGAACTCTGCTAGCTTCCAAGGGAAAAGCCTCAGTTTCCAACATCTCTCTCTTTTAAAGTAGAATCCATTTTTAAAGTTTGTTCACAACCCTTTCATATAGTCTTACAACCCATTTTATGGGTTGAGAAACTCTGGTCTAGAAGAAAAGAAAATGCAGTGCTCCACATAGCCAGCAGGGTACTTGTGCACGTATTTTCTGCCACCCCAGCAGGACCCTCTATAGTGTCACTATTTTCCATCCCCTTTTTTTTAGCTTCTGGGGTGGACGAGGAGCAGAGGGGGGCTGAAACCTCCTCTCCTTCAGCACAGCTCCCAAACCCACCCAAAGAAGGGAACATGCCACCAGAAAGGCAGGAGACTCCATATTTCATGTGTTTTGCATAGGTCTCTCCTATCCCTGTTACTCTAAATCTTATCTGAGCCCTGGTAGTAGCAGAGGTCATAGCATAGTAGTGACAGCACACCCATATTTAAGCACACGGCATTTGCACACATCTGTGCAGTACCGGGGACAAAATGCAGTCAGGTAACGGAAAATGTTTCAGTATTCACAACGTTTCTTTGCTTTTACAGGATTAAAGGCACATCTTTGCACTTCATTCACCTCTAATTAAGCAGGTTATTATTAAGCTCTGTTGCATGCAATTTCTTCAAGGTACATACAGAGACAGCGGTTACCTTGTCCAATAAGCAGAGGCTGCCGGTCCACAGAGAGGAAAAAGTAAAAAAGAAAGCATCAAATACTAGCAGCTTTGCTGAAATCACATTTTAAAGTGGCTCTCTCAGTGTGCATTTATGACCCGATTTTTCAAATGCACAAAGGCAGTAAGAGGAACTCAATCAGCAAGCTTCAGTCATTAATTGTACTTGCGTTATGAACTTAAGCAAAGTATTCCACAGTTCACAGGAAGGCAAAGGGGTGTATTACAGAAAAGTAGAGCAATGTTGCTCAGGGCTTACATTACGTTATCGTTCTGTAGAAGGAAACGATTATTACTGTGGGTTGCGGTGCTTGGACGTGACAGTTTGAAAGCCCAGATAAGCTCAGACAGATGGGTCTGTAGACAAAACAAGGTCATCATTTTGGTATTTTATTCTTCCCCCACTTCTCACACATGGACTCGTATTGAGATCTCAGTGCATTTCACAGCAAAATGTACAAGAGAATCAAAATAGTTGTGCATGAACCCAAACTTTTTTTTTTTTTTTTTTTTTTGCACAATTTACAATGTGTGTGGAAAGTTAACATGGTTACAGAAACCCTCCGATCCATTCTTACATTCTGATCCCTTCACTGGAAAACACCTTCTTACCAGATCACACGCTTATGAGTTCCCGTGATGATGGAATAGGCATCCAGCCATAAGTGACAGATAATGTTATATACACTGATTGGAAGACTACATCAGAAGAAAAAACAGAGTAAGGCACCACTCTTGGAAAATTAAGGTAGCTTGTAGTAACAACAATAACGAAAGCCATAATCAGTACTACTCTTTAATTGCCAGCAATTCTTAGATTTCAATAAAATACTTATAAAAAACGAAGGATGTTTGTACCTGAATACAGTTTCCTGATATCTGATTGTGTTTTAATTTTATACCCAGTCTCCAGCACGATAACCTTTATCACGTACTTATGGAAAACCAAAACCGGAGTCCGCACATCCACTGCTCACACTCAACGGCTTTGCTTTGTCTTGACAAATATATAGAGGAGACAGATCAGACCAATCCAACAGACAGTATGTAACACTGGTACATCACCTCCGAGATGGTCACACAGACAGAGATGCGGAAATGAACACCACAGTTACATTTCCTGTTCCATTTGAAAACCTAAGTCCTTGTGGGGGTGGGAAAAAAAGGGTCAAATCTCATTAAATTACAATGTGTGTAGATCTTAAATAGTCACCTCAGAAAGATTTAATAAAATTAGGAGCTGAAAAGTGTCTGAATTACTTCTCCAAATCAAGTCCATTTTCTTTCAAGTATATTAAAATGCTTCAGAGGAAAAAAATGTCTCCATGGTTACATTTCTAACCAATTTTATAAATCCTTAAAAAAAAAAGAAAGAAAGAAGGTAGTCTGTATAATCGATTCCCCGTTCCTCCGATGCATGCACACATTCTGAAGGAAAGTAGGTCTCGTCATGATCCAGTTGATTCTTAACACTGATTCCAGGCACAACTTCTGAACACTTCTCCAGTTTTCACCCAGAAGGTTAATTACTGGATATACAAGCAGCAAAAATTGCGTGCGCGTGGGTGGGTGTCTACCTGGGTACTAAGTATCTCAGTTATTAAAACAGAGCTTGATGCACAGATTCTGAAAGAAAGGTTCATAATGTCACTCCATAGTGAAGCCACTGGGGCAACAACACTGTACCTGCTTCTGCTGTTGAGAAGATCAGATGCTTTGTAATCTTAGGCAGCTTTTGCAAAAGGACCTACTTAAAAGAACATGTTATGTAATTCAGATAAAATCTTTTGGATCAGACAAAAACAAGTTGGTGATCATATCTGGCAAGTATGTCTTCACACCTCTGGGGGGGTGGGTTTCGTAACTTTAAAGTGCCCTAGCATTTTTATTCCTTTCCGTTCACTTGAATTTGTGCAATTATAAAAAGCAGGACACTCAGTGTGTAATTACTGTGGTTTGAGAGGGAGAGAAACCTTAGATAAAACAGGAAAACTCATCTCGAAGAGTCTGATTTAGTCCATTTGCTGAGTTTGGACGGCAGGGACACTTTTCCAAAGGGGTTTGTAATAAATCCAGCCATCTCCCTGCAAGTCAAGTAGAAAAATAAATTATATAGAATAGTTATTAAAAATACTTACCTACATGAATTCTGTCTGCAAACTATCCAAGTGATAGCAACTGAAACCAGGACTCAGCTTTATATACGCTTCTTTGGTAAAACAGGACGGCGCATAGACAGTGCAAGATTTTCCGCGCAGGCATCACAACATGTCTAAAAACTCAGCCCACAAAATATTGGCTGAGTTGGCTTGGCCTCTCTACCAAGATGGACAATGGTGATGGCAATGCTAGAGCCGATGGGGATTTTGCAGTGGAAATGGCAGCCCTCTATAATCTAGATTGAGATCAGCTATGTATTTCAGAAAGGCCAAGCAAACTGAGAAAAACAGCTTGTAGTGGTTTGCAATTTCAGCTACATTTGATCTGATAATCCAGAGATGAAGTGGTCTATGGATCTCATCTAGCTAGCATCTCAAATCCTGTTTTTATTAAAGTACCTGAAAGCAGTTTCTTCTTTTTACCCACACACTCTAGAGGGAAATGTTTTCTCCTGTCAACGGTCAGGTGGGGCTGCAATCAGAATGAGCCAATTAATTCTCTTTCCTTCTTTGAAAAAAATGTAGTTCTTGTGTTTACAATCAACTGAACTGATCAGCTTCCTTGTACTGGGAAACTAGTAGTCTCCAACACCAATATTCTCCTCTACATTTAGACAAGTTATCTTCTTTCTTCCTGACCTCCCCCCTTCCCTTCATTTCTCCTTCACTTTTCTACAAGCACAAAGAAATCAAGGCAAGCTTTCAGAAATCAGAACACAAGATTTCTTTGGCTTTGATAAAGCTCTGAGATCAAAGAGGCTATTTGAGCAAAGATTTTGAATAGAGACAAGAGATGGTGCTGAGAGAAAAGGAAGAAGCAGAAGTGGTCCAGAAAGTGTTCTGCCAATGGAGGATTATCTTCAAATAATGTGACAAATGATGGAAATTTCACAACCTGCCTTGAGAGATTATTTTATGGCCTAATGGAAGAAAGGTTTCCTTGACATTCAGCTTTGATTTTTCCTCTTATTAATGCCAACACATTAAGATGAGTGCTTCTAGAATCACAAGTTTTTTTTCCCTTCATTTTTCAGGTGTTTATATACTGTTTCATCTCGTTAGTTAATGATTGGCCATAATACATACAATTAATTTTACTCCCAATCTTTCCTGTAATCCATCCCTTCAGAAGCTCATTTGTTTCTCTCTTCTTCCAAATATAAATGCAAGTTTCCTGGTATTCCTGTTTCTAGCCACTTTGATACAAGGAAATTAACTCATCCTTTCCATTTTTCAAAAAGAGGCAGTTTTTCTGTGTTTTGCTAAATACAACCCAAACTGTATTTCCTGCAAAGGCTGCAGAACAAATAATAAATCAGTAATTCCAGTTTCTGGTTTCCAAAACAAGTCAATCCCTTAATCTGCCATACGGTTGAGTGCAAAGCTGTTCAGAGTTAAAGTTAGGCTCTTGTACAGCTTTTAAACACTTGCAGAAAGAAATTCAAACTCCAGTAGTTTGATCTAGCTTTGGAAAGAAAGCAACTTGCAGGAGCTCCCCTATGAGTTTTGGGTCTGCTAGGAGAGATTTTTGTTTTGGTTTTATGCTTTGTGATAAGGCAATCAGATCACACAAATCTCTTTCACAGTAATGCACAGGGTAAATTAGATTTATACCACCTACTCCCTCCCTTACAGCTCACTATGCTGCCTAGCTAAGCAGGTTCTAGTTGCAACAGGAAAGGAAGTCTAGTGTAAACCTGTCATGCCAAGGATTCCCAGTCTTTCTCCATCACCTCGTACAAGTTCACCGAATTAAGAAGTCAGCTAAGTCATTGGTCAAGGCACTGAATGGACAAGCTCTGACAGACCTGGCAAACAAGGGCATGGAAAGCTGAGGTAGCAAGAAGAATTTGGCGTCTGGTCTTGCCAGACAGAGTGAGGTTTTTAGTTTTCATCTGCATACAGTATAATCTGCTTGGACAGATCCACTTGCACTTTGCTATGGCATTCAGTGGCTTCAGCTCACTTCAACACACAAGCACACATAAGCATGCCAACTTGCACAGATCTCAGCTGAAAAATAAAATATAAACTTTTGTTGGGGGGGGGCAGAGGAAATGGTACAACAGACGAGCACTTTCAGTTGCAATCGTTAGGGGTGAACCAATGAAGATTTTCTTGGCTGATACCAATAGCCGGTTATTAGTCAGAAATATTGGTCAATACTGATCTGATTTACACGAATGCAGCTCAGCAGCTTGAAGAGCAGTGTCCTGGCAGTATGTCTGTGGGGGAAGGGGCATGGGGGGGGGGGGGCCAGATTGAGGCCCCAGCTGTGAGTATGGCAGGGACAGCTGCCCAGCTGGCCAGGGTAGTGAATAAGACCCCAAGGCTGGGAGCGACATGGAGTCGTGGGCAGCTCATCCAGGACATACAGAGGGGGGCAGGGGAGTGGCTCCCTGCTGCTGTATGCACCCTCGGGGGAGGCATATGCCCCCCCAGATTCGTGTGTAGTGTTAGGGTGGGCTGCCCACTGCGGGCTCGGACCCAGGGGCAGAGCCTGCCTCTTCCCAGTGTGGGGGCTCAACCACAAGTGGGTTGGATGGGAGTGGGAGCAGGGTGGGTGGCAGCAGTGCTGCGAGGGGTGGCTACAGGGAATTTAAGGGTGGCTATAGCCCTGTCCCCCCCCCCACCCCAAGCACCGCTCATGCTCGGGGCACTCTGCTCTGCTGCCTTTCCCTCAGAGCCCTGCACTGGCTGCATGCCCCCTCCTTCCCCCCCCTGCAGTGGAGGGCTCCCGAGGGAAAGGCAGCAGACCAGAGTGCCCCGAACATGCGCAGTGCTTGGGAGGGGGGCTATAGCCACCCCAAAATTCCCCACAGCTCTCCCATAGCCATCTCTCCTAATGCTACCACCACCTGCCCCATGCAGCTGAGCCTAGCCTGCTCCCAGGCCCGCCCCCTCCTTCCCTCACCAGGGGGTACAGCCCCTGGTTCCAGGCCTGCAGGGGGCAGCCCACCTCTGTCCCACACACAAATCCGGGGGGAAGGCACATGCCCCCATTGTCTGCCCCAGGGGTGCATGCAGCAGCAGGGAGCCACGCCTCCTCCCCACCCCAACACCCACCGCCTGGGCAAGCCACCCGCAGGTCCATCCTGCTCCCAGCCCCAGGGTCCCATTCATTGCCTGGCTGGGCATCATCTGCCCCTGCTCCTCTCCCTCCCTCACCATGGGGGCCTCAATCTGCCCCCCGCCCTCCCCCCCCCACTTCCCTCCTCCAGACTCACTGGCAAGGCACTGCTCTTCAAGCTGCATTCCTGGCCACGTGCATGCATCCAGCCAAAAAAAGCCAACTGCTGATAATGTTAATTTTCCTTTTATCGGTGCCGATCTGATATGTGGTCAATATCGATTCTTAAGCCACCATACTTTTTTGACAAGACAATCTAGATCCCAAACAGATAAGCTATGAAATCAAACACTAAGCAGTTGATCCTGATAGACACATTGGTTTAAACAGCACAATAGTACTGATTTTGTGGATACAAGTGTTAAAAAGATACTAAAATGACACCCATAAATACAGGGAGAAGATGACAGAGCAACCAGCAGGTAGAGGGAAAGCTAGGCAGCTCCTCTTGGGGAATTTTCAAGTTCAGTGCACATAACAGACAAGATCTTGGGACCTTTGGAGGTTAGCAGTAACGAATGCTTCCTTCAAGTGGCTTCATTTCTTAAAGATTTCAGTTGCTTAATACAGAAGACTTGTTAAAACATCAGCACAGTCGACCTCTGGGAACAGAAGTAAGTGTGTGTGTACGCATGCCTTCTATAAACCCTAACAAACAGTATTTTTATTTCCCTAGCACTTACGAGAAATGCTAGGCCCCTGACATTATTGTTTATACAGAAGGTATTTAGCATCATTTACTTGGCTATAGAGTTGTCCAGGGAGCAATGATGAGCCACAGAATAAAAAGCTATTATTTTATAAGAACACTGATATTTCTTTAAAACATATAATATGTAGTGGGATTTGCTGTCAACAGCTCTCTTTAACAAGTCCTCTATAACCTTAACACCTGAGCTTAAGATACATACCCACATATACACTATCATTTCTTACACACACACACACACACACACACAATTTGCTTACTTCTTTAAGAAAGTACTTAGTGCGCCATGGAGTTTCTGTTTCCACACGAACTCTCTCTTCATTTCTCTGCTGTTCCTCTAGGGCTCGCTTATGCTCTGTTGCTTTATCGATGTCTCCATCCCTCAGAGACTCTGTTACATGTTGCCATAGTCGCCTAGAAATCAGAAAGTCTGATTCATTTCACATTTTTCAATGGCTCTCTGGAGCTCAAATGATTGCATTCCAGAGGTGGTGTTCAGCCAGCAGCACTATAACCAAGCTATAACTCTATTACTTCTCAGGCACAGTATAATATACAATACAGCTTGTTGCAACACAGGGGTGAAGGGACCTCACTGTACAGCCTTCCACCTCTGGGCTAGCAACTGAACTGGCCCGTCAATGAAGGCAATAAGGGATAGTTCAGTCTAACCCCAAATGGGCATGTACACACATTAAAAAGCAACCATGCAAATTGAGTTCAACAGGTAGTTTCTACTGAGAACTTCCCCAGACACAAACAGCTACTGCTGTGTAGATGTGGATTACTGTTCATTTTGCTTTCATGTCCAAAGGCCAAAGTCAAGGCCGGGGCCCCACTGTAAAAAGTATAGGGCGAACTTAGAAGAAAACCTGCTGTGACACCTAACACTTACCCGCACTCTGTATTTTCAGTTGAGATGGCTTAGCTCTAATCAGTACTGAATTTTTACAACCGTTACAGCTCTCCTGTGTCACTGCAAAGGATATGTAGGTCTGTGGATCTTTTCCAAGCAGCCTAATACACCTGCTGAGGACCAATTCTAGACAGTTGAGAAAGGGAGTAAAGAGCCGTGAGCATATTTTACCTAGACTCAAATGGCCCTTGCTTCTCCAGGGGCCGGACTCGCTTCCTTGTCACCGACAGCTTCGTCAAGTCCACATATTTGATCTCGCCGTTGCCGTAGGTGAATTCCAGCAGGCTGTTCCATTCGCCTTGCACTCTGCAGACCACCGTGTTGCTGGCATTTTGCTTTACTTCCCCAGTCACTCTGGAAAACCATTGGGAAAAAACACACCCCACGACTGAGAATGGACTGCCAGTTCTCTAATGGCATGGCCATTCTCATTTCATTTTGAAAGATATAGCACGCTAGTCCTGTGCGGAGGAGTCCACTGATTTTATCCTGCTCTCCTCCTGATTTTCATACATCACTACAGCTACTTTTGTTACGAACAGGAGTATTTATTCAATATGATTTTTAACTGGAGCAACACAGTGATTAATAAAGTGCCTTTCTGTTCACACCCTTAATCTTCTTAATTTAATTGTTTAAGCACAGTGGTAAGCATCAAATGTTTGTGCAATCTGAAAGACAATGCCAGACATTTAAACAGCATTGCTGCTTGACTTACAAACTACAGATAGCTTCACTCTGGGCCTTAGCAAGGAATGTTTTGTTAAAGTTGTGTAGGTCCTTTTGACTTGCATGTCCTTCTTTTAGCATTGTTTTGTAGTGCTCAGACATTCCTTGTATTATGCATCATGCAGCACATTGTAGCAGAGCAAGTATCAGCAAAGGACTCTGCATGCATTCATTTACAAGTTTTTTTTTTTATTATTTCAGGTAAGCTGAATGGCATTCACACTGCTCTTCTGAGAATTATTAATGTCACTATTTCAATACAGAAAACCCGAATCTGGCACAGAGCTGACAAGCCAATATCCAACTGATGTCTAATAACAAGCATTACTACAAACAAATCTATAATGTTGCTATAACAACATTCACTGCCAGTCCAGGTTGCTAAGAAAACATTGCTGCTTGCGCTCTCAAGTTGTTGTGGCAACATCCAACTACCACTGCTTCAAAATTTCAATGGAAACACACTTGAAGTGCTATAGCTGTGTCAGAATGAGTTTCACCTGAGCCTCTGTGTGAATTCCTATTATTATACATAGGGTACATGCCACACTATGTTTACAATACCATACATCAAAGAAATCATTAAGCATTACAATAAATTCCACATTCTTGTGTTAAAGAATGGGCAGGACAAGGCCATTGCAGAAGGGTTGCAAAGCTGAACATACGATGCACTGGATACAAATAAAAAGCAAAAAGTGTTCCCATTAAATTGTTAAAAAGTTGACAAAACAAACAGGAAATATAAGTAAGACATCAATGCTACAAGGATCTCTGAAAACCTGAGGGTACTTTATATTTAGTTTCTACCTGCAATTTCAGATTTAGCAGATGAAACCTCTGCAGACACCTGACTGCTGTATTTTCTCATCTACAGTATGCCCTTTATATAGTATGCACCTTGATTTTGAAAGGGAGCCTGAAGAAGGAAAAAAATGAAAAAAAGGTCTCCTACCAAGATAAGGCAGTGGCAGAAGCTTGGGAACGAAGTCTGTTCTCAAGCCTGCTGTACTGGATGGGGCCTGGACTGGCTAAGTGAAATGGGTCCAGGGCCATGTGGCGAGCCAGACCTCTTGCGCTGGCTCCAGGCCACATGCCGGGTTGGACTGAGCACACCAAGTCCAGGGTCACAGACTGAATCCAGCACCACCTGCTAGCTCCAGCGACTTGTGTCAGGTCCAACCCAGTCCGCTGGCTCCAGGCCCGTGCACCAAATCCTGGGCCACACGCTAACTCTGGAGCCACGTGCCACGTCAGATGTGACACGCAGCCCCAGAGCCACTGGGAAGTCCCAGACTCAGTGCATTGGGTCTGACAGTGGAGCAGCACACAAGGTCTGGGGCCACAGACCAACACCAGGCGTCTGCCCGATCCAGCATGTGATTGGGGAGGAGTGTACTCTTGTACTCCTCACAGGTCCAGAAGTTGGGAAGCAGGGGAGCAGTGGAAGTGTTAATTGCTGTGATTCTCAGAGTTGTGGCTATTAATGCTGCCACCACTCTACACTCCCCCCTCAAATTTCCAGACTCTATTCCTCATATATGATGTCCCAATTTCTCCCTGCTGGTTTGGGGAGAAAAGGTGCAGGCTATATGCAAAATAATAAATAAGTAAATAACTAAAAACTGTATATGAATTTACAGATGCTGCCCTAATTGCATGTACCTAGACTGGGGGAAGTCACTTGATAATTTCATTTGCCGGCCAGATGCTAAACATTTCCACGAACGGGCGGTACCCAAGCACCCATTGTTCTCAAATTTGAGATGCTTTTCATGCTCAAGACAGCTTCCATAAACTTTTTATTTGCAACAGTAATATCAAACTGCACATCTGCAGTGAACCATCACAACAAAGTACACTTAAAAGCCTCCCCTGTCTGGGTTCAACGTGAAGGAAATATGAAATGTTTAAGTAAGCATTCTTAACAAGTACTAAGTTCAGTGGATGGCTGAGAGATGAACATGCTGGGAGCTGTATAACAATCCATGTAGTGCCAGAGACTTTCTTACAAACTTTTTTATTTCCTCTTCATTCAAATCTCCCCACCTTTGTATTTGTTCCAGATCACTTGGTCTTGCAGTATAGAGTTTCTTACAATATTGATGGGCCTTGTAGTTGACAAATGTTTGCCTTTTGCTCTGCCATCTAAAACGCTTAATGTAAAACCATCCTTGTCTCCGGCCCTCCATGCCAAACAAAACCCATTTAAATGTGTGGGAAACAGGAGAGGACTAGAAGATGCAATCCCCACCTCCCCTGGCAAGACAAGCAGCTCATGACT
Organism: Crocodylus siamensis; assembly: GCF_052110815.1. Taxonomy (NCBI): domain Eukaryota; kingdom Metazoa; phylum Chordata; order Crocodylia; family Crocodylidae; genus Crocodylus; species Crocodylus siamensis. The sequence goes on along the minus strand of NC_143398.1, from coordinate 236,570,901 downwards.
ACCCTGTCATGAGCCATGTAGCACAGGGCTCACAACCATGGTGGAAGTCATAAGTATTTCTTTCCACTTCATTAAACTACAAATCCTACAGTGGAGCAGAAACGGCATCTGTCACACAGTTAAGCTGAGAATCCCTATCTGATGCTTCACTAATCAAGGACTAGCAAGTGAGTCATCTGGAAAAGCACAGGCTTTAGGACAGTCATGAGGTCTAGAAAAAGAAAAAAGACTTAGCCAATTTCACCAGTCTCAACAGTGGCCAGTACTCCAGAACCTCCACCTTTCTTTGCAGTCTTCAGGTAATTTATGTGATTACTTACACCAATTATAATGAATATATTCATCATTTCTGTTTGCTTACTATAGCTAATGGAGTTTCATTTACATTATAGGAATCTGAATATTATTCCTGTATGCCTAGTTGGGCAATATAACTTTCAATTAAATAGAAACCCATCACTGGCATTACATTTCTCCCTTCTTAGGCTGAAATCTCTGCAGCACCTTTAAGTTCAGTTTTGACAGCAAGTCAGAGATGCTATCTGGGGTGTTGCTGCTGTGATGAAGAGATGAAATGCTGTGCAACTGCAACATGCTTTACTAACATGAAATGTCAATCTGTTGTTCAGGCAGATGTATCATCCTCTTTTCAAGCAGGGAGTAAGCCAAAGGCAACAAGGTTAAGCGACTCGCTTCTATTACAAAGCAAGTCAGTGGCAGAACTAAGAATAAAACTTGGCAATCCATGCTCCGGCACTAAGCATACACAGATTGTTTCAGAGTTGGCATTGTAGATCTTTGACCCTTGCTATTAACTGTCAAAATGTGTGGCAAAACCATGCAGGATTGCCCCAATATGCTACAACCTTTTTTCCAGGAGTAGGGAAAAAAATGCCTCTTTAAATACAGTTGTCATCTCAGACTGTCAGGTCAGTGCAATTCAATATGAAAAAAATGGTGACAAAACCATGAGTAAGGCAGTTATTTACAGAGTTGAAATGAGGGTACAGGGTGTAGGGAAACGCGAGAGCATTCTTACCGATGAAGCTTGCCACCGTAGAATGGTTTGGTATGGAAAGTAATGCTTGCAGAATACCCTGTCTTTGCACAGTTAATATTGACCTTTCCTCCCAATTCTACCCAAGGAACTGTTAAAATTGATCGAGCGTATGCACAAGGTAGAGAAAACGTGTACTCCTCTCCGTGTTCCAGGAGACTTAAGAGACCTGCACACAAAGAGACAAATGTCATTAAAAGATGTCATAACTTAAAATACCAGGAGAAGTTGCTGTGGATTGAAACGCACACCCTTATTACTGCTGCTTTCCTCAGAGTAAAATCACCCCCTGTCTGACAGAGCCCAGATACAAGAGGAACGGTCCTAACTCCTGGGTGTTGTCAGACTTCTCAAAAACAGACAAGGCCACACACTGGTTACCACTGCATTTGCCATCAGCCTTGAAGAGATCTGCATCCCAACCCTAACATGAAATCTATGAAACATTAGATTCCAAAGTCTGATCCTAAAAGCATGTGGTTATATAGGCTGAACACAAGTAACTTCTCACTTGCAACTGCTTTACTGGTAACTGCAAACCATGTACATTCTGGAAGCATGCTACAAGCAAGACCAGGAATGAAGTCCCCAAATGCATGCAGTACAGAGGGCTGATGTCCTCCTTCCCTTCTCCATGAAAGTGATCCATTCCACCCTTCCTGAAAAAGAGCAGCAGGCATGGTCTGTCTTCCTTTTTCATTGACAAACAGTTGCCACCTGATGCATTCATCATTAGGATAATTTACACGTAGTAAAACTCAAATGATCTTGCAAGGTCCCTTCCAGCCCCCAACAATCTATGAATGCAATTCTGTGCTGTGTCCACAGTTGATGCTTTCCTGCAGCCTTAGGTCACTTTCTCTCTTCTGACACTTGATTTTCACAGTTTATCTGCTGCCTTTGGGTTCATCAAGCCACACAGTGACATCCCCTCAACCTTCTATCCCCAAAATGGCAAGAGATTGCACCTCCAATGTAAGCAATGTGTTCAACTCACTTTGTGGGCAAATAGAAGAGAGCAACCTTTGGGCTTGCTTCAGAGGTTTGACACAAAGCACTACAAGGGGGTTGTTATGTCCTGAGAGGACATGGTAGCTTCTTCAGCATAGAATCAGACATTGTCTTTCATCACCTTTGTGCCACCATAAAGTAAACAGACATCCATGCAAATGCCCACAATTTGTGGCTACCATGAAAGAGGTATCCATTTCTGCTGCTACGTAGCACTGGATATCTGTTCGCTTTATGCTGGGAGAGCTAGCAGGCCCAAGCTGCCCACACCCTCCAGCTGCCCCAGGCAGGTGCTCCATGGCCTGATCCTGCATTCCAGGAATTCCTGTGCAAGATTGGGTCCCTCAAGCCATCACTGTGCCTGCCTGGATTTCCCTGCTTACTGAGAAGTATCCCCAGGATTTCTGAGAGCACATCTCAGTGAGCAGAAACCCTGACTGTTCCCCACTTACTGAGATGTGCCCTGGAGATTCCAGAGGTGCATCTCAGTAAGCAGGGGAAGTCAGGTGGGCACTCCCAGGGCTTGAAGTGCCGATCCTGCAAAGAAATTCCTGGGGTGCACAAGATCAAACCCCTGAAAACCAGGAGAAGACGTTGCCTGCTGTCCTGCCTGTTGATGCTGGGGGACCACAGGCAACGTATTTTGCCGAATGAAGTGGATCCGTCGTACCAGAACACACCCTGGCATGGCTGATCTGCTTCATTTGGCAACATCTATTTCTAGCCTCAGACTCAAAATACAGAGCCGTACTGGCCTTGCCTTACTATGCTCCTTCCCTGTTAAGGGATGCAGATTATATTCAAGGATCTGTAAGGCACACTAATTGGGCAGCACAAATAGGAAAGGTAAAAGGGCTGAGAATGCATTTCCAGTCCAAAGTCAACAATGGCGGCAATACCAAAGGCAGCCAGAACCCTGAACTAATGAATAAGGATCTTAATGTTAAACCTAAAGCCTGTGCAAAGAACTATGCAATAAAGCATAAAATATGAGAGACTAAGGGGTACGTTCACTTTTTACATTCAAATCTGTCTGATGCTTTGAAAATACTTAGAAAAAATTGTTTTTGTTTTAAAGCAAACTGTATTTTTGCTTTTAGATTCTATGCTGCATTTCTGAATATAGCTTTGCTTTTCTGCATTACTATGGTCCTGGGTAGATTACAAGTCTTAAATTTTAGACTGCTTTTATCATGCATATCTGTAACATCCTCAGCACTCCACATTCACTGAAAACAACAGGTGCCATCATCTGACAAAAAGTACTTCAAAAGTTTCTCAGACCACAATGTCTCTCTTTGATGTAGATGAAGGAAAAGCAGGGCTGCTTTTGTAAGCAACATGACACTTATAATAGCCTATCAATAACCCTGAAAATTAATTCTTTTGAAAAATCCTATAGCTGGAACAACCCACTGAGTAGAAGTCATTAGTTATTCCTCCCTTGAAGAGCACAGGGCTTATTTTTATATTTATCTGACTGGCATGATTATTTATCTTCCATTTCTACAGTGAAAAAAAAGCAGGGTGCTTTCACTTACCTTCACCAACCATCGTTACTCCTATTGACATTCCTAAGAATTTACTTTTTGTCCAGACATGAGCGTTGACACACATCTTCCTCTCTACACATTCAGCATAAAACCCTGAGACAGGAGGATGATGGGAGACTTGCTCAGCTACAAATCTGACTGTGTAGTAGTCCGGTTCCAGTTGGCCATCCAGCTCTTTTGAAAGACCCGCTTGCTCAGCAAGGGAATGGGATGAAGAGTCACTATTGGTGTCAGATACTACGTTGTCCTTTGCCAGCCTCCAGGAGCAGTGGAATGTTTCGCCGATGATGGGATTGTAGGGCTTCTTAGCAATAGCTCCCTTGCGACCTTCATAAAATGAAGTGAGATAATATTCAACAAAGCGGATCATCCTCTCCTCGGCAGTAACTCCATTTGTGATTGCAACGAAGAGGTCTGGATGGGACATGAAATCTGCATACATCTCCAGCAAAGAACGTTTCTCTAGAATAAAAGTAGGAAGGACCACCTGGAATAAAAACAAATAACAAACAAGAATTCATGAGCAAGCTGGCTGTATGTTTATGAACAAAGCCCTGGAGCAGCTACATTTAAGAAGCAGGGAACTGATACTTTGAACAGAGATGAAAACCTGATTCCAGCACAAGTGACCAAAGGTAACCTGGATAATGGGAGCAGCGTGGAGTTTTAAAGTGACTTTTCATTTAACAATTTAAGATTTAACATTATATGAGTCCAATGATGTCTTAAATTATGTTTGAATTTCGGCTTGTTTGCAATGCAAAGAATTATGGAGGAGTCAAAAATCTAAAAAAAAAGTTATCCAAAAATGAGCATAAGCCATAATGGAGGGGAAAACATGAGAGAGAATTTGTTCTGCGTAAAAGTAGTAAAACTACCCCCCCAATCTTCTGCGTAATGACTGCTTATCAATAACACTGAGCGATGAGGACTCAGGTGATTCCTGATTGTGCAGCTGTGGTTTAAATAAGTCTATACTAATTAGTAAGGCCTATGGATGCCTTGATTTTGATGCACCGATGCAAGGTCCACTGGATAATTATCTATACTGATCAAGCAGACTTGGAAACTGGACTTAAAACCACACTTACAGTGGAAAGAAAGCTTCTCTGGGTAAGTGCCATCACGTCTGCAGAATCTAAGCTTGCATTAAATAAAAATATGGTCTTTATGACTACAAAGTCTTTCCAACTTGCATACAAGAATGCAACGGCAACACAAGCTTTCCCAATATACAGATTCAGTCAATGTTTTCCCAAGCTGGGCAGTGCCAACTGACTAGCGTGTCTGTTTTTTCCACTGATGCTAATGGGAGCCCTCCAGGCAGCAGTGAAACTACAGAGCATAGGTCAGCACCACTCTCTAAGTATAGCTCTGAGCAGCAACAAAAGGGAGGCTGGGAGAGGAAAAAGATAACAGAACTCGCACCTTGCAAATGTTGTTGTGAGGTGGGAGGGTGAGGAACCGAGAACATACCTCCTTTGTCCCCTCCTCCTTCCGTTCTAGAAATCAGGTAGAAGGGGGACTTCAGGGGTGTGTGTGTGGGGGGCGGGGATTGAGCTGGTAAATGGATGTGCCAGTTGAAGAAGGAGAAGAAGAGATTTTGTGGAGAAAGTGCAGAAAAGCAAAACACAGAAACAAGGTAGGAGGTACAGACATGATTCATTAAGGAAACATGGAGAAAAGCCAGCAAGAGAGACCAATGAAACGAGATACGTTCTATTACTCAAACTGATACATGAACAAACATGCACGCACTGACAAACACTTACAACACACAACTGCTTTCTTTCTTAAAGTCACAGGGCTTATGGCTTTGGGTGGTAGGTTAGACAGGTTCTTTTCATTCACTGGCAGGCATCAAGCTTTTCACTTCAGTCTGCTGATCAGGGTGGAGAGTTAGCTGTCAGGATGTGGCAAACTGCCAACGCAGCCTACGGGTGGACACACTTGAGGTGGCATTTCACTTTTAGCACAGCCTGCTTCCAAGCCTCAGTCACTTACTCTTGTTAAATCCATGCCAAGTTTCAGCTGAGACAAGAGATGCAAGATCACACTGCGCTGTTCTTCCACTGCTCCAAGGTCATCCTCTTTATTGTCACATGTATCCTCCAGCTCTTCATCTGGGCTTATTTCTTCTGGTTCCTGGTGTAACAAAGTCATAAGAGTCATTTCAAATTCATACTTATTCAAACGCCAGCCAGAAATACATTCAGAGCTGTACTAAACCCTTCTCCCTTCACACAAATAAGTAAAACCCCTACAGAAGTCTGTGCACTGATATTTATATTCAGCACAAATGTCAACTCTGGAATGAAAAGAAAATTTCAGTGACTCATAAAGCAAGTGTCATGTAATGGGCTGATAGGGTGAGCCTTAGCCTGCACCTCATAGGATAGAAAAGACACGTCTAAAAAAGCCCAGAAGATATCTGCCAGGTTAGGAATAAAAGTATGAAGCAAGCTCACAGCAGAAGTCAGAAGGGCATTTCTAAACTAATACTGTAATAAAATGCAACTTAAAAACTAAGCAGCCTAAGCTCCAATGTCAAATAAAAGACTGTCCTCTTGCACTCGCTTCTATTGCAGGAGGATTCAGTTTCAGACGGTTCTGAAGGGAACCTGAGTGCTTTGCCCAAGGTCCCAGCCTTGGGAACTGAGTGTGAACACAGGCGCTAGAGAGGGCAATAATGCATGTAGTTGTATATCATCTGCATGCTTTTCTTGAAAATTATGCATCCGAAGTTGGTGGGAAGGGGCATGTCTTAAGCAAGAAAATTGATTTCCATGCCAGAATCAAGGCATTGGGATGCTGGCACAGCAGGAGGGGACTATGCTTGGCACCGATTCACCCGTGGCCACATGAAGCAGGGGCGGAGTCAGTATTACCACCCCCTACCGGCCTAACATCTACAGGGTTAACTTTCTCACAGCCACTGCCAAATTGGCAGCAGCTGTTGGTGGAGCAGCAAGGGGAGGGGAAATGACACAAATGTCAGACCCATCCCTGCTCTGTGCAGTCCAACGGTTCAGCCCTCAGTGAGCTGGTGATGTGGCAGGTCAGACTAGACAAAAGCCTTTTCCCTTCATTTTGCCTTTTCCAAACAAAGCAAGTGCCTTATTTAGGGGCAGCTGGTATGAAAGTAAGGCACTACCTTGGTCAATGCAGACAAGTGGAAGGCAGGGTAGATTTGCAACTTATACACTAACTAAATAAGAGATGTATAGCACAAGCTTTTGGTAGCCTAAGTAAACTTCAACAGATGCTGTGAAAGAACATGCAGAGAGCAGCATGAGGCTGAATGTCCACATCCAAGCCTTGTGGACTTGTCTGTGCTAGGATGATCTCTTCGGCCTCTTGCTGCTTCAAGTTTCCTGATGTTACTGCCGCTGCAGATTGTAGTAAACTATGGCACAGATTAGGCACTGGTAACCAAAAGGTACTATGTCGTCTCAACTTGCTGGGTATGTTATTATATAACACTAATTAATTAAAATACACATGACCAGTCATCACTAGTGTTAGCTTTGCCACTGTTGCTACCAGTGGACAACAACAGTGAAATATCTAAAGACGACCAATGACTTGGACCAGACACAGTATAATCATGTGGCTTAGTGGCAGGATCACTTTCTGCAGACTGGCCAGAGAAAAGAAGTTAGCCTTTGAACATCCTCTGCCGTGCTCCAGTTGCACAACCCTTTGCTCCCAAAACACAGAGGTAACAACAAGAGTTGGATTGGAGTATCTGAGATCTGGCTGGCGAGCAAGTGTACTCATCATGGGCTCGGACTTTTGCTATTCTTGATTCTTTGCACTGCAATAAGGCAGCAGCATGAATAAAGATGGAGGCCCTCTATAAAAAGACAGTAAAATACCTCTCTGACTTGAAGAATTCGTTATCTAACAAGTAACTTTGGCTTCATTTCTCTCCCTTCAAATCAGCACTGCGCTACACTCCAGAGAAGCATGCTTAAAAATAGTGAGAGGGCTAACAGGAATGCTTTAGGTAGGGCCAAGGGAGTTCAGATAGACAGCTCGGCTCTTCAACATCTTCCAGCGGCATTCCCTGGAAGAGAGGGGGTTTGTGAGCAATGGGGAGACCTCGAGAGAAGTGCTGCCAAACAGGACACCAGGATGCAGCAGCATCAAGGGAGCAGAGGAGCAAGGATCCTCTGCCTGTAACTCACTCCTGCATCCAGCTGTCTGTCATTGGGTTTTACCGATTTTGCAAAGACCCTGCTCGGTGGTCTCCTTCTGAAATAGTGCAAGCCACAGGCAACAAACCCCTCATTTAGGCAACAACTGGGCTGGAGTAACCCCTAGATTACTGCCACTTCTTTCTGCTGGTGCTATACAATTTTGTGCTTGCAAGCAAGAACTACAGAAATCCAAGGGCAGCCATAAGACATGCGTGTCCCAACCACAGACAACGTAGTTAAGGCAGTACTTAAACTCCCACCCCATGTTGAAGCTGTTTGGCAAGAGAAATACATTTAGATTGAATTTTTAGAAGTGAAAGGATGTTTCTATCTTTGCCCCGTCGGGACAGCTGTACAACTGTACTAAAGGGGAAAAAAACCTTGGTAGTACAAAAAACTAAAAATTTCAAGTTGGTGTTTTTCCAGGTCTCTGATACAACCACTACTGAAAAATGCTGGAAAAAAAAAATAAAAAATCACAAAATGGAACAAGATGTTGTTATATCCAGATTCAGTAACAATCTCCCCAAAAGGGCATGTACCATACACATGGCTCCAAAAAAGCAACCTACCTACAAAAGCAAATTATATTTTCCTATTCAAGTTAGAAGACCAAATCCTTCCTTCAATAATATAAATCATGACTGTATTTTAAAGAACCTCAAGTTAATCTTGATAGTTTAGAGCACCTGAAATGCTACCAAATCGTTTCTCATTTTAACTGCCCCACAGTCAAGTATTGGAGGGATTTTTTTTATATTTTTCTTAGTGAAAGTTGGATGCAGTAAGATCTGGAAAAATACAGTTACAATAACAAAATACTTATATTAACCATACCTCCTCCTCCTACACCCTCCTTGCAGCTCCGCCAAATAAAATTTTAAAAAGAGTGGCTTATTTTGAGCACTTGGAAAATGCAGTTTGTTCACTTTTCTTGAACTCTGATTTTTAATCATCTTAAAAGACTGTATGTGGAATGCCTCCCCGTTTAAAATCACAAGCTTAAATCTGCTTCCACTCCCATTCCTTGTTTCACTTAACATTTCACCCTTCAGCTCCTTATAGGAAAATACAAGATTCATTACTGTATTTAATACAAAAGTATGCCCTCTTAATTCTATTCAAGTAGTTGCATGTCAGAAGGGGGATTGGGGAGGGTGCCTAATTATCCTATAGGATACCAACATAGTCAGATAACCCTGTGAGCAGAAACATTCCCTGCAGAATGGGAGTTTTCACATCCCCTTACCCTTGTCAGCTGGCAGGGCTCCAAAATGGGCTGCTCCTCTCTGGTAGACACTGGCTTGTTTAGTTCCTCTGAGAAATTCGTAGCCGCTCCATTTTTGAAGTGGTTTGACACAGATACCTTTGGTTCCAACCAATTTATTGTTGTCCCTGAAGGAAAAGAAAGCTTGCGCTGGAACTTACTCATACTCTGGAAATTCAGCAAAAAGGGGTTTTCATTAAACAGCTGGAAGCAGTTAATCTGGTCCAGCAGCAGCTAAACAAAGGTGAGTGCGCCAGGCGAACACCTTCGGCAATCATTAGCAAGAGCGCTGGGATTGGCCGGCTGTAATGCATGCAACTTGCGCTGGAGAATTAGGCAGTGTTATAAAAGATGTAATCTGACACGAGATAAAGAACCCAATAGCACTGAAATATGAGGTAACCCCGGGGATGTGTTGGGGCACCAATTAAAGAAATGGTAGCAACAGACTCTCCGACTCAAACCTTGCTAAAATCTAGGAACTGCGGCTAAACCCAAAGGATTTTTTTTTGCCAAAAGTTCTCTCTGGAAAGGGGATTTGTCTTTTCTCAGTTGAAAGAACAACAACATGCTCTGCTGAATAAATAATAGTCGCTCCAAATGATGGCAGCAGCATTTGGAAAGCTGTCACCCACTCATTTAAGGATTCAAGTGTCTCTGGTTACTCCCAGCTAGTCTATCTGAACAGATAGGATTCCTCATCAATAATAAAAATGTTCCATTCTATTTCGAAGGCTAATGTACAGTAGCTTCCAATAAAGTTCTATTAAAAATGCACGAGAACGATGGTAAAGCAACATTTTGGCTATGACACAAACCCCAAAGCATATAAAGGTTACTAGTCACTTGAAACCTCCTGCATAAGATGGTATTCTGAACTTGGGCATTAGTACGTACATTTAAACTAAAAGAAGCTACGGACATTCAGTCACTCTAACAACTTCCTGGATATCCTTTATGCTGCAGCCTCAGTGAACCACATTTCCCTTATCTAAAACTAGGTTACATTCCCCAGGCAGCCACAGATAGCCCCAGAGAGCAGAAGTTTTCATGCCAGCATGTTTCAAAGGCACCCATCTTGCAAAGTCTTAAAATGCCTTCGCCAGCACAAGTTCCTCTGGACTCAGCAGCAAAACTAGAAGTTTGGCTGTCACGATTTAAATTTTCTTCGAAATAGGAAGACTCCTCCTCCGGAGTCTGTTAGCATTCAGATAAATAGTAGCCTCTCCCTTACCAGTTTGGCCTCAGAGATATCCATTAAAACTTTCAGGATGATTCATTTCCAGGATCACTATTTTTCCTTTTGGAAAACATCATCTTCTCTCTCCTCTAATCCATACCCCAGCCCACAATTTTTCAAATAACTCTCAGTGCTGCAGTATGGCTGTTAGCTAATCTTTCCCACCCTAGTTTGCATACAATCAGCACTGCTTGATTTGTACATTTATTTGCTGAAATTTGACCATTATTTACTTTTCTGCTCTCTGCTTTTTTTGGAGAGCCTTCTTTGACATGTAGTCAAAACTGGCTATTTTCTTTGCTAAAATTTTAAAAAGTACAGCTATTAAAATTTGAAATACTAGGTTTCACTTAAATGAGGATAAAGGCGCAGGACTTCGCTCTTCTTCCTCAACCTGGACATTTTTAAGAAGTAATTTTTATTCCCCCAGCTTTGACTAACACAAACCTAATGTGCATTTTTGCAGTTCCTCCCTTCCCCCCACAAGCCTTAAATGCTGAAGGCTTATTTGCTTATCTTCACTTTTTCCCAGCTCCAGGGCACATTTCATTTTTACCTCAAATATTGGAGGTATGCCAGTGACAAAGCACGGACACTCCTTGCGCTCTGCTTTTATTCTTCTCTATAGGAACTATGGCTTGATGCTTCCTGCCCTCCTGACAGCGAAACACCCTTTCAAACCAGCACATTACAAATCCATTCAGTATTCTGCTGAAAGTGTGTCAGTGGTTTCAAGCTTCCTATTAATCTCTACATATTGAGCCTTCAAGAATAAAATAGCTTGCGATGTACTGTAACTTCACAGCTGGTCCAGGCACTTTTGTTGTGCTCTCCTTTATTCTTATGGTTTACAGCAGATGCCTACTATCTGGTCCTTTTTTTATTCTTTCTACTTTAACCCCAAAATATTTATTGCCCTGCTCCTAGTTGTCCGACAGTACACAGTGGAAACTGTAAGTACTTTTTTGCCACTTCTGTGAGTTAAAGATCTACTTAGTAGGCATAAATGTATTTAGTATCATTTCTAGCTCTTCTTTATGACAGCCCATATAGCTAGCATTGAACAGATGCTGAAATACGCTGCCACATACAATCTCTCATGGAGTCTTGAAGACAAGAGCTGGAAATGGCCTAGTCCAGGGGATCCCAAACTGTGGTATGCGTAAGCAGTACGTGGGATAAACTGTGTAACAGCAGATTTAATTTTCATTATAATAATAATTGGCATTTGAAGGGTTACAGTATAAAATGTACGCTGGTGGGGGTACGTAGGCAGCTGGTAAATCTGAAAAGAGGCATGCAATTAAAAAAAAACTTTTGGGAACCTCTGGCCAAGTCCATCTTAGGACAAGTCCATCTTAGGACAGCTTTTCATTTTCTAAATCTTGTCACCATTTCAGAACTTCATCTTCCCAGTACAGAGTACGGTGGAAATCCACACCAGGCCATGGGGATTAAGCAACAGCTCCTTAATTGTCCATATCGAGTTTTAACGCTTGCTAAAGGAACTGCGACTTACCAACCCCAAAAAGGTCAAATGGGGAGCATCTAACAAACAGATTTCCATCAAAACCAACATATCAGTGTTCAAAGATCTGCAAACACTTCTCTACATCAGGGGCGGTACTAGAGGGGATGGGGGGGGCTATAGCCACCCCACAGCCTCTCCACAGCCACCCTTCCTAGTGCTGCCCCTGTCCAAGTGGGTATTGTTAAAAAAAAGCAAGTATGTTGGGGCACCAATTAAAGAAATGGTAGCAACAGATTCTCCGTACGCACCAGGCAAACACCTTCGGCAAGTCCCAGAAGATATATAGTGCAGCCCCTACCATTTTCTTTCTAGCCCACCTGAGCACCCCCACCAGGAAAAGGCTGGCACCACCCCTGCTCTACATGGTAATAAATAGGGTATTTTGTCTCCAGCACCAGTCATCTTCCCTGGTGCTTGACACTACAAGGTCTACTCAGGGAAAGGGGCTGTGGGGGAGTGGGGGATCTCACATGCATTACTCCCACTTTTTGTTCTTTTCCCTGACCCTGAAAAGTTTCATGATCATGCAATTGCATTTCTGCTGGTCTTTGTTTCTACAAACTACAACCAATGGGACATCACCAGAATCCTTTAAGACTTGATAAATCTCTATGGTGTTTTTAATTTTGGCACCCAAGAGGCAGATAAGGCCTAAATGACCATCTTGATGGACAATAACCAAAATACAATCAAGCTATGCCCAAAGTCAGTATTTGTTCAGCTTCTTCCAGCATAGTCTTTTTAACAAAACAGACATCCACAGAATGCAATTGTTCCACATAAAAACGGACGTGCGAAACATCATCTTTGAAATGGTTCAAGTAGGGTCTCTCTTTTCCCTGTAAATTTAATGGTTACAAATTATCTGTCCTGAGCCACACAAGAAGTTATCCATAAGTTAATCTTTGCACTAGTTGGCTAAGGATGATTCTGGGAAGTACTGAATCTCCAGCATCTAACACTGAAAACCCTATTATTAATACAAATAGGAAACATGCAGACCCAGTAGCTGCTTTTCAGTGGCTAAACATTTCCTAGGGCAAAGGGTATGTGTTTGGGAGGAGGGAGGAAAGGTTGGGGGTGGGGCAGTGTTTGAAATTAAATGCAAAGATGCAAAGTTTTGGTCAAAACATGCCTCACTTTTTCAGCTTATATGTGAAGCTTAGAAGTTCAGGGTTTTTTTCAAGTTGTGGTTATTTAAAAGATTAATTTGCACATTAAGATTTAAAACTAATAAAAATAATTCTTACTTATATACAATGCATCACTTTGTTGTTTAAAGTTTAAATAGGTCAACATAGCTGGTAATCACAATATGCAACAATAGCAATGAGACACTAGAATTTAACTTATCTAGACACTTTATCATATTCTCTTTGAAAGCCCAGTGCAATTGTTGCATTTTCTTCCTCAAAAACAAAAAAAAACAATCTTACCCCTTTTTCTTACAAAAATCAAATAGATACATTAAAATTAGCAGACTTACAAACGAAAAAAAGATTCATTCAAATGTGCCCATATAAATTAAGTGGAACAGTTCAGGTAAACAGCTGTTTGCATGAAAATGAACAATTATGCAGGGCTAGAAACATATGCTCAAATTGCATATTATATATATATATATATATATATAGCTCATGCTGTTCCATAATCATTCATGATTGGATAAATCATCTTTCCCAATTTAAAAGAACAGGTCATTTTATTTTCAAGACAATGTGCAGTTGCCTGGAAGATTGTTTTTGAAACCAGAAGGGAGTAGATTTTAGCATCCCTCCCTACTGCTAAAAAAAATAATAATAATAATAAAAATTAAGTTAACCCTAAATAAGAATGCCTACGTACAAACTTGGCTACAACACGTTTGTGCATATACAAGGTCTAGAATTAGAACTTCATATTTCAGGAGGGGGGAGCTTAAAATATATTATGTTCATGTAACTCCCTCTGAGTAACAGAAAAGTTCGGGGAGGATGTGGGAGGAAGAAGGGAAAGACTCACTCAATTTCTCTCTTAAATGAAAGCAATATGGAAGAAAAACCATGCGTACCAAAATTCTGACAAACTTCATCCTCTCAAACAGTTCGTAATATCATAAAATTACGAGTCTACTACTGTTTCTGGCCAGCAAGCCATGCATAAATGGAGTCCAGCCATATTCTCAGTAAACCCACTTTTTTCAGTGATGTGAAAACGTTACCACCACCATGCCTTCAGATCCTTCACAACGAAAACACAGCTATATAAATGCTATCCATACACCACAGAGGCTCCATCAGAAAACAAGAAAAACAAAAATGTTGACCATGCCCCTCATGAAACAAGAGGTGTGCCAAAGAGCAACGAGTTCTGATCCAGTTTGAGCCAGCAGTCATTGAAATCTTAGGTGTTAAATTGTGTTCTGAAGCTCTCTCGTGTTCAATACTCTGATTTGGTAAGCTAAATATTTTCTGATTCATGACAATGCTATTTTTAAAGAATTTGAGAGCTTCTAAATACTCTGGGTTGTGGACCTCATCTTGGATTTCTGCCAGATCTGCTTTAGAGCACCTTCTTCCACCCTGATAAAACATGCTGCAAGATGTAAAAGGAAACAAAGACAGCGATGGGGTCACACGGATTCCCACCAATGGACTCCTGTCAACTTAATTATCTATAGGCCATCCATGAACAATGGGCTAGGCTCAGTCTTGGTCTCATGAAGAGGGCAGCTTACAGATATGCTGTCCTGCCAAGAGGACTAGAGAAGGCTGGTGCTTTAGTTGCAACATACCTTCTTTTCGACCCTTGCCCGAGGATAAAGAGCAAATTACTCCTCTTCCAATTAAAACTTTCCCAATGTGTATACTCTGCCCTTGCTACTCATTTAGGCTAAGTACAGATGTTCAAAAAACCTCTGGCAGAAGCACTCTAACATATCTCACTTTACTCAAACAGCGATAAGTTAGAGTGGGAGCCAATGGAACAGACATTTGCTGTTTCGGGGCGCAGGGGCTTCCAGCCTGTCTGTGCTGGCCACTGGAGGCGCTCTCGCATGCCTCCTAGGAGACTGCCAGAGCAGCCCTCCTCCAGCCAGATGCTGACTGTCAGCAGCAGCTTAGGGGGGGGAAGTGGGAGGAAGGACACCCCTGCACTGTGCCCCCCCACCACAATTTGCTGGCTGGGAGTTTGGGGGGGAAGGGCAGGGCAGTAAGTGGGGCTCCCCCTCCCATCCCTCGACAGTTGCAGCCAGCAGCTGCAGCAAGGGGTGGCCCAGCCACAGTTGCTGCAGCGGAAGGGCTCTGGGCCCCCCCACAGCAGCCCCAGCCAGGCAGCAAAGGGACCTTGAAGCCTTCTCCCCAGCAGCAGTCTTAGCCATGCAGTGGCATGCCACTCCTGCCAGGGGGGGAAGGGGTGTGGAAAAAATGCACCTTAGAGTCCTTTCCCACCCCCCCCCAAGCCAAGCAGCAACGTGCCACAGCCCAGCTGGGGCAGCTACTAGGAGAGAGACTCCAGACTCCCTCTCTCACAGCCGCCCCCTCCCAATCTGCTAGGGAGGCTACAGGGACAGAAACCCCACTTCCTTCCTGCCCCCCTCAGGCTACACAGGGCTAGGATCAGAGGCTGTCACCGATTCGGGTGAGTGACAGTAAAGGGGGTTGCTGGAGCTTGTGCAGAGTACAGGATCTCCGCCAGTGGTTCAAACGCAGCTCTGCGCAAAGCTGTCTTGGGCAGCGGCAACTGAATTTTAAGTTAACCCTTGATGGGATCTGGCAGACATTTGATAGAGCACTCTAGCAGAAAGTGCTTTAGGCTAGCACACATCCACTAAGGTTAAATGTAGAGCAGGATCTGCCATTTTTAAAGCATTTTCTGTGCCACAAATGTCTGTTCTCTTACAGCTGTAAAGTGCTTTCTGCATGCTTAAAAGTGCATTAAGTGTAACATCTGTAATCACCCTTAGCAACAGCATAGAGAGCAGGGCCCCCGAGGCCACAGATCTGGGTGGCAGGAAGTGCAGTTCTCCAGCATCGCATTTGAGCTGGAGAAAATCTAGCCTAACCACAGTAATGCACAGGAACACAGAAGCACTCAGAACGATCAGAGCAGTGGAGAAATTAGCTCAGCATCAGCCTGAAAGAAAGGAAGATGCAAGCAACTGTGCAAGAGATGCTTATGGTTCAACCTACCCACAGCAAAAATAATGGAGTGGACACTTCAAGTAACTAATCCACAATGCTCTTGGCTTCACGGTTCTGTTGCACAGCTTAGGCCTTTACCTTCAATCATGACCCACCTGCTGGTAAGGATCCCTTTTGCTGTGAAGCATGCTGCAGCTGGAGAATATGGAAGCAATCATTTAAGCAGTTCATAGTTGCCATGGAAGTTGCTTTGAGCATTAGGAGGTCTTGATCCAAGGAGGTGAGGTGACCAGAGACAGGGAGGCATTCTATGTTTCTGATTAAGTCTCTCTGCTGGCTCTCCGCCTGGAACATCATCTATGAAACACAACAGTGCTAGTGTCAGAGCAGAGTACGGAAGTTCGTGTCACGTGCATCTAAAAGTGTTTCACAAGCAGCTACAGGATATTTTAGAGGTGAAACACTTTTACAAGCAGAAAGCAAAGCTATAATTTTGTCATTTAAATGTACGACTAAAAAAATAAACAAACAAACTGGGCAACGAGAGTATAAATTTAAAAACACATTTCCGCGCTGAATGACCCCAGTAAACACGGTGTGAAAGGCCTGTCAGAGGCTTGAGTGCAATTCATACGTATTTATTACATTACTTTTAGCGAGCTGAAAAGTACAAGGAAAATTTCACAAAAAGGGAAAAAAGGAACTGGAACATAAAAGTATTAGCTTCAGTCAGTACCACATGTCTTCGCTGCCTGGTTGACGGGGACATTCAAAATATGCTTTCTGTAAAGAGCAAGTAATCCAGCTAGGCACTATACAGAACATGGAGAACAGTGTTTTTCTTGTGCCTTCAATGGGAGATTAAGGTATTCAGGACCTCGCGAGGATGCATTCACTGCCTGAAAGGTCACAACCTAAGTTACACAGGGGGAGCTTGCTTCCAGTATAAGTCACAGTACATATACGGAAAAATATTTACTCTTCATATTACTGCAGTACCTAGGAGATCGTGTCACAGACAAGGCCTAAATGCTACAGAACTGTAAAAACCAGGACTGGACGGGCTCTCGGGTCATCTGCTCCAATCCTCCTGCTCAAGACAGGATTATCTCTGACAACAGCCTCTACCTGCACAACAGGCTGGACTTCTGACCTTCCCGTAGTCAGGGTACTTTTCTCCCTGGTCTCCTTCTGCTAGATAAATAGACAGCACTGCCTGCTCTACAATTTGCACTATTTCTACCACCCATGGAGCCGCAAAGATGAGTAACAGGTGGCCAATCGCAGATGCTGCACTGGCCAGGGGAGACAAGGAAAAAGATCCAACTGCTTCAGAGCATACACTGTAGTCTTAGAAACTCAAAAGTTACATTTATTTTTGAATGTACAGAGACAAAACAGAACAGCTGTTCCATGATCACAGCTACTGTATACAGCACTTTTTAATTTTACCAGTCACTTTTCCAGGGGAGAGGCAACAGACTGAAGGTTAATACAACCCGAACACTGCCGCTCATGGAGTTCCTGCAAACTTCACTCAACAGTGTGAGTGCCAGAACAGAGCTGACAGGCAGCGGAGAAGAATTTCTTGCCTGCGCCCATTTTGGATTCACACATATCTAGTATCATATTGGCCCCTTGAGATTCGACAGTATGCTTTTCACCAAGGCCCCTGGTACATGTTGTTTCTGATGCAATTAACATGTTAGTCACATCAGAAATGGCAACTAGCAACATGTTCATGGAACTTAGCCATAAAATGGCAAATTGGCCACAAAGATATTATCCACACACACAAAAAGTGTAACATCTTTTTGGTTCATTTGTATGGCACCCATAGGATACCAGGCACGCAGCTGGGGATGGGGAAACTCCCCCATCCCCAGCTACACAGACCAGTTGAAAAAGAGGCACTCAACATAAGCAGTAGGGAATGGGAAAGCTTCCTCATCCCCTGTTGCTCATGCTGGATGCCTCTAAACAGAGAAGTGGATTTGGGGAAGCATTCTCCCTCCCCAGCTCCACATGCCCCTGTAAAAAGACACCCATGAGAGCAACAGGGGATAGTGGAGTTTCTCCAACCCTCTGCTGCTGCTGGCCTGTTTGAAGCAGCCCGCAACACCAGTGCCTTCCCATCCCCTGTTGCTTGCATAGGTGCCTTTTTAAACCAGCAAGAGATGTGAGAGATCCCCTACTTCAGCTTCTGTGGGACGCTGTCAGCCTAACAGGAGGGAGCCTCTAGCTGCACTGGGCTTACTGCACCTGGAAACTTAAAAAAAGTGGGCAGGCATTCAGCAGGCACTGAGCTGAACATCAGGAAAAGGCTCCCCGATGTTGGGCTCACCTTGCCCTGGACCTTTAAAAACCAGGCATATAGCTGGGATCCCAGACTGAATGCCAACCCACAATTTGGGGGGGGGGGTGTTTATGGCCTTCCCATAGAAGCAGGACCTGGGAAGCAGGGAGCTCCTGGCTTCCCAGCTGTTGCTTTCACATTAAGGGAAGGTGGGGAGGGTGCAGCTGGGGAATCAGGGATCTTCCAGCTGCCCAGCCACAGGTGCCCCACCACGCTGACAGCTGGCAGCTGTGCAACTGGGGTTTGAAGAATTATGTCCCATTCTCAGAACTGTATGACCTTCCAAGCTCAGCAGCCTAAGGCTTATTTTATGCACTCTTTTCCAAGAAGTTCTTTAAGTCTAAAATAACAAACATTGAAATTATATTGTACATCTGCAAATCAGAAAGAAATGAGGACCTGCTGGATGAGCTCCCAGCATTAGATGATGTTCTTTGGAAATGCTATTTTAGGGCCTTTCTGTGGAGTTAGCAAGGGTGTGAATTTCCAATGTATTAGTGATTTGAAAGCATCACCAACCACGTGTCAGTGCATATTTAGTGTTCACAGGAGCAATCTCATGCTCTGTACCTGGTAGCCTGTACATTCATGGTTGAGCTATCTGCCCCACCAAGCCCTTGCCAGATCTCATCAGCCTAGTGCCCCCCTAGATACTCTAAAATAGAGTGCGTCAAATCTACCTCCCTTGTTACTGTAGTCTAAATGCCTTGCATTTGAACTTGACAACTGACTTGAAAGCTGCAGAGAACAGTGCTGCGAGGCACAGTTCACAATACGCCATGCCACTGAGTTGCTTAACCAACAAACATCACGTGTACACACAAACCCTTCTGGAGTCTTCACCATTAGCTATGTGTACTGCACGATCATCCCAAGGCAAGAAGTCAACTTCTAGGTACAATACAAAAGACGCACAAAGACAACATTTGCCTTAAAGAGTTTCTTGCATATTATACAGTTAAGAAAAAAAGGCATGGTGTATCCCAATGTATGCTTCTCTTTCAGTGGCTTAGCCTCTACCAAGAAATTAAATACCTATTGATTCAATAGGATGAAAAGATGAGACAACAAAATAAGCCGGTAGATCATGGAGTGTCCTGTCCCCAAACAAAACCAAACCAAATTCCATACTCAGTTTTTGCAAAGCATTCAGAGGAGAGTCCTTAAACTGATGAGACATGACTACTTTTAACTTTTTAAGCACTTTCTTCATAGAGTTCTGAAAGTTTCTCCTCTTACAGCTGATAAACCAAAAAAAATAAATAAATTGCTCTGTTTCAAGCCAAAACAGCCAAGCATCCAAGTACACATGCCATATCTCCAAGGAAAAGACCTCACCAAGCATTACTGCAGCTCAGCAGAGTGGCCTCTTCTGCTACAACTCTTACTTTGCTAAGCTGGCTTCACCGAGTTTCCACCATTCAAATTCATGTATTCAAGGGCCAGGAAAGTTGGGAAGTTTATGAGTTTTTCACAAAGTTTATATGGTTAAAAAATGTGTACTGAATATTTAGAAAAAACTGCTGTTTCCATAGTCTGTTGGACTGAGATTGCATCTAATCAAGTCATGATATAGTCAAGCACAGCCTTCATAAGTGAATAAATAAGTGCATTTAAGGTATGGTTCTAAGTACTTTAATGTAACAAACTTTTAGGCGTGACTACCAAAAAGGCAACATTCAAAACAAAGTCAAAGTAAGGAGACGATCCTCCAAGCCCACAGGAAGGTAATCTCGACGAGGATCAAAGGGAGCAGGAGAGCACACAAGCCTCCATGGCTCACCAAAAGCATCCGGGAATGTCTCCTTGCTAAAAAGGAGGCTTACAACACCGAATGGAAAGAAGGGGTCATCACCAGGGAGGACTATTCTGCAGTTGCTCGGGGATGTAGGGGGGTAGTTAGGAAGGCCAAGGCAGAGATGGAACTGGGACTAGCTTCCCAGATTAAGGACAATAAGAAGTCCTTTTTTAAATACATAGGAGGTAAAAAGAAGGTCCCGGGTAATGTGGGGCCCTTGCAGGACGCCATGGGAAACTTGGTCGTCACACCAGACGACAAAGCTAACATGTTTAACGATTTCTTTGCCTCCGTCTTCCTAAGTAAGGACCAGGACTGCCACCTCCCTGCTGTGCCCCCCTCGGGGCCCGGGGGAGGCACACCTAGGCCAAGGGTTAGTGAGGATTTAGTTAGGGAGCTTCTGGAGGGGCTGGACATTTTCAAGTCAGCCGGTCCGGATGATCTCCACCCTAGAGTTCTAAAGGAACTGGCCGAGGTCATTGCAAGTCCCCTGGCACGGCTTTACGAGCACTCGTGGTGCTCGGGAGAGGTACCGGAGGACTGGAAGAGGGCCAACGTGGTTCCCATCTTCAAAAAAGGGAGGAGGGATGACCCAGGAAACTATAGGCCAATTAGTCTTACCTCGATCCTAGGCAAGCTGTTCGATAAAATTATTCTGGCACACATCCAGGAGGGGCCAGCAGGGGACTGCATGCTTAGGGGCAACCAACACGGGTTCATCAGTGGCAGGTCCTGTCAGGCCAACCTGGTGGCCTTTTACGATCAGATCACCAGATCATTAGATGCAAGGATAGCAGTGGACATAGGCTTCCTGGACTTCCGGAAGGCTTTTGACACCGTCTCTCACCCCGTTCTCACTAAGAAACTGGGGGGCTGTGATGTTGACACCCACACAGTCAAATGGGTTGCCACCTGGCCGGAGGGCCGCACCCAGAGGGTGGTGGTGGATGGGTCCTTCTCAACCTGGAAGGACGTGGGCAGTGGGGTCCCCCAGGGCTCGGTCCTCGGGCCTGCACTGTTCAACATCTTCATCAGTGATTTGGATGAGCAGGTAAAAAGCACCCTGTTCAAATTTGCTGATGACACTAAGATATGGGGGGAGGTGGGCACACTGGAAGGATGCAACAGGCTACAATCAGACCTAGACAGGTTACAAGGGTGGGCGGATGAGAATAGGATGGGTTTCAACACAGACAAATGCAAGGTGATGCACCTCGGGAGGAACAACCGGCACCATACCTACAGGTTAGGGAACTCCCCTCTTGTCAGCACGGAGGCGGAAAAGGATCTTGGAGTCATCACTGACTACAAGATGAACATGGGCCGGCAGTGTGGGGAGGCAGTTAGGAAGGCCAACCGCACCTTGTCATGCATCCACAGATGCATCTCGAGCAGGGCCAAGGAGGTGATCCTCCCCCTCTATGCGGCACTGGTCAGGCCGCAGCTGGAGTACTGCGTCCAGTTCTGGGCGCCGCACTTCAAGAGGGATGTGGACAGCATCGAGAGGGTCCAGAGGAGGCCACTCGCATGATCAGGGGACAGCAGGGCAGGCCCTATGAGGAGAGGCTACGGGACCTGAACCTGTTCAGCCTCCAAAACAGAAGGCTGAGAGGGGATCTAGTGGCCTGTTATAAACTAGTCGGGGGGATCAGCAGGCATTGGGGGAGTCCCTGTTCCCCCGAGCACCACCAGGAGTGACCAGGAATAACGGTCACAAGCTGGCAGAGGGTAGGTTTAGGTTAGATATCAGGAGGCGCTATTTCACAGTCAGGGCAGCTAGGGCCTGGAACCAACTTCCAAGGGATGTGGTGCAGGCTCCTACCCTGGGGGTTTTTAAGAGGAGGTTAGATGAACACCTTGCTGGGGTCGTTTGGCCCCAATACTCTTTCCTGTCATGGCAGGGGGTCGGACTAGATGATCTGTTCAGGTCCCTTCCGACCCTAGAAACTATGAAACTAAGTCATGCCATTCAGATGCTTAATCAGCAAATGTAGTGTTGAGAAAAGAGAAACACAGTGTGCTTTTAATACTGATAAAACAGCAACTGGTACTGATAATTTTGCATCTTATTTCTAGCACCTGCCTCTGGGAAAATGAATCATGATGACATGTTATCCAAATACACCTGATATAACAGGAAAAGTGGCTTACTTTCTACAGCCTCTCCATCTATGAAAATCCTTCCACTTTAAAGATACACAGGGAAAATCAGAATGAAGCTCAAAGTGCTCTGGCAAGTTCAGTAGGATATAACCCTTTCTTTAATTCAGGAAGCTTTCCTTTGTGGAGTAGAGCCACACATTTACCTCCATCAGCTCTCCCAGGCTCAGAATGCTGGGCACTATCTACAAGTTCAGCCAACAGTTTTACTAAAAAATGCCTCACTCCTAAGAAAAATCACTTTTCCGGCACAGAAATATGGAAGGATAAATCACTTAGATAGCCACAGTGTGGTCTTTATGCAGACTAGTGGTAATATGCATTTGCTCCTGCTGCAGTGTTTCATTTCTGTGTGACATACAAGAGAAAGTGAGATGCAAATTCACTGTATGCTACATTAGTTTTCCCAAACTGTGAAATCCATTGTAGGGCCAATCCTGATGTACTAAACTAAAACTAGAACTAAATTGAAAATGTGAATTTGTTAAAAAAGTCTTTACATTAAAGGATAAAAAATTAACCAGCTTCTAAAAAGAAAAGGAAGGGCCACAGGAATGAAGATTAAGGTTTTTCCATTTACTGAACAGCACTTCACATTTTTTCAGCTCACAGCTGTTAACCTTCTCCCTCTATAAGGATATTAAGAGACTGGCAGTTATTCTTTCCCCAAACTGTAAAGACATCTAACTGTGGCTTACTTACAGATTAACAGACTCTACTGTGATCATCAGGGATCTGGGTTTTTCTGTTTCCCACAGAAAACTGAAAAAAAGCTGATTTTCTTTTTTTAACTGAGAAAAAACATGGATTTCTCATTTTAACGGAGGAACACATGAATTTTCTACTTTTGCAAAGAGCTGTCTGCAGGTGGGCAGAGTTCCAGGCTGCAAGGGGCTGGGGGCGAGGGGAGCAGGAGGGCAGTCAGACGGGGCACCACATGCATGTATATGCACATGGCCACCAGGCACTCACAAGCAAGTCTGGCTGGGGGAAGGGGATTAAGGCCTCCATAGGGAGGGAGGGAGTTGAGCAGGAATTGGGTTGGGGCTGCTGCCCGACTGGGCGTTGCATGGGGCTTGGGACCCAGGGCCACAATGCGTGGAGGCAGGACCCTGGTGGGGAACGGGAC
Organism: Crocodylus siamensis; assembly: GCF_052110815.1. Taxonomy (NCBI): domain Eukaryota; kingdom Metazoa; phylum Chordata; order Crocodylia; family Crocodylidae; genus Crocodylus; species Crocodylus siamensis. The sequence goes on along the minus strand of NC_143398.1, from coordinate 236,547,476 downwards.
ACAGCCACAGGCAACTTGTCTGGGGTGCAGGTAGGGCTGGCTCCCTGACACTGCATATGCTTCGGGGGGGGGGGGGGGCGGCCATGTTCTCTCCAGATATGTGTGTGAGGAAGGGGTGGGCAAGGCTGCCTGCTGCAGGGTCAGGTTCCCCACCCTGCTTCTGGCCTCTGTAGTCCAGCAGGCAAGACCCGGCATGGCAGGACAGAGCAGGGCAGCTCCCTGCTACTGTGAGTCCTGCACCGCCCTAGCAAGGCTCCCCCTGCCCACCTGGCAGTAGCAGGGATGGCAGTATGGAGTTGTCCTGTGAGGCGGGCAGGGGGAGCTTTGCCAGGGTGGTGTGGGACTCACAGCAGCAAGGACCTTCCCTGCCCGGCCCCACTCTGCCCTGCCATGCCGGGTCCCGCATCCTAGGCCACAAAGGCCCCAGAGGCTGGGCAGCAGGGTGGGAAGCCTGCAGCAGGTGGCCCATACCTGCCCCCACAACAGGCTCTGCTCCAGCCATGCTGCCCATTAGGGAGGGGGAGCCGAGCCCCGTGCTCTGATCCCCACTTCAGCCACAACAGCTGTTGCCTCCCACGGCTGGCGGCCGGGGTTTGGGCACTGCTGCAGGGGATATAGGGCTGTGGACCTGGTTCCCTGGTCCTGTAGCCCTGGCAGCCCTCTGCCAGGGCTGGGGGGCGGCAGGAGACTATGGGTGGGGATGAGGGGCACCAGCAGGGCTAGAGGGCTGTGGCTTGGGAGTGAGGGGCTTGGACCTGTGTTCTGTGAGCTCAGGGGGCAGAGGGAACTCTGATTTTCCATGACAAAAAGCCCAAAATCAAATACCAAAATGTATAGATATTTAGAATTTATTTTATTATAGTATTTGAGGCACTGGCAGGCGTCCAAATTGCTTTAAAATTATACAGACATCAATAAAAAAATGTGTTCCATTGATGTATCTATATATATCCAAGACCTCCAAAATCCACAATTAAAATGAAACACCATTATATATTATATCCGCTAGATAGGTAGATAGAGTTGTGTTTCATTTTAATTGTGGTTTTTGTGGGGGTTTAAATGAGAGAATCTGCAATTTTTAAACAGCTAAAACCTGGACCCCTGGTGATCATCTAGTCTGATCTCTAGTATAACAAGGCCCAGGAGACTGCCCCAATTAATTTGTGGCTGTAGAAGGAGCATCCTTTTTAGAAAACCCCCAATTTTAATTTGAAAATTCCTGCCAAATGCTCAACCTATGATCAGCTGCTGGAATGTTAATTATGCTCACTGTTAAATATTTGCACGTGATTTCTTATCTGAACTTGTCTAGCTTCAACTCTTAACCTCTTTGAGCTTTGCTGACCTTTTCCTGCTACACTGATGAGCTGGTTATCAAATGTCTGTTCCCCATATAGATATTCACAGCCTGATCAAGTCTCCCATGAACCTTCTCAGGGTGACTCTATACACAGTGTGAGAGTGGTGGGGTGTTGTGCCTTTGTCAAGGTGATAGTTCTGTCCCTCATTTTTAGTCCTCTACTAACCTGCCCCAGGCCCTTCTGGCATCCAAGCAGCAAATTTTCTTCAGACATCAGCATGTTGGGTGTTGGTCCTCCAGTCAGTAGTGGCCGGAGGAATTGGGGAAGGGCAGACAGGGCAACTGCCCAGGACCCTACGCTTTATAAAAATTAATTACACTGAATATTTGTATTATCAGTTTTGTATTAAAATACTTTCACTGCAGTTTCATGGATAGGGCACAGTGAAATTAAAATAAAAAATGTCCAACTTGCTTATAGGTCAAAATTAAGCCTCTAAGGGGCCCCAAATGACTCTTGCCCAGGACCCCAACAATCCCAAGGCCACTACTCCTACAGACCATACTAGCCAGTTCTCATGCTCCCTCCACTCCCAAACCAATAATCCCCAAGGAGACTAAAGAATTGGCTGGAAAACTACCCAGGATGACAAACCCCTGCCCATCTTTGCTAACTGCCACATCTACAGCTCCCAAAACCCCTTCCAGAGCCCTTTGTTTTCTGTAAATTCATCCTCCCCCCACCCCCAATCTATAATGTTTTAGTTTAAAAATGTCTCTCCCCTCTAAACAGAGGCTTTTTATTTCAACACTAGACACTCCTTTTGCTTTCTGTAACTTAGAAAAAAATGTTTAAATAAATCTAACCTGGTGCTTTATCTATACTGACCTGTAAATTCCTGATTCAAGTGTCACAGTCACACAAGCCTGCATCTGATGTAAAGAAATGCTATAAAAAGCCTACTAGGTCCCTCAAAATCACCTTTTGCATCCTACCTCCCCATCCTTCCTTCCTTCCTGCCTGCTCTGTTCATGAAGTTACATTCTCAGCTTCTTAGTCCTTTCCAGTCGGAGGCGATAAAGTAACTTCCGTGCTACACACTTCCATCACATGAAGAAGTTTAGTTAACAGCAGTGTTAAAATATCCCTGCTGACAAAAAGATAAGGTGTCACACTCTCTCTTTGAAGCATACCTGGAATCCACTAAGTGAACTTCCCGACTTGCAAACATGCTCAAAACAATACAACATTTGCAGCTACAGATGGGCCTGAACCAACCAATACCCACTGGCCCTGTGAATTCAGGCTGGCCTGGCATGCTGTGCAATAGTGCAGCTCCACAGAGGCCTGCAGGCTGAGTGGGGATGTGGGACAGCAACAGCATGTGGCGCTATGGCAGGCACAAGCCGTATGGAGAGGGGAAAGCAAGGGAAGCTTTCACTTGCAGAAGAGATGTCCACCTGAAGATGACCTCTGCTCAGGCGTCCCATCAGCTGTTTAGCACAAGATCAACTCTAGTTCTCTTTCCCTTTCCTTAGCGCCACTTGCATTCCTGATCCAAACATGTCCAAACCCCAGGCCACTTACCTGCGGTGATAAGGGACCGACCCAAATCGAGGAGGCAGGTGGCCGATTTTGTGGGCAGATCACGGGGTGGCCACCTTTTTCACGGACTTATTGCAGCAGCACCTGCCCCCATGCCTCTGACTGGCAAAGGGGTCCCACCTCTCTCTGCTGATTGGCTGAGAGGGCTGCCTAGCACATGGCCCCACACCTTGCCACATTGGTAGAGAGGAGAGGGGCTGCACGATAGGCAGCCCTCTCAGCCAATCAGGAGCAAAGCATGAGGGTAGCTGCCATCATGGCGGCTCCCCTTTGTGCCGGCAGCCCCTCGATTACTGACACTGAATCCACTAAATGGTTCCCTTTCATTTAGTAGATCCCTGCAGGCTGCGTGGCTGGGCCACAGGGCCAGGAGGACTGCTGGCTGTCACTGGGGAGCTAGAATTTTATTTTAAGTAAATTTTTTTCCCCCCTGGACTTCATAGGCATTGCCTGATTTCATGGACAATGCATAATTTCGCAATTTCTGCAAAAACTGTGAAATCACAAATTGAGTAGGTTCCTAGCTACAACGACATTTGTGGCATGTGGAAGTAGGATGAGGTAGAACCAGTAAGTGAGGATAATGTGGGAGGCATGAAAGAAGAGGGGAACTAGGGGAGGCATGGGTGGGGGGGGGGGCTCATAACTTGAACATGCGGTGTCAATAATCGTTTATGTTGATGTGTACTGGAAAGCCTGGGAAATTTCCACGCTATGTCATCTGAAACCTGACAACTAAAAGCTGTCCATTAGCATTTCCTATCCACCTTGTCCCTAGGTACACCATGATTCACCTCTACCCCAGACTCGGATCGCTTGCCTGACTACCCAACCACTGTTATATGTAGCTACACTCAAAATACATGGTCTTCAGTGAGCTTCCCACTTTGCTGCCAACAGATAATGTGCCATAATACAAAGAAATTCTCAGATGCACCTTAACCCTTACTTCAGGCAACCCAAATCCCCAATTTTTGAACTTCTCCACCTCAAGGTTCCTTGTCAGAAACAAACTATTAAAAAGAACGGTATAAAAGTATCTGGCAACCTCCCTGACTGAGACTGTGTTTAGTAGAAGGAGTGGGAGAACAAGACACTGCTACCTTTCCAAATGTCCTCCATCACCATAAATACCCCCAGCACCCCTAGACACACCCTCAGCCTCACTGCTGGCAATCCAAAATGGATAAACCAACTGTTTGTCAAACAGTCTCCTCTGGTGAATTATTGGGGATAAACTAGTGAAAGCAGCTGCTTTGGAAACTGAGCTGGTAACTTTGCTCCAAAGATATCTTCTACAACTCACTGCTACATTATGAGATGGCAAGAAGAAGGGGATACTGGTATCTTAGGTTTCCTTTCAGGTGACCAAGTTCTGGCTTCAGATGCACATGAATTAAAAAAAAAAAGTGGACATTATACCTTTCTATCCATGGCAAAATTAAGACATCTAAAAATCTACAAGCTTACCCTTACCTGAAGGAGAATGACAGCTACATTTAAACCTACTCTAACTAACCAAGATTTCAAAGTTGAAACAATAAATAAATGATTTTCTCTTTTCTTACAAGGACTTGAAAGGTCACTACAAAAATATTCTGTAAACTATACTATTCTTGCTTCCTATTAGAAAGCAAAACAGGCAGATTGCTATCCATTTATGAACCAGAACTATCTTCCGAGTTAGAACCTTCTATCCGCATACTATACTCCCAGCTTTCATTATTCATGTTTCATGATACTTACATGAACTTCTGTTAGCAATGAAATGAAACACAAGGCCTTAAAGGGACAAAATCCTCCAGTTTTCACCACTGTCTCTAAAGCAAAATGTTATTTACAGAAGTAAGTCTCCCTCTGTTCCCATTCATAAAGAAAAAGGGAATTTACCCTCCAGTAATACTGATTATATCAAAATATGCAATGAAAGAAGAAAAAAATTAACAGAAGGTGAGAGCCTTATCTATTATCCAGAAGCAAAAGCACTGTGGACTGAACATTCTGCAGACTGTCCAGGTACAGAAAGTCTTTTTCCATCTGAAAGAACTGGAAAAAGAGATACACATGCACTTAAGAAATACAACTTATGGTGTTTTTCAGACTAACATAGTTCTCTTGACCTGGTCCACTTTGTGAGTTGCTGCTAGTTTCTTTGTGTCAAACCATGTTTGACAAGGAAGCTTTCTGTAAAATCCATATCCATAATATCTGCTTTCAAGATTAAATTACCCTCTGAGCATATTATATATATATTTTTAAGTGCTTATCTTCAAAGTAGTCCCCCAACACCTCAGATCACTTTCCATTACTTGGACAAGACACATTCTTGCCACACTGTGTTGACTGTCAAGGTGCTTACAGGAATCTCCAATGCAGAAGTCTGATTCTTTGCTGTTGTGAAATGTTTTATTCCAGTGTACTAAAACCCAACCTTGTTATTCACTTCCTTTTTTATGAACTCCCTTCTACTGCAAGGCTACAGTGATTTCACAGTTAAAAAAAGGGGAAAGAGAGACCATTAATTTTTGCTCAAAATGGATTTCCCAGCATATCAGATTTTGTGCATCTATCCTTTGTTGTACTGGGGTGATCACATCACTGGCCTAAAGCTATTAATCCTGATAATGGTAACAACAGTCTTCAACTCTGCCAAGACAAGTGTCCATTCTGTAGATATATGGTGTACACAGTGAGGCCCAATATTCTGACACGCATGCTGCACTGATCCCTTTTCCTTATCCATTCTGCTGCTCAGCTTTCTGCTCCTTGTCCTATCTGATCCAACATTCTGCTTTCTGCCCTCTATGCCACTGTGCTACCTGCCCCCTCCATAATCTGCCACACGCCCCACACACAGGCTGCCTGCAAACCCTGCAGCATGGGTGCCATCGCTTGCATACACGATATGTGTTGCAAACATTCAAATTTAATCAATTCTTTATAGTGCCTACATGGATGGGAGCATAAAAACAGTGGTTACTGTGCACATTTTCCACAAGTATACTGACACAACAAAAGGAATTCAGTGGAATCATGCTATTGGACTGCACTTCATTTGAATTTACTCAGTGCTTTGATGATTTTGGTCAAAGATTTCTTGTGTAATTATATTGTTAGTAAAATCTGCAGATATAAAGCATAATAAATTTCTCCTCTATCACATGAAGCTTGAGTCAAGAGTTGACTCTTTTTAGGTGTAAAGAGTTAAGGCAACTCTTTTGAAAATAGGCAACTAACTCTAGGGTTTAAAAGGAAATATGGTATGACATATTTTACCTATAATGCTAGGATTTACCAGGAGTTTCATAAAAATATCCTGGTGTTTAAGATAAGTTACAGAGAGCACTGAGGGTGGGAAGGGTGGAAATCACTTGTCTCCCCATCGTCAATGTAAATAATAAATCTAAAATGTATAAACAAACTTGCATGCCAAAGCACTTTTACAAAACGCATGGAAGATATACTCCAATCACCATTAAAATATTGACTTTTCCAGGTTGGGAACATATGAAGCTCCTTAACTTCACACAGCAAGACAAGAATTAACTATGAATATTACAGACAATTAAAACTATTAGATTTAAAATTTGTGTAATTTAAAGTCAGAACAGTGAAAAGAGAGTTCTTATCTTTCCAATATTTACAAATACTTCATACCAACCTCTCTAACGTCCACTAGGTGGTCTGGTTGCATAATAAGAACTCTTTTTCCTGTTGGCAATTTGTGATGTCCAACATTAAAAAAAGAAGCTGCATTCTGGCTGGGTCTTCTCTGAGCACCAGGAGAGTTGCCACTTCCTTGGGATGCAAGGGAGAAGCTGCGAGATTTCAGAGGAGGATTGTTCTAGTGAATAAACATATTAAAGATGGTGAGAATTAATTCCTAATACCCAACAGATACTTTTATTAGCCATCTATATTAGAACAGAACCGCCCCTCAAAAAAAACAAAAAACCCCCCAAGAATTAAAGGATGAGAAGGTTTGATTTTGTGGTACTTACTGATGGTTACCTGGCTACGCTGCCTACTACAGTGAACCTTTGTTTAAATCAGGAAGAGAAATGAAACAATACTTAATGCTTTATACCACCTGTGGGCATATCTTTGACTCCTCTTTTTTATACAATCAAAAAAGATTGTAATTCTAGACTGGTTTCAGCTCTGACATGCAATTAATCTCCCAACTGATTTGGAGCAGACCACACATGACACTTAAATAGATAATAAATATATTTACAAGTATTCAAAAGAAAGCAAAATATTTAGAGGCTCTTGATAAGGAGGTTAGAGCTAGTCACAAAAAAAAAAGAAGCATAAATTTGAATTTTTCAGCTCTCCAGTTAAATGAAGTAGAAACCAGAGAGTAGATTTCTGTTAGATACAGTGAATGCTCAACTACCTCCCTGTTGAAAACAGAACTAGCAGCCCATAAATGTCCTTAGCCTTTAACTCCTCCCAACAAGCAAAGGACAGGGACTTGAAACCAAATGTTTGGAAATATTTTTTTCTCCTTAGAATAAACCAGGACAGACACGCAAACAAGCATAAAACTACAGCTAGAAATCTGAACTGTATTTCAAAACTTTTTCCAAAGTTTTGACAGTAAAAATCCATATGGAATACAACCTTACTTCCTCAGTCTTAAGTTTACTCAAGATAAAACTTATTGGACTCCTATGCTATATTTCCCATGCAACTATTATGGAAGCCAACTAAGAAATTATTTCCAAAACTTAAAAATAAATAAAAATTAATAATTAAACACCTTGAGAAGATGTTTTAAAAAAAATAAAGTATATTCTTTTTAAAATGCATTAGAAATAAAATTAGGAAGAGGATTATTTGAATGCTTACTTTGAAGTCAGGACACTCAAAGTTGTCAGCTTAAGGCACTATACACCCACTTGTATCCTAAACATAGCCGTGAGCAAGTGGGTGGTTTCACCTGCCAGAAAATGGAAGTGAAAAAGCCTACCACTGGTTTTTAAGGACCTGGTCTTAGGGGTTAGGTCATTACCCACAAAAAAAACAACTAGAACTTGCTAGCCTGCAATTCCTGAGCTTTCAGCTACACCTGACTTCCATATGCCGCCTGGGAAGTCCCATGACTAGCTAGGACCAGTTGGCTTTTTATAGGCTGCAGTGTCATCATCTTTTTGCCGTACCAAATGCTTCAGGAGAAGAAGCAATTCTACTCATCTGCAGTCATATTGCAACCCAGACAAATGCAATCAAGATAGAAGAGTAAAGGTAAGTCTTCAATTACCCTTACCAACAACCCAAAGCTATTAAGAATGTGGATGGTCTCATATGTTTTTACCCAATACATTAAAATTGTGCAGTACCTTCCCAATTGCTTCTGTGTGATGCTGTGTGCATATCTGGAGTCTGCTAACCCAATGCTGCCGTTCTTTTGCATCAGCGGCTAGTAATAAAAGCAAACCAAAACCGGTTATTTACAGGGGGGGAAAAGAAGCGTGGGCAGCTTGATCTCCAAATAAAGGAAACATTTAATCTTTAAAGTAATACAAAATTAACGTTCGTATGCTATAGTCTTTTTGACGTAAAAGAATAAAAAGCAAGTCAGCCACATCACAACTCATCTAGAATAACTTGGATCAATGTAACACTTCTATGCTGACAGGTCAAAATTCTGAGGGGCAAGACAAAAAGAAAAACCAAGGTACCAAAGCTATGATTTGTACTGATACAAATATGTTCCACTAACTACAATCCTCCCAAGAGGAGAGCTGCAAGATCTGGCCACAAATAACCTCAGTTATCCAGAAACCCTAATTAGGTAATAATTTAATGACTTGCTCAAAAAGAGGGAAAACATTATACCATATTTATTCTGCAGGGATTTCCAAGAAAAAAAACAAAACAAAAAACACTTGCTCTTAGCTAAAAAAAAAAAAAGTACATTTAAATACAAGTCAAGTTCAGCAGAAGGTCATGAAGCTATTTGAAGGTAAGCTGTAATTAGGAGTGGTTCAGTGAAATATATTTTGATCCTGGTATTTGTTGAGAGAAATATTAAACATATATACATGTATATATACACGTTTAACAATTCTCTCACTAAATACCAGGATCAAAATATATTTCACTGAACCGCTCCTAATTACAGCTTACCTTCAAATAGCTTCATGACCTTCTGCTGAACTTGATTTGTATTTAAAATGTACTATATGTATATAGTACAGATGTATATATGAGCAAGAATGCAAGAGAGCATGCAAGAGCATGAGCCAATACCTTATTCCATCCTTACCGCCTTTCAGGGCGAACGTGCAATCTCCTCCTTGATAAAACTATACAAGATGCAAAGTTATGTAGGACAGGATTTCTGAGAGCCGCTCTAATTAAAGCACCCCCTCCACCCCTGGAGCACATGTAAAGACACCCTTAGAGACTTATAACCGGTTCAGAGAGACATAAGCTTTCATAGCCAATGGGCTACTTTTCCATATGCTACTCTGTCTGATTTGAGACTACACAGCTAACTCCTTCACTAGAGTTGATCAGGAACACTAAAATATAAACACGGAAGGACTCAGTATCCAATGATAGATACCGTCTCTCCACTGCAAAGTAACTAAATCGCTGCAGGTTCCAAAGTGAAAATGGTTAAGCCCAAACTGAGGGCACAAAATGTATTGAGGGTGCGGCCTACAGAATTAATTATCTGTTATCCAAGGCAAAGAGAGGCAGCCAAGCACAAAACTAGAACCACAAATGAAGACCCAGGAGTGTCCTCTAGTTGGAAGAAAAATCCTGTCCAAGAATTTACACCCCACCTCTTAGCTTATACTGCTCTCCACTGGCAGCATTAACTGTGAAGGTATGACAGTCTTCATCGCTGGGTGAAATTACAGCTCCAGCTAGCTGTAAGGTACCTCTGGGCTTCTGATTTCTAGACTGCTCATTCACAAAATACTCCAGGAAGCCAACTTCATTGTTTAAAACAAAAAACCTGCAATTGTAACAAAAGTAAATTTATTAAAATTAAAAGTTCAAGTATTTTTAAAAATAAAAGCAAATCCTCATCATTCAGTCAGGACTATCATCTGGAAATTGGTAAGCAAATCCCACAATCTTCTAGCACAGCCTCAAACATACTAAATATAATACTCAAAGATGCACAAAATTAGCCTTATACAAAGTTTCCTTTCCTTTAAAGAAAGCTGCAACTATAGTATGCATGTGCTACTGTCCCTGTAAAAGTATACCTGCAAGATCTAGGAAGTCTTGGAAGATTTAGCACTGAGAAAATTTAGAATAAAGCAACAGTAGCACAATCATGGTGGCCTACTTTGAGAGCAACATGATGTGTTAAGGGCTCATTCTTTCAGCCTTAAAGACTGCTGCAGGAATATATAGCTTGAGAAGTATCTAGGGATCTTTTAAGAGGAAAGATGCTAAATGCAAAATATGAACCTTATGTCTCAGCCACTAACTCTACTACGTTCTGTTAAAGCTACTCTAGCTGCTGTTCTCACAGTCTCCAGACAGTAGCCTTAGTAGCTAGTATAGTAGTTTGCATGGAAGAGAGAACTGACCATCGACATTCTGAAGTTTCCATTTACATTCCTTAGTCTCCCACTCTGCTTTTGATTAACACCTTAATCAATCCTGCTCTCACCAAAAAATAAATAAAATAAATAAATAAATACTCCCAACATTAATATAGCACATTTATCTCCTATCTGCTAGGTTTAATTGACATTAAGACTAGAAAGCAGACTCAAAGAGAAGTAGGGCTGGAAGGAACCTCAGGAGATCATCTAATCCAACCCTCTCCTTGAGAAAGGATCATCCCCAAGTAAACCATCCCAGCCAAGTGCACCTAACCTGTTCCTGAAAACTTCCAAGGAGGGAGATTCTACAGTTTCTCTAGAGAGCCTTTCAAAAGCTTAGCCACCCTCATAGTGAGAACACTCTTCCTAATACCTACCTTAGAGGTGTTCAAGAAGAAATCAGACAGGCATCCGGCTGGGGTTACTTTCCTGCCTGGAGCAGGGGGTCAGACCTGATGACCCAGGTCCCTTCCAACTCTAGAAAGCTATGAAACCTCATCTATAATAACAAACCTAAAAGTTTCCTTGCTGCAAGTTAAGAACATTGCTCCTTGTCCTGTCCCCTGTAGCCATGCAGAACGGTCGATCCCCATCCTCCGTCTTTCAAGTATATGAAGACTATTATCAACTCCTCCCCAGCCTGTTTTCTCTTATCCAGACTAAACAGGCCTACTTCTTCCACCCTTTTCTCATATGCCATGTTTCCACGGCCACTAATCATTTTTGTTCTCCATCTTCTTTGCTGACTCTAAAACCTACAAGAAGTTTCACTGTTTAAATTGCTTCCCAAGGAAAAAAAAAAACCCAAAAAAACCCCAACTGCCTCAAAGCCTGCTCATACCAAGGATACAGGTTTTCCATTTCCCATGGAAAAACCGGGAAAAAAGTGGATTTCCCCCTTTACCCAAGAAAAACGCAGACTACTCATTAACAGAGAAAACCAAGGATTTTGCAGTTTTGCAACAAGCTCTCTGCAGGTTGGCTGATTTCCAGCCTGCAAGGGGCTGTGGGGGAATGGGAGGAGGCAGATGGACAGGAGGCGCCACATGCATGTATATGTGCATGACTGCCAGGCAGCCTAGAGATCAGCTCCTGCAGGTAAGTCTCGTGGGGGCGGGAACAGGGATTGAGGCCCCCACAGGGAGGGAGGGAGGGAGGGAGGGAGGGAATGGGTTAGGCAGGGGCTGGCGCTGCTGTCCAGCTGCAGGGGTGCATGCAGCTTGAGTCCTGGGCTGGAATGTACAGCTGCAGGGCCCTGGTGAGGAGTGGGACAGGGCTGCAGGCAGCTCATCTGGGAGGGGAAGGGGGGCTGGCTCCCCACTACTGCATGCACTCCCAGGGGGACAGGGGGAACCCGCGCTTCCCAGATCTGTGCGTGCGGTGGGGGCAGGTACGAGCTGCCCACTGCGAGCTTGGGCTCCCCACCCTGCTGCCCTCCCCAGGGGCCTCTCCACAGCCCAGTGGGTGCAACATCATCTTGCAGGGCAGAGTGGGACTGTGGGGAAGCTGCTGGCAGCTGTGAGCCCTGCACTGCCCTGCTGAGGCACCCTCTTCATGTGCAGCAGCAGAAGAGCAACAGTCCAGGGTTGTGTCCCTTGCTGCTGCGCAGGCAAAGGACACCTCACCAGGGAAGCACAGAGCTCACAGTGGCAAGCAGCTTCCCCACATGGCCCTCATCTGCCCTGAAGTGCTGGGTTGCACCTGCTGGGCTGCAGAGGCCCCAGAGGAGGGCAGTAGGGCAGGAAGCCTGAGCCCATAGTGGACAGTCCGCACCCAGCCCCACCAAACACAAAGATCTGGGGGGCATGGGTCCCCCCTACCCCTCCAGGTGTGCACATAGTGGTGGGAAGCTGCCCCTGCCCCAAACCCAAGCCTGCAGCAGGCAGGCAGCAGGGAGGGGGAGCCAGGCTCTGCACTCCACTTTTCTGCAGCAGACGCCTCCTCCTGTGGGCAGCAACCAGGGCTCAGGCACTGCTGCGGGGGCAGGCAGAGGGCTGCAGACCCAGGTCCCTGGTCCCACAGCCCTGGCAGCTGGGGGCCCCCTTCTGGCATGGCTCGGAGGTGGGAGAGGAGAGTGAAGGGCACCAGCAGGGCTGCGGGGGCAGGGGCGTGTGGGGCCTGGCCCTGCATTCTGTGAGCAAAGAAGGCAGGGGGAGCTTTGATTTTCCATGATAAAAAACCCAAAATCAGATACCAAAATGTATAGGTATTTAGAATTTATTATAGTGATTAAGGCACTGGTAGGCTTCCAAATTACCTTAAAATCGTAAATATATCAAGAAAACATAGCGTTCAACTGATATCTATCTATCTATCTATCTAGTGGCCTTTCATTTTCATCACGGATTTTAGGGTTATTAAAAATCAGAGAATTTGCAATTTTTTATTAGGAAAAACCAGGATCCCTGCCGATAACCAGTAATTTTGTTAAGCAAGTTTGTTTCTTTAAATAAATAAATAAATACAAATAAAAATCAGACTTACCGATATTGCCAGCCAGTGACAAGATTGGTGTATTTCATTAAATAACCATAAATATTTTCCATGTGATCACTGTTACAAAAACAAAAAACAATCAGAAGTGACCAAATGAGCAGATTATTGAAGTCCTTCATAAATCTATATTTAGTACTTGCTCAAATCTTTATTCTTAGAAAGGAAGTTTACAATATTAAGTAAAACCACCAATAATTACTAATGAATTTGTTGTCTTGCATTTTTAAGGCTTGTTTTAGAATAAAGCCATTGTAACTATGTTTATTTGACCACAGCTAAAGTTACAGAAAAACAGAATCATTTTCAACATCGCAGAAGTGATGAAAGACACACTGGTCCTGTACTAAATTAGCAGACACTTCTGGACAGATTTACCATGTTTCAGTACTAAAATACAGCCCCTTCTCCCACCCCTGCCTTTTCTTTTCTTTTTAAAAGCCTCTTACTCCTCTTCCTTACCCACACCCTGTAAAGGAATTTTTATTAAGGTAAAAAAAATACATAGGAAATCTGTCACTGGGTATTACTGAGTAAATTAATAACTTGCTGTTTATTCTCAATTTCTAGAACCACTAAGCTATAAGTGATATATTACAAATACAGGAGATGCTCTCAAAAAAACAGCCTGTAGTTTCTGATCATACCAAAATACTGAGAAGAATGAGGCAAATTATGTTCTTTTAAACAATAACCTGGCACAAAAAATGAATAACTTCTCTTCCAGAGACCAAACCTCAGCACTTCAACCTCCTGCCAAAGACTGGAGAACCTGGGGCAGGCAGCACCATGGGACTCACCAGTACTGCACAGAGAGCTGCTACTTACATGCTTTCTATAAATAAATCACCCTCAGAAATAAATCACTATGGACTTTTATTGGCCAGAAACAAACCTTAAATCAACAGCTCAGAGACTGGTTTTATAGTATTTTGTATGGCAGTAGTTCTTACAGACCCCTATGTATTAGGACACTACACCAGTGGTTGTCAATCTTTTTAGACTCAAAACACCCCCTCCATAACTTTTCTGAATTTCGTTGCATCCCATTTCCAGAAGGAATGCATTTATTATAGGGTGTAAAAAGCAAGCTGATCCACAATGTCAGCTGCAGTCATAGCCACAGAGACAGCCCCTGCTCCAGCACGCTGTGAGTGGAGGGCAGCAGGCATCTCCTTCTCATGACCTGCTGCAAGTCTCTCAGATTTGACCTTGGGAGTCCCATGGGATTCCTGAGAGATGGGGAAAATGGAATAGCTAAACTGGAGGCACCTTTGGTGCAGCTGAGTTGCAGAGCTGCACAAGTGAGGAAACATGGGCCATGTCACAGCCTTGGCTGGGCCCTCTGCTCCAAGGGGAACTCAAGGGGATCCCCTGCTTCCCAAGGGAAAATGTCACCCGGTCCTTGCCTGCCAGGCAGCTCAGCTGGCACCTGAAGTCACAGCTCACCCAGCACACCGGGAAAAGTCAGGGGGCAATGCCCAGGTGGGGTAACTGGCATTGGAGTCATGCAGCTTTACCCAGCTGAGCTGGGCAGAGGCTGGGGCAGAGACGGTATATACAGTTCAACCTCCTGGAAACATGAGTCAAGCTTGTACCCTGGGCAGTGTTTCTCAAACTCAACAGGCGCTTTCAGTGCCCCCCCCAGTCCCTTCCACCTGCTGGGATGTAGCTTGCTTGGGCATGTCCCCCTTCTGTGCATTGCTAGGCAGAAGCAAGGGTCATCGAGCAGGCAGAGGGAGCACCTGAGGGGTAGGAGTGCTCACCAGGTTTGGGAAACATTGGCCCAAGCCACAGGAGTGGATCTGGGGGCATATTCCTTTGAATCAGCACCCAGGGCTTGTGCCCCGCCTTGCTGCTCCTAGTTATGTCAGGGCAAGCTGCAGCAGAGCATCCCCTCCTGTAGTGGCTGCTTCCCTTGCTCCAGCCCTAAACAGCGCCTAAACACTGAGGTGCTGGGACATCTTCACCCAGCAGAGGCAGCAGCAGTGATGCAGCACCTCTGAAAGGATCTTGCACAGCCCTGGTTGCAAGTCACACTCTGCACATCTAATAAGATGATAACTGCCCTGAATAGCTTAGGTTATGAACAGGCAAAATGGACTTTGGATGGGCAAAGTTTTCAGTTTTATCATGGGGAACAGAGACAGAAAAAGTGACTGGCCTCTCCCTATCACATAAGAAACATACAAAAGTGTAGAAGCAAATACATCTCAAGACTACAATATCATTTGGCGTAATGTCAGTTATATATGTGAACACGATATCATGGTTATTCAGTAAGTAAAAGCATTTCTCATCTTCAGTAAGAGAACACAGGCTAGCAGAATATGGTTACGAGAGGCAACAGGTTAATATCTAATCCAAGGGTCGACAACCTATATAGACCATGGGCTGGAGATGACCTATGGAGCCACTGGACCCTCCCCAGGGAGCAAGGGGGATTCAGGGGTGTTCCAGCAGCAGAGGATTTTGCTTGTGGCCGAGTCAGAAACACCCTGCCCACCCTGGACCTGAGCCGGGTTATCCCAGCCTGCCACTAAAATCTTGCCAACAGCTGCTTTAATCCAATCAAGCCAATATAAATTGGGGCAGAGTAGTTGATTACTGTCTGTAGACGCAAAGTGTAGGCAGCGGATTGATTTGTTTATATAGGTTTCACTGACTTGACAAATGTTAGAAACTAAAGTTCAGAAGTACTTTTAAACATTATGCCTCAAAATTACACCAAACTACATCTTAAATGAGTTTATGACACATCTAATAAGACAACCCCAAATTACATGTTACCCGTAGAAGGTTTTGCTGAGTTTGTCTCTATTAGGGCAGTTTATTTTGAAAAGGAATCAGAACAAGCAGTACTCTTCCAGTTACCCAATTACCACATTTTCTGCCATAATTTGCATTACAGAAGCACACTATTTGGAGAAAACCACTAAAGCAGCTTAATTTTAAGTAGTAAATGGCTTGCAATTTAAAAAACAGATAGCTATGGTTGCAGGTGATCTTGGAATAATATAATTCTTGCAAAACTAGATTTTCACACAGCCAAGGACTGTCCAACTGAAAAGCAAAACAACCTCTTTCTAAAAGGTGTCATGATGTTTGCTAATTCAGGTGGAATCAGCTATCAGCATGCACAAAATGAGGGACCTGTGTCGGATGACATGCCTGACTGCAACTTTTATTAAATGGGATGACCTACTTTTCCCGTTTACCAGTCTACAACGTTCTCTCCTTTTCAAACTGTTCACACAAGCATGGAAATAAATGAAATGCTAAGATTAACAGTTCTGGCTCCCTTATGAGAGAATCTGAGGGGAAAAGAAAGTGCCAAACATTACAGGGATCTACAAACACCTCACAGTCAAAAACGATGCTACAGAAAAATTCAGCAATTGGTTTCTTTTCTAACCCCTTCTGTTCTGCAAATAAGCATTTCACTCAGTGTTAAAGGGTTGCACTGTAGGAACTTGCACAGGTGTGGATGAACAAATGTTATTTGCAATATAGGTGTGGAATAACACCATCTTATTTCAAACATTGTTTTCCATCCGCATACAGCATGTACTTTAAAGCACCACCGGGCCTATGAATTGCTGCCGTCTCTCAGCTCCCCAGCAGGTTCCCCAACCTGTGATAGTAAGATCTATTGTATATGTGCACGTGCAGCTTTTGATACTTCACATTCGTCCAATGCGCACAGGACAGAACCGTTCAATACGTTCAAGAATCTACATGTGTATCCTGAAGCACAAGAGCTATTCCACCTCCATGCTTGGAGATGCTAACGGTGAAAATAGTGCAGTACCTGCTGTCATAGCTGGTGCTAAGCAGTTTCTGCCTAGGCAAGAATCCAACAGCCCTTTGGAGGACACTGCTCAAGAACAGCAATCTTTCTGCGGTCTTTTATTAAAATTTAACATTACTTCTCCTCCTTTTTTTTAGTAAATGAAATCATCATCACAGCTACACCATCTCCTCTAGGAGGAGAAATAGATGTGCTCTTTTGGACCCTTCTGCATCGCTGTGTGAGTCCCTCATCTCATCTTCTTAGGTAATACAAAGAAGGACCTTGGGAATGCATCATTGCTGGTCACCTAAGAACTAGAAGCCGGGGCAGCCAGGGGACAAAAGACTGCTGCAAGAGTCAAGCAGAGTCCAGGCTAGTCTTGCTGTGCAACCTGAAACAATCCATTTCTGATTCTTATGTAACAACTCAGGGGTGCAGGGGGCAACGCTGAAGCAGTGAAAGGCAGCTATGTCTAATTCTAGCAAACTAAGTGCACCTGGGGCCTTTAAGCAACTTGATTTTGTCGCAAACAAATCCTTGTGGAATAAAGTTAAAAGCATACCTGTTATTAAAGCTGTGCTTTTTGTCACAGAGTTGCTACGTCCTTTGCTGGGGCATTGGGAAGAGAGTAGCAGGGTACCAGCAGGAATGGGCAGAGCTCTGACAAGCCGAGACCGACTTAGATGTTCTCCAGCCCGCATGCGGCTAGTAGGTAAGTAGCTTAACTGGTGACAGTCAGCACTCTGAGCTGTCAAAGCAGTCACAAGGGTGGGAAGCAACGCAGGACTGAAGTAATTATTTTGCAGCCTGTGTTATATTACAGGTGTAAGCATGGTTGTCTCAGTTTGGTTCCTGCTGGGTAGATGTCCATGTCCCACCAGAAATGACTGGAAGTACTGTGATAACTGACTGGGTTTGGAAAACATATTATTTTTTCTCACTGCTAGAAATGTTTCCTCCAGAATCCAATGGCATAATTAGAAAAGGAGGGTGGGATGAACTCTGTGTTACTGCAGTAAATGCTGGCGTTGACTAAACGGGACTCTAAAAGCCCTATTACAGAGTCACATAAGGCCTGGACTGACAGCACTGAAGCCAAGTTCAGTTGAGCATATGAGAAAGTCCTTGCTTTGATCGTGAGAAATTATTCCTTAAATGTATGACAGTTACTCCATGCTTTATTGTAAGTTATAATTAAAAACCATTTTAGCAGCAGTATCTAAAGACAGATAGGAAATAAAAGTGGAGTGGGTGGGACATGCTTTGTACAGTACAATAACCCCTTCGTTCTTTTTTCATTTAAAATTAGAAATGAATAGTTCATATCTTGTTATTACCCAGCAAAAACAACCCTTTTCTTCTGTGCAGCAGTCAGCATTCGAGTAACACGGTACTGATACAAGGAGTCTGCAGTGAGGCTGTACAAGCACATAATTTATAGATGTTCAAATGCTTTAGCGTGGCTAAAACAAAGCACTGGGAGAAAAGGAATCAAGCCGCCATATATTCAGAGCAAAAAAAAGGTTAGGGGAGAAATAACCACCAACTAAAAATTATGTGAAAATGCTTCATTACTGCAATTATGTTACTGGCAGAGAAGGAAAATAAAGTGTCTTAGATTAGCAGCAGTTACATTCGTTTATCTGCTATCAAAGCTTCATTGCAGGGTTAACCACAGAAAAAAAGTGTTTTGCAAGTAAAGGAAGGGTCTGCTTGTTAAAAAAAAGTTGGAGTTCACCTCCCTTATCTCCAGTGACTAGATTCACCTACCCACTATTTATTTCACTATATAAAAAACCCTAAAGATAAACCAACTGAAGCCCCATCTTTCAGGTAAATATCTACAGTGCCCTGCAAGCTCAGCAGAACAGATGAGCTACCTGGATGCATAGTACCATGATCTAAAAATCACACCTGTGGTTAAAATTAAACAAACAGCAAGGAGGTTCAGAGCAGTAGCTTCTCCCAGCAATGCACTAGGATAAGGAAAAGCAATCAAGCAAATACAAACCAAGCAAGTATATGGTGAATTGAAAACCAAGTTTTGGAGGTTGCTGCACCTGGTGACCATGGGGAATGAGCTGGACTTTAACAAATTTAAATGATTTCTGAAATAAAACTGCGCTCATCAGTTAACAACAGCCTGCAAAGGGAAGAGCAGCTCAGATGAATGCATAGGACTTTTGCCGCAGAATTAAGCTAAGCAATGAATACTTTTAACAAGAGCCTCAACAACTTGTATACTGCAGAGGAAACGCAGCTTCTGCAAATGGGAGTGCTAAAAGGGAAGGAAATCTCTGAGCTGTCTCCTGCTGCCCCTACATCCGAGTAGCTGAAACACACCTTCCCTGAGCACTCAAAGCCTGTGAAGCTTCCAGGTTTACAGTTTACCCCTTGATGGACACAGGACGGATGTAGCCATCAATACATACAGACTTTGCAAGCACATCTAAACAAATGGCCAATTAGTGAAAGATGCAGAGCCAGACAAAAGGAACACCCACCTGAATTTCCTGGCCTCCGTTTCCTCGGCATCCTCGAGGGATTTTGGATATAGGACGTCCCTCCAAGTCACCCAGTACCTCCTGAACAGCCCTCTGCTCAGGGTAGCTTCCTTCACATTGGTTAATCCTACAGAGAAGCAGGAGACCCCTGCTACAAAAGCAAACTTCTCCTGTCCTCTTCCCTACTCCCATTCGAGTGTCACTGACCCATCAAATCCCTGTAATTTTAAGGCTAGCATCACTTGGCTTTTTCACAGGGCAGTTGGAGCAGACTTGCTTTCCTAGCTCCCATTATCCTTTTACTGCACAATGCTTCCATCTGAATTTGCAACAATTAAGGTCTAAGGGGGTATAATGGGGTCCCTTACCCCTTTTCTGGAGAGGAGAGCGTGCCAGAGAGAAACCAGCTGGCTCTAGGTCCCTGAAAGGACAAAAAATGGCCTTGTCTCAGTTGCAGAAGGCAATCAGAGTTGTGACTGAGATCTGAGGGGGAAATGGTGGCCAGAGGCTACACGGGACTATAGGCTTCATAAAGCCAAGACCACGGTTGAGGCAGGGTGGGGAACAGGCCCTGGGCCGCCTGGTCAGGGGAGCTCCAGACCCCAGGAGGGTTGAAAGGAAGCTCGTGGCATGGGTGACTGGTGCCTCCCAAGTCGGGAGGAGCACCTGCAGAAGCCGCTGGCAACTGTGGGGATGGGGCTGGCAAGCACCTGCAGAAGTTGCTGGTGGTGTTGGCGGCAGGGACAGGGCTGGCAAGGGGGGCACATGCCCCCCTACCAGTTGCTTATGCCCAGTGGTATCACGCAAAGCTAAGTTATTCTGGTTATATGTTTATGAGTCACTGTGGTGTGACATAACCCAGGCTGGGAGGATGGATTTCAGTTTGGAAGCAGCTTTGGAAGCAACTTCTGCCTGTTTGTGTTTCAATATGGCAGGACCAGGAGCAGATGCAAGGGGAGGTTTGAAGGCTGCAGGCAGTCTAAGGGCTTGCGTAGCTCCTGTTCCTGGAGGACCAGGCTGTAAACTGAGGATCTGAGCCTATAATGAAACAGGCTGTGGGCACGGGCCCTAACCCCAGAGGGGACAGAAGAGGAAAGAGGGCTTGAAGCCCCAAAGACTGAGGGCACAAGCCCAGAGCCTGGGGAGGCAAGACTGGGGCTGAGGGGCCCAGAGCTGGGGGACCCAAGACCCCAGGGTCTGGGGCAGTAGACCTGGGACTGAGGGGCCCAGCTAGAGCAAGAGGGCCAAGCCCAGGACAAAGGCTGGCACTCCCTGCTACAAGGTGCTCGCAGCCCACGCAGGGCTGTCTGGAGCAGGCACAGGCTGCGAGTGGCTGCAGCGCGGGGGCACTGGCCACATGGCGAGCGAGGGGCCGCTCTTCCCCACACTCAGCACCAGCTTGTAACCCGCTCCGCTGCTGGGCTGGCAGTGGGGCCTGACAGTGCGGGGGGGGGGGGAGCAGCCCCTCACCCGCCACCCCACGCTGCAGCCACTCGCAGTCAGCCTGCTCCAGACAGCCCTGCGTGGGCTGCAAGTGCCTGGAGCAGGGAGCACCTGCCATGGGGCTGCTTTTCTCTGCGCAGGGAAGGAACCCAGGGAAAAGCTTCCACCCCACAGCCCATGCCCCGCTCTGCAGGAGCTCACAGCCCGCATGTGGCTGTCCGGAGCGGGCACAGGCAGCCCCACACAGGCTGCGAGCAGCTGCAGCATGGGGTAGGGGAGGGGTGGTCTCCCCTCCCACTTACCTGCGGTTCTGGTGGGGCTTGGCGGGGGGGACCAGGTGGGCCCAGCTGTTGTTGGAGCCTGCCAGGCTTCCCCTGGGTCCTACTGCCCTTGGTTCCTGTCATTTTTGACAGGCTATATTTTGCCCACCCCTGGGCTAGGGCAAGTGCTGCCCAGCTGGGGTGGGACAGGCACAGGATGGAGTTGCCACTCATCCGGGAGACGCGGGGGAGGAGGCGGGGCATGTGCATCTAGAGCTGGGCGGAGCAGGGTAGGCTGGAGCTGGGCTGTGCAAACCTTTAGATTAATTCTTCAAATCACCACACCTACCTTATATATAAAAACGATGGCCCACTAGAATGGAAAAAACCCCAAAAAAAACAACAAAAAAACCCACACCACCAATCCCCTCTTGCACATTCCTCACCTCCTCAAAAGAGGATTGTACAAGATGTATTGAATGCTCAACAGCCAGCAAGATAAATTTAGATGATAAGCCACACTGAACAAGGCAGAATTGATTTAGACATACCTTTCTTTTGTTTTTTTTGTTTTTTTAAAAAGGTCCAATCTATTTAAACTCAAGTTTTTATTAATATGTCACGAGCTTCTATCGAAACGTTGTAGACCAAATACTTATCTGCCGAGTCGGAGGAAAACTTCTCAATTTTGGAGGTCAAACATTATAATGACAGCACAGTAAGTAACAGACTTACTCTCTTACTAAAGGCGTGGTCCTGTGGGTAGCCCAGGGACTGTGCTCCTGCGTGCAAGAGATTAGCAAAAATTATCATAGGAGCTGGGACAGCCTCCGACTCCAGGAAGCACTGTTTACACATCTCTCAGGATTAAATTTCAGTGGCCACAATACTGCAGCTGCTTGACCCCATTCTAGCACAGTATCAGTCACCATAGTCTAACAGACTAAAAATGTCAAAGTAACAAGAATCTGAAAATACTAAATCACATAAATACCTAAATAAATAGTTATTCTGAAAAGCCTACTCTAGGCAGCAGAAAGTTGCACCATATCTAATGTACATTTTAGTGGTTATAGCAAACAACATGAAAACACCTCTCTTTAGAAAGCATCTAGACTACAAATGGAAAAGCTGATTAGAGCAGATTATTTAGAGTGCCTCAATTTAAAAATCAATCCACCCTGTGACCACTGACCAGGTCAGAAGCCAAGGTCCAGACAGACTGGGATTCCCGTCAGGGGCCTTACTTGGTTGTTCCATCTTCTAAAGCCTCTGGCTTAACACTAACTCCCTGCTCTTCTGTCCCACTGCAGTTGCTGGAAGGAAAGATATATTTTCTGTTTGGGAAGGATGGGGACTAAAACACTCCGACTGTGAAACAGATATTGGTGAAATGGATTAAATTCTTTCCAGACTTACTAAATTATTGGGGTTTCTAACAAGACTGTAGGCCAGGAGCTGGCACCTCACAGCCTGTGGGCCAGATCCGGACTGCATTTTACTAACAGGAAACCTATTCTGGGCTGAGGCCAGGAAAGCCCTGCTCTGTGCAGAGGGCTGCTCTCTCCACCTCACACCCCACCAGTAGCCACTCCAAATTGTTGCTGCTTTTCAGCAGCATGTTTTTCAGCTGAGGCTGCAGAGGGGAGCAAGAGAGCAGCAGAGCAGGGAGGATGGATGGATAGGCAGCCAGGTTGCAGGAGAAAGCTCCATTTGCAATTGCATGGGAAAACTCTGGGCAACAGAAGTGCTAGATTACGCTGCCTGCAGATTAGGAAGACTTGGTTCACATTTCAAATGTTCCTATTGCTGCCAAAAGAGCTGAACCCTTTAAAGAAAATTAACATGAAAACATAGATTTTACAGGACTTAGTGTCACTTGCCTGGTATCAATTTCTACCATCTCTGGGCTGGGGGTGGGAGTGTACTTTTAAAACATGATCCAACGTATAAGAAGGGTTTCAATAAAGATATGTGGTCTTTAATTATTCATTTCCCTTACAATTATGTATCATTTCAATCCCAAATAGATCCTCATACCTACACCACTTTCCATTATATATTGGGAAGCCTTTAAAAGCTCTTGGTGACAAACACTGGTATTTATCTGTATTTCAAAGGCTATAAGCAGTAGCTACGCAAGAAATTAGAGTCCGGCTTTGTCGTAAGAGTTCAAAATAATCTGGAACATTTTCCATTTTAACCAAGTGCCTGCACTGCAAGCATTTAGACCTGTTGTCTCCGGTACAGACAGAGCACATCTATACCAGGGTGATCTGTCACAGTTTCGTACACCAGTGCTACTTCCCCTAGCATTTGGAGCAGGCAGAGGACCGGCTTAGTCAGGAGTGGCACACCATCCACTGTTATACTGCCTCATTACTTGGTGGCAAGAGGAGGCAAGCAAGTATCATGAACAAAGGACACACAGCACACTTACCAGTATACAGTCACTACAGCTTTTTCATGGGGTAACTTTATACTGGTCTCCACCTTCAATGTAACAATGTTTGATACTAGGTTATTTAAAACTGGAAAAATGTGCCGTAATTAGTTAGCTATCTAACTTGATGCCCTTGTACTTGAAAGATTGCTTATTTTCTCACTGGCCTACTCTCACAGGTGCCAAGCAGCTGCAGCCCTCAGTGATTTCAGTGGGATTTGGGAGTGTACTGCATCTCTGAAAAATCAGGACATGAAAAAATATGGTGGTATTTCATTAGTGGGGAACATAATGATGCTCTTTTTCAGAGCTATACAGAAAGCTTTCACGATTCTGGCTTTTGGCTTAGAAATGGAGGCATTGCTCAATTCACAGATTATCTTGAGGAATGAAAAATCAGGTGATAAAACGTTAGAAAAAAATAAGACCACCCTTTGAAGTTTTGCCACCCCTTTCCCCATAAATAAATAAATAGACTTCCTTTGCACAACATGTAAGGGAATTCTTTTTTTTTTTTTTTCACGAATATCTGATGCAGTGATTTATAACGTGATCAAAGATGTTCAAAGTGATTCAGAAAAGGCTTCTGAGTATCAAGAATATGAAGCATCACAAATATGCTACCCAACTACATATCAAGAATATGCTACCAAATTACGTGGTTAGTAACTTTCGGATTGTTACAACAGATTAAAAGCATCTCAGTGTAAGGAGGCCCTCCCTCAGTAATGACACTTCCAAGTCATGGTGAGCCACTGTATCATATATATTTCAACTTCCTCTTCACTCCCATACCCGAGCTTCACCTTTCTTTCCCATTTCCAATGATTCCTGTTTCTCCTCAAGTCTTAACCAAAGGAGGCCCCAAAAACTTTACACAGAATCCTGTCACCCCCTCTCAGATATTATTAGTGTGGCCCCACCCTCCATGAGGCGAAGCAGGACTAAGCAGCCCTGTGCTTCATCTGCATATGCATTTTTGGAGGATCCCAGGACTCATAACTGGAACCAGGTGTTCTTGTCATGGCTAATTATCACATGGATCTTTTGTGGGGGCGTAGTGTCTGGATTATCTACTGAGCTGCAAGGTCACCATGGCTAGAATTGCTGTTGACTCTGGTGGGGCCCAGCCCAATGACCTATATGGTAAATCATGCACCGTTTGGCTTTGGACTAATATCATGCATAGTTTGCACCACATACAAGCAGATGCCAAAGTGCTACTTAAATGTGCCTTCATGGAATCTGTGCTAAAACTTGCAGCAGTTTCAAAAAAAGGTAACAACACCCAGTAATTCTAGATGAACTAAGATTATAGATACTAAATGCAAATTACTACAGTTATGTTTCATTTCACAGTCAGGGTCTTCAAATTTGCTTCTCACTTCCATGTGTTCAGGGTCTGACAGGAAGGCGGTGGGGAGAAAAGGGCTTAAGGGAGAAGAAGTTACGAGAGAGAGCATAAGTGAGTTACCTGATCCCCCCCAGGTATATTTTCCCTGCTGTAGCAGTGAGAGGGGAACAAATTAAAGGCAAACCTCCAATAATTAGATTCTATATCTGGAAAATTATAACATGTATACATTTTCTATATATAAAATCTAATTAATCAGGGGTTGTCTTATTAATCAGGGCTGTCTACAGTCAAGCAAATATGTCAAGAGATTTCATGTCCCCAAAATCTTTTTAAATTAGAAGACAATATTTAAAAAAATTATAGATAAATTTGTTTCCTTGTGGGAAAAAATTTAAGATGGTATACTTACCGTGAAAGAAAGTGTTAACAAAATTAAACGTACAAAATCACCATGTAGCTACTTTGCCCAGTGTATGGAAAGACTGTGTATAGCACAATACTTATTCAATATGGGCCTATATCAATATTGAATCCTAATGCATTTCCTTGATAAGAGAGGTAAAGGCCCAAAGCGCTATATGTACATGGAAATATACTGATTTTTTTCATTTACTCCATATGGAAATACATTTACCAAGGCTGCAATAGCCCCATTGCATTAAATGAATTAATCAAATGCCACTGTTTTCTTTCAGAGGGCTCAAGAGAAGGAAGTACTGCTCCCACTGTACTGCTGGGGAACTGAAGGAAGAGCGAGAGCTTGCCTTGTGCCACATCAGAAGTCTGTGGCAGAATAAGAAAGCAATTGCAGGCTCTAGTCTGAACTATTAAATTAAAAAAATCTACCCTTCTCTTCTGGGAAGGCTGTTGATACTAGGACTTCCTTACACAAAACACTTCCCATTCTCAAGCACCCTTGGGACGTGGGTGGTAAATAATCACAATTTTACTAATGAGCAACCAGGCAGTGAATTAACACTTCATGAAAAACACGCATGCCTAAATAACCCATATGCTCCCTGCAAGGGGGGGGAGGGGAAGGCGGCAAGAGAGGGAAGGAAGACTCCTGGGTGTTTTCCAAGGGTCTTATTTTGAGACACAAAACAATCTTGTTGAAGCATCTTCAAAATATTTTTTCACCCACAACTAGCTACAGTTCGCCTACTTCTGCTCTTAGTCTTGCTGCTTTTCAGTGGTTGCAGATGTCATGGCCTTGCAAGCAGTTTCCTGTCATAGAGCAAAAATCAGCAGCAGTCTGGATAACCTGTTTGTGCAAACAGTTTATTCCATAATAGATACACTAGTTGTTGAACGCAGCTGCTCCCAAAAAAAGGCACACAAACCCCTCCTTTGGGAAGCCTGGCCAGAACACCAACACCCAGCTCTACAGAACAAATCTGAAAGACAAAGCCGAACAGACAGCAAGCTCCATTGCAGTGCCACAGTTCTCCCCCAAATTAGACTCGATCACAAATGAACGCAAGCAAAAGCACAATAAAATCTGACAGCGACTCAACCTTTCACTCAATGGAAAAAGTGCCTGCGTGCCAAGAATCGGCTCCCAAGAGCATAGCAATGCCTCCTGGCGATTCCCATCACATTTTCATTTATTACACAAGAGTGCCCAGGAACTACAAACAGGATCAGGGCCCCATTCTTTGCAGCTCTACACACATGTAAAAAGAGCTTACAGGTTGTCTACAGAGAGCAAACCAGACCTGCAGAGAGCAAACCAGGAAAGCCAAAGCTGCGATGGAACTCCAGCTAGCTACAAATATCAAGGATAATAAAAAGTCCTTTTTTAGATATGTGGGGAGCCGAAGGAAAAGCAAGGGCAACATTGGACCCCTGCTAAACTAGATGGGACAACTGACAACCAATGCCCAGGAAAAAGCAGATTTGCTAAATGGGTACTTTGCATCAGTTCTTCACCAGTCCCATAGAACCACCCTGCCCACTGTGGGACAGGTGGGGCCTAGGGTTGGGAGATTCCTTACCATCCATCAAAGCTGACCTTGTGAAGGAACAAGGCTGGATACCTTCAAGTCAGCTGGCCCTGACGGTTTACACCCAACAGTACTCAAAGAGCCGGCAGGCATCATAGCTCAGCCCCTGGCATGGATCTTTGAGGACTCTTGGTGCTCTGGTGAAGTGTCCAAAGACTGGAAGGCGGCCAGTGTGGTACCTATCTTCAAGAAAGGCAGGAAAAATGGGTTCGGCAAACTACAGACCCATCAGCCTGACCTCTATCCTGGGGAAGGTCTTGGAAAAGATTATCAAAGAGGCCATCCTATACAGGCTAGCTGACGGCAATATCCTAAGGGATACCCAGCACGGGGGTTTGTTACAGGTAGGTCTTGCTTCACCAATCTCATTTCCTCTTACGACCAGGTGACCTATCACCTGGACAAGGGGGAAGAGATTGACGTCATATATCTTGACTTTAAAAAAGCCTTTGATCTGGTATCCCATGATCACCTCTTGGCAAAACTGGTTAACTGCGGCCTCGACCTCACCATGATCCACTGGCTGGGGAATTGGCTCTGCAGCAGGACCTAGAGGGTGGTGGCTGATGGAAGTCAATCGTCATGATGCGCTGTGACCAGTGGGGTCTCTCAGGGCTCTGTCATAGGGCCCTTACTTTTTAACATCTTCATCAATGACATACACATTGGTGTCAGAAGCAGGCTGGCCAAATTCACCAACACCACCAAACTCTGGGGTAAAGCATCCGCACCTGAGGACAGGACGGTGATCCAGGCGGATCTTGACAGGCTCATGAAACGGGCAGATGAGAAACTGAAAAATGCAAGGTTCTCCACCTTGGGAGGAAAAACCTGCAGCATGCTCATAGGTTCAGCAGTGCTATACTGGCTAGCACTACAGATGAAAGAGACTTGGGGGCCATGACTGACCACAAGATGAACACGAGACTTCAACGCGATGCTGCGGCTAGTAAAGCGACCGAAATGCTGGCTTGCACCCATGGATGCTTCTCAAGCGAATCCCGGGACATCATTCTCCCATTGTACTCTGCCTTGGTGAGGCTGCAGGCGGAGTACTGCATCCAGTTTTGGGCTCTACAATTCAAAAAGGATGTGGAGAAGCTTGAGAGAGTGCAGAGGAGAACCACGCACATGATCAGAGGTCAGGAAAACAGACCTTACGATGAGTGGCTGACAGCCATGGGACTTTTCAGCCTGGAAAAGTGCAGCTTCAGGGGCGATCTGGTAGCCACCTATAAATTTATCAGGGGTGTTAACCAGGATCTGGGGGAACATCTATTCACCAGAGCACCCCAAGGGATGACAACATCAAGTAGTCACAAACTAATCCATGACCGTTTCAGGCTGGACATAAGGAAGAACTTCTTTACTGTCCAAGCCCCCAAGGTTTGGAACAGACTGCTGCTGGAGGTGGTTCAAGCACCTACTTAGAACTCCTTCAAGACACTTTTGGATGTTTACCTTGCTGGGATCCTATGATCCCTGCTGACTTTCTGCCCCTGGGCAGGGGACCAGACTCGATGATCCTCCGGGGTCCCTTCCAGCCCAAATGTCTATGTCTACATTAAGACTGGGACAAAGGTTGCATAAAAAAGGAGGAAGAAGAGGGAGGGGCAGAATGAGGATTATGTGTACACCAACAGCATGCACTACCCAATGGCTCAGACTCATTTGCCTAAATTAATTTAAGCAGCCACAATTCATAAAATACCAACACTATGATCTCACTAATCTCAGGAAGTGACCTTAGGTTTGCCACCAACATCAGCTTGTTTATTCTTTTTCTAAGTAAACCAGGCTTCCACAGGATCCACTTAAATAAAGGTGTCAAAGTTCCAGCCTGCAGGCCAGATCCAGCCCATAAAGCCCTATCATCCAGTCCCTAGTGGTGCTCATGGGTCTTGGAGTCCTCTCAAATGTGATTACATGCCCCATGCAGCCTCTGCGTGTTTCCTGGAGCAGGACTGCCCTGCACGCAGCACCCACTCTGGCCACTTCAAGACATGTGCTGGATCTGGCCTGCAGAGGTGGTCTGTGGGCACAATCCAATCTGTTCATCCAGTCCACAGAGCTGTAGGAGTTTGACAACTCTGAATTTAAAGATACCACACCATATCAACACTATTAGGTGTACAAGAATGATTCACACAATAAACACAGAAATTTCAAATGGGACTCCACAGTGTCAAAAACATCCTACGCTGTTGTGGTCTTTCTGAGTTCTCAACAGAAGAATTGCTCTTTTATGCTTCTGTAGCCAAAAAACAAATGAAAGCTCATTTTGGAAGGGATGCTCTGAGTCTACCAAGAGGTCCCTCAAGTCTAAAAATGTTGAGAGCTACTGACCTTGGCAGACATCTACAAAAGCACTATTAGTTCCCCTTTTAAATTAAAGAAAGGAGGAAGAAAAAACCCAACACTCACCATGTCCTCTGATAAGGAATTCCTACCAGTGTTAAGCAAAGCCCATGCTGGTCTAAGAAACTACCAAAATGCCAAGCGTTCCCCACATTTTCTGCTGCTGCTTTAGGGCATGACAGGCATCAATCAAGAGAAAACAGACATTTCTTCAACAGCACATGCCCAGACACACTTGCTTTCTTTTTCTAAATAACTTTTGAACAAAATGGGAAAACTTTATTGTGAAATTCACCCAGATTTCAAGTCAGCTGTACACTGGCAACCAAGGTTTCTCTTCCTTCATTTAGGCTCAGAGCAGAACGGCATCTCTCAGGCTTCCTGGTTTCTTTTGCCATCAGCCCATTCTCCTAAATTTGCAGCCAGCTACACGGTGATATCAGTCTAAGGAAAAGGTCAAAGAAAGCAGCAACCCGAGGTGAACAACAGGAATAAATGCTTAGAAGTGTGCCGTAACATTTATTTTTGCAAAACATGCCGCTTACTGCTTTGTACACAACCTCCAAGCTACATTTCTGTATCCTGAAGCAAATGATCATCTCTTCGCCCAAACTTCAAGCTTAGGAAAGATTTCACTAGCATCCACATTTGCCAGAGTGCTCAAATTGCAATTTAGTATTAACTGCATCTACATCCAGTGAAAGGGCAAATCAGTCTGAAACACTGCTACATATCAGGAGGAATCCCAAGACATGGCACCTGAACTCCAAAGACCTGGGGGAAAAGGAATGCATCTTAATGCCTACAGTATTATCGTGCAAATGAAACTTATGGGGTGACCAATTAAACTCATCTGAAACTTCATCTATGAATACTGTATCTGGCTAGGGTCATCTGACCCCGGCGCTCCTTCCTGCCCAGGGCAGGGGATCAGACTTAATGATCTACTGAGGTCCCTTCTGACCCAAACATCTATGAATCATGGGACTGACAGCCACATCCACAGGCTGAGCACAGCAGGCCCCCCACCTCTGTTTGGCCAAGGGGCCCCAGTAGTCCCAGCCCTCACCACTGATTGGTTGTGAGGGCTTTTTGTCACGCAGACCTGCCCCTCTCTGCTAACTGGCTGCAAGCACTGATTGGTGGGTAGGGGTGGGGCCGTATAATGGTCAGCTCTCAGTCACTCAGCAGCAAAGGAAGGTGGGGGCAGCAGCCATCTCCCCATGCTGGCAGCCCTCCCCCCACAGCAGGCTGTGCAGCAAATTATCCAGAATAATTCATTTACATCACCGTATTTTATGTAGATTTACAATCTGCTGTGTTCCTGAAGCCAAACAAAAATGATTTCACTTTCAAAAGTAATGGACTCCAAGTACTTTAAGAACCAGTCACACAAACAGCCAACACAACAAAACTCTGTAAAACATTCTTAGGTTAGCATATGTAGTCCAGAACAATGGTTTTACTAAGCGGCTTTGACACGTCTCTTTTCACAACTGCATTTTTCGCCTACGTTCAACTACTAAACAACAGCGTGATGTTTGCCCCTCTGTTCAATGCCACAGCGTAGATATGGTTCAACATCAAAAAATCTCAGATTTGAGTTTCATCTTCCATGTGCTGTTCTTAGCTTTCGAGCATGCAACAGTCAACTTTATTTACAACAGACTGCAATGCATCAGAATATTGAATAATTAATACCCTTTTAAAAATTTTTGTCCAAAAAAACTTAAGTGGAAAACCTATATTAAAAACACGGTAAGGAATCAAAGGTTGAGATACATGCACAAGTTAAGCAGTGCCAGTATTGAGGCCATCCGTCTTTAAGGACATGATCTCGTACTCTTTTTCTTGACCGCGGTACCCTAGACTCACTAAGCACACAGGATGGGTAGCAGTTACTCAACGAGCAGCTAGTCAGCATTTTGTTCCCTCATCATTGCTCACTGGGTGGCCTCACATCTTATGTACAGCTTCCTCTAACAGCATTACATTTTCTAACAAAGCTTTTTCTCATCATTCAGCACTACAGTGCAAGTCCTTCTCTAAAAACATGTTACCCATTTTAAAGACTGGAACTGATGGACAGAAGTACTTCTAACCTTCATGTCACTAATCATCAGGTGCCTAATTTGAGACAACTTGGACCTCATTTTTCAGAGTCCTGGGCATTTCACACATTCAAGAATCATACCTTCCATCAAACTCATATGCACTTATATGTGCCCACCACTTCCACAAACCAGCTCTAAGAATATCAAATGAAACACTCAGATATGAGAAACAAACAGTGAATGACCACCTACGATAAGTTTGGCTTAAAACCAGTTAACTAGCATCAAACTGAAACTTCTTGGCAGAACCAAAGAGAGAATCCAGTTCCTCTCCAGGGTAACACTTCACTGCCTAAACTACGAGGTGGCCGTTTCCCTTTCCTGCACTTTCACGCCTTCACCCACTGCATAACTTGCAGATTCTGTAGCAAATGAAGCAGGACTCATTTCCTGCACAGCTCTCATTCATCAGCTCAGCAGGTTCACTCCGTGCCTGAATGACACAGGGCTCTGGTAAGAAAAACACTATGTGACCAGGTGCTTAAACACTGTATTGAAAAGCACTTGCAGAAGGCAGATAAATTAAGGCTGGACAAAGAACCCAAATTCTGGCACGTGCCAACTTCTCAGAGCTCATCTTTACAGCTTTAGTTCTGCTCGTCTCAGGTTTTTGGGTCATGCCCTGGTTTCTAAAAGTACAAATGGAAATGTTAACACATAGGATTGTACCAATATCCATACGGGTCATCAGCTTACAGTTTCAACTCCACCACCATGCTCTACCTCGTGGACCCATGAAAGGGCACCCCCCAGCACTACAAGGAGAAGTAAAGCACGCTTCGTCAATGAGTTTCACTGATATCTGCGGGCAAAACAGCAATGGTGAGACTCGGGAAACTCCATCCTTAGGCTTTGGAGGAGAGTGAGCCTACTGGGCACAGACCCCTCTACCCATTCCCCAGAAATTCTTCCCCATTCCCAGTCCTGTCATTGTCTCTTGCCCAGCCGATCTCCATTTCCCACATAGCACTCAGTACCAGTTTCCATACCCCAATAAATTTGCCTTAATCTATACTGCCTCCAACCATACAGAACAGGTTTCTGTCCCCTCCGCAGCTGATCGTGGAGTCCTCCTGCCCAAGTCCCAAAAGGTGGGAGAAAACAGGAGAGACTCGGTTCAGGTACCCATGTCCTGAAGCAGGCAATGCCACTCAGCCCTGGCCCAGAGCATCTCTGGAGGATTTAGCTATTGGACTCTAAGCATGTGTGAACTGCAGTTTTTCAGAGACTTACAACATGGCCAAATTTGGGTAGAAGTTATAGAAGTTAAAGCTCTGACAAAAATACCATCTCTGACAAATTTTCAGTTTGCTGCACCAAAGCATGAAAGCACTACAATTTTTCAGGTAAAAGACTCCCAAATACTTAAAACATGTACCAACAACATCTTTTCCCCTTAGCCTCATTGCCTGGACTGTTTTGGCTAGTTTTCAAAAAGCAACTCACCCTGAGGCAAATACCAAGCACTGAACATTTCAATCCAATTAGTTAGTTTGGCAAAAATATGAGTGACTGAAAATAGGGTCTTTTAACAAGTTGCAGGAAAACTTAACAAGAAAGGCTACCAGTCATATTTATAAGATCAGTCTGCTCTGGTGAAGGAGAAAATGTGACCGGTAATAGCTTTATGGAAAGCAACTGCCCTTGTACTCATGCCCTAATTTTTATATTAACGGTGCTATTCTGTACAGGGTCTCCATACTCTGCTCCTAACCATAGTAGCTGAGCACTTGGTAATGCAATCAGCAACATAACTAACGTCTGCCACCTTGTCTGTGCAGTGCAGTGTTTTTGTAACTAATTTTTAATTACATGGGTTTATATACGAAAGCAAGTTTCATTCACCCCCCACCCAAAACACTACCCAGCCCCCAACTTGCCTTTGGATGGTCTTTCACTCCTGCAGAAGCTCATTCCACACAGAACAATTCAAAGCATAAGGGACTTGATATCTAATAGCCGTGATAAAATTCCCCACTGAAATTTAGCATTGGGATTAAGACAAACAGTCTAAGATATACTTAAGGGAGGCTTATGCCATTTCTGCCCCGCTAGGCTTTACAGCTTTCTCCTTCAAGGCCCTATGCTATGATGCAGCTCAAACCAGAGCAGAACAGGACCGACCAGCTGGAGTGTGGAAAGCGACAGATATTCCTTTCTCCTACATAATGAACACAGGTTTCCTTCCTCGCAGTCCAGGATCTGCACCCAGGAGCATCCTATCTGACTGATAATCTGAGCGCCCCTAGTCTCACATTTACCTCCCCAGAGTCACTCCCTGAATCTAACCCTGACTGGCCACTGTAAACTCAATAACTGGCATGAGCAAGGACTGTTGAGTGGTTTTTAACACTGTTTGTAAACATGAGTTATAAATACAGTGCATTATCTCCATGCAGAGAAATCTAAAATGGAGCCATTCACCAAGTCAGACATCCTGTACAAATCAGAATGAGTGCAGGCAAACAGGATACAACTGGCATGCTAATTCAGGTTCCCATGACCAAGGCAGCTCCCTGCAGCACTGTCCTACTGTAACTCCACAACAGCATGCAGTGATTTATTATTTACACATCAGAGGTGCGGCTGGTGCTTCTGAGACTGCTCTCGAGATTACTATTGTGCAACTGCATCAATTCAGTCAGCCTTCACTTGGCATTTACTTTTTTTTTTTTTTAGGTTCGCTTTTGCATAATGGTGTTGTACCAAAATGTGGAGAGAAGCAGCAAGTTTTCGCAGACCTGAAAAGGGAAATCAAAGGCTGATTGAGGCTGTAGCAGACAGTACAGAGCTGCCAACAGGAGAAGGAGAGGGGACAATGGAGACATTAAGAAAGCACCTCAGAGTGCCAGAAAACATGACAGGAAAGTGCCCAGATGCACGTGAGACAGAGTTTCCACTTATTCAAGGTTTATTATTAAAGGAATTAAGTATTTGACTGGGTATGCGTGCTTTTAAATCTTAAGTTTTCAAATCTTCTGCAACTGAGCTTGAGGCATCTTATGAGCCCTGATTGCCCAAGACTGAGTGAGTGTCTAACATTTCCTGGAAGACAGGGCTCTCCAGGGTGTCTTAAACTGGACCCAAAAAAAATGAATCTTCAAGAAACTTTATAAGGAAGTAGCAAACAACTGCATATAATCTTCTCCTGAAATTCAGCTATCCGGTAGAAGGAACAAATGTTACCTTGTCTGCCATACATCTACTGTACACTTCTAAACTAAAAGTGATAGTGATCATTAGAAGTTTGTTCAATACTAGATAAACTGACTGAAATTGCAATAAAGCATGACATTTAAGTACCTAGAGGAATGTGATAAAACAGACATGCCTTCTCTTAGGGAGAAAAATCATGTTTCTCTAATTTACTAGACCTTTTTTTTTTTTTTTTAAACTCATCAATAAATTTAGCAGATAAATGACAGCCAGCAGATATAACTTACTTGAACTTTAAAAGTCTTTGGCAAAAATAAATATGAAAGTAGAACTGTGTGTCCTTGGTGCCATTCCACTGGATGTGTTAGAATTTCTTTTTAATTTGCCAGAGTGGCATTCAGGGTTTAGTGTTCAGTAGTCTGAGAAAATCTGGTATTCAAGTCTTTTCTGATCTAAAATTCTGGACCTGTTTGTTTGGTGACATGTTCCAAGATCCACTAGTCTTTCTAGGTTCCTTATTTACAGGTTTTGTACTTTTTAAATACTGCGTGGTAGAACAGAAGGGACTCCTCTCTTGTGTACTCCCACTGCTACCCTTGCCAGACAATCCTCTATAACAGAACCTACATCTGAAAGGTAGGCTAGGCCTAAGACTACAGCTGCACCCCAGATTTTGGTTTCAGTTTTGTGATTTCTTATCTGGAGCACTTGGGTATGAAATACCTGGTGACTCATTTATCTGTCCTGTAGCTGGATAATACCTAGTTTGACAGGAAGGATCAACCAGTTTGGTTTGTGTCATGTGCATGTAAGATTAGGCTTCTATACCGTGTCTTGAACTTCTTGATCTAAAACAATGGGGTGTGATTTGTGACATCGTTCTGTGATGCGAGCCAACTTTCTGTAGAGATGCAAGAAGTCTAAGATTTGATTATAAGCAGTTAGCAAACAAACCGTAACTGTAATCTATCAATAGATTTGCTATTGGAATTGAAAAGACCTTTTTCCTATGTAATTTGGTTTTGTATGCAAATTACCTTTTTTATTCTTCAACAAATGCTCTTAAAATAGGCCATTCAAGTTATGGAGAGTGAAGTAAAGGTATATTATTTTAAAAATCTGGTTAAGAGACCCAGAAGACAGACAGTAGGCATAAATCATCCATTTCAACATGGCAAATGGTTAACTGTGAATTGCCCCCTATATCTGTATTAATATTAGTATTCAAATGGTTTAATAAATTTATCAATGCTCAAGTCTAGAAAAAGAAGCAAACAGCAGAATGTCAGATTTTGTAGATAATAGAAAATTTAGGAGAGAAACTTGCTGAAGCTAAATGAACTGCCAACACTATGGCAAAATACATATTGAGAAATACAAGGCACAGAATGTATTTTGGAAAATATATTGGAAGGAATAATTTAAACTATTCCAATGTAATTCAGGACTCCGGAAGACACTGTAGACCCTTAGAAACTAAACCAGGCCATCACTTGGGCTGCTAATGTAAACCTTCACAGCACTCAAACAAATGATACAGTGCATAAGTAGTCAACTAAAAATGACAACCTAAGTCATAAGCAATGTCCTCAGTCATAAGCACTGTCCTCATTATAGTGTTAAAAACAATGCCCTCGTTGATAGAATACTGTGTTCCACTCTGACTGGCATCCCAAAAATCATACAGCAAACATAGAAGAGGTTTAGAGAAGGTAGTGAAAATGATTAGAAGTGTGAAATATTCCCACACAATGACTTTCAGTTAGACGAGAGCTGAATGAGGGGGATACAAGAAGTGCATAAAACAGACAAGGCAAATCAGCCTCACTTACCCTCAATTCTCACAATACAAAAAACAAGAGAACAACTGATGACATGTTATATTACATTCTTTTTAAATATCACTGAGGTCAAGAGTTGACAGAATTGGATACTCACATGAAACACACATGCAGCTATATTAGACAGAATTTTAAAAAAAGTTTAAAGATAATTATGTCCTGAAGCATGAGGGCTGCTAAGGAGACCAGTAACTGATGGGATTCACCAGGAAACTTCCCATAAGAGCTGTGACACTCCCTATTGCTGGTTGATTACAGGGTTTCCTTAAAATATCACCTTCACTATTTGATACTATTTGTGACAGACTGCTGCAGGGATGGCCGACCTACAGCATGTGATACAAGCGATAGGGGCAGCCAGTGTGTGACGGGAGGCAGATCAGGCAGGGAGCAGGGAACACAGAGGCAAATAGGGCAAGGAGCAGAAAGCAGAGCAACAGTTCAGTAAGGAGCACAGGATAGTCAGCAGAAAGCAAATCAACAGATCAGGCAGGAGAAGGGGCTGAATGGCACTCAGGGAGGGTGTGGGGCTTACCTTTGTGGCGTGCTAAATTACTGAGTGATTAGGACCTATATCCTGAAGGGATTTTAGCACCCACCTCCCATTAAAATCATCAGGAGTTAAAAACCTAAATAGAAGCCTTAGAAGATATGGGACCTACACTGGTGCTCTCCATGCTGCTCCAATTTGACCTTTCATAATTTAATATATACCAAAGGAAACCAAAATCTCTAATAGTTTCCCATCTGCACATGTTAGAAAGGAAGATAAAACACAAAACAAGCAAACAAACAAAAAGTCCTCTACCAGGCCAGAAAGACAGCTGGCTATTTAAGGAGTCAGCTGCTTGCCCTATTTGTGAATGCCTCATGCACAACACTATTACTTTTTACAAAAGATATGTAGCAAAGTGTTTCAGGGATGTATTTGGTAGCTGTGTTGGTCTGAGTGAAAAAAGAAATGCATAACTCTAGAACTCCTGGTTCAGAAATGGTACCTTTTATTAGACCAACTAAGAAATTGCAAAAAAATGATCTTTTCCTGCAAGCTTTCAGGCTCATACAAGCATTAGAACTTCAACGTATGGTCCCAGCACAGACAGCACTCAAGGAAAAATCCTTGAGAAGAAAAACTTAAGAGAAAGGTGAATGTGACGGCAAAGCACACAGGATGGGGAGTCTTGGGGGCAAGTGCACCACCCAAAATTACTTTCAGATCTTGGGGATGTTTTTTTTATTGACCTGCTTTCCAGCTGACAATATCTGCGTAAGGAAGTCTTCCCCTTCTTGCCAACCCCCTTGTTTACCATTTAGTTGATCCTGCACTTTATTAAAGCACATTTTCAGAATGGTAGAAACTTACTGTATACCTGAACACCCAGTAAATGAAAGGGCTCCATTGGAGGAAGGATGAAAATGTATTTTGGAAGAAGAAAGAGGAAGGGCCAGATTTCAGCTATAAACAGCAAGTAAAGAACATATGGTTTCAATACACATTGCGAAACGTTTGGGTGACACTTTCAAAAGGAACCGCCGCTCATTCCAACTCGGCCCAAACTTTAGGTCTTGGGAAGTGGTAAAAGGAGAACAAATTTTTCAAACAACAACAACAAAAAACTGACGAAAACATTTCCATTGACCCCAGCTGACTTGGGGCTGGACTCGGCGATCTGCCAAGGTCCCTAACAGCCCTAGCATCTATGAAATCTATGGGAAAACACAAACAGGTTTCCCCCCACAGCGTTCACAACCCAAATGCTGCACTGGAATAGTTTAAACGATTCCTTCAGTCAAAAAACGATGGGCTCTGCCAGGAAGTCTCCCCGTAAGAGCCATGGCTCACGCGCGTGAAACCTGCCACCAACTTGCCCATTATCCAAGAGATGCACTCAACAAAAATAAGGGCAGCAGATGTTTAACAACACTTAAGAAATGATTTATTTTTTAACAACAGCCACGAATACTTCAAAACGGGTCTGGAAACAAGTGGGACCCAGACCCCTCCGAACACCTCCTTGCCCCCACACTGAAAAGGCCAGACCCCACTGGGGGTGCGAGGGGCGGCCTGCTCGGCTCCCATGGCACAGACCGGAGCCCCCACGGGAGCGGGGGCGAGCTCCCGAAGTGGGGGCAAGGCCTGACAGCGGGGAGAAGGCCGGGGGACGACCCCAGCCCCGCCCCCGGCCCCTACCTGTACTGCCAGCCCTTGGCGCTGCCCCCGCCGCGGCTGCTCTTGCTGGTGCCAGGCAGCGGGCCCGGGCTGTCCAGCCGCCCCTCGGTCTCCGCCAGCCGCAGCGCAGCACCGCCCGGCTCGGCCCCCTGCATGGCGGGAGCGGGATCCGGCCGGAGCCACAGGAGCCACCCCCCGTCCGCGCCGGCGCGGCCAGCCCGGCCCCCACACCTTCCTTCCGCCCGCTCGCCCCGCCCCTTCCGATCCGCCATGGCGGGGGGGGGCGGGGCGCGCGAAGCCGCCGCCGCCGCCATCTTGATGCCGGGCGAGGCGACCTCACACGTTCCCTTAGGGGCCGTTGGTGCCCCTCCTGCTTCGTTGTGTCCTTACCGCTACAGCACTGCCCTTATGCCCATTTTGCAGACGGGGAACTGAGGCCCGCCCAGCTCACCCACAGCCCCAGTGGCAGGAGAGGGCAGGGTCTTTGCGGAGAGGGGATGTCTTGTATTAGAGCAGCTGAGACGTTGAATAAACAACTCAAATCAAGATATCGAATGATATCGTGGTATCTAATACAAGATATCGCCCCTCCTCAAACGGAGCTCTCAAATAAAAAGGAGATATTGAACAAAAGATATCACATCTACTGAAACAGATACCGAAGAAAACGGAGCTATCTCGTAAAAGATATCACATTGACTCAAAACGGAGATCTCAAACAACATGGCGATACCTAATAAAAGATATTACATCTACTCAAACTGATTTAGTGAATAAAACAGGGATATCTAATAAGATATCACCTCTCCTCAAATTGAGATATTGAATAAAACAGGTATGTAATAAAGGATGTCACCTCTACTCAAAACACCTTGCCTGCCTATGTCCTTAAACCAACACATCCACAACCAAAACCTGCGGCAGAGAAGGACATTAGCTGTTTCCAGTGAACCAGTTATTTGTAGCGAGAAGGATGTATTTCTAAGCAGGATGTCGCCTGCAGAAAGTGATGCTTTCCTGAATGAGTTTGGCTCTGCCTGGCCTTCAACCTCATTTATTTATAGGGACGGAAGATGATGTCTATTGAAAGTGAGGGGTACGGAGGGTACCACTGCCACCCGAATTGGCGTGGGAGCAAGAAAAGCTGAGGGCAAGCGGTGTGACTGAGTATCTCACTTTAAACAAACAGCAAAATAATGAGCAACTACCATATAACGAATAGGTGATGTGACTATTAGCAGCCAGCCAGGCAGATCACTTGCTTGGGGGATCTTTGTCTTTTTTAGACTGTCGCATCTTTTGGTGCAGGGACGGTATTGTCCTCTGCATTTGTACAAAGCAATCTTGACCCCAGTCCTCCAGGTCATAAATCAAAAATCAATCATCATGCAAAAAAGCTGCTATGCTCTGAAGAAACTGCATGGGATGGAGAAGCATAGTGGGAAAAATGACATGGAGAGCATTGTTGTAGAAACCAGACACAAGACATGGGCAGGAGCACGAGTGCTTTGTCGGTGTCAATGTTCTAAGGAAGTCAAAGCACAAAAAACGGTGCAGTCTACAGTGTTTTGAGTCAAATCCCTATGGCTTCCTACAGAAGAGCCTTGGTCCAAATGGTCCTAAATGTTTTTCCATTGGTTCACCACCTGTGAATGAGCTGGAAGGGGGCGATGATCTTCTATGTACATGTATATCTGGAGCCTGGCAGCATGACAGATCATTTTACATGAAGCATACAGGCTTTGAGCACACAGTCTGGCACTTTCCAAATATATTTCTGATTCAGATGGATTCAAACAGCTCAGAGGCATCTGCATGCCCCAAAACGGAGTCGAGTTTGAGGTTTTATAATTCAATCACTGCAGTGAACTGGTGTGAATGTATGTGTATCGGGTTCTCTCCACCAAATAGCATCAGCACAGTTTCGTGGCATTGCAGGCCCTATGTTGTTAACAGTTAAAGGAGAGCTTCCTTTTGTTTGTTTGGCTCTCATTTTTGCTTCTCTAACAAGGGGTTCTGTCCTTGCTGGTGCTAGGAAATAGTGCATGGGCAAAGTACAGGATCCTTGTAATCATCAAACCAGAAGTGGCTACACATTTGCTACACTGGTGTCAGAAGTGAGATTTTAACTTCTTGGTACCCTTTTTTTGCCATTTTGTCCCCAAGCACTTACCCAACATCTCTTCCCCACTAAATAGTAGAACTAATAAAAGCTATTGCCAAGCATAGGAAACTGCTGATGCAGGACCAATTTGCCAAACTGGGAACAAAAATCCCATTTCAGAGATGTTCCCTTTGCGGCATCAGGAGCCAAAGCCAAAATTCAGGACCATCCTGGAAAACTCAAAACAGTTGGCTGCTTTATACAACTAGTTATTTCTGCCTACCTTGTTTGTCTTTCTGTTTGGAGTGTGAACTCTTTGAGGCAAGGACTCAATTTGTTGAATGTATATACAGTACCTAGCACAGGGAGGTTGAACGCTCCATGCCTCACCACAGTACAGATAATGAGTAATAATGATAGACTCCTTCACACGAATGGAACAGAAACAAAACTGCTTAACTGTGTGTCATGTGCCATATACTGTTTGCAGGTCATGGCCAGTCTCCTTTTTCCCTGCTAACAGTGGTCTGCTTGCAGGAGGACATTCTGAGTTTCCTTTGACATCATTTTAAAGTCCCAGCTGGTCGTGTCATGTAGCACAACAACAAGCCTACATAGCCACAGGTTTCTTACACTATTTAACTGAATGCCAAAGCAGCATTGGAACAGCTCTTAAATACACCAAAAACAACTCATTCCTCAAAAACAGCCAGATGGAATTTTACTAACTTTCCCAAACAGCTTTTTTCTCATAAAATTTGTAATGACCTGGTTTAAATTTGTTTTCTTGGGTTTTTTTTTTGTGTCCTTGTACATGTTGTAATAATATAATTAGAAAGAGAAGTTAAAGTAATATACTAAAGGAAGAGACTGTAAACCTCCTGGGGCAGCATTGCATATGTGTACCCTACTGCCTAGCAAAATAGGGATAAGTTGGCACAACTATAAGACCAAAAAAATATAAACATGCTGCTGCTCAGTATTGAGGGTGATAGCCTGGGAAGAATTTTAAATGCTTACAAGAAAGTCAATATGTGGGCAGCAAGTATTCAAATTATTTGCCCTCAAATTAAAAAAAAAAATCTAAATTGTATCATAGAGGTTGCTCCCACCTTTCACATAAAAACAGCATGATGGTTGACTACTGTTTATATTATTTCTTTGACCCACTGACTTGGGAAAATTATTTCTTCCCTGTATGATGAGATTCTAAATAGAAAAGGAAATTAGGCAGAAATCTGGAATCCTTTTCCCTGGTGACAAAAACCCTCCTAACGTGTAGCTCTTGGATGATCTGCCCAAGGCTGTTTATGGTCTCAGTATTGAGTTCACAGGATGAGCATCTCGATCAAGCTATCACTCAGGTGGTATCTGTCAAGGACACTGAAGTTCAAGTAATGGACCTTAGCTAACTGCAACCCTTTATAAAATGCTCTTCTAGTATTAGTGTCACCTGTATTCTTTTAGGAGAAGGGCTGTCAGAGAAAGCTGGTTTTTGTTGGTCAATTGATGCCCCCTAGTGAGCAACTTGAATAATGCATCTGACAGAAAATTGGATTCCCAAGCAAGTATTATAACTTGCTGCCAGATTTGATCACAATGAAATACCAGAGAGGGTGCATGAAAATGGGCAAGTAAAACTAGTCATTTAAGAGATTCTTAGCTCTCCTTCACACACCAAGTAATCTGTGGGAACAGACTTCTCCCTGTAAAATGGCAGCTTCCATTGCACTGTTAAAATAAACCTAATTCAGACTTTGAAGGAGCAATGTACCTAAAGCTAAGTATTAATTTCCTCCAGATGGTGAGAAAAAGCTATCTTTTCTTGTCTGCCACTAACTACTTTGAAGGAGCAATAGTTGGGAAAACAAGATATAAATACTTGCATATTTTAAAATAATGTTGTGGATCAGATTTTGCTTTTGCAAAAGCCAAACTAAAAGTACCCAGGATATGATTTTTTTAACTCCTAAAGTTTTTTGGGCAGGTAGGAGGGGAAAGGGACAAGGTAAAATTGTGAATTTACCCTGTTACTTACAGATTTCATAGACATTAGGGCTGGAAGGGACCTTGCAAGATCAACAAGTCCAGCCCCCTGACCCAGGGACAGGAAGTCAGCTGGTGTCAAAGGATCCCACCAAGATAAGCATCCAAACATTTCTTAAAAGAGTTATGAAAATTAGAAGGGCAGAAAAGGCTTTGGTTCAGCAAAGCCTCTGTCAAGGGTGTTTTTAGGATCAAAAATAGCTACTTCTGCTCCACATCCCATATTATCAGAGCCCCCAGGGTCCAAAGGCTGTTCTGCATAAACAGTTCTGCATGTGACCAGTCTCATCACACTCACGGCATTCTCTACAAATCTTACAACTAAGTGGTGTTGAAAATACTTGAGATAAGTGAGTGCAGACGTAACACAGGAACAAGAATATCGAGGGATAATTTATTCCACTCCAAAATATGTTGCTCAATTCTATCCCCTAATAACTGAAGCTGGTGCTTCCCACTAACAGCTGGCCTGATCCCCAGTGAGGGCAGGCTTGTCCTCTGGCATTCTAGGAGGACCTAAGTAACATTCATAACATCTTTGTCTTTGCTGGCATAATACCTTTACATTCAAATTGCACAACTTTAATCTAAATTTAAACTTTAATTCCTTCCCATAGTAAAAAGCGTACTAAAAGGAGCCTACCAGAGCTCTCCACTATAATGTGTGCTGTAGTTCCTGAACAGCACATGCTGGATAAAGATGTTTAGGATTCCTTTGTTCTGCATTTGCACAGCTGTATCCTTCAGTACAGCCAACTTTTGATCATGCAGTTTTTTTTTTTTACATTTTGTGAACCCAAGAATTTTTTGCTGAAGAAAACCTTTGCCAAAAAACCTCTGTTCTCATGTTTCATGGAGGTATTATAAATTAGGCTTGATTTCTGAAACACTAATGAAAAACCTCATGTTTTAAGACATACCAACACCAATCAAATTATCCAAAAGGTGCAATAAGAACAAATAAGGCAAGAATGCTATTCCCCACCTTGGTTTCCTTCTGTTTATGAGCAACAGATATAAAAAGAAATAAAAAATTTCACCTGTTTCCACTAGCCTCTTTGTAACCTGAAGTCTGTCAAACATGAGAACAAGGCCATCAGTTCAATCCAGGTGTTTCTGGATGTTGGCCCTGAAATACAAGATTATGAATACAGATTTGTTTTCACATGCTTTCCATTAAAAAAAATAGGGTAGACTTTGATGTTACTGCCTGCAGCACCCTGTAATCCCAGAAAGTGGCACTATAGAGATATCCAATCCCATAGGCAGTAGCCAACAATGCAACTAAAAATGAGTCATCCTTTATTTTCACATATATGCAAGCAGATTTGCAGTTCTTTATTATCTCCTCATTAAAAAAAGCCAAAACAACAAAACACAAGACCTGAACTTCAGCATCCACCAATATCCCTGACTTCTTCTGAAACAAGGAGTTATAGATGATGAGGCTTTTTTGCACTCAACCTCCTTGAGTGTGTGCCCTATCCACATTCAAAATCTGACATGTTCAAAATTGAATGACTTTTCATTATTTGTACGCAGAAAAAAAAGACATAACTTTTCCCATTCACCCTCAAACAACTGAGCAGGTTTCTCTCCGGTTTTAAAAAAAATAATTACCTTTAGCAGAGACCAGATGTAGCACAATGGCTAATTGCATAGTGCCCTCTTCTAGTAGCTGATCCATGTAAAAGAGAGGAGCCTACAACTGTTGTTCACTAAAGGAATGAATCCTTTAGCTGAAGTGGTAAAGACCTTGCCTTTGGTGGAGAGACTTATTTCACCTTCATCATACTGTGAATGTTATTTTTCGTGAGTCCTCACGATTTGGATAGTTACTCATTGATGAGAAAATTGATGGGTAGATATTGTTGGTAGTGCTCGATGCCTTTGTTTTTAATGATTGACTATTACAGTTAATCTCTTACTCAGAGCAACTAACATTTTAGTCTATTAATAGTGAGGGAAAACAGTCTTCATTTCCCAGGTGCTCTAGCTAATGACGATGATAAAGCAGAAACAGAATGATACTTGCAAGGCCAAATTCCACTCATCAATTGTTTAACATATAAAATCATCCTCTTAAATATTCAAGGTAGAGCGAGCACAAAATCTGA
Source organism: Crocodylus siamensis (assembly GCF_052110815.1). Lineage (NCBI taxonomy): Eukaryota > Metazoa > Chordata > Crocodylia > Crocodylidae > Crocodylus > Crocodylus siamensis. The sequence goes on along the minus strand of NC_143398.1, from coordinate 236,502,782 downwards.
TAGGAAAATATAGTTAAGAGAACAGCCTTTCTCCTAAAACAACCCAGACACTGACCCATGACCGCCTCCTCCCAGGCAAACTGGCCAGTGTGGGTGTGTAGGTATAATTCAAAGAAAATATGGCCCACGGTCTTTTACATTGTTGAGGTTGCCAGGTGGCATTTCTGGGTCTCTGAACATCATTGATCTGTGCTATTGGGGTTGGGGCTTTCCATTGTATGCCTGAAATCATGCCAGTGTGTCTGCCAGACAGGATCACAGGGGCTTGTTTTTGCTGCTTACAGAGTTTCTGGTGTAGACCAAGGCCTTTAGTTACACATGGTAATGTTCAGTAGCTGTCCATCTTTTCAAAATTGCCTTACTTAATTTTCATGAAGTTAAGCCAAACTCAGTTTCAGGCAATGGGTCAAACTCTGCTCCCATTTACACCAGGGTAAAGCCTGAGTAGCTACAGCGATTTGTAACTGTAACAGAAAGCAGAACTCGGCTCACTGGTGGAAGCAGTCCACACTATCTATAAAACATCTCCCTTCCTCTTTTCACTATTACCGTCACCTCCTGCACGCTTAAGTTATGCAGTATTTCAGTTCTGTTTAGCATTACTCGGTGCCATACTTTGTGCACAAGGGACACATTAGCAGTACAAAACTCTTGCGTGGGACTGTTATGGACGTATACCGGGGAGGCTATACTCTCTGAAGCTAGCCCTTCTAGGGGATTTAATGCTTGACAACCTGAATAGCTCTCTATGCAACAAAAAACAGTGCAAGTAAAAGAGCTCTTCACAGGGCAGCTATGCAGAGGCAGAGGCAGAGGCAGAGGTAAGCGTGTGTTCTCTTCCAGGTTGGTGAACCTCCTTCGGCGGGCTTTAAACTAGGCTCGTCGGGGGAGGGGGAAGATGAGGGCGGAGGAGACGATGAGATACCAGGCCCAGCAACAGCCAGCGAGCCCAGACCAATGGTCAAAACGGAGAAACAGGTAAGCGATGGGGGACGGGGCATTGCTGAGACTAGGGGGTCAGTGGGCACAACCGCTGAAGGCCTCAAATGCCTCTACACGAATGCTCGAAGTATGGGGAAGAAGCAGGAGGAACTCGCCCTCCTCCTAGCTGTCACCAGCCCTGACATAGTAGGGATCACAGAAACGTGGTGGGACTCATCGCATGACTGGGCAGTGAGTGTCAAGGGCTATAGGCTATACAGGAAGGACAGGATAGGAAGGAAAGGTGGAGGAGTAGCACTCTACATCAAGGAGGAATATACTTCCTCGTTAATTAGCATGGGGGTAGAGGGGGGGCACTCTGAGGTGCTCTGGGTTAGAGTAAAAGGCAGTCCAGGGGAGAGAGACTTAACGGTGGGAGTCTACTATAGACCTCCCAACCAGGGAGAAGAGCTCGACCTGGAATTCTTAGGTCAGCTTACAGAGGCAGTGAGGGCTAAGGATGTGGTCATCATGGGGGACCTGAACTTCCCAGACATCTGCTGGGAGGAGCAGTCAGCCAAGTCTGATCGCTCACGTCGGTTCTTAGCCAGACTGCAGGACCTCCATCTAACCCAGGAGGTGCACAGTCCCACCAGGGGAGACGCCTTGTTGGACCTAGTGCTGGCCACGGGTGACGACCTGGTGAGGGGGCTGCGGGTGATGGGCCACCTGGGAGACAGTGATCATCGCTTGCTGGAATTCACCATCCAGCGTAAGGTGGCAAAGGGCTGCAGCAAGGCAACAGCCCTAGACTTTAGGAGGGCTGACTTCAACAAGCTAAGGAGGATAGTTGGGGAAGCGCTGAGGACCCAGAGGGGAAGGGAATCAGATGTCGAAGGTGAGTGGTTGCTCCTTAAGGATACGATCCTCCATGCCCAAAGGGAGGTAATCCCAACAAGGGTCAAAGGGAGCAGGAGGGCACATAAACCCCCATGGCTCACTAAGAGCATCCGGGAATGTCTCCTTGCTAAAAGGGAGGCATATACCCAATGGAGAGATGGGGTCATCGCCAAGAAGGACTATGTTATAGTCGCCCGAGGATGTAGGGGGGCAGTCAGGAGGGCCAAGGCAGAGTTGGAGATAGGACTAGCTTCCCGGATTAAGGACAATAAGAAGTCCTTCTTCAAATACATAGGGGGTAAAAAGAGGGTCCCGGGTAATGTGGGGCCCCTGCAGGACACGATGGGCAACTTAGTCATCACGCCAGATGACAAAGCTAACATATTTAACGATTTCTTTGCCTCTGTCTTCCTAAGTAGGGACCAGTTCAGCCACCTCCCTGCTGGGCCCCCCTCGGGCCCCGAGAGAGACACGCCTGGGCCAAGGGTTAGCGAGGAGTTAGTTAGGGTACTTCTGGAGAAGCTGGACGTGTTCAAGTCCACTGGTCCGGACGATCTTCACCCTAGGGTTCTACAGGAACTGGCTGAGGTCATTGCGGGACCCCTGGCACGGCTCTATGAGCACTCGTGGTGCTCTGGCGAGGTGCCGGAGGACTGGAAGAGGGCCAATGTGGTCCCTATCTTCAAAAAGGGAAAAAAAGAGGACCCGGGAAATTACAGGCCAGTTAGTCTGACCTCAATCCCGGGTAAGCTCTTTGAAAAAATTATCCTGGCACACATCCAGGAGGGCCTTGCGGGGGAATGCATGCTCAGGGGCAACCAACATGGGTTTATCAGTGGCAGGTCTTGTCAGACCAACCTGGTGGCCTTTTACGATCAGGTCACCAAATCATTAGACGCAGGGGTTGCTGTGGATGTAGTCCTTTTGGACTTCCGGAAGGCTTTCGACACTGTCTCTCACCCTGTCCTCATCAAAAAGCTGAGAGACTGTGGTGTCGATGCCCACACGGTCAAATGGGTCGCCAACTGGTTGGAGGGCCGCACCCAGAGGGTGGTAGTGGATGGGTTCTTCTCGACCTGGAAGGACGTGGGCAGTGGGGTTCCGCAGGGCTCGGTCCTCGGGCCTGCACTGTTCAACATCTTCATCAGTGACTTGGATGAGGGGGTAGAAAGCACCCTGTTCAAGTTTGCTGATGACACTAAGATGTGGGGGGATGTGGGTGCACTAGAAGGGTGCAATAGGCTACAAGCTGACCTTGACAGGTTGCAACGGTGGGCGGATGAGAATAGGATGGGGTTTAACACTGATAAGTGCAAGGTGTTGCACATGGGGAGGAAGAACCGGCACCACACTTACAGGTTGGGGAACTCTCCTCTTGCCAGCACGGAGACGGAAAAGGATCTTGGAGTCGTCATTGACTCCACGATGAACATGGGCCGGCAGTGTGGGGAGGCAGTCAAGAAGGCCAATCGTACCCTATCATGCATCCACAGATGCATCTCGAGCAGGTCCAGGGAGGTGATCCTCCCCCTCTATGCGGCACTGGTCAGGCCGCAGCTGGAGTACTGCGTCCAGTTCTGGGCGCCACACTTCAAGAGGGACGTGGACAATATGGAAAGAGTTCAGAGGAGGGCCACTCGTATGATCAGGGGTCAGCAGGGCAGGCCTTATGAGGATAGGCTACGGGACCTGAACCTGTTTAGCCTCCACAAGAGAAGGCTAAGGGGGGACCTTGTGGCCTGCTACAAACTGGTCAGGGGGGATCAGCAGGTATTGGGGGAGTCCCTGTTCCCCCGTGCGCTGCCAGGAGTGACCAGGAATAACGGTCACAAACTGGCGGAGGGTAAGTTTAGATTAGATATTAGGAGGCGCTACTTCACAGTCAGGGTGGCTAGGGCCTGGAACCAGCTTCCAGGGGAAGTGGTGCAGGCTCCTAGCCTGGGGATTTTTAAAAGGAAGTTAGATGAGCACCTTGCCGGGGTCATCTGACCCCGGTGCTCTTTCCTGCTAAGGCAGGGGGTCGGACTAGATGATCTACCTAGGTCCCTTCCGACTCTAGCTACTATGAAACTATGAAACTATGAAAAGAAATGCTGACCTCGTGAAGAAACACCTTGAGAAGCTGGATACCTTCAAGTCAGCCGACCCTGACAACCTGCACCCCAGGATACTCAAGGAGCTGGCGAGCATCATAGCCCAGCCGCTAGCACAGAGCTTTGAGGACTCCTCGCGCTCTGGTGTAGTGCCCGAAGACTGGAAGAAGGCCAATGTGGCGCCTATCTTCAAGAAAGGGAGGAAAGTGGAGCCAGCTAACTATAGGCCCATGAGCCATACTTCTATCCCAGGGAAGATCTTAAGAAAAGTTTATTAAAGGGGCCATCCTTAATGGACTGGCTGTCGTCAACATCCTGAGAGCTAGCCAGCACGGGTTTGTTGCGGGTTGGTCTTGCTTGACCAATCTCATTTCCTTTTCTTGGTTCCTCTCCCTCCACAGGACTGGACATGAGCCTTCAATGTGATGCTGCAGCTAGTAAAGCGACCAAAACGCTGGCTTGCATCCATAGATGCTTCTCAAGCAAATCCCGGGACATCATTCTCCCCTTGTACTCGGCCTTGGTGTGGCCGCAGCTGGAGTACTGCGTCCAGTTTTGGGCTCCACAATTCAAAAGGCATGTGGAGAAGCTTGAGAGAGTCCAGAGAAGAGCCATGTGCATGATCAGAGGTCAGGAAAACAGACCTTACGACAACAGGCTGAGAGCCATGGGGCTCTTTAGACTAGAAAAGCGCAGGCTCAGGGGTGATCTGGCCACCTGTAAGTTTATCAGGGGTGACCACCAGGATCTGGGGGAACGTTTGTTCACCAGAGCGCCCCAAGGGATGACAAGGTCGAACAGTCATAAACTACTGCAAGACCATTTCAGGCTGGACATAAGGAAGAATTTCTTTACTGTCTGAGCCCCCAAGGTCTGGAACAGCCTGCCATCAGAGGTGGTTCAAGCACCTACACTGAACACCTTCAAGAGCAAATTGGATGCTTATCGTGCTAGGATCCTATGACCCCAGTTGTCTTCCTGCCCTTTGGGCGGGGGGCTGGACTTGGTGATCTTCCAAGGTCTCTTCCAGCCCTAATGTCTATGGAATCTATGAAATTTTTCAGTGCCTAAAGCTGTGACTTCAGTCACTTGTGAAGCAAAGCCATCCATCCCCTTATGAAAAGAGGTTTGCAGCTGAAGCAAAGTCATAGCAGACTGGCTGGTCTGTTTGTGTCCTGTCGATCACATACCTCTTCCTGAAACCCTCCCCACAACAATACATGCTCTCCAGACTCAGAGGCAGGCAGTAAAACCCTGGTGCGTAGGCTGTCACAAACACACTTCTGGCACTACACAGAGGTACTTCAGTCTTGCCTCTTACCTGGCTTACACAGATGCAGGAAGAAGTTCCTGATATGACTTTCTCTACATAACAGCTACAACCTGGATGTAGGTACAAAGTTAGTTGGCATCTACACTATAACTTTTGATCATGTTGTAGGTGTCTACAAGTCAGCGGTGCTCAAGGCCTGGTCCACAGCCAGATCCATCCCGTGGAACCGTAATCCAGCCAGCACAGATCCCCACAGGTCTGAAAATTTGGTGATGTTAATTGTCCCTCCCCTGCAGCCAAATGTCCAGATCCATGGGGAGCCCTGGCTCTCCACACCAGATCAGGTGTGCAGGGAGAGGGCAGCCCAGGGAGGGATCCAGGTATGTGGGGCTCAATCGGACCAGTACAAGGCAGGATCTGAGCATACAGAGCCCAATCTGGGTGTACGGAGCAGAATCCAGGTGGCACAAGGCCAGATCCAAGTACACAGGGCCTGATCTAGGTGCATGTGACAGGATCCTGGCGGCACAGGGCCTGACCTGCCTGTGCAAGAGCATCTTGGTACATAGGGCAAAATCTGGCCTGCAGACTGGTACCATGCCACTCATCCCACCCAAGGGGCCAAAAGGTTGAGCAATACTGGTGTAGGACACTAGTGCTCAATGTCTTTAGACTCAATGCACCTACAGAAAATGCCAGCTCTTAGTTTTGCCTTATTTTTTGACTGAAGAAGAACAATAGAGCAATTTTACTGTTGCAAAGAACTCAGGAAATAAACTTCTGGGTTTATTTTGTGAATTGTGTGTAGGTGTTTGCATGCTGAACAAGGTTAAGATCATGCAGCAACCTGCAGCACTCTTAAAAGGATCTCAGCATCCCAGCTGAGAATTACTGATCTAGAAGATTTGCTGCTTTGTAATGAGATTCCTGGATGTTGTTTTAGCCACACTATAAATGAAGCCTGAAATCTGGTTTGCAATGTCTATGTCACTACCTGAAGCAAAGTATGTTGCCAGCAGAAATTTTGGACGCAACGCTTTTTTAAAACTGTCAGTGCCTCAGAGGCACTGCTGACAAAACAGTATCCTCCATTTGGCTTCTACCCTCTGCTTATTCAGGTCACAGAGGAACCCTCCCTTGCCCTTTTCACATGTATGCATGTCCGGACTTGGGCTCAGGATGTTACTTAAGTCTCCTGTTGTGTTCAAAGTTCAAGCAGCCCTTGCACAAAGAACGTGACTTTTGAATTTCCTATTTTTTGCGTAAGATAAGGATCTTGCCGCAGCCCTGTCTCCTGCATTCAGCAGCACCTGAAATGCCTGCGACTCCCGAGATGAAAGGGATTGCTTCTTCCACATTAAAAAGTTCTATCATGTGCTTTCCTAAAAAGCAACTCAAAGAAACAACAATGTGTTTCCCACCCTCTCTGACTGGGAGGCTTGCTGTGAGCAAAGGAAAGGAAGGGTGGAAAACCTGATGTTGGTTTTAACCACTGTTATTTTAGTGGAGCTCTTTGAATCCTGCCACTAGTTCACCAAATCTCTGGTGCTGTCAGGGAGAAAGGCTCCCGAGCATGCCTTGCCCACGGGGGCGACATGTAGGGGGAGCATGAGGGTGCGCATGCACCCTCTGAGCGTGGCAGTGGACCCCTTGGAAAAAGACACCCAGTCGCTGCTTGCCACCCTGCCACCGACACTGCTGGTGGCATCTGCAGGTGGTCCACGATCGCCCCGGTCACCACCACCAATGCACCCCCGACAATGCTGGCAGTATCTGCAGGAGCTCTGTGCTTACCATCACCACACTACCACTGCTGCACTCCCACTGGCAGTACAGCCATGTCCCCCCAGCCACCGGGGCCACGTGCCATTCATGCTTGCCTAGATGCTCCGCTCACATACAACGAAGCCAGAAAGGCAGTGGTTGATATGTTGCGAGTTCAGCAACAACACTCTGGACACTCCCGTGTTGAACTACAGTTATTTATTATTATAACTCTCTAGAATCATACCCAGGGTGGATCTTAACAATTGCCCTCAGTATAGGGATGCAGAACTTATACTTGCTCTGCTTCTGACTTGACCCTGTCCAGTCCTGTGGAGGGAGAGGAACCAAGAACTCCTCTGGCTCCACATGGCAGAGAAAAGGGAGTCCCCAATGCTGCAAAAACCACCACAAGCAAACTGAACCCTGCAGTGCTGAACATGAGGGCTTTGGCCTTCAAGGGACAGTACAAGGAAAGCACGATAAGGCACAACACCCCTTCTCCCTAGACAGAATAGTCAGCCAACCATTTGGGAGCACTCCACTTCTGCTGTGGTCTTCCCATAGAACCGGACTCAGGGAGGGGTTCAGCGGGTGATGGCCCTGTCAGCCTCTCTGGAGACTCAACAGCAACGGTTCCTTCTGACAGGGATGGAAAAGGGTTTGCATTGGTGGAAACAGGTAGACACTTCCCCAATGAATCCATGTCTGTCGGTGGTGGATTGGTGCTTGGAGATTGCTCAGGTATAGGGTTATCAGTAGGAGAACATCCATGCAGCTAGTCCACGAGGTCTCCAAACCTGTCCATCAGCAGTCTGGACTGTATATGATACAGGTCCTGCAGCACTTACAATTTTAGATTGAACCCACCGTGGGCTCATCCCATAGCTCCGAGCAAACACGGTCTCTCGTGGCATGAAAAGACGTAAAGTACCAGATGCCAATGCAGAGTCCAACTCCTTCTCTTTCCTAAACTGCATGTCTCTCACAAGGTCGGAGTTAACACAGTCAAGGCATGTCTTGAGATGATGACCCATAAGAAGTTCTGATGGGCTGGACCCTGTTGTAGGGCAAAGAATTACATGTTGAACAAACAGAAATCTGGCCAGTCTGGTAGGCCAGTCTCCTACAATGATCCTTTTCAGTGCATCTTTTGTAGTCTGCACCATTCGCTCAGCTTGCCCATTGGCCTGTGGCCTGAGAGGTGCAAAGGTAACACTTTGAATGAGACTGCGGCTGGGAAAATCTTGGAATTCTGCTGAGGTGAATGCATGGCCGTTATCAGAAACGATAGCATTGGGCACCCTGTGTGTTGCAAACAGCTGACGGAGAGCTGTTATAGTGGCAGCTGATATAAGAGTTGAGACAGCAATCACTTTGAGCCATTTTGAGTATGAGTCAACAACAATTAAGAAGTTCTTACCTTGAAAAGGGCCAGCAAAATCAATGTAGATGCGTGACCAGGGTTCCTTTGTCATTTCCCAAGGGAATACTGGTACCTTCAGTGGATTATGACGGGTTACTTGACAAATGCTGCACTCACTCACAACCCTTTCTATGTCATTGTCCATACCTGGCCACCATACATATGTTCTAGCCAGCACTTTCATCCTCACAATGCACAGGTGTGCTGCGTTGACAGTATGATTTGGCGTCTTGCTTCTGGAATTACAACACAATTTCCCCACAGGAGGCAACACTTGTGGGCAGACAGCTCATGCTGATGTGATGAAAAACGCCTGAATTCCTCAGCCAATTTATCTGCAGGCCAGCCCCTCCACACCCAGTTGAGGACACGGGATAGGGTCTTTTGCAGTCATCCTTGCTATCTGATCAGCCTGAAGAAGGTCTTCTGGCATGGATTCTAGCATGAGGACTTCTGCTGGTGGAGAAGTAGCACAATCAGGTATTTGTAGTGGTAGGCGGCAGAATGCATAAGCATTTGCAATCGTTTTCCCAGGTTTGTACACAAGTGTATAGTCGTATGCATTTAGCATGATGCTCCAGCATTGCATATGAGGAGACAAAATAGGAGGAGTTGGTTTGTCCACATAGTAAAAATTCCAAGAAGGAGTTTGTGGTCCATTCAGATTTTGAATTTGCAGCCATAGACGTAATTGTGAATTTTTTAAACTCCTGCAATGATCGCCAATGCTTCTTTATCAACCTGTGCATAGTTCCTCTCAGTTGAAATTACTGTTCCTGAGTAAAAGCAATGAGTGCAATCCGTGCCATTGGGCAATGTGTGACTGAGGACAGCACCAACACCAAATGGCGAGGCATCACAAGTAATGGCCAGTGGCTTCTGCTCATCATAGTGAACAAGGACAGAGTCTGATGTCTGCAACTTCTTGATACCCTGGAATGCATCGTTGTGCTGGCAAGTCCACTTTCACTGGGCTCCTTTATCCAGTAAGCAATGAAGGGGCTCTTCTATGGTCACTTTGTCTTTCAAGAAGATGTGATAACAATTCAGAAGTCCTAAAAATGCTTGAAGATCCTGTCTGCATTTTCGTATAGGGGCATCATGTATTGCTTTTACCTTGTCTTCAACTGGGTGAATGCCAGAAGCATCAATTTGATATCCCAGAAAGTTGATACTGGAAACTCCCAGTTGACAGTTCTCTCTTTTTACTCTGATACCTGCTTTATCGAATCTCTGTAAAACTTCTCTGAGTCTCTCAGTGAGTTTCTCTCTAGACGGCCCCATGATCAACACATCATCAAAGTATGGAACAACCCTGGGAATCCCTGCTAGCATTTTCTCCATGAACCGCTGGAAAATTCCTGGTGCTGCAGAAATTCCAAACTGGAGGCGCTTGACAGGGAGCACTCCCCGGTGTGTAATTATCGTTTGAGCCCCAGCAGCCTTGTCACCCACTGTCAATTGCTGATAGGCTTGAGTGAGGTAATTTTGGCAAAAACCTTTCCTCCTGCAAGAACAGACAGTAATTGGTTAACGGCAGGCACTGGGCACTGGTCCTGCTTAAGTGCTTTATTAACAGTGCACTTGTCATCCCCACAGATGCGAACACTGCCGTTAGGTTTTAAAACAGGAACAATTGGTGGGGCCCAGCTTGTATGTACAATTGGCTCGAGGACCCCTTGCACGGTAAGCCGATTTAATTCTGCATCAATTTTCAGCCGCAGTGCGACAGGTACATGCCAAGCCTTCATAAGATGAAAGCTATTGCAGGATCTATTTGGAACATCACAGGTGGACCTGAGTAAGTTCCTAATTCCTTGGAGAATACCTGGGAAACTCCCTTGCAAGTCTTTCCAGACTTTCTGTGCAGAGACTGTATACGCCTTGAATACTGATTCCCAACGCCAAGAACCAGTTTCCTCCCACAAGACTTTTGCAGGAACCCTTAGTGACAATGAGAGGTAGGCACTATCTAACAGATCCATACTGGACATCTACACTGCACCTACCCAAAGTTTCCACAATCTGTCCATTGTAGTCACACAGGAGACACTCAGGTTTCAATAACTTGGGGAGAGGGTGCCAAAACAACTGGAAGAATGTGTTTCATCTATGAGGGATACTCCCGAATCCAAGTCCACTTCCATTTTGCACTTCTTTCCACTTATTACTACAGTACCAATCATCTCAGACCCTTGAGTTTCAACAACACCAACATTTTGAATCAAATACAGTTTTTGTACCTCTCGTTCTGGGGAGAACTGATTGGGAGTGAAAACATTTGACACCGTCTTTTTGTTTCATGGAACTGGCCTTTGAGCAGCAAACCCTCTCTATGTGCCCCTTCTTCTTGCACACATGACACTCCGCCTTCCTGAACCTGCACTCCCTTCTTCTATGTTGGCCGCCACAACTCAAACACATCTAGGGATTAATTGGTTTACATGGTGCTGTTGGTGAGGGTATAATCTGCTGAATTTGCTGGTGATGATCTGATTTTTGATCTTTTTGAAGTAAGTGGACATTGCTAGTGAATTTCTCTCATATTATGGGATGCTGCTTCAGCTGCCAAGGCTTTATCTTGTGCAGTAGCCAAGGTCAAATTTGGTTCAGAGAGCAGGCAATGTTGGATTGCTTCATCTTGAGCCCCACAGATAACATAGTCATGAAGCAGGCCATCCAGGAGATCCCCGAATTCACCAAATTCAGCAAGGCAATGGAGCTCAGCCAGGTAATCTGCTATGCCTTCACTGGCCTTTTGGTCCCAGTTAAAAAAATTAAATCTCTGCATGGTAACATATAGCCCTGGGCAACAATGTGCCTTTAGCAGAGCAATTAGTTCAGCATAAGACTTAGTGTTTGGTAAGGCAGGTACTGTGAGGAAATGAACAATGGCAAATGTTCTGGCACCAATGACTGTCAGAAGGACCAAACATTTCTGTTCTACGTTTTCCTCTTTGTTGGCTTCCGGATAATAGGATAGCCTTTCCGCAGAAGAGTCCTGAGAAGCCGGCTGGCTCACATCAAATTCTTCTATATGCCCCAATGTAGCCATTCAAACTAACATCAGCTGCAATAGAGAGAAAAGAAGAAGAAGAAGAAAAAAATACTTCCCTCTGATCACAAAACACAGCCTGGTCTCAGACCATTGTTCCACAATCTAGGGGCGTTTTTTTCAGCAAAGGATCCCATCCTCATCACCAGATGATGCGTTGCGAGTTCAGCAACAACACTCTGGACACTCCTGTGTTGAACTACAGTTATTTATTATTATAACGCTCTAAAATCATACCCAGGGTGGATCTTAACAATTGCCCTCAGTATAGGGATGCAGAACTTGTACTTGCTCTGCCTCTGACTTGACCCTGTCCAGTCCTGTGGAGGGACAAGAACCAAGAACGCCTCTGGCTCCACTTGCCAGAGAAAAGGGAGTCCCCGATGCTGCAAAAACCACCACAAGCGAACTGAACCCTGCAGTGCTGAACACGAGGGCTTTGGCCTTCAAGGGACTGTGCAAGGAAAACACAATAAGACACCACAGTGGCGAAGGCACTCCCGGAGCATCCTCCTTTGGCTGTTCTCAAGCATGCAGAGGACAGAGCTCTCACTAGTGGCAGCAGTGGGGGGAACCACAGACCAACTTCATTAACACATCTCCAGGTTTAGCACATTTGAGGGTACAATCAGTCCCTATCCCTGCTCCCCTCCCATGCAGGAGTGGGACTGGCCATGAAAGCTGGCTTCCTGAAACCACAGGGAATGAACAAGGGCCGCACAGGCCTTCTGTGCTCTTCAGGTCACCTCTGGAGCTCCCCTCACTTTCTTCTGCATTTCTCCATCTCTTTGGAAGTGAATGCAGTTTGATTAATATAGAAATCACATGTAAGAGTTGCTGAGTGAAAGCAGCAGCCCCTAGTCACGAGCCCTCCTTCCTAGATGCTTTCTCAGACCTTGATTCACTCCTACACACTTTTGCAGAATGGTTCCTATGGCAACACTGCTATCCGTCCAGATGCCACACACATTATCGTGTTCATTTCCATCTCACCCATGGGTAAGTGCAGTTTCTAAGTGAATCATGAGGGGAAGATCAGTTTGGAAACCTAGCCAAGGTCCATTAGTATTGTTGCTGGCAAAACTGTCTTTGCGACGTGATGGATCTGGTGCTTTATCACCTCTGGTAGATGGGAGCTTACCGTTGAGCATGTCTCCCTGCCATACTTTGATCGCTCAGAGTTGCTACTGCTTTATAATTTCAAGTTGTCATCTCTTCATTCTCCTCTTGATATATGCTGCCCACGAGGTACTTATGCTCCAAGTCTGGAGAGACTTCATGTACCTGTTACAAATGAAAAGAACAGATGTTACCTGCTTTTTGGTCACGGGGACCAAACACCAAGGATTCAGACATGGCTTTTTTTCTTAAGAGAGCAACCATACTCCTTTCTTGTTCCGAGTTCTGTTTTAAATAGAGAATTAACTTGATTACGTTACCATCTTCAAGTAGACTCGCTAGCTCAGGGGTTGGCAACTACGGCCTGTACAGCCCACACTAGCTCCAGCCCACAGAGCTGGGAAGCCTCAATAGCATTCAACATTTGCATCGCAGCCAGGCAGCAGGAGGACTCAGCCATGGGATCTGCCCAGGGTCAGTCCAGCCTACCACTGGAAAGCATTGCTGACCACTACTCCTAGTCTCATTTTGCAATAAAGCAGTAATACTTTACTGACTACTAGTTTACTTGTCCTAAAAACATCCTCTGTTGTGACATAGCAAGCTCTGCCGTTGCACGCCAGAGTTAAGACTGAACTCTGAGTCCCAGTCTACCTCGGTATTTCAGTTATTTTGAATTTTCTCACATTTCTTTGGAGCTGAAATTTTCCATGCTCAGCCTCCTCTAGCAATACACTTTTTGAGCAAGATCAGGTAAACTTGTTTCCAGCTAGTAAGGTGCGACAGACACTTTACCTTCATAGTCCAATCAGAAACTGTGTATTGATATAATTAAACTAAATAAAATGAGCTAGGACCCTCAAATCTGCTTTGTATTACAGATTCTAGCAGCACTGGGGAAAAAAAAGGAAGTAAGAATTGAAAAAAGTTTTAAAATTCTTAACGGGTAGTAATTTATTTTAGCTGTGCTTTGCCTATTGCTGTGGGACCTAAACCTGTTTGGAACCCCCAGGCAGTGCCACTATATAAATGGTTAATGGTAATAATTTAAAATTGGCAGTTTTACAACATATCAAGCTGTTTATTCTAGTCACATTTCAAGGAGTTCTGATCGTATTTAAGTGCAGAAATTCTTCCGCCCAAAAACCACATACTGGGCTACAGTTTTTCAAGGGGGAAAAGTCTGATTTAAAAAAAAAAAAATTGCTGTAGGAAAAGTGAGAACATTGTTTTTCATTCCAAATGTTATGCCTTTTTGGTTTATGAACAGTGAACATGCAAAAATGAGGCTGAAATTTCTCTCCACCCAGCTCTCATTTCAAGCTGGCATGTGCTTAGGATGCCCCATGCTGCTGTTGCTAAAGATTTTAGACTTGTAAGGCTTTTGGAGTGAATAACTCTGTCAAGGAACTTACAAGATCAATTATAGGACAACTATGTATGGGTGAGTTCCATGAACTAAGGATGCCTATCTGGGGCTGAGAGTCTATAATACTTAGATACCCAGTGAAAGAGTTTCTAGATTAGAAAACTTGTGACAAAAACCTGTTATGCAAGAACTTAAAAGCTTTGCAAATTGAATAGGTCTTGATCAAGGAATTAATAAATACTGCTGGTGAAGTCAGCTTCCCAAGCCATACATGTAACACTGGCTTGTCCACATGAGACAAGCCTCCACTATGCTGGCAGATCTATGTTGGCAGGGCTTCCCTGGTGGAGACGTTTTTCTTCTGGCAGTTATCCCATCTCTTCAAGCAACTTAAGCTGAGTCGATTAAAATTTTCTCCTGTCCTCATCATTGCATCTGCTTCAGAGGTTTTGCCCTCACAGCTATGTTATCTGGGTATGTGATTTCTTCACACCCCTGGCCGATATTGCTATAGCAGCAAAAACAGTAGTGCAGACCTGATGGGTGTTTCTTTCTCTCCCTCCCTCCCTTTCACAGACATGCACTTAACATAAACTAAAAGCAAAACAATACGGACAAGGAAGTCATATCTATACCACCTCCTTACCAAGCTGGGGACCACTGGTGAGAAGCTCCACCTGCTTGCTATCACACAGCCCAAGCCAGCATTTAGGCAGCAGAGATGGCTCAGAGGGGTCTTGGTATGTAGAGAATGGGAGTGAATAAGTGGGGCTTTTTCCTTGGTGGTAATAGTTCAAAACTACCAACAAGAGGTGACAGAGGCAGGCAAGACAAGATGCTACTCTGCATGCCCTAATGTCTATGAAACATTGAGCAAACTCAACTGAGTTTGTATTTCATCGATTTCATAGACATTACGGCTGGAAGGGACCTCGGAAGACCATCGAGTCCAGCCCCCTGCCCCAGGGGCAGGATGTCAGCTGGGATCACAGGATCCCAGCAAGATAAGCACCCAAATTTCTCTTGAAGGCATTCAAAGTAGGTGCTTGAACTACCTCCAATGGCAGACTATTCCAGACCCTGGGGGCTCAGACAGTAAAGAAAATCTTCCTTACGTCCAGCCTGAAATGGTCTTGCAGAAGTTTCTAACTATTCGACCTTGTCATTCCTTGGGGCACTATAAGGATGCTGCAGATTTTTTAGGTATGTGAAACTTGCTGGAGGGTCTGCTTGTCGTGCACTAGACACCTCAGTCACTTCAGAACAGGTGGTACCTGTGGTGGTACCCAGTGGTACCCAGTAATGCATTGTGGCAGTACCCAGTAATGCACCAAAGGTGTTAATTTCCATGGGCTCATGTATGAACGAGTCCAAAACTAACTAAATGCTTTGCCTTGGTTTTCAGTAAGGAGAAAATGTAGAACTGGTAGACAAAGGCAGGATAGCGAATGGGAATGAGAGTCTGAAATGGAAATTACCACACCTAAGGTAAAAACAAAACCCAAGGAGCTTGTTGCATTCAAGTAGTGAGGATTAGATAGCCTCTAGCCCAGAATTTTGAAAAGTAGCATATCGAATTGCAAGTTCAATGACAAGGATGTTCAACATGTCATATCACACTGTGGTGGTCCTATGTGACTGGAAAATGGCAAATATAGAACTCCTATTTAGGAAAGGGGGAAAAGTGATCTGGGTAACAATATGCCTGTTAGTCTGATGTCAACAGGGTACAAGACTCAAATGCATTTTAAAGGAAAGAATACTTAAAGACAGAGATTAATGGAAAATGGGATAAAGTACAATATATAGGTTTACCAAAGGTAGATCATGCTAGACTACTATGATAGCTGTCTTTGATAAGAGAACTGCATTTGCAGACAAACGAAATGCAACAGATCTTATCTATCTACCACCACTCCTCCATCACCAAATTCTGGACCTGTGGGGAGCCCCACAAGCTGGGTGACATGGCATTGCAGGCTGGAGGCTGAGCACCCCTGACTTGTACAAAACCCCATCTGCTTCAGTTTAAGAACCGTAAGGTGGGTAAGGAATGTGAAAGGAAACGATGGGGAAGGCTGCATGGACAAAGAATTAATAGTGGAGAACCTCAAACATCAGTTTGGGACCAATCTTACTGAGTATTTTCATTTCTGATACTGGCACAAAAACAGATATGTGCAGTTATAAAATCTGCTAATGATGCAAAGTTGGATGTTTCCAGTAACAAAAAGGAGGACTGACATCACATACAGGAAAAAGTGGATGACCTTCAAGACTGGCATAACAGAAATGAGATGATATTTAATAGTACAGAATCCAGTCATGTACATAGGGACTAACAACAAAAATGTCTTCTATAAACTGGGATTTCATCAGAAAGAAACAACAAATGAGGAAGAAGTATATTAACTGATTGCAGGATGACTGAGACCTACCAACATGGCCATGTAAAAGGCAAATGTGAAACTAAGCTGTATTAGCTGAACTATTTCTACAACAAATAAAGGATTATGTATTATACACAGCTCTGATCAAACCTAATCTGGAATATTATGTACAATCCTGGCCAACACTGCTCAGCAGGATTAAGTCAAACTGGAATACAGCCTTTCCTTGATTTATGCAGGTTATTTATATGTGAATTCACTCTTATGCAACGAGCATGTTTAGACCCATAATTCATTATATGCAAGGTAAATTCACTCTTATGCGATCAGTGTAGATGCCCCACCTTGCCCAAGCAGGTAAGTCTGTGGAGGAGGGGAAAGGACCATGGCCCCACTCACACCAGCCCTGGCTGCAGCAGCCCCGGGAGTGGCCGGCGCCAGCTGCCTGCAACAGCTGGGCTGCACTGTGTTCCCCCTGGCCCCCTGTGCCTGGTCTCTGAGGTGAGTGCCGTGCCGTGCCCTGCACTGACCAGGGCTCGGCTTGTCTGCACTCACCTCTGCTCCTAGGCTGCACCCTGCCCTGGTGCAGGCAGCTGGTGTCAGCTGCTCCTGGGGCCGCTCCAGCACAGGCCGGGGTGTGTGGACAAGTGGAGCCCCAAGCGTTGTGTGGCAAGGCACTCATCCCAGCCCCAGCAGCAGCTGGGCTGCACCAGGCCCCAAACCCCCCAGGGCTCTGCTGCTCCCCACTCACCCCTTCCTGTGCTGGAGTGGCCCTGGGAGCAGCCAACTCCAGTTGCCTGTAGCATTTGGGCTGCGCGGTGTCCTGGTGCAGGCAGCTGGTGTCGGCTGCTCCCAGGACAGCTCCAGCACAGGAAGGGGCAAGTGAGGACAAGCGGAGCCCTGGGCAGCACGGGGCATGGCACTCACCCTGGCCCCAGAAGCAGCTGACACCAACTGGTGCAGCTGGGCTGCACCGTGCCCAACCCCCCCAGCGTTTTGCCAGTCCCTACTCGCAGTGCCCCAGGGGTTCGGTGTGCAGTGCAGCCCAGCTGCTACAGGCAGCTGGAGTAAGCTGCTCCCAGGGCCGCTCCAGCATGGGAAGGGGTGAGCAGGGACCAGCAGAGCCCCAGGGGTTTTGGGGCACGGTGCAGCCCAGCTGCTCTAGGCAGCCAGTGTCGGCCGCTCCCGGGGCCGGAGTGAGTGCTGTTCCCCATACCACCCCGGGCTCCGCTTGTCTGCACTCACCCCAGCCCATGCTGGAGTGACTCCGGGAGCAGCTGACACCAGCTGCCTGCACCAGGGCGCAGTGCAGCACAGCAACTACAGGCAGCTGGAGTCAGCTGCTCCCCGGGCCGCTGCAGCTGGGGCTGGGGTGAATGCCTCTGTTCCCTCTGTCTTGCTGCTTTGTGCAGCCTGGGAGCAGCAACCCTGTCCCTGCCCTTTCCCTAGACCCAGCCTCACTCCCTTCCTCCCTCTCTCACCACCATGGGAACCTATCCCTATTTGTTACATTGTAAAGTGGGTTCGCTTTATGCAAATTCGAGTTATGTGCTGTTCTCTGGGAATGCATGTACTGCATAAATCGAGGGAAAACTGTATGGGAGTCAGTGCAGAGGGAGACATCTAGAATGGTCAACAGTCGCTGTGATCAGGGATGATCACCTACTACTTGCTACTGTCAGAGACAGGATACTGGATATTAGACCCAGTCTGGAAGGTGAAGAACCCATTTATGAGAAGTGGTGAAAATAAGTTGATTTGTTTGGCCAGGCAAAACAGAGGCTGACAGAAGATGCAACTACTGTCTATAAATACATTAGGGAGGTAAACACCGGAAAGGGAGAAGAGCTAATTAAGTGAAAGGACAATTTTGGCCCAAATCCAAATGGGCATAAACTGGTCATGACTATATTTAAGATGGAAATTAGAAGATGATTTTTAACCATCAGAGGCCTGAGGCTACAGCAGTAGCAGCAGCAAAACATTAACTGTTTTAAAGATGGGCCCTGATAAATTGATGAAATCACTATGACATGGCTCCCTGCAGTAGTTGAGGGCTGTACTCAGTGAATCAGGAAGCCCTTTCCAGTCCTCTGTTCCTGGCCTTCCAGGGAGCCTACCAGAAATGTATCCTAATCTAGTCACTTTTTGCTCTAGGCATCTGTACTACTGTGAAAGAGGGTTTTGTACTATTTGCTACAGTTAAGAAGCTAATGAAAACCTGTTGGCTTTATAAATGATGGCTGTTTACGCTTGCAGTACTGAATGGTGCTAGGAGCAGGCTTGATGCAACAGGATGAGGTTGAATATGGGGGTGGCCTTGGGAGTTTATCATCTCTGTCAAGCAGATGGAGCCTTTATCGGAAGTCTGTGCCAGTGACTCATGCCTGAGAGCTAGCTTGGAGGTGCTTGCAACCCCATTCCAGAACACAACCTTTACCTTACCTGATAACGTCAACGTTATCAGCATCTGATGCTGCATGGTGTGATTCCTGGACTGTGGAATTTGCCACAGAACGCACTGCTTGCCACAGAACTGGACTCTGAAATCTAAGCATTAACTGAGATAGCCTTGGAAATATGAAACGAACATAAAGCAATTCAGGGTTATCTCCAGCCCGAGGTGTGCACTGCCCCATTCATCTCCGTTAAGCAGTGACACTGAAATTTAAGGATGATCTTTCCAATTCAACAGAGTTAACTATTTCACAAATGATTGCAATCCAGGTGCTTACCCACAACCCCAGACTATCATCCTGTTTTTCACTGGTGCCATGACATCCAGCTGCCCACTACCCAGCTGTCAAAATCTCCCTCTTCTCCCTGTCATCTCCTGTTCACCAGGCAAATTGGCAGCCAATGGAAAACTGAAACACACAGGCAGCAGGAAATAAATAACACAACGACTACAGAACCACCTGCAGGATCCAATTAATGTGCAATTAAAAACCTCCACTTTCCGGTAAATGAAGCTGCCGCAGATTTTACATTTTTCAGCCTCAGGGCAGAGCCAAAACTAAGGTCCCTGTTGCACAATTTAGGTCTAGCTGGTTACAGAGACCACTTTATCATTATAATTAATAATCATGTGTATTACCTTAGTGCCGGGGGGACAATCAGGACCAGGGACCACTGTTTTGAGGCTACCATGGATATAAGAAAACTCATAGTCTCTGCTTTGAAAAGCCTGTCATTTAAGTAAATAAGACCAACGCAGAGGGTGCAAATGTTTTGGGGTCTATAGTTTGTTTAACTGGAGAAGTGGGGGGATAAGCTGCATGGAAAGACCAGTGGCAGGAGAAGGATGAGGAAAGCAGAGCAGGGAAGAAAGGAAAATATGAGGGGCAAGTGTGGTGTAATTGTTAAAGTTATGGGCATGAGAAACCCAGAGCAGAAGCAAGCTGGAGCAAACCTCTGTTCAAAACAGAAGAGAGACTTGCCCCAGGTCCATGATTATAATACGGTTACACATATAATATCTCTGATTCCTGTTTCATGTGTTACTTACATGAGAGCACGGCCAAGTGTCCTGAACGCATGGCATGTCTCTTTTCAGGGGCCCATCCTGTACAGCAGTTTAAGATGTAGTGTTTTGTCTTGGTTCATGTAAAACCCACACAGACTTTAGCCAGATGAAGGGGGCACCATCTGTCTGGGTTGGTGACACTGAGAAGTGTCACCAGCCCAGACACCAAGCATCTGTGCATCCCAAAAACCACCCACGGGCCTGTCAAATGTTGGCAATCTGTTTCCTTCTGCATGAGTCATTGTGCCAGCCTGCCTCACAGCACAGAGCCAGAAACTCATTGTCTTAGGATACCAGTGCAAAGGCAACACATGCAGTTACATACAGAGCAGGATCTGGGCTATAGCTGGGGAAGTAGGAGTTGTGGCAGAACCCTGGGCTGTGGCCTGCAGGAGAAGCAGGGGACCCTGAATGCAGCAGCATGTTTGCAAAAAGGAGCGAGCGAAGAATGAGTCAGTCTTTAAGGAGGACAGAGCAAGAGGCCTGGAAGGCAACTTTTTAGAAGTGGTCATCACATAACTGAGGAAACAAAAAGACATGAAAGGTACATCAAGTCTTGGGCATTGCTTTGTATGCCCAGACAGCTTTTTAGTTGATTTTTGTTTAGCCCACACACTAGAGAGCACATGTGCTCATGAGAAGAGTGCGAGCCAGAGGAGCTACTGGATGTCCAAATGCACAGGCTGCTTTCTACCCAGGTGGGACAAGACACAGATAGTGAACCCCTGGAAGACCTGATACTAAGTTACTGATCCCCCAGCCTGGCCCTGAAAGGGGCCCCTGGCTGTTGGTTCAGCTGAGCCTGGCCTTACAGCTCTCATGAAATCTACCTGCCGTTAGATCCACCCCGCCTACGCATAAACCCCTAGCACCACGGCCAACAGTGCTGCAGCTTATGTGAACAAGACAGAATCTAAAGCCACCCACAGTATGGACACGCCGGGCTCAGAGCACCCACTGGAAGCTGAATGGTCACCCGCAAATAGAAGGCATGGGTGAAATCAGGGGGGGACAGCAGGTCAGACTCTGGACTCCACTTCACTGAATCACAGAAAATGAGGGTTGAAGGGACGTCAGGAGGTCACCTCTAGTCCAACCCCCTGCTCAAAGCAGGACTAGCCCCAAAGAGAGCGTCCCAGCCAGGGCTCTGTCAAGACCAGCCTTAAAAACCACCAAGGTTTTTGCCTCAGCTGTCCTCTCTGCTGCCCCCTTTGCTGCGTGCCACAGTTTCACTATCTATCACAGTTTTCCTATCCGTGGAAAGGGCATAAGAGGCAAGCACTGCTGGCTCAAGACCAACGGTTTGTTTTTTTGTTTAATTTTTCGTGTCCAAGTCAAATCAGCCAAATCCATTCCCAATCCGTGAGTCATCCAAGAACCATATGTGGCCCTGCTACCGCCAAGCATCCTCCCCCCGCCTGGGGCTTCAGGTGCTTCCAAATCCTTTGGCGGGCATCCCACGCGCAGGCCCGAGCCCGGCGGTGCGGATGCCCCCGAGTTTCGCTGGCCCTCAGCCGCAAGCTAAGGGGGAGTCTCCCATTTCCACACAGCAGAGAAATGAAAGAGGAGGTGGGAGACGATCTGCACGACATCAGTCAGGGGACTACCGTCTGCCGAGAAAGCCACCTTAGCGGGCACGGCCTTTGCCCTGCCAGGTGAGGCCGAAGTCTTGTTTCCAGCTGGGTCCCATGCACGTGTCCGAGGAGAGCTGCTGACAGAGGGGCTCCGCCTCTCAGCTTGCTCTCGGGCAGGGGTTTCCGCTAACCTGGAAATCAACCCGGGTCCTTATCCCGGGACAACGCCTCACGCGCGTCCCGGCCCCAGGCCCCTGCCGTTGCCGCGCTCTGCCGCTCATTTGCATCCGCTCTCTGATTGGCCGCGACGGCCGAACGCTGGCGGGCTCGGGGCGGGGTGGGCCGGCGCTGGCAGGTGCGGGCGCTGCTGCCGCCGCAGCTCGGGCTGTCTGCACGCAGGGCCGCGCCGCGCCGCGCCGGGACGGGACGGGCCAGGACCATGCCGCCCCTCAGAGTCTGCATCATCGGCTCCGGGAACTGGTGAGTGCGGCCGGGCCCGGGCGGGCACCTGTTGTCGGGATCCGCTGCAGCGCCGCGCCCGCCTCCCAAGAAAAGCGGGGCCCATTCCTGCTCCTTTGCCCCATCCAGGCTGGCACAGACCCGGGTCCCTGCCCCGAGGCAGGCGCTCTCCCTGGGTGACAGCACAGCCCTGCCAGGCAGGCAGAGGGGGGTGTGGAGAACCTGGTGCCCACATTGCCCCTGGGTCCTTATTTGGGTTTTGAGATGCAAAACGTGTGGGCAAGAGGAGCCTGGTCCTGCTGCAGGTGAGAGGCCCTGAATGTCCTAACCGCTGTTGCAGTGGACGAACGTGGGTGCTCAGGACCCGGCAACAGGTCCGTAATGTCTGCCGGCATCCGGCTCCAGGGGCCTGAAAAACTTTGGGTGCCAGCGAACTGGGGGCATGGGCCCCACCGCCCTGGAAAACAGGGTGGTTATTTGAGTAGCCCTCAGTTATGAGGCCAAAACCCCCCTGACCCTGAAGCCTGCCTCGTGACAGCACGAGATCCCCGCCAGGGACCTATTCATTATCAGCCCTTCCCTGGCCTTCCTGCTAGTCTCCTCTGCAAGTTGTGTCTTAGAGGATGATAAGCTGTCTGTGGCAGACACTGTCATACATCAGAGGCTCGTGCAGCACTGAGGACGGCTAGGCTGGTCTGCCTCTGGGCTATATTATACATGATACACAACTGGACGTGCAAGGAGCTGCTGCTTATCTTCACTCCTAGGGTGTCAGCTCTGGGAGCCAGAACTCCTCGCTTGTAGGTAATATGGAGAATTCACAGACCAGGCAGATGCATGCCTCTGAGCTTGCCTGCCTACCAGAGAGCCATAAAGGATGGAGAAAAAAAACAACAGAAATATGAAACATCAGGGGCCTGTTAGAACAAATGCAGCAAAAAGCTGAACAGACACACTACTTCATACTCACCCTTTCTCAGTGATCACACCGTGCAGCTCATCCGTAACCTCCCCAAGCACAGCAGAAAATGGAAGACCACGAACAGACGTTACGTTTTAAAGCACGTTGTCAACAAGGTCATGGAGCCGGGTGCCAAAACGTGTTGGTTTTGATTTGGTACAGATGGGAGGGGGCTGTCAAAGTGGATGATGAGGATTTTTTTGCCTTCTGGTTAACAACCATGTGCTTCACTGGCCACGGGGTGGATTGGGCATGTGGCTGATTAGACTGTGCTTAGTTGTCTTCCCACTGAACAGCACTTTCACATATAAATCCCAAAGCTTTGAAGAGGCAAGTAAACTCCTGTGGACAGAGAGGTTAAGCGATTTGCAGAGTCAGTGGCGGACTTACAAACAGCTGTGAGGGCTTCCTGCCTCTCCCACCATAAAATGAGAATCAGGTTCAGGTGATCAATATTTGGCAGTGCATGGAAAATGTATATCAGTACCTAAAGGCAGGAAGCGAATGCTCTGAACCTTGGACTCGGGGGCCACGTCCACACGAACACAGTTTGTTTCCCCAGGGGCAAGAAGCAGTGGCACACCTTGTGCGACTTGTCCCCATGGAACGGCTGTGCCCATGAGCTCTGCCATGTGGCAGATTACTCTGGGTGGGGTAGGGAAGGCTGGGGCCAGCACCCTTACCTACAGTTTTGGGGGCCAGCACCCTTACCTCCTGCAGCTGGGAGCCTGGCCAGCTGGCAGCGCATAGCTGCAGCCGGCCAGGCTCCAGTTTTGGGTGATGTGCCCTGCTGCCACCTGTGCTGCCCCATTTTTCCGCCTATGTTTTTTTGATCCCAGGATCTCCTGGGATCAAAACAACCCCCTGCACTGCAACAGTGCGGGGAATACCTTAATGCGTGGTGTGTGTCACTGCGGACGGGTCTGCGGTGCCACACACTGCATAGCCACCCTCATCTGGACGTGGCCAGGTGGTGCAAGGGTGGGGAGGGTTACAAGGAACAGAAATGCTGCTGCAACAAACAGCGCCGCGCAGGGACTGTGTTTGTGTGCCGGGCATGGGCTGCATACGTGGCCTTCAAAGAGTTCATTCCATCCAGTCCAAAAACAGCCGCCAGCCCAGAGGGTCTACACAGCTACTACTGTTCTCCTTGTAACTTTTTAATGTAACAAACTACCCTGAATGCAGGTGAAATTTCCCTGTCCTCAATATTTTGTCCCATTATCTCTGCCTGAAAATCATAGCACATGCAGTTGGCCAAGGGGATATCTGGGTCTTCTGCTCTCCTGGCAGCTTTGGTTAATGACTTACTCTGTCCCTGGCTGAAGCATGGTTCTGTAGCAAACAGGAATGTGCCTCATGCTGGAAGAGATCCTGAGCATCCCCAGCCTACAGCCGTGAGACACAGATTTTCATCAGCTCCGGTGGGAATTCTGC
Source organism: Crocodylus siamensis (assembly GCF_052110815.1). Taxonomy (NCBI): domain Eukaryota; kingdom Metazoa; phylum Chordata; order Crocodylia; family Crocodylidae; genus Crocodylus; species Crocodylus siamensis. The sequence continues at coordinate 236,478,515 of NC_143398.1, read as the reverse complement.
ACCCCGCTACATCTTCACACTGGTGTAAATAAGTACACCTCTGCATTTAAGTCACTAGATTTACACTACAGCCACTGAGGGCTTAGCACAGGCCATCTATAACAGCGATTCCCAACCAGGGTGCCATGCCACACTGGGGTGCCTTGTGATCCTTTCCAGGGTGCTACACACATCAGCATTGTTAGGTGTGCAAGTATGATTCACGGATAAAACTCGAGCTTTCAAATAGGAATCTACAGTGTTAAAAACATTTGGACCTGCTGCGATCTTTCTAAGTTTTTTGCAACAGAAGAATTGCTCTATTATTTTTCTGAGGTAAAAAAGAAAGCAAGTGAAAACTAAGAACTAGCATTTTCTAGGGGCGCCCCAAATCTGTCCAGGGGTGCGTTGAGTCTAAAGAGGTTGAGAAACACTAGCCTACAGGTTGTTTTCTCTCTTGTCTGTAGTGGCTGCATTAGTAATACAGCACTTGTTTTCCAAACTGTGAGACCTAAAAGCGCCCTGGCTGCTGGCTCTAGTTTCAAGAAGTCGTATTCTAGAAAGGGACAAATTTGAGATCAGGGATCAGATTTGGAAATAAACTGGAGTACTATACATCTATATTCTGCCCAACTTGTTGTGCACTAATCACATGCTTCTGCAAAAATGATGAGTGGATAGTCAGCATTTATATTTTAAATGGCATGCATTAGGTTCCAGAGTAAACGCCAAGAGGCCTGAGCTTTCTCCTAGGACCTAGTCCTAACTCCAGCTCATTTTAATTAGGAGCACAGACTTAGGAAGTTATGGGGTGAGACCATTTGAACTGAGTTCCTATCTGCAACTCAAATAAAAGCATTGCACGGGTGCATCAAGCTTTTTTCTTAGTCCCCAGGGCACCCACCTGTTCCCATCTTCAAAGGGAAGTCCAAGCTCCTCTGATGCTCCCAGGGAAGGGCTGGATGCTGTGGAAACGCTTCAGCCCTGGGAAATAGGTCTAAAATCTGAGATGACTCCCCAACTTTTTTTTTTGTTTATCTGGGTAAGCCTGCAGCAGGAGTGGTATTGTCGGAGGGTGGGGGTCTTGTTTTATATGTTGGTGTTTTTATAATTTCTCTGCTTTTCATAATAAACCACCCTAAGCTTTTTTAGGGGAGGGCAAGATATAAATATTTATTACTCTAACTTTCTCCTTAGCAGTAGGATGGTGAAGGCAGAGAAAATACAATGATGGTACAAGTTCCCTATTCATTCATGTTGATTATAACAATAACAACAACAGCAGTGACTATAATATAATTATACTGTCATTGTTTGAACTGTCTCTGCCTTTCCCACCCTGTTGCTAAGGAAGAAAGTCTGTTCTCAAAGGTCCTGTTTGCACTGGGCCCTGAAACCATGTTTTGCAGAGCACTGGGCCTGCGTATGCACGTGCAGGTCTGTGAGCTTTTATCCCGCTTGAGCACTATTGAAAGGCACTTTCTTTTAGCTACACCTTAACTGGCATCTCTCTTTGAAAGGAACATTGTCCCCTTAAAGCTGTCTAATCAGATTTTTCATAGATTTTATAGACATTATAAGGGACCTCGGAAGATCATCAAAATCATCAAGATCAGTTTCAGTCAGGAGGGTTTAGGTTTCTAAATGCCTAAGTCTCCTTTGCACCACAGGCTTACTGTCCTCCTCTCCTGACTTGAGACCATTTTCACTTCCAAACAGAGGGAGGGAGGTAGCCGTGTTACTCTGAAATCAAGCAGAAGGCAGGGTAAGGTGGCACCCTAGTTCAGAAAGGCACACATGTAGGTGACAGCATCTGATGAAATAGGGTGTCATTCACAAATCTGCATGCCTTTCTGAACAAGTTAGTCTTTCATAAATAGAGTTAAACAGGTCACTGTTTTACCTGGCATTTAGTTAGGCTGAGCGTGTACTCTTCTTTCCCAGACCACAGGGAAGGCATTTTCTGCCTGAAAGCTTCTCTGACAGCTCTCACAACAACATAGTTGGTCCAGTAAAAGATAATGCCACACAAATCTTGATTCCTGTGTGTTCTTTGGACCGTCACCAAAACAACCAGTCCAGCACAACTGAGTCATCTTTAAAGACAGGACAACAGGCACTTTTTCAAAATGTAACCCTTGACCGGCTGAAATTTGAACCCCCCGCAGTACAGTCCCAATTACACCATGCATTTATGCATATACACTTTTCACTCTTAGGGATTCAGCTCCTGGCCTAGACCATCCAAATCATTATCCCAATACTGTCTTTGCAGTGCAGGTGTGAGTGTATCACTGTGCCCATTGCTCACTCTGGATTCTGGTTAGGGTGGCCGGTGAAAGGCAAGAACCAGGGATTACATCCCCAGATCTGCCATTAATTCACTCCGTGGCTCCAGGGAAACCACTTTGCTTGTCTGTGCCCACTGTTCTTCATCTGTAAAACAGAGCTAATGCTTTTAACTTGCCTGTAGACACTGCTCTAAGACTTAGATCATTGGGCTTTCATCTAAGTATTATCAATGTATTTTAGGGCCCACTCCTCTGACGTGCTGTGCACTTCTTTCCTGGAGCGTGAACTGAAGGGTCTCAGTGCTTGCACGATCTAGGCATATAGGGTTCTCAAAGGCTCATTCCTTTCTTGGCTGAAGAGGAGAGCAAAGGGGCAGCTTGGCCCATGTATGCGCCTTGCAGAAGGAGCTAGGACTAACATTAGCGCAGGCCTCATGCAAGGCCATGGCTGCAAGGAGATTTAGAACTATATTTGCATTTCCCCAGAAGCCACGTCAGCACCTGTGCTGGAAAACCATTCCCCTCAAGCAGAAGCACCTGCAGATTTAAGTATCAGGGAACACACATCCTTCAGTGAGTGCCTTGTTAAAGTCCCATCTGCTCTCTGCTGCATTTTGGTTGCCATCTTGCAAGTGTATCTGAGTCATTGCTCTGTTTCCATTCTTGAGTCTGATGGATATGGAAATGGAAACACACACTGATCCATAAAGTGCTTTGACCCTAGTCCTGATTTCACTGGGTGCATCTACATGTGCGTTTTAATGCGTAGTAGATTATTTTACTGTGCATTAAAGCGCCACGTAAAAAACCATGCCATTATGCTAATACACAGTAAAATTGTCTACTGTGCATTAAGCATCACTAAAAAAGCATGCAAATGCACTACTGCTCATTAGTGCATCCTAATGAACATTCATTTACCATTGGAGGTATCAAATTTAATGCACATTAGAAAATATGCACTAATGCACATGTAGACATGCCCACTGAAACCAATAGGCCTTTTCAGGGACAGATCCAAGGAAAGCGTGCACTGGTGAACTTGCACCCCACTTTGATTTCTGCTCTACCCAAATAGCTGCCTGGCAGTGGCAACAGCATTTCTAGGCAGGCAGTGCTGCAGGATTCAACTGATTTCACAGTTCATTATAATCTACCTGTTCCCTTGTAAACTCTTCATTTTACAGGTGTCAGCAACTCTCTCTTCTTTTTATTGATTTTCATGTTCCATCAATCAAGCTCGCTTTTGTTCTGCAATTCTGCTGTCTTTGAGCTGCTCCTGGTAACAAAGCTCCTATTTCACAGCCAGGCTGACTGTTTTTAAACTGATTCCAGTTATGTTATATTTGTTTTTGCTTCAATCTTGAACGGAATAATACAGCCCGAGGCCCCTAGCGTATTAGTAAAGCTTCTAGTTTATTTTTAACTGGAGAAAAATATGTGTTGTTTTATATGTAGTGATTCATCTCACCATCTGCAACCCCTGCTTTCAGAATGCTAGATCTGCCTATGTTTCTTTTTCTTCAAACTTCAGTAGACTTTAAGCTCTCGCTTTTCTTCTGGTTCAGGCCATGTCAGGCAACATCTGCATTGAGTTTACAGTGTTTTTGAGACTACTTCCAAAAAGTAGCTCCTCACTGCCTTGGTGGATTTGTGAGTGGTTGGGGTTTCTTTTTTGGTGAGTCTCAGTGGGTCAATGTGCCTACTGTTCCCGTGTACCCCTCAGGTTATCTGTATCCATCTGCTTATTGCCTTATACTTAAATTGTTACCTCTGTGGGGCACAGACTATATTCTTGTTCAGTGTTTAAACAAAACCAAATAACACAAGGCACAAGGAACTTACCAGTAATGAATAAGAATGCAGTTCTCAGCTCAGCGTCAGTTTTGGAGTCATCTACTGCCTTTATCAGAGGATTTAGGTAACAGTTCAAACATCTGTAGTGAGCCACAGCAGCACAAGTTGACTCAATAGCACAGTGTCTCACCAGCTGCTGTTAGCTGCAAAAGCTCAGTGGGTCACGATGACTTTTAGTATGTTAATGTTGTCAGCAGCTTTGTCCCCAATTTGATTGTGTAAATCAACTGCCAAGCCACATGTCCATAGCTGCCAGCAAGGCAAAAGAGTGGTAGGGTGATGGCTCTGCTCCTCGGTTTTACAATGTGAATAAGTTTCTAAATTACAGGATCACAAAATCTGATCCTGCAGGATTTGCAATGCCTTCCATTCCCATTAACAGATAAGCAAATGTCTTCCATTGAGATGCCTAAATACATTTCAATACTTAGATAAGCAAATGCCTTTATACATTTTTACCTTCATGCACTATATGAGATGTACAACTTCCTCCCGAAGTTGGCTATGTAGGAGGTTGTTTTTATGATGCTGATATAATTATAACTCTCAAGTGTCTCAGATGGAGATGCTTATTCTGGGATAATAAGCATATTATTTCAAAGTGAGATGAACCAAATTGATAAAAAGCCATTGGTGATTTTTTTTAATATGTTAGGTTTTGGTTTTTCCTTTAAAAGTTATCTAATCAAAAGTTAGCTAATCTGGTTTGGACTGATCGTTGTTGAGCTGACCTTTGGAGAATGAAGAAGGTAAAGGTTTTCTAAGGGAGTGGCCTTGGTTTTGTTTGCATTAGTGAACCTGCTGTGCCAAGCTTATGCGGTCTGTTGAAGACCGGTTTTGCACATAAAGCAGTTCCTTTTCTGAGGCTAGTGAGTGATGACTGTGAATTTCAAACACATTTGGTTAAATGGAGCATTGGTTTTTGAGCCATGTGACTGCGAGTTTTTCTGTGTTTCCTGTTAAGGATCTTTCCCTGCTGCCTGCTAACCATCCAATAAATGGTTCAAAATAATGACTTTGGAGACCTTGATTCCCTTGCGTCACAACCCTTTCCGTGTCAAAATTTCTCCAGCAACATTTGAGCACCCATCAACTACAAAAACTTTGCTGAAGGGACAGACTCAAAGCTGCCAGCCCCTTGAAAGCTTTAAGAGTGGAACCATAATGCTAGACTCTGCATCTTTCCACATAAAAGTTGCAGAGTCTAGCCTTATGGTCCTGCTTTTGGGAGGTTGGAAAGCATAGACCAGAAGAACAAGCAGTTTCTGTTCATTTTTTTTTCATAGTACCTGAAGGACCATTTTGGTGGTGATGGCAATATCAGCAGCATGCCGTTATGATGCAGTAGTTTGGGGTTGGTTATAGCTATTTAGCACCTATGAAAAATCAGGCCAACTTATATTACAGCAGTGCCTAGAGGCTCCGACTGAAAGCCAAGCCCCTCCTCGAATGCAGTAAGAGACATGTCTAGCCCTAAAGAGTTTACAGTCTAAAACGGGCGGGCAGTTATTTTGGGCGGAGGGCTGCTTACTGAGTTTTGGTGATGACACTAAGATGTGGGGGGATGTGGGCACGCTGGAAAGATGCAACAGGCTACAATCAGACCTAGACAGGTTACAAGGGTGGGCGGACGAGAATAGGATGGGTTTCAACACGGACAAGTGCAAGGTGATGCACCTCGGGAGGAACAACCGGCACCATACCTACAGGTTGGGGAACTCCCCTCTTGTCAGCACGGAGGCGGAAAGGGATCTTGGGGTCATCATTGACTCCAAGATGAGCATGGGCCAGCAGTGTGGGGAGGCAGTTAGGAAGGCCAACCGCACCTTGTCATGCATCCACAGATGCATCTCGAGCAGGGCCAAAGAGGTGATCCTCCCCCTCTATGCATGGGCCGCATTTTGCCCACCCCGGTCTAAAAGAAACAAGATTGGAAAAGGGGAGAGGGCTTGTTATCCCCATTTTAGAGACGGGGGAAATGAGAGACTGAATCACATACCCAAGATCACGAAGGGGATCTGCATTAGAACGGGAAGATCCATATGTCACGTCCCAGGCACAAGCCCATTCCCTTTTCTTTATACTGCTCATCCCCAGCCTTCCCCTGTTAAACAATCACACCTCTTTTTGAGTCTCCCATTTGGATGGGAGATAGACAACAAACAGCAAACGTAGTGATTGGAAGTGGTACAGCTCTTATGTCCTGCTTATGGGCCTTAGCTGAAGATTTCCCCCTCTCTTAAATATCTACCTAAGTGCTTTTCATTTCTAAGGGACTTGAAAGCCTCACAACACCCCCTACAGGTGTTGAGTAGCTGGGTATAACATTGTCCCTGCACTTGACTCGTAGGCAAAATACACGTTGGCCTCAGTAGGATTTCTGCATGAATAAGGACTAAGATAATGGGAAAACAGAGCTGGAAGGGACCTCATGTGGTCATATAGTCTAGCCTCTAGGCAGGATCATCTCTGACTAAATCATCTTGGACAAGTATCTATCCAACTTGCTCTTGAAAATTGTTTTATTGCTTATTATGCAATTGGCCTTGTGCAAGCCCGTTATGTCACAATCTACTGAAGACAAGGGAGACAGTTACAACAAGTTTTCCTTTCACCCATTTACGAAGCAGTTACAAAATATAGCACAGATAGACCTAACTGGATTTAATCCTGGATCAACTACTGAAAGCAAGTAACAAAATTAAGTCCTGGTCAGGCTCTTAAGTGCAACAGTCTCACAACTGGATCAGTAACCAGGCACTCTGACGCTGTATTTGTAGTCTAGCCAGGTCTTTAAAGATCAAATTGAGCTAAAAAAATGTAACGAAGACCACTAAGCAATATATTCATGCTTGCCTTTCATAAGCCACCTAGATTTTTTGCTTTATTTAAATATTTTACTACTAGGGTCATAAGTCGAACCTTACAGCACTGCGCTGGTACACAAGGAAAATGAAGCCAGGGAATGTCACTGTTTACATCAGGGGTGGGCATAATGCGGCCCGGGAGCTAGATGCGGCCCACGGGGCCCCTAAAAATTTAGAAAATTAATATTTATCTGGGCCTGGCTGCCTGTCACGCAGTCCTAGATGGCTTGCCAAAACTCAGTGAGCATCCCTCCCTCCAAAATAATTGCCCATCCCTGGTTTACGTCCTTTCCTCTTGCCCTAGAGATACAGCATAAATGGCAACAAGTAAAGTTAGGTAGCTAACATTTTTTCAGACTTTTACCATCTCTGGTCTCCTTTGTAAAATAGGCATAGACTTAAACAAAGAGCTTTTTAAATCGGACAAGTGCTCCCTTAGAGCAGAGCGTCCCCAAGGAGAGCCCTCCCTGACGTGTGCCTATTCCATTACCCATAGAAAAGTCTGATACATTCAAATGAGACCTGCAGGGGTTGTGTGAACCGAAACTGCTCACCAGCACCTTCTAGACTGGGTAGGCCAGTTTATATTTTTTCTTTCGCCATTTTAGAAGTAAATAAGGAGAGGAGGAAAAAAAAGAGTATTGTAAATTCTGTGTTCAAACCCAGATGCATCAGCTGTGGGAACTGAAAAGCTGTAAGCACCGATTTGAATTTGTTAGGGTCAGTGGTTGCTCAATACCTCTGACAAAAATCAGTCCCATATGTTATTTTTTTCTCCTATCTGATGCTGCATTTTGCTTTCTACTCAGTGGCCTTTGAAGTTACCCTGCATTTCTGGATACATTTTCTGTACATCTGTAGCGGGTATATTCTTCCCTGAGGGTAATGACTTAACACCTCCTTTTTTGAGTTAGCAAGCATATAAACATGGCTATAATGTGTGTAACTTGTAAGCTGTGTGTGCCCAATGCAGTTTTTGCTTGCAGCTGGAGGATTCATCAACCTTGTTAGACTCGGGGCGTTCCTCAGAAAACGCCAGCTCTTAGTTTCCGCTCAGTTTTTGACTTCAGAAAACTAATCGAGTAATTCCTCTGTTGCAAAGAACTCAGACCACGCAGGTCCCAATGCTCTTGGCATGCTGGATTCCTGTTTGAAATCTCACGGGTTGATCTTGTGAATCCACGCACAGATGCTTGCTCACCTGACAGTGATCATTTTGCACAGCACCCTGCAACACCCATAAAAGATCTAGGGGCACCCTGGTTGAAAACCACTGCCTTAGGAAGATTATTCCAGAGCTAATATACAGAACCCTCCTGATGGTACTTTTTGTTTTACAGGGGATCTGCCATTGCAAAAATTATCGGCAAAAATGTCCAGAGGTCCAACCGATTTGATCCTGTTGTGAAGATGTGGGTCTTTGAAGAGATCATAAATGGAAAGAAACTCACCGAAATCATAAACAAAGACCATGAAAATGTGAAGTACCTTCCAGGACATAAGTTACCTCATAATGTGGTAAGCTGAATAAACCACTACCATGTTCTGGCAGTTCTGAAAGACGGACGGTGGAGCTAGAACCAGGCTTTCACAATCTCGGGTTGACTTTTTCAAAAGCAACATTGAAGTGGAGACAGGTGTAGTGACTGGAGGACAGATTGCATGAAGGCCAGCTAGATTCCCTTGTTGGGATCTTACTCCCTACCATTGAAGTCCACTTCCTTCGATCATTTACAAGTAAATGACCCGGAGGGACTTCAGTCCTGCTTTAAGTGCAAACCTTAACTCCAGACATACCTACCTCATAATAAATACTTGGCATTGAGAGTAGGAAAGGGCTAATTATATTTATTTCCTGCCTAATTTACTCCACCATTTTCCTCGTTTCTGAATTTTACCCATTATTTGCCTCTCCTACGCATCTCATCTACTGGACATTCAAACATTTAGCTGTACTGAGGACAGGTATGCAGAGGAGCTACATATTCGCCTGCTGTAAATCAGCAATTACAGGGGATCTGCCACTGCAAAAATTATAGGCAGAAATGTCCAGAGCTACATGTTTGCCTGCTGTAAATCAGCAATTATAGACCTCTGCTGATGGATCTGGTCTACACAAAAGAAAGGCTGTTGTAATTCTCCCTTCCCTTTCTAGGTCAGAGTTCAATGGAAGAGCTTACAGGCCTCATATGCAACAGTAGGAAAAGCACCGCTGTCATTATGAGCATGAGTTCAGGCTAGAAAAACGGAGGCATTTCAATTAGGAAGGCAGTTACGCAAAAACCAGCAAAAGCTGTTTCCTTTTTATGGCTTGTTAAAATGTGTAATTGTACAAGATTATGGATAGCTATGTAAACTTAAGGAAATATGATAATTTATAGCTGTTTCATTTAAAGCAAGCAAGGTACCATTTTGCGTGGTTGGGAACGTGCCAAAAAACAGTGTTGTGGGAAGTAAGGAAACTACTGCTGCATTTCCAGAGTAGCTTTGAATTTGCGCAACAGGGAGTTTATACATTGCAAGAAAAGAAATCTGTCATGTGCAGAGTGGTTAGCTTTTCTAAATTTAGTACTCTAACAACACGCTTGTACTCACATGACTTGAAGCTGGAATGTGGATTAGTTCTTCTTGGTCCGGCATCTAGAGAACTGAACCCTTATTTTTACAGTAGTCAGACAAATGGAAAACAACCCTCAAGCACAGCGCTTTATTCTTATCTTGTGTATCAGCCTCTCCCTGCCTGAACTAGAAAGCTGGACCAGGCAAAAGTACCTTGGTTCATATTTAGGGCTAGATCGTATTCCAACTATCAGCCACCGAAGTGGGTTTTGGTGCCCAAAAGCTTATTCCACCTAGTGCAAGGCCTTGAAAAACTGTTAATGGAAACACTGGGTGCATCTTCCCCTTCACTACTTTTCCTGACTTGCTTCTAGATGGCGGTGCATTACAAAAGTAAATGCATTCAGGCTTTTTCTGGGATTTGAATGGGTTGGAACAGGGTCACATTTAGGTAACCAATAGGTAGAACAGGATCTGGCTGCCAGACTCCTGTTGACCAGCTCTTTTTCTAGCAAACATCTTCCTCACTTCAGAGTGGCATAAGCTCCCCATGGCACATTGACAATGGTGTCAATGCACGTGTACTCGTGCCCTTATGCGCAGTCCTCCATTTGCAGTCCCACAGGGCAGCCTTGCCTTGAGCAGAATGAGCTGCCTGACAGCATTTTTTAACCCTGCCGTGTAGGGGTGCAAGTAACTAGAAGTCCATCTTGTTTTCATGCGCCCAGCCATATTTGTTCCTGCAGCTCACAACCTCTGCACTGAGATCCAGCTTCATGCTTGCCCAGTGCTGCCTGGTCCCAGGACAGGGCTATGTTTCCTCCCCAGGGGGTGAAGGGAATGCACGTCCCACAGGAACGCATGTATTCACAACAGCCCCAAGGAGATGGCAAACCTGATGGCCCAAATATGAGCCCTGCTGCTGTACGAAGGAGAGGAGCCGAGGAGGTGAACGAGAACGGGGGGAGTTCAGGAGCTACCAGCACCACCCACCCGTGCCTTCCAACAAGCTGGGTGCCAATTCAGCAGGAGCCCTCCCACTGGCCCTGTGGCCTCTGCCCCTCCTGGCTTTTATGGCCCACACGTGCTCATGGGAGCTGAGTAGGCCTTCAGACCTTAGGTTAGAAGCATCCCTGTTCATCTCAAACTGGTACTGCGGGAGAAAGGTTCGCGTGGCTAACTTCATTTCAGTAGCTTAATGTAACCAGTACTTCCATTACCAAGTTTTGAAGGACCCGGACTGGGTGGAATAGCTAACTGCATGTTTCACTCCCGATCCCTGTGTCACAAGGCACTGGGGCTTAATCTGTTGTCGTTTCTTAAACAAATGCAAAATCGGCTCTGAAGGAACCAGCGCAGCGTGCCAGACACCGGGATTATGGAGAACTGAAAGTGCTGTCCTCTTGTTTCTGCTCAGATGGAAGTTCCCACTTCTAGGAGGGCATTGTCTCCGATTACAAGGGAAGCTACTGATAATGGCAGGAGTCACATTCAGCTGCTGTTTCCCTTGTATCCCCTGGTTTTGTTATTGTTCCAGTTGGGGTTAGATAAGGCTTGGGGCAGGATAGAGCCTGCCAGCTCCAAGGCATGTTTGTATTCGTTTTGTAAGTATTAGGCCAGAGTGCAAGGGATCCCTTCGTGGAGTTTCTTTCTGACACCAAGGTAAAGGAAGTAACTCTCTACCCCAGGGGTCGGCATTGTTTTTGGGCAGAGTGCCAAGAACACCCGCAGCCTTGACTTGTAAGATGTTGGCGTGCCGGGGGTGGATGGCAGGGGAGCCGTGAGGGGCCCGGTCCTTGTTGTGGCAGTGCAGCCCCAGCCTCTTCCCCACGGTCTGCCCTGAAGCACACGTGCCAAGCAAAATGCCTTCACGTGCCATGCTCTGGCACCTGTGCTGGGGGTAGCCTACCCTTGCTTTACCTTCTTGATGTGGCCCTGCAGCCCCTCCGTGAATCCTAGGCAATCACAGGATCACCTGATCTCCACACTAGTTCCCCACTGCTTCACAGCATGGCTCCAGTGGGCCTGCAGCACAAGGGGCACATGCCTGCCATACTTACTCACATGCCACATGCAACTTCCCCCCCAAAATTAACCCTCCAAAACTGGGCTGCATGCCTTTAGCAAGGAAGCAGTTTTATGTGCTGGAATGGAAGCAGTGATGCTTCAATGGGTGTCACTTGTCGCTTGGGCAGATCTACTCCTCAGTGTCATAACTGGCGTTTTAACTCCCACGGCCACTACCATATTGGCAGTGGCTTTTGGTTGAGCAATCTGGGAGTGCAAGAGAGTTAAAATTTGAGCTCTTGCCTGAGTAGGAAATGAAGGCAAGTGAGCTGAAGAGTAGACTCTGCCCCTGCTCCACACGACCAGGAACTGGAAAAGTATTTTTTTTTCTTCATTCTGCTTTCCCAAAACACGGTGCTTGTTTTATTTGGGAGGTGTATAATGCGCGAAAAAACACGGCATCTTAAATGGAGGGCCTCGGGCCTGAAAGGTGCCCCCAGGAAGGTAACACAACTAAAGGCTGTATCATTCCCCCCAGTCATCTCCATGAGGTTTGGCACGGGGTGAGATTTTTTACAAAGACAGGAGGGGCTGCCTTTATGGGCATTTTGAGATGAAATGCAATGACTGGTGGTATTAAAACTTAACATTTGTTAATTAAAGGGTGTGTGTTTTAACGGCCTTATGTGGTGAATTGGGAGTGTGATTGTTCTGCAGAAATAAGAGCAGGTTCATTTGTTTTATCACTTTTGTCCTAGGTGGCTGTACCAGACACAGTAGAAGCAGCAACTGGGGCAGATATTCTGGTATTTGTTTTACCCCACCAGTTCATTTCACGAATTTGTGACCAGATTGCAGCTCACATAAAACCAGGAGCATTTGGAATTTCCTTGATCAAGGTAACTTGTGGTCCCTACCAGGTTCAGTGTGCCGTGAAGAAATAAGTATGCTTGGTGTAAGCCTTGGGGCCAAAAACTCTAATCCTTAACCAAGGATAAATGCAGTTATTCCCAACTGGAATTGCTACAGGTGTAAAGCAGGCTGAATATATATTACATAAATTCTCTCCTCCCAAGACTGCTCATGGCAGCATGCAAACTGCATGATCATGTCTATAACTGGTTTTGTAGAACTAAAGTGATGTGCATTTGGGATTTATTGGAGGATCTTTATTAAAAGCTAAAGAAATCTGAGATGAGGTTATTTTAAAAAAGGGAGAGAAAAATCCAAACTAAAAGCTGGAGGCAAAACTACATGCCTTTCATTCCAGGGTGTCTACTTTGGATTGTGCTATAGAAAATATCAATCAAAGACACAAGTTGAAAGAAATATAATTAGCCTTCAGACCTACGGTTCTGCAGCATTTTTTTCTTTGAAAAATTCTCCTGCGAGAAGCAGTGCTGCAGCCTGGCGTACTTCCTGATGTGAAATGAGGCCAGGGTTCTTTTGTGATATCTTTTATTGGACTATGTGCATAGCTGGGAGAGAAGTTAAACAAGCTTTTGAGCACGCTCTGCCCTTCCTCCAGTCTCACGTGAAAAAGGTGCAGTCTCCCCTTTCATAGAACGTCGTGGTTCCCAGTCCCCAAGATTTGGGGCTAGCTCAGCCAAGGCAAAAGCTAGTTAATCAATCCAGCTGTCTCAGTGTGATGAGAGAGACATTGCTCAATCCCCTGCAGTGCAATGCATGCACATAACTCACTAGGCCAACTTGCAACAAGAAGCTTTAACCTCCTTGCTTGCACTGCTGCCTGCAATTCAAGGGCAGAGGTGTGGCCAGTGGCTCCTGCCACTCTCTCCTGCAGCCTACTGTGCTTTCCCTCCAGATCAGCACTGCTTTGCTGCCAGAAGAAGGTAAGCCCCTCTTTGATTCTCACATGGCATTGCTTGTCTACCAGCAGCCAGGTGGCACCGTGCTCTGAACAAGGCACAGCTGCAGTAGGTCTGCCATGGGCCTTGCCAGTTTCTCCGAAGGGGGCTTAGTTTCATAGTTTCTAGGGTCGGAAGGGACCTGAGCAGATCATCTAGTCCGACTCCCTGCCATGGCAGGAAAGAGTACTGGGGTCAAATGACCCCAGCAAGATGTTCATCCAACCTCCTCTTAAACACCCCCAGGGTAGGAGCCAGCACCACTTCTCTTGGAAGCTGGTTCCAGACCCTAGCTGCCCTGACCGTGAAGTAGCGCCTCCTGATATCTAGCCTAAATCTCCCCTCTGCCAGCTTGTGACCGTTCTCCTGGTCACTCCTGGCGGTGCTCGGGGGAACAGTGACTCCCCCAGTGCCTGCTGGTCCCCTCTGACTAGTTTATAACAGGCCACCAGATCCCCCCCTCAGCCTTCTCTTTTGGAGGCTGAACAGGTTCAGGTCCCATAGCCTCTCCTCGTAGGGCCTGCCCTGCTGCCCCCTGATCATGCGAGTGGCCGCCTCTGGACCCTCTCCATGTTGTCCACGTCCCTCCTGAAGTGCAGCGCCCAGAACTGGACGCAGTACTCCAGCTGCGGCCTGACCAGTCCCGCACAGAGGGGGAGGATCACCTCCTTGGACCTGCTCGAGATGCATCTGTGGATGCAGGACAAGGTGCGGTTGGCCTTCCCGACTGCCTCTCCACACTGCCGGCCCATGTTCATCTTGGAGTCAATGATGACCCCAAGATCCCTTTTTGTCTCTGTGCTGACAAGAGGGGAGTTCCCTAACCTGTAGGTATGGTGCCGGTTGTTCCTCCCGAGGTGCATCACCTTGCAGTTGGCTGTGTTGAAACCCATCCTATTCTCGTCCGCCCACCCTTGTAACCTGTCTAGGTCTGATTGTAACCTGTTGCATCCTTCCAGCATGCCCACGTCCCCCCACATCTTAGTGTCATCAGCAAATTTGAACAGGGTGCTTTTTACCCCCTCATCCAAATTGCTGATGAAGATGTTGAACAGTGCGGGCCCGAGGACCGAGCCCTGGGGGACCCCACTGCCCACGTCCTTCCAGGTTGAGAAGGACCCATCCACTACCACCCTCTGGGTGCGGCCCTCCAGCCAGTTGGCGACCCATTTGACTGTGTGGGTGTCTAAGCCACAGCCCCCCAGTTTCTTAATGAGAACGGGGTAAGAGACAGTGTCAAAAGCCTTCCGGAAGTCCAGGAAGATTATATCCACTGCTACCCCTGCAACTAATGATCTGGTGATCTGATCGTAAAAGGCCACCAGGTTGGTGTGACAGGACCTGCCACTGATGAACCCCTGTTGGTTGCCCCTAAGCATGTAGTCCCCTGATGGCCCCTTCTGGGACCAGCACATGATCCAGTCATGGATCAGTCATGATCTAGTTGCTCATGCACATGATCCAGTCCACCCAACAGCCCAGCACCTTCACCATCAGCGTTTCAGCACTGCAACCATTGCTGCCTCTCACCATTGGATTCCCAGGAATGTGTCCAAGGGTCCCCTAAGGATTGCTGGCGGACTTTCTCCAAATACGCAAAATGTTACCTGGACAGTGTCCAGCTTTCACACGCAAGAAACAAAATAGATGGAAGCCCAGCCTTGCAAAGCTTAAACTGCATGAAGACATTGGTTTCTGGTTGCCTCAGGGCTTGCTTAGGTGTTTGGCAAAGGCTGCCTTTGCTTTCTGGAGACAAGAATCAACTTTCTCTTTGTTGTTAACTTGATCTCTCAGTAGATGTCCCACATAATAGAATTACTAAGTCACAGAAAGTTATTTCCTACCCAGGTAGACTGTCAGGTGCCAGCTGATACATGACCCAGGTTTTCACTGTTCAGAGTATACCACTAGTGCACAGCCATCAGTGCAGAGCAGTTCACGAAGTAACTGAGTGGTAACTTTCAGTCTTGCCTGTAAATTCACACATCTTGCACAAGAACAGTGAAACGTAGTACTTGAAGGCTTAATTATTTTAGCGGTATGGATCCTTGGTAGGAAAGGTTAACACAGAAAGGAAAGAAGTCAGCATTGCAAAGTAGAGCCTTGTGCCAGTAGCCTGAACATGAGGGTTGGTCTTTGTTACTGCAGGGTTAGCTCAAGTTTCTTCCAGGAGCAACAGCAGTGACATTGAAAGCAATGTGAGAACAGCAGAGCATTTGTATTAACAGCACAGAGCATCAGTCGTGTCCCCAGCGCATCATCCTGAATGTCAGCAATACCCTGACCCCAAAAGGCCAGGCCAGCCAGCTCAAGTATAAAGCATCACCTAATACTAGCTAGTGATTTGCATCTACATGGGTCTTGGGTTAGAAGCAGCACTCTAACATTGCCATGAAGACAGGGCCTGGTCCTTTCATCTAAATGACTCCCAGTACCACCATACACATGCAAAGGAACTACATTTCTTACACAGATACTCCATCACTACCATTTTTCTTATCCAACAATCTGACAACAAATGTTACCTTTTATGCAGGGGGTGGATGAGGGCCCTGAAGGCCTGAAGCTGATATCTGACATAATTCGAGAGAAGCTGAAAATAGAAGTCAGCGTGCTCATGGGGGCCAACATAGCCAGTGAAGTGGCTGATGAAAAGTTCTGTGAAACCACCATCGGTAAGTACCATTCAGGGAGAGTTACAGCCATGGAGCTCCAAATACCTTCTACCGCGAGCAGTCATTTCTAGCGTGAAATCCCTGGCAGAGACATAGCCCAGTGTCTGCAAAGAGGATCAGAGCATAACCTGTACTGGAAACAGGAGAAGCTTTGACAGTTCTAGTTGTAGACATACCAGCATGTGCAAACGTATCTGATCCCTTCTCCAAAGGAAATGGCAACATTTCCATCTACTTCAGCGGATGTCAGATCTCACCCAAATGACTGCACATTCTTATATTGGCAGCAATTTGTTATTCTCTTCCATTAAAGTTAGAGCTCAATTTGTTCCTACAGGAATAAGAGATTCCTATTAATGCCAGAGAGATCTTACTAAGCCGATACAATGTTGATATCCTGGACTGGAAAGTACAAGCTCTATGTGTATTGAAGGTGCACCATTCCCCAAGCTGAAAATATTTTCAGTGTTCCTACCTCTTTGTAACTGAAGTTATAATACTGTTCCTCCCTCCCCTCAAGCTGCTTGTTGAGCACAAGGTGTGGTGGGGAGAGTTGCATCTGAGCTTACTTAGAAAGTTTTAATAATGACTTGCAGAATTTGTTATGGGAATCCAACCGGCATGGGCAACACTGGGCAACTTGACTGCCTCTTCCCAGTGGTCTGTACAAATCTTTGAACATTTTATGCCTACACTATGGTAGAAAGAGCAAAATATCCACCATCCTATCAGCATCTGCTCTCGGAGGGTGTAATTAGACCATTAGGAACATTCACTGAGAAACATTCATTGTATGGGGACAGTTTATCTTTACCTTGATTAGGTTTGAACTCTAGGTTTGAGAAGGACCATACAGAAGAGTTTGCCCCTTGTTTCCGGTTCCCCGTCAAAGAGTTTCCGCCCTTTGGCATCCATGCAGGCCAGAGATCCCATTACCAAGAATCACACACACTGACAAGCTGGAAAAAAAGAGGGTGCATATATCAGCCTGGATGTGAAGGGAAGTTACAAGATCACTGAGCCCAGGGCAGATTTTATTTGAGAACATAGGGCTTGATTGTCAGAGACACTGAATGCCTCGAAATGGCACCAGGATGTGTGAATGGTAGTTGATGATTTCCCATGCAGAGCACTGCTGGAAATAAAATCCAGTCCAGTTGTCTAAAAACTGGGTAAAAGCACCATTCAAGGATCCTTGCAGAGTTTAATGAAGCTCCTTGAAGCAATGGAAGCCTTCAACAGGACTGCCATTCAGGGCCAGCCAGCCCTTATCTCCATGCCAAATTACGGTGTTTTAATGAGGCTACACATGACCTTCGTACGGCTGGTAATATGACATTACTGCAAAAGTGCAAACACCGAACATCCTGGTCTCAGGGTCTCCCCTCAAGTGAGAATGCATTTGGCATCAAGCATTTGCCCCTATAGGTTAATACTTAGCAATGTTTACATTTTTAGAGCCATGTGCAAATATGATCTGAATATAGCCTCTTAGCAGACTGCCTGGAGGATTAAGTGACTCATTTGTGCTCTAACTATGAAGCAGTAGCCATGCTAGAGTCAGAGCTCAGGAATTTCACCCAAGAGTGGGCTGGGTGGGGCTGCAGGAGCTGAAGGCATATTTGAGCAAGCCAGCGCCAAGTTGTCTCCTTAAGGGATTAGACCAGAAAAATAACATTTGACAAAGCTGCAGTGATACAAGGGCAAGTCTTGGGCACACATGGTTTTGGAGGCCATCTGCCATTAACCTCTCCAAGTGTATTGTTGCTCAAGTATTCAGCTCATGCACTGTTACTGGCCATCAGCTCTGAGAACTGCTATTACTTAATAAATCCTCCCATACTAATGCCCAATCACGTGGTTTAATGCCCCTGCCTCAAACAGTTCCTATTCCCTTTCCTCTGTATTTTTTTAACCATAGACATTTTCTTCACCCTGTAAGCTGTGGAGCAAGAAACATGCAACTTTCATCTTTCCTTTTGCAGGGTGCAAAAATGAAAAGCACGGGCAGATCTTTAAAGAATTAATGCAGACCCCAAATTTCAGGATTGCCGTGGTGGATGACTGTGATACAGTGGAGATCTGTGGAGCCTTAAAAGTTAGTGCTTCCTAAACAAATGCATTGTATTTAAAGCTGAATTCTACCCTCAGATGGAGGCTGCATGGTCCAGTCTTGCTTCTCCCATGAAGCTTTTTGGTAGCCTAGGCTGCCAGTTGTCCAGCATACGATGTCTGTAGCTGTTTCCATTTTATAAGTATGTAAGTAGAGTACCAAGGTTGGCAAGGGACTTCAAAACAAATACTTTGCTACTGCAGGCACGCCACCTGCCTCCGAGGGCAGAATTGAGTCCATCATATTTTCTTGTCAGTTTTAGGCACGGGACTTATCCTTGTGTACAAACAGCCCCCGGTAGAGTATAACCCTTATCACTAGGTGCTGTTTTAATATAAATTATAAAGGAATGCATCTGCTTTGTTCAAGCCAAGACCAGACATAGGATTCAAGTTAGGCTTTTCTTCACCTGGGAGCTTGATTGTTTTAAGAGGTCACAGGATAATGGACCTATTTAATCAAATATCTTTGTCCAAGGTTCAGGTAGCACCTTATAAAATAGATTACCCTGAGGCCGAGTTCTGGGGGCCACTTGTGTCCCAGCAGTAATGGGACTCCTCTCTCAAGTGGGAGGTTTGGATGCAACCTCACTAGAAACAAAACACACTGAAGTTAAGTCTGTGCTGAGCAGTGGACTTTAAACTTGCATACAACTCAGTCAATCACGTTAACACTCAACTCGCCTTGACAAGCAACATTTCTGACAAGAGCAGAACTGGCTCTGAGAGATTTACCTGGAAGCACATTGCCTGTTCATATGCACATACATGTACCCTATAGGCTTTCTGGCCACACACTGGAGTAATTTTTGAGGAAAAGGCTCTAGTTCTGCTTTCCCTGAAATCAGAGGTTTAGCATTGACTTTGCTGAGAGCAGAACTGGAGTGTGCAAATATGATGACACCACGCTTGGGGGTAGCAGCACCAAAGAACCTATTACTGTCACACGGGGAACTACATCTCTGAATCAGAAATGGGGGATACTGTTTTTTATTAAGAGTCACACTAATTTTCTTTGATGGGTGGGTAAACATTACTCCGCCTTCTGCAGGAATCTGCCAACTTTGCTCTAAAGCAGCATGAGGCTATAGTACCAATGCTTGTTTATAGATTATGTTGGAAGGGGGAAAGCCAAGAAAGCGCTAATTGAGGGCAACAACCTTATAAACAGAAGGGTCCTGGATCTGGGATTGGCGGCAAAGGGAAAATATTAATTGCATGCACCCAAAATAAAACAAGTAGCTGGTTTAAAACAAGCTACTTCCACACTCTTACACCTGGGAATAACAGTGGAAAAGGGTAGGGGGTTTTTAGCTCTTAAGTCTAGCTGCCTAATGTTTGAGAATAATTGGGCATTAAGCATACTCAGAATTATTAAGGACGTGCAAATTTAAGACAGAGTTCACTTACAATCAGCAGATGTTGGAGAACTACATGTCTAATGGTTTCTCTCTCTTCTGTATATTTTCCATTAAACTGATTGCAGAACATAGTAGCTGTAGGAGCCGGGTTCTGCGATGGATTGAATTTTGGCGATAATACCAAGGCAGCAGTGATTCGTCTGGGCCTAATGGAAATGGTAGCTTTTGCAAAGCTGTTCTGCAGGGGCTCTGTGTCAATAGCTACTTTTCTGGAGAGCTGTGGGGTTGCTGATCTAATCACGACATGCTACGGGGGACGCAACAGGAAAGTAGCAGAAGCCTTTGTACGCACTGGAAAAGTAAGGAGACATCCTAAATTAACGTGCTAATAAATCACGAAGCATATTATGTAGATGTCATTAGCATTCTGTCTTCTTGATGATAGATAAACCTAGCTGCAGGGCTCCCTTTGCTAATTACAGACGGATGCAGAGAAAA
Source organism: Crocodylus siamensis (assembly GCF_052110815.1). Taxonomy (NCBI): domain Eukaryota; kingdom Metazoa; phylum Chordata; order Crocodylia; family Crocodylidae; genus Crocodylus; species Crocodylus siamensis. Next base: position 236,458,441 of record NC_143398.1, on the reverse strand, counting down.
AAGCATACCATGTTTTTCCAAGTGCTTCCCAAAGATTGGAAGCTTTGGGCAGAACAAAGATCATTAGAGCTGGAAGAGACAACAGCATCTCAGTTTAAGAGCAAATGAAAATCTTTTCCATTGGCACAGCAAATTAAATTGTTGCTTCCTTCCTATCAAAGCCCAGTTTATAGAATATGCTGAGTTACTTCTATGCAAGCTTCCCTGCTACCTTCTGTTCATTAAGCTTTTGGTCTATGGCAGAAGTGCAAAACAGGGGTAAAACTTTACATTGTTAGAGCCCCTCCATCTTGAGTGCACCTGGCTTCAGTTATGCAGCTGCTTTTCATGCTGTTGTAGTGATTACCCTCTCTTCTTCCAGTCTATCGAGGAGTTGGAAAAGGAGATGCTGAATGGACAAAAACTACAAGGTCCTCAGACTTCAGCTGAAGTGTACAAGGTTCTGAAACAGAAAAACATGGTTGATAAGTAAGTAGGTTGATCTTTAAATATCCAAATGATAGACTGAGGGGGTGACAAATGATGTTGGCCAACAAAGTTAGCAGTTCACATGAATAGTCCCTGTGAAGTACGTGATCTGTCCATTTCCATCAGGGCTGATGTCCACATCAAGGCACAATTCATACCAGAATCAGCATGTTGAAGGTGGACAGCATTAACATAAATGTTGGCTCAACAATGCATCAAAATTCAGCATTTCACCCAATGGTCCCCTTGGGAAAATGGCCTGAGGGATAGTAGTGTCTTTGATACCTGATTTGTAAATAAATAGGATTTCATGCTCTGGTGATGTCACCAGTACACTTTGCACCAAAAACATCCACAGAGTGAACAGTAATGAGTATATACTGTCATATTATGATACACAAACAAAATATGCTTGTGTACTGAATTATGAAACCCTGCTTTTTAGTATTATAATGGCACAAAGGAACAGTAGTAGGATACAAACATAATTTTAAACAGGTTTTGAATGTTATATAAGTGAAAGAATGTGAATTAAAATTACCCGTTGCCTTTCCTCAACTTACACAGTGAAAACATCAGCGCAGGAACTTGTTTCCAAGTTCTGTTGCAATAGCACAATGCTGAAATAGCTGGCAAGCAAACTCTACAAAGAGGATGCATGTTTAAAAACTCTTCCATTAGAATTGTACTAAGGCAGATTTATTTGGTTTTTGATTTCTTAGAGGCTTGTTTTGAAATAATCTAAACGTTGGACCAAAAGCGACCTGACAGCATCCCTTTAATCGTATGGTAAATTACACACTTGGTCCAAACCAATTCCGCTTGCAGCTGTACAGTCATTAACTTTCAAGGCAGCTTGCAAAGGGAAATAAAGTCTTTCTAAATGCTACAGTAAGAAAAGTATTAAGGGTTTATTTCTGCTTGAACTTACCTTCAAAATATTCAGACTCGCCTCTTCTTTGCTTGGGAGAAGGATGCTCAAGTACAAGTTTTCTCAGCCTTTAATTGAAACTGTTGGGCAGTTTCAAGACAACTCTTCGCCCTACTGTTTTGCTAAACATTGGATCTAAATAGGCATACCACTTTCTATCCCCAAGAAATGAAGTCTAAAAATACCATCCTAAATTGCTCCAATTTCATTTTCTTGGGACCATGCTTCACTCCCACGTATAGATCTCCAATCAATCATTAGTGTAGCCTTCTAGAAGAAAAGATCCACCCAACCTTAATAAAGGGAGATTTAAAAAAAACCCCATAGCAAAACAACATGCAGAACTAAGAACTTCCAGCCTTTTTTTCCATAATAAATGAGTCAAAGTCCATACATTTTCTGAACTTGTATGTTCTATTGAAACATAATCTATGAGTCTCTTAAATAAACTCTAAAAACTTTTTTAAACTCTCCCCATCCTCTTCTTAGGTTTCCATTGTTTGCAAGTGTCTATCAGACCTGCTATGAGGGTAGGTTGGTCCAGGAATTCATCTCGTGTCTGCAGAATCACCCAGAGCACATGTAAAGGATTTGTGTGTTGTTCATCTGGTTGTGTATTCATCTTTTCAGGGTTCTCTTACTCAGCAGTAAATAAAGCAGCCAAGTAAGTCATTTGGAGACGTTTGTGCACAAAGCAACCTCTATTCTCTCTTTTGGAGTGAAATATATGGGTTTGGGTTTTTTTTAATGTTATCTCCAAGGAAGCAGATTAACAGAATTTAATAATCTTAAGTGTTTGACTTGGGTTGGATTTTTCTGAATTATCCCTAGAATTCCTCCTTATTAACTAAAACATAGGTCCATGCTCATCTGCACACCCAAGTTGAGTCTAGTTCTCATGCTTCTCATCACTTTGTCCACTACCATTTCAGATATCAAGACAGTGGGAAATGCAGGTGGTTTGAAGAAAAACACTCAGAAAATAAATCAAGATTAACTAACTTTTTTTTTTAATGACTACCTCTTACGGATGTTAAATGAGTAAGCATTGGGCTTTGTCCCCAGAAAAAGCCCTGCATTTCAGATGCAGTGTGTTCAGAGGATTCCTTGCTTTAGTTTCCTAATATAAAGCTCCAAAACTGTTGTTAAAATACTGTTAATATAAATGGACTGTTCACTAAATAAGTAAACGAAGCAATTTAAATAATGAAGGTAAGAGTACCTCCGAAGCTTCGAAGTCTCTAGCGAGGGATTCTCATTAATTCCTTTGCTTGCACTACAAAGATTTTTGGAAGCACCAAATGACTCTACAAAATGCATTTGTGTTAAGCTTCAAGAGTTTTTGACAATTAGGAAGCTAGGAACTAAGCTTAGTTAAGACAGTAAAAAGTTGAGAGATTATTGGGGTGCATGCCCTGATGTACCCTGGCTCCAATAACATTGATTGGGTGCAGGAAGAAGCATAATTTGGCCAAATAGGTTAAATCCTCCGATACTTGGCAACTGTAAACACATGGACTAACCGCTACAGACGCACAAACAATGCCTATAGGATTACACTGGTACCGGCCCATGCTGCATTTCAATCCCAGACAGGTTTCTTCTATAGGCCAGTCCAATCCCACACTTCACCCAGAGCAACCTACAATAGCAGGGTCTCCTAGAGATAATGCTAGCCATTTTCATCACACACGCTGCAATCCTGATGAGTTAAATATCTATATTCACTTCTGAAGCTTAGACACGTGTTGGCTTGTAAAAAATATTTTCATGTTGGTGGTGACAACAGGCAGGTTTCAAAGTTATCCATTCAGTTTGTAAGCACTGGTTTATTAGTGTATGTGGCTAACTTTGCTAATTTGAGGTTTCTCAGGTTTTCAGGTGATCTCTGAAGTGAATGGGGGCATGCTTTTGTATTCTCTAACCTCTCTGGCAGGTGTATTTTGAGAGAGCATAACTTTGTTTTGCAACACAATGCTTGCGCCCAATTTTCCAAATGCTGTGTTGGAAGTATGATATTTTGATACATTGACAGATGTATTGTTCTGAAAGCTCGCACTTTTTTTCATATTTGAGAGATTCTCCTTTGCATTTTACTACAAGAGTTACACATTTGGAGCTAATTAAGGAATCAGACTCTCAAGGCCACGAACAAGCAAATGGGCTAAAAATTGCGGGCATACAAACTGTCCCAGTTTGAAAAAGCTGTAGAGGTGTAATACAGCCCCAAAAACAGTTTAACTCCTGCTCTAGCAGTGTCAAAATTTACCCCTGGATGAACCACTTTCACACCCTTAAAGCTCCCGTCACATAGGCCTGAAGAGTCTGCTCAGTCATATGCAGCTGCTGCCATGGTGCACTTTGCTTCAGGTTTAGGTATCAAGCTTTGCCTCTCCAGCGATGTCTGTAGCTACTACCTTAAAGCTGGCCAGGAGAACCACAGTGTATCTCCATTGCAGTCTGCCAAGAAGCACAGTCAATTAGCCTGCACAAAGCTCCTTTCTGCCAGAACTAGGCAGCTTCTAAGACCGTTTAAAAGCCAGCTCAGGTGTCTCTACGTTACACTGCAATGTAGGCATATCTTCTTGTCAGTGGGAACTGTGTGAAAAGAGAAACAAAACCAAAAAGCCTCTCTTCTGTAACTTTGAAAAAACATGATCAGTTTTTAATCTTTTTCAGAAAAATTTGTTAGATCCTTTTAAAAAGGGGAAAGTGCAAAGTGCAATCATGGGATTTGTATCTTGGGTACTTCTTTGTACTCCTTAAACCAAACTCCAATGAAGTTATTTAAGATCTAATATTTTACAGTAATTTAAAGTTTAAACAGTGTATCTCAAATATGACTTTAATATATAAGCAATTAAATATGCTAAATTTATAGACTGCTGGTGTAATTTCATTTTTTGGGGGAAAAAACCCTCTTAAAATAAATGACAATTGTAATACCTAATAAACTACTCTCTCCTGAACTGTGCTTAGTGTTTGAATTTAAAATGCATGTATCATTTCTTAAAGAGAACGGCAATCCGATAGGCACTTGGAGGAGAAGGTGGTGATTGGGAACAGTCAGCATGGATTCGCCAAGGGCAGATCATACCCAACCTGATTGCCTTCTATGACGAGATGGCTGGCTCTTTGGAAGCAGGGAGAGTATTGGATGTGATCTACCTTGACTTTAGCAAGGCTTTTCTGCACAAGCAAGGACTTTAGCCAGGTCTCCCACAACATTCTTGCAAGCAAGCTAAGGAAGTACAAGTTGGATGAATAGACTATAAGGTGGATAGGAAACTGGCTGGATCATCAGGCTCAGAGGGTACTAATCAGTAGCTTGATGTCTGGTTGGCAACCAGTATGGACTGCCCAAGGGGTTGGTCCCGGGGCCAGTTTTGTTCGATATCTTCATCACCAACCAGGAAGATGGGATGGAGCGCACCCTCAGAACCAATCTGGCAGGTGTAGTAGATACACTGGAGGGTAGGGCTAGGATTCAGAAAGACCTTGACAGATTGGAGGACTGGACCAAAAGAAAGCTCATAAGGTTCAATAAGAAGGGCAAAGTCCTGCATTTAGGATGGAACAATCCCATGCACCAGTACAGGCTGGGGACCCGTTGGCTAAGCAGCAGCTCTGCAGAAAGGGACTTAGGGGTTACAATAGACAACAAGCTGAACATGTGCCCTTGTTGCAATGAAGGCTAATGGCATTCTAGGCTGCATTAGTAGGAGTGCTGCCAGCAGGGCAAGGGAAGCGATTCTTCTTCTCTATTCTGCACTGGCGAGGCCACTTCTGGAGTCATGTGTTCAGTTTGGACCCCCCCACTACAGAAAGGATGTGGACAAAATGGGGCGAGTCCAGCAGACATCAGGCAAAATGGTTTGGGGGCTGGGGCACATGACTTGAGGAGAGGCTGAAAGAACTGGGATTATTTAGCTTGGACAAGAGAAGACTGAGTGGGGATTTAACAGCAGCCTTCAACTCCCTGCAAGGGGGGGGGGGTGTCAAAAAAGGACGGAGCTGGACTGTTCTCAGTGGTGCCAGATGAGAGAAGCAGCAGCAACAACAACAGTCTCAAGTCGTAGCAAGGGAAGTTTAGGTTAGATATCAGGAAAAACTCTTTCATAGGTAGGGTGTTAAAGCAGTGGCACAGGTTACCCAGGGAGTGGTAGAAGCTCCATCCTTGGAGGTTTTTAAGACTCAGCTCAACAACGCCTTGGCTGGGATGATCTAGTTAGGGATGGTCCTGCTTTGAGCAGGGGGTTGGACTAGATGTGACCTCCTGAGGTCCCTTCAACCCTCATTTTCTATGATTTGATGATTTAAGATGTCACCATTTTCTAGACAAGATTTTTTTTATTGAAGTACAAGAACTTTCCCATTATTTAAACTGGCAGTACCTTCCACACCAAAATAAAATATTCTACCCAATAAAGACCACAAACAAAATTTAGCCCTTATATCTCAATTCCAGTCATAAAAAAAAATGTAAAATAATTTATACTATATTTTCATTCTGTAACAAAATAGGAAACATTCATGCTTAATGTCATAGTCAGTTCTCTCATCCAAAACATTACTTCTATTTTGAGGATAAGCTTTATATTAAAAAAAACCAAAAACCAACCCAACCCTCACCCACCATGTGTACTACAGAAGTGTGATGCTGTAGATCACACCAAAGTGGACTGTAGGAACACACTGTATTATATGCACATATTATATTGCCCTAATCCCGCAAAGTGCTATATCCAGGCAACCCTCAAATTGATGTCAAATACCACTGACTTCATTTTTCAGGGTCAGAGTCCTAAACTGATCAGCTAGTCTACTAATGTGACATCAATAGGAAATTTTAAGAAAGAGCTATGCCTGTCAAACTTCACTAAAAGATACGTTTGAGTAAAAAAGATTTTCAGAAGGACAGGAAATATTTGAAAAGAGGCACTGTCCTTCACATATAAAGGACAACTTACTTGTCTTATTTTTAGATGATGTTTACTTCTAATTTACTAGTCCATATAAAAAAAACCCCGTTACCTTGTACCAACAGTCAGAGAAAACACCAGGACAAAACTCTTTACATCCCTGCTACAGACCCAGGCCTCAGAGTCCTCCCGGAGCTCAGCTCATTCAGTGAAGGCAGAACTGCCTGATGAGCTAGGGAATTTTCCTAATTACACACATATTTTTTGACCAAGAATTATTTTTCCCCTGCTTCTCTCTACTTCTTTCCAATCGGCACCACTAGCATGTTCCTACCTAATATAAGTGTCTTTCAGTTAGTGTCTTGGATCTAAAATAGGGGAGGAAAAAAAACCCTCAAACCCCTTTGAGAGCTGTGGCATTTCTTTCTTTAGGTAAATAAGTGGTACTTTATAAAATAAAATATTCTGTACATTTCTGTATTAAATCAAGAAGGCTCAGCTACAATAAGCCAAATAAATTATTTGCTACGCCAGGAAGAAAACTGGCAATAATGCTACCTGTTCTGGAGAATAAATTAATACCTACTTGGGATATGGTTGAAATTGTATTCACACAAAAAATGCAGTAAGTTCATCACACAGTAAGTGCACCCAGAGAACTAGAGTAACTGCCTTCAGGTTACTAAAACCCAGCAACACACATTTCACTGGGGAGACTGCATACGAGGCTACTGGCCTGATTTTAAGCCACAACTTCCAGCCGCACTCTGCATCCTGAAATGGCTTATGCTTCCTACTGGATTAAATCCTGCTCTTAAAAACCTGAGCCACATTTTTACCTAACTCACTTTGAGATTTGGAAGTTAAAACTACGTTAAAAAAATTAAACCAAAAGAAAATATCGAACTGAGGTAGTCAGTTATGTCTTCTGAGAGGGAAGAGATATTCCCATTTATTGACGGCCACCTCTTTGCTCTCACCTTACGGGTGATCGCAATATACCCATCAGCTGTCCCCCAGCTACAATGGGGCTACCAACTTTTAGCTTACTAACAGGAGGACACAAAGTGTTTGATTTAATTAGCCGAAGTGTATTTTTCCAGGCAGTTAATTTCCAGTTCTGCAACTGACAGCTGGATCCTTAACTGCTGCACGTACTCAGAAACCAGAACTTGAAATCTCAGATTATTAAGGCAATTATTTTTTTACTTCATTAGATAGCAGCTACTCAGCACATACTGTCAACCCTGCCCACAAGTGCTCTGAAAGGTAGGAAAGCTTTCTCCGTATACACAATACAGCTATAGGCATTTTCACTGCTTACAGGATACGATGCAGAAGTGGGCAAGCACTGACATCCCAACCCAGCTTTCAGGTTTTACTTAATTCTCTGGGGAGAGAATGAAAATTCAAGGTAGACAACTGCTTAACTGAAAACAAGATTATTCACTCAACGGCAACAAGATTCACACTTGAACACATAGCAGACCGGTATATCAAATGCCAAGTACAATAAGTTAACACTAGTAAAAATGCTTAACAGATACAAAGTGAATCAGAAATTTGAGACAGTGCAAATATTTTACACAAAGGGAAAAAAACAAACACATCTACAAGCCCGAAAAGTTTTCAAGTATCAAAAGCATCATTGTTGTGTGATACTATTTAAATTCTATTATTGCACAACAGACAAAAAGACACAGTATTGATCTCTGGGACTGAAGTAGTCTTCTCAGACCAGTAGAAATTACTGAAGTCATTCCATACTAGTAGTTGACTCGGGTGTGCTATACAGCAAAATTATCAGCGTCTATTCATCTATTCAGTCTCTATTCATCTTCTTTTTAGTGTTTCTTAAATTTTAATTTGTGCATATTTAAAGCATTTGATCCCCAATTGTATTGCTTAAAAAAACCGTTGGATTATAAAGCTAATCTAGGCCTTGTGTAATTTAAAGCAAAATCAAGTCAGAAGGGAAGTAGCCTAATTTAAGTTTAAATGTCTTAGCAAACTTGGGGGACTCACTTTGGCTGCATTACAAAAAATCCTTCTGTAGAAAGGTTTTCCCTCAACATCCACATGCCTCCAGTGGTAATTACTGATCATTCACCAGGAGCCAAAGGATTTTTATTTCACCCCATTTCCCTGTCTTAATAAAAGGGAGCAAGCAAATCCTTTGCCAGAGTGCAGAACTGGAAAGGAAGGATTGGAGATTTATCCTCCACCTTAGCAATTCAGCTCCCTCACAGCTGCCACAGAGTTTTCTAAAATTACAACCACCAGCAGGGCAGGCGCTGAACAGGGCCAGCCTTAGAGCTCTTTTGCTCTAAGCCAGAGCTATTTGTATCTCCATCTAGCACTGCAGACTGGAAGGGCAGCGACTGCCAGAGCAACAAGTCTAATCAAGTCACCAGTCTTAGACCTAGTAGCTTTTGGCCACCACCAGCAGGTGTGCCACAGGAGCACAATTTGGCCGTGTGCGGTTCAAATGTAGTTGTTTGCCTTCCCTTATTTTAGATACTTGCACATCTAGTACAATGTCAGAAATCTGCTACATGTCCATCAAAAGAGCCAGGCATTTTTTTTGGTTGGGGGGGGGTGGGGTGGGGGTTGTTTTGTTTTGTTTTTTTAGGGGGGGGGCGGGAACACTGGTCATGTTTTGATCTAAAAAGACCAACATTATTCCTTTAAGACTATAGTGGCGACCCCTTTTTCCCAATGGAAAGTGAAATTCTAGTACAACCCTCTACATTCACATGCAGAATAAGCCTCCCTTATTTCATTGCTCTGTAGGCAAAGAACCACATAGTGCAACTAAAAAAAACCTCATCCTGGTCTGGCATCTGAAGTTACTAAACTTAAATGATAAAAGCTACAGAAGTAGAGTGAAATATTGTGAACATGGTATCAAAAGTGCAATAGCCTGATGAGTTTCCCTGACAAGATTAAAATATTTAATGCATTAAATTTTGCGTCAGGATTGGCACACACAGAATCACAGGAGTCAGGTTGGACAGGACCTTGTAGATCTTCAAGTCCGACCCCCTTCCTGGGCGGGAGAAAAGACTGGACTCAAATGAGCCCAGCCAGGTAGGCATCAAGCCTCTTCTTAAAGATCCCCAGGGTAGGAGCCAGCACCACTTCCCTTGGAAGTTGGTTCCAGCTCCTAGCCGCCCTGACTGTGAAGTAGTTCTTGCAGATGTCTAATCTAAACCTACTCTCTAGTAATTTGTGTTCCTTGTCATGCCAGGGGGTGCGAGGGGAAACAGTTGCTCCCCTAAACCCTTCTGGTCCCCCCTGGTGAGTTTATAGACAGTCACCAGGTCTCCCCTCAGCCTTCTCTTGTGAAGGCTGAACAGGTTCAGGTCCTGCAGTCTTTCACTGTAGGGTCTGCCCTGTTGTCCCCAGATCATGCGGGTGGCCTCCTCTGGACCCTTTCAATGTTGTCCACATCCCTCCTGAAGTGGGGCGCACAGAACTGGATGCAGTACTCCAGCTGCGGCCTGACCGGTGCCGCATAGAGGGGGAGGATCACCTCCCTGGCTCTACTTGAGATGCACCTGTGGATGCACAATATGGTCCGGTTAGCCCTACCGACTGTGACCTTGCATTGCTGGCCCATGTTCATCTTGGAGTCAATAATGACTCCAAGATCCCTCTCTGCCTCCATGCTCTCAAGAAGGCAGTTTATATAAGCATGCTGCTGGTTACTACTGCCCAAGTGCAGCACCCTGCACTTGTTAGCCCACCCCTGTAACCTATCCAGGTCTTGCTGCAGTCTTTCCCTCCCTACTAGCGTCCTCACCTCACCCCAAATTTTGGTATCATCAGTGAATTTAAACAGGTTGCATTTCACCCCGTTGTCCAAATCGCTGATGGAGAAATTGAACAGCGCAGGCCCAAGGACCGAGCCCTGGGGGACTCCGCTGCCCACTTCCCCCCAGGTCGAATATGACCCATCCACCACCACCCTCTGAGTACGACCGTTGAGCCAATCTGCAATCCATCTGACTGTGTAGGCATCAATGTCACAGTCGCCTAGTTTTTTAATGAGGATGGGGTGGGAGACGGTGTCAAAGGCCTTGCTGAAGTCTAGAAATGAGTGGGATTTCTAAAATGCTTCCTTTGTTAAAAAAAAAACAAAAAACATTTTGTGCATCTGTTAAGAGTTTAAATGAATGCAAGGGATCAGATGCATCAGGAACAACAAATACCATCCATTCATTGAGCTACAATGCACAAATTGAAATTTTGGAAGCAATCCCATCATATCAAACTAGTCTTATTTTTTTTCCTGTAAATTGAAATACAGTAAAAGCCTGTTTGAGCTTTTACTAGCAGTGATGACAACTGATCTTGTACATGGCTTTTGACTACAGAAACACTGAGGTATATCTCTAGCTTGAGGATGTCCTTTTAAGCACCTTGCTATCACTCACATAAAAGGTTTAACAAAACAAAATCCAAGTTGCATCACAGAAAAGTTCATGTTTCACATCTTTGCCATTAACAATTGAGTTCATAGGTTTCATAGACATAGTTGCCAGGTTCCTGAATATAACCAGCACCCTTGATCCCCAAAGTTGTTAGTGTTGTCAAAATTAAAACGTTTGAATTCAGAAAATACTGGCACTTGTTGAGATGACATAGTAAACTCTGCCCTTCTTTCGATGACCTAGCTGCTGCTATCAGCATCTCCTTGGCTACAATCAGTAGAGCTACCTGTCTTGAGACAGAACAATGAACAGCTTGTTCAATGTGAGACTGCTGTTGGTGCGGACAGCGTGCTGCTCTATGGTTGTACTCTAACTTGAGGAGTGCAGCCTGAGGGTTGTGTGTCTCGGAGTACATTTTTGTCCACACCTAGCTCCACACACACAGGAGAAATCCAGCTAGCAGAGGGAGCAAGTTAGCCATCAACAACCAGAGGGTTACCACCAGGCTTGAGGAACAGGAGCATAGATCTGGAATAGAGAAAAACAAGAATATATTTAAGCTATGCACTTAGAAGTAGGCTAATCTATAAAAAAAGCCTTTTATCCTTTTAAAGGCAAGGAACTTTGTCAATGTGTGCCTAGCTCTTGAGACAGAAGCAGCACAATGTATTTCCTATATCTACCGTTTCAGAAATACCAACTAGAAGAGAGCCAAAAATGTATATAATAGTATGGCAAAAAAAGAGGAAATTTAAAGAGGAAGGTGGGAAGAATAAGCATTACAAAGAGTGATGTCTCAGGCTTTCAAAAAAAGTCTGTTCCCTTAATACTTATGAACTAGACTGAGATACAAACATACGTAAATTAAAAACATAACTAAAAATGTAAAAAGAGAACTCTCCAGGGGGGCCCATCCTTCTAACTTTTCAGTAAATTTCTTCCACTGATCTGTAGCAAAATGTGTGATATTATCATAACACAAAAACATAAAACAATGTAAAACAAAACATTCATGAACAGTTCCAGACATCTATAGAGAACACCCTATAAAACATGAACATTACTTTTGTTTAAGTGGGAAAGCAAGCCTGGAGATGCGGTGCATGCCATGCAGTTACCAAAAGGGCTGCCAAGATGGGGCAGTGCTCTGTTAACCCTACTGCAGCCGTAGCTATTGGCTAAGCACCATAGCTTGCACCTGAAGCTGGAAGTAGTTTGACGAGGCTTGTGATATGAAAACAGCCTATCTACAGGAACTTGTATAAAGTACTATGGTACTTACAGTAAAGAACTAACAGTCTTTCTACTGCCTTTGCAAGGGTCTGAGGCCTAACCTTGTGTGACACACAGCAAATCCTTCTGGAAGCAGCGCGTCTGGGAAATGTGGCACCCAGAAGACAGTGTGAATGCAGTAGCTAGCATCAGTCCTGGCGCCACACTTTCTAGACACATTGTTGCCAGGAGGACTTACTCTTTCCAAAGTCCTGGCCGACTATGACATAATGTTTCTCTCTACATTCTGCCTTGCAAACACAAAGATCCGTGTTTTATTTGGAACATGCTATATACAAGAAAATACGGTATGCACCACGCTAAATACTTTAAACGACACTTCTGTTCGTTTAATAGATTTCATAGACATTAGGGCTGGAAGGGACCTCAGAAGATCGAGTCCAGCCCCCTGCCCTAGGGGCAGGAAGTCAGCTGGGGTCATAGGATCCCACCACTGAAATATTGCCATGTGGATGGAACAAAGCAGTTGTCCAAACAGCATGCAACAGCGCACAAACATTAAGGACAGTAGTGGTGACAAATCTAGCATGGTGATGGGAGGAAAGGTTTACATGGGCACGGTGTATTTACCGCAATCTGAGACATTGGAATAGTTTCAGCATTCAAGAGAAGGAGCATGGCAAAAATCTGAACAACATGAAGGTTTTTACTTTCTTTTATCAACTTCCATTTTAGAAAAGTAACTGGTTTATTGTAACATGGAAGCTGTAAATCCCTGAGGTCAAACCGACTGTTACTGTCAAACAACTAACCCTGTAGTCTTTCACATTTTTGGGGATGTTACCCCTGTGAGGTCAAATTCACATGCAAAATGATAGAAGTGCTAATTAGGGCTGTGCGAAGCTTCGTCGCTGATCTGATTTGGAGGAGATTCATCCTAATTTGGCAGCTGAATCTCCAAATCGAATTGAGAGACCCATCAATCTCTTCGAATTGAATTGGAAACCTCCAATTCGATTCAGAGATTCGACCATAGACAGCTTTACATGTTTTTTCTACGTACCTCGAGGTACCAGGCGTGGCTCGTGAACACTGAGATGGTGGGGTGGATGGAGCATCCCACAGGAGCATGGGGGACCCGTCCCCCAGTGACTGGTACCTCCTGGTGCCGATCACCGTGCCGGGGTGGGGGTAGGAGTGGGGGGTCCCCTGCACACTTGGCAGTGGACCTCCCCTCCCCACCCGCACTTCTGTGGGATGCTCCATCTGCCCTACCATCTCAGCGTTCATGAGCCGCCTGGTACCTCGAGGTATGTAGAAAAAACAAAAACATATAAAGCTGTGTCTATGGCTGAATTGCAGATTCTGACATCAGAATTGAATATTCAGATTCGGCCAAATCAAAATCAGGACAGTGATCTGAATCAGCGAATCGGATTGTTGTCCCCCGAATTTGAATCAAATACTGCCTGCTTCACACGCCCCTAGTGCTAATTCACTATCCCACTAGGACTAAAAATGGGAAATACTCAGACCTCTAGAGGCTGCAAGAGCCTTCTAGACACACCTATGGTCTCAGGAGGATAAGCTAAAGAAGACACCACATGAAGTGGCTCCCTCTTTCAGCCAGGTTTGTTCCAAATAGTTCCCTCCCCATACACGAGCAGAAATGTGGTCAAGCAGCATTAAGATGCAACCACTCTGACTATGCTCCCTTCCCTCCCAAAGTTTTCTGCATTACAGAACAGATATAAAAAAAGATCTGACCATCCCTTTCCTATTTACTCATTAGACGTAGTCTTTTCAGAAAGATTGTTTATAGCAAGATAAAAGTTGTTTAGATTTTCTAATTCACAAAAATGCAACCCACAAGATATTTTAGAAGTTACTCACACTGCCAAACCCTGGTGACACTTTTTCAATACTGATTAAAAAAAAGAAAGAGAGAAATATTCAAAGTTTTGGGGTGCTTTCCCTATCGTTTCATGTAAACAAATTGTAAGGCAACCTACCAATCTGTGCGACCTTTGTTAAGTTAGCAGCTGGAGGATCCCGTTCAGGGGGACAGGAATCACAAAAATCCCAGCAGGCTGGACAAATCAGATTCCCAACATGCACCCAGCCATTCATCTGAATGCTAACGGTTAATACTTGGCCTGAGCGACTGCACAAGTATGGCGTGTCCTTGACCCAGACATGCAGCCCTTGGGGAGAACAAGAGACCTTAAAATAAAGAAACACAGTCAGGTCTGGTGTATTAAACCAAAAGTTTGTCTCAGTCTGTTTAATCATCAGACACTTGTTTTTAATTTGTCCAGTAAATATTTGGCTCACATACAGCACAGATGAAATGGAAACAAGCAGTACTGAGTTAAGAACAATTAGTTATTTTGATCCATTTTCTTTCAAGGAATCTTTAAGGATTGGTGGTATTTTTCTATGCGATTATGCTGACCAAATAAAGAATCTGGCAGTGCCTTTTTACGAACACATTTAAGTGTGCTGACTTTCAACCCAAATTTCAGAACCCTAAGTGATACAGCCCAGAGATTATCAATTATGAAAGAAACCCTACACCTAGCCAGTGCCTTCTACCCTCCAAGCTGAAGGAGGTGGACCAAGTTCAAATTTCATGTCCACCTCCAAAATTCAATTTGATTCACAAACATGAATTCAACTTCAATACTCCTGTGGGGAAAGATTCCCAATATAAACTTAAGCAAATTGTGGAAACTGAAACATAAGCCTCCCGTGTAAATTGTGGAAACTGAAACATAAAAAGGAAACTAAGTGAGTAAATCTGGAGTAGCTTTAGGATCAACATACAGCTCTCCCCCATTTTACTGCCTGGGTTAAGTTACATGTTTTTTCAAAAAGTACTTTAAAATTCAAAGCAGGCAAAAAGCCTTTGGATGATCTGAGGAAGTCAATGTGATATTAGGGAAAACACAATTAAGCATCTTTAACCTATTTAAACCCACAGCACAAATTGTATACCATTTATCACTTACCTGATAACATCCACTACCCCAGTCAGGGTAACTGAGCTTCTTTCGACACTGTTCCATAACAAATGCTGATTTCTGAATAAGACACACAGAGTTTGGTCCATATCTCTCTGCACCATAATTTTTGAAAGGATCTAAAGAAAAGAAGAACACATTTCTAAAGAATTAACTCGGGTTCATTAACTTACAATATAATGGTTCTTCACTAAAGCTATGCCAAGAGAGTCAATATTCTTATGGGCAGCTTGAACAGAAATACTGAAGACAAAAGACTTATTTTCAGACTGTTCATGCAATATTAGAGGATACCAATTTGTGAATGATGCACTCCTGAATACTATCCAGAAGAATAAGTCAATTGCTGTTAATATTAAAATAAACAAGCCTTCTGATTGTACTGCAAATGAATGCCTAGCATGCTAAGCACTCACAGATGCCGTCTATGCTACGTTTATGAGTCTCAGAAGGCCACTGAGCAGTTAGTAGTATAAGAATTCATCACATTGTTCAATTATGTAAGAATGCATAAGAAAAACATCAGACATGTTGAACCTAGTCTACAAAAAAAACCCAAAACACGGAGCTGAAATGACATGTTGGGAATAAAGAAGGGAAGGAAAAAAAAAATCAACATAACAAATCTAACAGAACATGGACTGAACACTGCAAAACCAACTGTTTTCTGACCCAGGTCCTTAACTGGAGGTATAAGAATCAAGATAAAACCATCCTTGTGAGCCTGCAACAAAAGACCACATGTTGAAAACCTACTTCAGTGGGAACTCACCTGGCTGATTTTCCAATATTCTGCAATCTGAGCTGCGTTGAAATTCACCACTTAGATGCCAGCTAAATTCCTGACTAAAAGGACAATAATCAGCAATTTCTACCGAGCCACCATAATATGGCAAGTCTTCTATTGGTACTCCACTGAGACTGTCAAAGTACTGAAAAACAAAACAAATGCATACAGTGAAATACCTTGTGTAACAAGGAAAAGCGCATCCTTTGTTTTTAATTAATAATATCATTATTACAAAATTCTAGCAACAGTGGGTACTGCCTATGGACAGTGGTAATAGGCACTTACAGTTATATACTGCCTTTGAACCAGAGGGATTCCAAAGCATTTTAAAGGTCTGAGTGCATGGGAATACTCTGTCTGAATGGTTTCTCCACCAGTCACAATCATCTCTACAATGAAGCACCTGTTTTAGTGATAGCGTCACTACACAACACTTGAGGTAAGGAGCTGAAGAAATAACTTAGAGAAAACTCCCAAAGAAACATAATATAGGGAGGAATGACCACCTCAGATAGAAACCAATGTTCTTTAAAAAGATTCTTATCAGTCTTTTTGATTTGCCATAAGGAATTCATGCCACTAACAGATGCTAAAAAGGCGGCAGCACAGGACGTAATGCATGATCCCAACAATGGAGGTGTGATTATGGGATTGAGCATCAGACCCCATTATGTCATACTGGCAGTGCAGGAGGAGTCTGGGATCATACTATGCTCCTGCAGCTGGGAGCCCCGTCAGCTGATTGGAGCTTTCAGCTCTGAGAGTGCACGGTGAGTCCCATGATAGGGAGCTGTATTAGTGATCGGAGCTCTTAGCCCACCCTGCACTCCTGTGATTGGGAACACTGGTCAGCTGATCAGGGCTCCTAGTATGGGGACTGCTGCTGGGAGCCCCAGTCAACTGACCAGCATTCCCAGTCTTCAGAGCACATAGGAACATGCTCTGGAGGCTGGGAGTACTGGCCATGTGTTCAGTTAAAGAAATCACAGGAACCAGCCACAAAGTTACCGCAGGTAATTTTGTGCAATACTTTGTTGCTTATCCCTGGTTTTATCACACCATTAATTGAAGTAATGTGTGGCCAGGTCACTAAAGATGCATTAAACCAGTTAATCACGTCTTAAGTATAACATGTCAGATGCCCATTTTATTTCTCCTCTGAAGGATGACACTTTCAGCAACACGAGTCTCCGACAAATGATTCTGAATGGACTTAAAAGAAAAAAAAAATATCACCTCTTACAGCACCTGCCTGGTTAAAAATTATTTGAGTTGTTCAGTGGAGTAAGATGTATTTTACCTGGTACTCCTGAGGCAACTGCTTTGGGAACTTCTGTAAATTGCACACTGCTACCGCCCTTTGGTCCTGTCTACAAGTTAGCTGCAATGGGTTACTCCTCAGAGTGTCACAATACGGGGCCACCAATTGCCTCCTTCAAAAAAAAGCGGAGTGGAAAAAAAAATCTCAGTCAAACTGGATACTGTTCATATGGAGTTGCTTTTGCTAGGGGATTTTAAAAAGGCATTATCCATTTTCTCCCATGTAAGGTGGACATTGATTGGTTTTTTGCTTAGCTGCCAAGCTCATTAGTGCCATTACGCTGATCCTGAACATCACGGAAAACTCACCTTGGTACCTACCAACACACTATTTTCTCATTCAAAGCCTCCCGCCTACCAGGTCATAACTGAATTACTATTACTTATGCCCCCCGTGAGTGAGAGTGGTGAGCTGACAACAATATATAAATATCTGAGCCAGTAAAACAGTGCAGCCCAAATTTGAAGATGGACTTAACCTGGTGTAAGCAAGACGTTTAAAAGTACCATTAATTGCACTTAATGAAGGTAAACCACCACAGGCCATTTTCCAAACCAAACCAAAACACTATAAGATAGTAAAAGCAAAACTGTGACAGAAGTGTACAATCTAAAATCAGTATCCAGAATGAAAGACAACTGTCACAGTAAGTTGTCAAAACATCCTGCAACAAATGAAAATCACAATAGCCTCAAGGCAATCAAATAAAGACACCTAAAAAAAAGGAAATATTTTGAAGTATTGAGAGAGGCTATTAAGAGGCTACTAACTGTCCTGCCAATCTGTCCCATCAGCGAGCCAGACGAACGCTCCAGAGTTCTGGAAGTTTAATTACAGTTTAAATAAACGGTGATGGTGTCAGAGCCTCCCTTCAAAGGCTCATCCAGCCACCTGACAACTACTTCATGCTAATCATCCATGCAGACACTAATAATACCACCAGATATGACCCTGTGGTGATCAAAAGTGATTACAAGGCTCTGGGGACAGGGTCAAGGAGTCAGTAATGCTTGTCTAGGCTTCCAGTTGAGGATAAAGGCCCATGTGCATTCTGGAGGTGAATGCATGACTGCACAGAAGGTGTTATAGTGGTGTTCCCAAAGTAGGATTACTGGACAGACATGGGGTGCAGGCAAAGGGTGGAAAAAGCACCGTGAGGTACCAACTTCCCAGCTTGATGAAGGTCTTCAGACTAGATCCAAATGGGAACAGGGATATAATTCTACAGAAGATGAAAATAGTGACTTGAGCAAGGGCAAAACCCTGACGAGGAAGGGAGTGCATCTGTGCACAGGGAGCAGCCTGCTGAGCTTTCCATATGCACATATAATAGCTCCCAACCCATGGCTCATACCATGTTGCCTGGGAGACACTGCAGCATTGTTTGCTGGCACAGGAAATTAAAAAAATTTGAAATTGAGATTGAAAGGGAGAGCAAGTATGTCACCCACAGAACAGAACTTGCTCACAACTGCTGCCCATGACCTAACCACTGCTATCCCTTAACATAAAAGTACAGTGAATAATTACACAAGCAAGCTACATGGGCAAGGCAGAGAATGGCTGGGATGACTCTCAGAAACATAAAGGGATATAGAAGTGTTGCAGCTCATTTACTTAGGGAGGAAGCACTGTACTGTGCATCAACAATGCATCAGGTCTTGATGGGAGAGAGAGAGATTGACCTGGGCTAATGTGAAAAAGAAAAGAGAAAGGTGATGTCACAGTAGTCAAATTCTATCATTTGAACTTCAAGTATAAAGATGACAAAGTAAAGTACTGGTTGATTACTGAAACGGGAAAGGGAAGCACAACTCCTGATACAAAATACTGAAGCATTCAATACTCTTTTAATTTAGCTTGAACACGTTTCACTCAATTCTAACAAGAATGTCGGTGGGGGGTAGAGCAGAATTGAGAAAGAACAGATTAAATAATCTTTAAATGGTTTAAAGTTAGCAGGACTTTATGATATTTACCCCAAGCATGCTTAATAAACTAGCCCAAGCAATCACTGAACAATTACCAATTGTCTGAGAGAACTCATGGAGTATACAGGCCGTCTGAAAAGGACTGAAGTAGGGCAAGTACCGAATCTACTTAAAAAAGGAGGCAGCTAGGGAAAATTAAATCAGTCAGCCTAGTTTCAGTGCCCAGAAAAAGATTAGCACAAGTTATACATCAATCAGTTTATATATGCACACAAAAGTGTGTGTGTTTGGGGAGGGGGGAGGGGCGAGGGGGTAGTATCAGCCAACATGGATTTGTCAAGAAAAAAAATAACAATGAATGTCCATTTTCTCCAAACAGGATTCCTGGCCTAACAGTTAATAGGGAAGTGGGTGAATAGGGAAGTAGGCTAATTTTAGTAAGGGGCTTTTGATGCTGTCTCATGTGATATTCCTGCAGGCAAACCACAGAAATACAGTCTGTATGAAGTTACCATGAGCCGGGAGTGCAACTGTTAAGATTACTTTCTATGGAATATTAAACTGAGAGGACAGTTGACACACACACAATTTGCATATTACACAAAACTGCGAGGCTCTGCAAGGAATCTGGAAGACAGCATATGAATTCAAAACACTCTTGGCAAATCTGAGAAAATGTTTAAAAAAATATCTACAAGATAAAACTTCAATGTAGAGAAGTACAAAGCACTACTTGTAGAAAAGAAAAATCACATATATAAAGTATAGAATGGAAAATGACTGGTAGAGAGTTTGTGAGAAAAGGAAAACCCCAAGAAAAGGGTTACAGAAGGTCACATATTGAATGAAGCAACAATGCAATGCTGTTACTAAAACAAATCTCATTCTGGGATATATTAGCAGGAGTGTCACAGAACATGGACAATCATCATTCTGCTCCACTCAGCACTTGCCAGGCTGCAACTCTAGTTGGGAACGGCGTGGAATATCCTTCATTTGAGAATCTTAATATTACTAGATATACTGATCCTGCTTCAGAGCAAGGAGAGACACCTGATGACATTTTGAGGTCCCCACCAGCTTTACATTTCTTTGATACTTTATATTTAAAGGACACCACCTCCCGAGACCGATACAGAGGTCACAACACTTAACACTAGTCACTAGTTGGGCTCATAAGCACTCAAAACCTACACCTTGTGAGGTTGCTAAATTTTAAGCAAAGACAAATGCAGATGAATATCAAGTTTGGGGAAAAAAAAAAAGGTTGCATTCTTACTTCTGTCTCTTTTGGTCAATCCAAAACTTACAACTCTTCATAACAAAATCACAGCCTTTACCACGTCCCCAGTCTAACTTCTCTGCCATGCTGTAATTGGCTTTATACCAGCTGTCAAAATATTTGGAAATAGGAACACAGTTATTAAGAAACTAGTCTACTTATAAATCCCTAGAAGAGTATTGAAATAACTTGGTACTATCTTTATATTAAGCTTTTCAGTATATGAACAAGATTATACCCCCCCCCGGCATAGAAAGCAAGTTGTATAATTACAATGCAAGATTACACATAATTAAAGAATAAGCTTGTAAAACTTGCTAATGTAGTCATCATCTATGCATGGAAAGAGATATGCAGGGCCCCGTATAAAGAATAAATATGCTACAAATGGTATTTGTCCTAACAAGCCAACATATATAAAGAAAAAAATCCCACTCTCAAATCCGAAAGTTATATCTGGCCCAATTCTGCTCTTCTTCCAGGCATGGAATTTCCTTCCCTACCTGTCAGTAGAGTGAATGGACAGTATCAGCCATAGATATCTGAGATGAGACATTGACATTAAAGGCACAACTTAACAATAGAAAACTAGAACACACACAGGTGGGTACTTCTGGATAGAGAAACAACAGCTGGCATTCAACAAGATACAGTATCTGAAGAAAAATGAAGGTAAGATATGTAGTACAGTAATATTATAAGTTGATTACTTAATTGGTATGCATTCAATTGCATCATGGCTAAGTGCATTAAACTCCATAATAATTACACTGTCTAAGCAGGAAACTGAAGACTAATGTTTGGTCTCATTGATAATTCTTACCCTGTATCCTCCATTAATGCTAAGGTGATCCGGGAGAAAACCCTGTTTTGTGTATGGGATCCAGTCATTGCTTCATTCTGAAAATGACCACAAGACAATTAATAATGTTTTTCAGAAGCAACAGAAGCTTTCATCAGGCAAAGTCTACTCTGAAAAATACTTGATTTTAGTAACATAGGAACGTGGAATACAATAGTAGAGGGCACCACCTGGGAGACAGAGTCCAGTTTCCCTTATGTTGAAGACAGCCATCTCAGCTAATTCCTTCAGTAACTCGATCTTAAAACTAGCTCCCATACTGGCAGGTTGTTCCAGAACCGTATCATTCTAATAATTAGAAACTTCCCAATTTCCAGCCTTAAATGAGTTAATGTAACAATGGGTATCAACTGGCTTTCTGCCAACATTATCCTTTAGTTTAAATGCCTTTTTTTCTTCCTGATGTTACTCTCCAATTTCTAGACAATAATCATATTCCCTCTCAGCCTTCAGTTTAGCTGGCTGAACAAATCCACCTCAGTCTCCTCTTGTCAGACAGGCTTTCCATTCCCCCCCAAAATAGTAGTGGCTCTTCTCTGTATTCTGGTTTAACCTCATCATTCTTAAAAATCAGTGACCAGAACAATATACACTATTCCAAATGAGGCTTCACCGGTGCTTCAAACAATGAGGTTAATACTTCCTGCCCTCATGGAAATCTTTTACCCAATAACTTTGAGTCTTTCTCCTCAGTCAAACTGGAAACTCCCAGTTTATATGAAACGGTCTTGTTACCCGCCTAAGTGCACAACCTTGCAATTACTGCGTTGAATTATAATTTTGCTTCTATTACTCCAGTCCTCAAAATCATCCAGTTCTTCAGTAGTGGAGTGTGAGCTTCCTCTGTACTGACAATGCCTCCCAACTCCCCTGCTGTTTCCCTCAGTAGTACACAACACTGATTTCACTCATTTGCTTCCTCCCTGATTATGAAGCAACTATAGAGGAACAATGTTGCATTGGAAAGATAGGCTAGATCGGGGTGGCCAATTTGCGACATGCCAAGTGGCATGGGAAGCCTCTGAGCATGGCACATGGTAGGAGGAGAAGACAGGCAGATAAGGCAGGGAGCAGAGCACCAGCAGAGGCAGAGGGCACTGGGCAGGGAGAAGAAAGAGCAGCAGATCAGACAAGGGAAGGGGACTGAAGTGGCACTGGGGGTGGGCCTAATTTGTGGCACATGTGCTAAAAAAAGGTTGGCCTCCACTGAGCTAAATGACCACATATTTAATTAGGGAAAGACCACTTTCTTTGATCTGAGGAATTTCTAAGGGGAAAACAAAAAAACCCAGAATGATCACAGAAAGAAAGAAATTCGAGGTAGTAATTAGACTGCATGCTCCAAGATCTGAGATAGAGGGGAGAAGGGAAGAAAGGATGACAAAGGTAAAACTTGACTCAAAGAAAAAAAAATCCTACCCACATATTGCCTCCATCAACTTCCCAAGTGCTTTTATTTCTGTAGTTTTCTTAAAGAGAGGCTAATTTGTTTTGTTCGCTTCCATACCAACTATACCAGGATCTTTGCACAGCTCTACTATGCTATTAAGCTCTTAAGGGGAAGTTGCAGAAGACAGGTAAAAGACTACAGAAAAGCGAACCCCAGGCTGCACTGCACCTTTATTACTAGGTGCTGTGGAACCTTGTACTCAGAGATGTAATAATTTGGGAGAAAAGCCTGAAAGTGAACAATGTTCAACACAAGCCATTTAACACTGTCTATATTGTATTATATTTCAGTTTTTGGTTAAATTTGACACAGCTGGGTTTTCAAGGCTAGTGGGATGTAACTGTATACTTTGAATTTTCAAAGTATACATTTGTACTTTGTGGTCACTGCAAGGGAATATAATTACCAGCACTAACCTCCAACAACCGCTTTTCCCAGTGATTGAGCTCAGTACCCATGCCACCTTGATTTTCAAGCTCCATTCCCTCTAAGATTGGACAATCAAAATGTTTCCGAGCTTCTTCCTTCAAAACAAAAGCAGTTTCAACCCAACTTTTAAAATACTGAGAAACATTCAGACATGCAGTTCTCAATGTTAACTTTTTTTAAGAAAGCTATTCTTGAACTCCCCTTTACAATACAAAGTTATCTTCCTTGTATAAATAATGCAAGGAACTGGGAATTTCCTTTGATTGACAGCTCCAATTAGTTAGCAACTCCCCCACAGATTCCTGCAATCTAACCGTTTATCACCCAAAAGTTATTCTCCATCCTATTTACTTTTCCAACTTCTTTATCAATTACAGCCATCTAAAAAGACTATTAAGCAAACCATTTTTTTTTAATTCCCCTTTTCACCAAATAGCATAGAAAACCTCATGGTTAGATCCATCTCCAGGTATTTTGAGCAAATCGTGTTCCTGAGTAAAAAGTCAGATTTTGTAAACCAAAAAAACTTAACAGAAAAAAACTAGGCTTTGATGGAATTTTCTATTAGAAATTTCCAAACCTATTCAGCAGATAATAAGCATCACAACTTACTCAAGATTTATAGCCAGCCCTCCCAACTCCTACTTCAAAACATGGTACTGGCAAAGATGGGCAGGAGAATCTATGTCTATGAACAGATATTCGACTGAAATGCTGCCAATTTCTGGGAAATCTGCAGCACTGGAAAATGCAGCAGGAAGGGAAGGCTCATAAACATTATAGCTCTTCAGCCACAGGGCTGGAAAGTCACCCCAAAGGTAAATTCTCCTGCCAGAGGGAAATACGGAGCTGCCCCCTCCACACTTCCCACTCCCAGGGGACCCTGATACTTGACAGTCTGCCCTGTCCACTATCAAGGAAAAGGGGAAGGCTGTCAATAATCAGCTGGAAACTGCTGAAAAGTAGCAACTGCCAAGGACAGCTCTTCTCACCCCTGCCACCCTGATAGTGCCACTGCCAAAGCTTCAGCTCTTACCAAGGCTCTTAGCAGCAGGAGGAATCTGCCTCACCCTTACACTATCCCCTCCACTCTCTGCCTGTCTATTCCACCTACTTCACTGATCAACAGAAAGCCAGCAAGAGCTTAGACTAACTGTTGAAGCAGCTACGGCAGCAAGATCCTCACAAAGCTCCCTGACAGCTCACCCTGGATAGCCAACCACATACTCTCCCTCTTGCTCCCTCACCTGAGAGGGACCCCCGCCCCAGAGAGCCCCACGTGAAACTGAACAGGCATTACATATAGTGCTGGGAAACTCTACTCTTAGGCAAGGCTGCTGTTTGAGATGGCTAACAGGTTGTGGCGGAATTGTATGTTTTTTCCACCGCAGATTACTTGAACGCTTCCATGCTCAAGTTTCGCGCTGGGGAAAGGGCTGGCCCCTATTCAGTGCTTTGAAGGGTTTGGATACAAGTAATGTCATTTCCCCAGAAGTAAAAGGTGTTGCATCAGACTTGCTGTGAACATTTCCATAAATCTAAAATGCATAATGTTTGTTTGACAGTCAGAAAATTGCCCAACCTAGAGGAATGGGCAGTTAATCCTAGTCCAGCACAGCCACCCTCTGTGCTGCTGCCCTGAAACTGAGTAGGATCCATCAGTTTCAAGGCTTCAATTCCAGGCAAAGCCTTCTGACTCACCATGTAACAAGCACTAATGAGAAGTGAACAGCTGAGCAGAGGCTCTGACTAACAAGGTAACAACAATACAGTGTGAAAAGCTGAGCATCCAATGTGATTTTGCAGGCAGGGTTAAGTCAGTTTAAGCAATGCTTTTTAAGTGAGGAAGTCAATGGGATTTGGCAAATGGCTAGTGCCACTTACAACATTTGAAAGGCTACCTGCCTTACCACAGGCCTCTCTGTGTGGTTTATACTGCATCACCATTAATGTTCCAGTTAAAACACTATGCAAAAAAAGGGCAAACACTGAAAAGGGAGAAGCATTAAAAGACCAAATCCTTAAATCAACAGAGGTTGTAGGTGTATAAAGACCCATGCTCAGACTTGATGAAATGAAGGAGAGAGCAGAATGGAGAAACGCACTTAACCACCCAATCTACTTTGACCTTTCACCGGACACTTTGGTGTCTCTTCCAACCTCAGCATTTTCTCCTTGCATTTAATCTCTCTCCTTACATGTTAAGGCTACTTAATTATTTTCTCTCTCAATTGACTATGACTATGATTGTTCTTTAAAGTTTGATATGAAGATGATACAATCAAAAAAGCCCCTGTGCTCATATTCAGCTAGTTAAAAGTTTTTGCTCTTCAACAAGAAGAGGCTGTGCCTGGAGAATTGCTGTGCTGTGGTCACATACACTGCAAATACAGCTTAAATCAATACTTACAACGACTCGGGGTGTAACCAGAAGAAATACATCATGGCGCAGCATTTTACCACCTCGTATATCCCACAACCTCACTGCTTTACGAACAATCTTGTTGCTCCACTGATACAAACCTAGACTGTAAGGAGAATGTGTCAGGGATCTAAGCAATAAACCTAGGCTACCCACCAAAATTAAACATTGCTACCTTCCCTAACTGAACAAAAATCTTTGTATTATTTTTCTCATGCACTGTTGAAGGTGCAAGGTTTAACTTGGGCAACATTTCTTTTGTACTAGTCTTATAATAAACCTACTTCCCATTTGGTGATAAGACAAACTAAATAAAGGTATTGAAGTAATGCTTTCCGAGTCAGGAAGTATCCTTTCTAGATACTATAATATGAACCTGTAACTTGTACCTGAAGGAAAGAATCTAAAAGCTAAGCACTTCTGCTTGCAGAATTGCATAAAAGGAATCTGTTTGGACTAGAAGGGAAAAACACTAGTTGCAGAAATATTTATCCTAAAAAAATGTCCAAACTGAGAGTTTACTGCTTTTTTTATGTTTAATTTAGCATACTGTGAATTTTGTTTAATGGTATATCCAAAGAAATACAGGCAGAAGTTACCAGCCGACATTAAGCTATTACCTATTTAAAAATCCTGGAAGAAAAGAAGGTGGAAGCTGGACATCCTACATCAAGTATATTCAATTACACCAATGTCTGAAATATAGATAAATACAGCTCCTGATACAGTAAGTAATTAAGTATGTGCCCAAGTTTAAGAATGAGTGAAATTCTTCAAATTCAGTGAAACCCCTTACAAATTTAAGGTGCTGACAGACGTGGAAAAAAAACCCCCAAAACCAAACAGAACAGCAGTCTACCAGAAGAGGAAGCACATGTTTCATGTGGCTCCCCAGCATCTGTATAGATTGGATGCTTCAGGGGGGGCTTTTTGGAGTTCTCTCTCATAGCTGATAAAATCAGCCCCGCTGAAGCTCCTAAGCTATACAGATGTTGAGCAAGCTGCGTCAAACTGACATGATGCCTCTTTCTCGAATACGCTGCTCTGAGCACTGGAATGGGCCGAGCTAAAAGTAAAGTACTGGTTCCCGCTCCCCCCGCCATGTCTGTAAGCAGCCTTAAAAAGCTTAAATGCCTCACTGAATCAGATCCATTAGGACTTTCCTTGTAGTCCTCTCAGGCAAAACTCCTCGGATGAGTGCAAAATAAATAACTTATATGTATTCCAGTAACTATTAACACAAAGAACAACAATGCTCAGTGCTACAATCAGCCACTCTACATTACCATATCATTTTAATGAGAGCTTAGATACTCAAGTTAAAGTCTACAGAAGAGGCTGAGACTGAACTCAAGCTGCTGCCCCGAGTTAAAATCCAGCTTACACAAATCTTTCCTGGTATTTTAACCCAAGATAAGAGCACATGTGTTTTTGCAGTGGAGTCATAACCTGGGGCACGCTGCATCTGGTCATCTTGCTCTCTAGGGGTAATGCTTGAAAATAAAAAAAAAGGCTTCATGCTAATAATAGTATAGAAAGTCTACAAGATACAAAACCAACATCTGAGCATGATGATGCTGGATAATAATTCAGCAAGAGACACAAATAGGATTTTTAGACAGGCTAACTGAACATGCATTAATAAAACAAGAAGTAACAGCCAGTTTGATAGCATCCTTTTAATAAACTAGGGAAAATGAGATTAAAAAAAAAAAAATACCTTTTGTTAAAAGGTGGAAGACCATTTGCATATCTTGCTGTCAAAGGATTTCCATCATCATCACGATAAAATGCAAACAGCCCAGCAGAAAAACCCTTAAGGAGAGTCAAAAAGCATTTTTAGACTGTATTTGTTATTGGTCTGTAAAAAATTCATTAAGAGACCAATATACAACCCCCCCAATAGATACAATGAGAATATTTCACCTGAAAACAAGTAGGAGAGATGCTGAAGGATGCTAACCAAATGCGTTTTCCTCACACCCACCGTTCTTTCTTTAAAAACAAGCTCAAAGCATACAAGGTAATTATGACAAAATTATGGAAAACTACATAATAAAATACTGAGTCTTACCAGTGCATGGATAACTTCATGTTTCACTGTTGAAAGCATGCCTATAAATTCCTGAGCTTGAGTAGAAATCATATTTGGACACAAATTAGCATATCCAGCTATTGGCCTAGAAGACAGACATCAGTTTTGTCTTTTTTTAGTTTTTTAAATGAATTATATTCTTACAAAAAGTGTCAAGCAATTTAAGTCACATTAAATATGAAATAAAAGATTATGCCTAAAACATGCTTAACCTTAAAAGAGAAGTCAATTAATAGCAGAAATCAATTTAACAACAAGGCCTTGGGTATAATGTTCTCTCTGGCTATGTAATGGCACACATCTAAAAATACTCTAAACACAGCATATAGAAGTTCAATAACCAGTCAATGAATTAACTCATTAAATGCAAACTTCTCTACCAAGCAGCAGCCACTGTACAAATACCAGGTCTGTGTTTACATAAAGCCTAAATTTTATATTAAGAGACTGCTGATATCCACTCTGCATGTGCAGTTACATTTTAATAAAATTTAACAATTACAGAATATGAGGATTATTATTTGAGCACCCAGACTTGACAAGCCAAATAAATTCCTTTCTCCACCATCAACACTATTTAAAAAAAAGAATTCAAAAAGTCAAGCCATTAAAAAGGAACCTGGCCTACTGGACATCTTTTATTGTAGAAATCTGTAAACTATTTTTGACGAGACCAAACATTGCTCTTAAAAACCAATTTGTTATATCAGAACCATAAAGCCTCCGCTCTCTCCACTTCTTCTCCATCCCCAAAGCTAGCAGCAAATGCAGTTTGCTGATGTTTAAGTTATATAAGTGGTCAGAGATTACTTGCTGGGTTGGTCTGTTACCATGCTATGATCCATTTTAAAATTAGAGATGTTCACTCCACTCCAGCTTGGAAAAATTCGCACTAGTTGACTGTATAAAAATTTAGGATGACAGTGCATTGCCGAGGGCAATTTCAAGGAGGCTCCAGACAAGTAAGTGAGTCTAGGGATAATGAATGCAACTACAGAAACAAAAAAAAAAAAAAAAAAAAAAATGCACGTGTAACCGTATTTCTGCAGTTATGGAGCAACCTCTAACTCTACTTAAAACTAGGGAGAATTTTACCACTTACTTCAGTGAAGCAGGATCTTGCTTTACTATGCTATATCAAGCACTGAGAAGGTTTGACTAGGATTCCTAATTTTTCAGTTTTCCTGGGTTTAGCGTTATTTGATAGTTTTGAGGTTGCATAAAAACATTTAACTTAAATTTGTACTTGAACATTTAGGGAAGGTATCCCATCTTCTTCATCTCTGCGCTTACTGGCCCGTAACGAAAAAGAAAAAGTTCTGAATATGTCACCTACCTACAATGTCACATTCCACTGCAATTATTTACCACCCAGTAGGCAAGTGATGGTAATTATAATTCAAATCCAAAGATTTAAGAAACAAAAAGACCCTCATTACTTAATAAATACTAAATTTAGTCTAGAATGAATTCTTACCTGTCCATTTCTGCTTCCAGTTGGCAGTAGGCCGCATATGCAATAATATTTTCCTGACCACACCTTTCTGTGGTAAGAGCACTAACATAAAGTACAAAGTCAGCGTCTCGAACCCCTTCTTGATCTGGTATGCCAATGGGTCCACAATGCGATTCATTTTCACGGCACACTCTACATCGCTGTGACAGTGCAATTTCAGTGGGGGGAAAAAAAAAGAAAAATTAGCTGCAATAACTGCTGAATTCCTAGAAATTGAGCATATTGGTCTTGAAGCCAAAATGTATTTAAAAGAACCCTTCCCGTGGACAGAATAAATATACTGGAGGCAAGATATTTCTGAAAACAACTAGTGATTTGGATTCCTCACCTTTGCATGCCAAACTTGAGATGTCTTAAAATGACCTGAGTTTCAGAGGCTGAGCAGTTTGAAAGCAAGGCCATGTTTAAGTCTTTAAATTTCTACATCCAAATCTGAGGCACCCTTAATCACTAAATGTCTTTGAAAATCCTGGCCCAAAGCAACAGTTAATATGGCTGAGACTACATTTATTATGAGCATGTCCCCAGACTCAGTTTAATGAAGGAACTTCAATGAAAGCCCGTGTCCAAGTGTTACACAGTTCACTTAGAAAAAGGTTTCAGTTAAAGCTACAACACTTACAGCAAAATAAGAGAAACCTTAGACATCTATTTTAGGGAGAGTCAAAAATACCCTAGTGAAAAAATAAAAGTTGTGGCAATGGAAGATTTTGCTAATTAAGAACTTCAGAACTGGACTCAATTATTAGTTTTTCAGAAGCTGAACAAAATGAACAAGTGTTATGATTTTTTTTGAGAAAAACACAAAGATTTAGGCTGATATCCTTTACTGGACCAGCTATGTAATTGGGATAGAGTTAGACAAGCTTTTGAAAGCAAGACTTTCTTCATTAGGTCCCCATCTTTCATTCAAAAGCTTGTCTAACTCTATCCCAACTACATAGTTGGTCCAATAAAAGATATCACCCTAAGAAATTTTTACTTCTTGCATAATTATGGCATCATCATGGCTACAACATTTTA
Source organism: Crocodylus siamensis (assembly GCF_052110815.1). Classification (NCBI taxonomy): domain Eukaryota; kingdom Metazoa; phylum Chordata; order Crocodylia; family Crocodylidae; genus Crocodylus; species Crocodylus siamensis. The sequence goes on along the minus strand of NC_143398.1, from coordinate 236,428,307 downwards.
CATTACCATGATATTTTAAGACGTTTGATTTGATATTTTAAGAAGTTTGATTACATCTTAGTCTCTACATTCAACATTCTTACTCAGCCAATTTTCCTTTGCGATTGTGCTTTTACTGCATAACAATGATATACTTTCCATGATATACTTGCCACATAAGTGCACTGTAATGTAACTATAACTGTCCTTATAGAAGAGTGAATTATTTGACTTCTGTCCTATAAATTTAAAATTAAAAAAAACACTACTATTGCTTTAGCTCTGATTGTGTCTAGTGGCTCATGCATGGTCATCTCCCACAAGTAATCCACATAAAGACAGACATATATTAACATAGCTAGCAAAGTTCACAAGCCAAAGAAAGTACTTTGAAGACTGAGCAGAAGTCACATGGCTTGAACTACCTGTAGATGTTCCACAGGAACCACGACTGGCCCACATTTTGTGTGGTCTGCACAAGCTTCTTGGCAATATCTGTGAGGATCATCTTTCTTCGTTAAATATTGGCTTGTTGCGCACTGCCTTCAATTAACATTGATAAAAATCAGTATTATTTCACAAATTAAAAGGCAACCTGGAAGAGTACCCAAGGACCAAAAGATACTGGAATAGACAGATGCACAAATATTACTATTTACAACTCCAATGTTAAAAACATTATTTGAGAGGTTACTGTTGCACTGCCCCAGAAAAAAAAATCAAGACACTTTTCTACAGCTGCATTAAAATCCATTCAAGATAACTAATGTCAATGGAGCCAAGAATATCAAACAACACTAAACATACCTGCTTAGTAGGATAGTGCCAGTAGGTCTGTGGACTTGAAAAGTCTTCTCCAAATAAGAAATAGCTTGTGGGAAGAGTTTGTTCTAAATAGAACAAATATAAAAACCACAAACAATAGTTGAAATACAAGACGACATTTATCTTAGGAGGCAATAATTATCAAATTACAGGGCATCTGCCAAATGCCAAGGCACAGTAGGAGAGTAGACAGCTAGAAACTAAGGGTTACTAAAGTGAACAGTCATTACAATCCCAAACAACTTTCCTAAATACATTCACATTTTGCTCTCAGATTTGACAGATAAAAAGAAGTGCAGCATAACTGAAAACAGAGCTTACAATGTCACCCTAATCATAGGTGAAAAAAAATTGCTAAATGTAACAGGCTCAGAGGTGTAAGCTTCACTAACTATAAATTAGTTACTATAAATTCTAACAACCCATACCTTTGCCGTTTCCATTCTTTAATTATTTTACTTTGAACAATGGAAGACTACTTGTTGAATAACTGTAATATTAAAATCACAGAAGCTATTGCTATATTTCTCTACTACCTAAAGGGCAAATTTTATTATTAAATAAGCCAGTCAGCTCCTGAACAGAAATCAGACTAAAGCCCCTGCTACATGTTACATACTGTACGCAGTTAACTAGTAAATTGAGCAATAAATTTAGACTGGCCACATATGCAAAGTAATTATCATATGATAAAAAATGATTATTCAGCTATAAAGACAGCCAACCAGCTACAAAGTTAGTGCTTGACAAATGTGTAACAACTCTAGAGCTGGTTTCTATCCAGCACTGCAAACCCATTTGTGGTGCCAAACTGCACTGCTAATTAGAGAGATCTGCACCAAAAAAAGAAATCATAGTGAAAAAAGCAGGGCAGCACACATGGCTGCAGCATTTCCTGCCCAAAATGCTCTGGCTGCTGGCCAGGCTCCATGCACCTGGATCATCACTGCTGCAGCCCTGGGAGGCCCCCCAAGAAACCAGGTAAGGTGGCTGGGGTCAGTCCCAGCTTCCCCTACCCGACCCGAGGCAATCTATTGTGTGCCAGAGTGCATGTGTGGGGGCATGCCTGGGGACAACCAGCAGTGGCAAAAATATGTGGCATTGCTAGTTGCCCCTAGAGAAACACACTTTCCTGCTCATGGGGGCACCCACTATGTCCACGTTTTGGGGTTGGAATAACTTCAGTATCAAGATATAACAGACCACACACTCTGCAGGCTTTAAAGTTTTGGAGACCTTTCACTGAGAACAACTGAAACCTGTTTGATGAAAGACAGCAGAACAAAGTTAGCTTAGATGGATTCAGGATAGGAGCTGGAAGAGGAAGAGGAGTTAAACAGCTCAGCTCACAGTAGAACATGCTGCCCATCAGGTGAAGAGATACAGCATTTTTTTCTTCACAAAGGAAAAGTAATTAGGAAGAAGTGCAAATTGGACTCAACTGCAGCTAAGACACCATGGCACTGCAACCTTAGCAACAACAGTATGTCTGGTTGCCATGACAGATCCCAAAAGGCTTTCTTTACACATAAAGCACAAGTGAAACCCAGGCATTTTGGGGGCAAAGATCAGCCCACGTGCCAGGACAGCATTAGGGAGAAGGGAATTTGCAGCTACACAGACTTTGTTTCCTTGAGCAGACATCTTTACCACTGAAGCAGACCTGACTGCTACCAAAACAGAAGTTCATCCCTACAATAAGCCTATGCAGACAGACACAGCATATGCACAGAAATGGGAAAGAAGAGCAACTTACCTTTATAAGGTGTCTCTTCTCTGGTAGCAAGCTAAAAAAAGATGAAAAATTACTGTTATTTATGTATGTAGAAGACTTGTATGCTGCCCTTCACAAAAGGCTCAGGCTGGTTCACAATAAAAGCCAGATGTAAATAAAAAACACTCCCTTCACAATACCCCAGTTTAATACTACTCAGTTAACGTCTGCCCAAAAAAAAGGTCTTGCAGAACTTCTGGAAAATGCCCAGGATTTGGCAATCCATACGAGGAGGGAATTCCAAAGCAGAGGAACTCCAACCAAGAACAATCTCTCATCCATTTTTGCCAAGCAAGTTTGACACAAAGATGGTACTTGAAGAAGGTTGCTCTGAGCTGATCTTAGGGATCAAGGTGGAATATAAAGGGCAAAGCAGCCCCTTGGGTACAGAGGGCCCAGACTGGTTTAGGACCTCAGAGGTCAAAATCAGCACCCTGAATCACACCCCAACAGCTAGTGGAAACCAATGTAGGCTCTGGAGCATCTAGCCCCATCAGAAAGGGGCCACTGCATTCTGCACTAGGCTGCAGCTCTGGCTAGCCAACAAAGGTAGGCCCACACAGGGAACACTGCAGTTGTCTAGACTTGAGGTTATGAACACATGGATGATCATGGCCAAATCTGAATCTGAAAGAAAGGGTTGCAGTCTTATCATCAGACGGAGCTGGTAAAAGGTATTCCTAGCCACTGTCACAACCTGAAGATCCAGGTACAGCAAAAGATCCAAGGCTGTGGAACCAAGTGAAAAGGGGAGGCTGAACCTCAGCAATAATGGGTCTTCTTATGCCCCATAAGTCATGGGCAGGGATCCTGGTTTTCTTGGATTAAAAACCCAAAATCTGTGATAAAAATTAAAGGGCCCCCACGGCCCCTCCCAGTGCTGCTGGTGTCCTGCACTCCCCCCTCACAGCCTCAACGGCCCTCCTGATGCCCCTCGCAACAGCCCCCCAGACCCATACATGCAGACATAGACACTGACACCCAACCCAGCAGGTGGGGGGGGCAAGGGGGGGGCAGGGCAGAGGAAAGGGAGGGTGCTGGGGGAGCAGATCAAGAAGGGTGGGGAGTGTAGCCCTGTGCCCACTCCCAGCCCCACACATGCAGGCCAGCCTGACAGGAGGTTCACACACAGAGGCCGCCACCACAACTCTGCCACTGCACCTTGCGCTACCATCCCATGGCCACCTGAATGGCTTTGTGGGCAAGTGGCACAGGGCGTGGCAGCAGCAGCAGTGCCGTGGCAACCACCATGTGTAGGCCACATATGTGCTGCCCGGCCGGGGGGTGAAACAGGGGGCTTGAATTAAAGCAGCATGCCCCACAACCAGCTGCACGGCTCCATGGTGGCGTCTGCATGCAGTGGGGGGGCTTTGCAGGCAAGCACTGCCACCGTGAAGCCATGCCCTTCACTCCTAGATCCTAGAGGTAAGTGGGGCTTGGGGGCTGTGGGGCAGGCTAGGGAAGATGGTTTGGGGGCTGAGGGAACAGGGGGTGCTGCTGGCCCCAAGCAGCACATCACAGCTGGGAGCAGGGCTAGGGGGTGAGGGCAGGGGTGCCCATCTGCAGGGGGATTTTGCAGGCAAGTGATGCGGGACAGTGTGGTGGTGCCCGTAATGTGCAGGCTGCACCCATGCCACCCAGCCGGCTGTCCCAGGGAGGGAGATGGAGGCTGGCATGAGGCCGGAGCACAGGGTGAGGGGGCTTGCACGCGGCACTGCCACATACCTAGAGGCCCATTATGGCAGTGATGGCCACTGCCTCCAAGACCTCCCACTGCCACCATGAAGCCGCACCTGGAGCTGTGCAGCCGGCCAGGCGGCACTGTGGTGCTGGCCAGGCAGCACGCAGCTATCCCCACCACCACCCCGTGCCCCACTGCTGCCTCCGGCCACACAGCTCCGAGCATGGCTGCCCTGGGGCTGCCTGTGCCTACCCAAAATGAGGCAGCAGACAGGTGATCTTGCAAGCTGACAACAGCACCAGCCACTAGTTTCACCATCTTTTCATGGCATGCTGTCAACTGGCCAAGGGGCTCTGCCAGCCCCACCCCTTGCCAGTGACCGGCTCAGAGGGCTGCCCTTCACTAGTGCTAGTGCCCTTCACTAGCTAGTGCTAGTGCCCTTCACTTGATGCCATCATGCACCCCTGTGTTCAGCAGCCTTCCCCAAAAAGGGAAGGTTGGAAACTGACACCTCAACCAGCTTGTACTCCGTGTCAAGAAAGAGCTTCTTAAATAAGGGCCAGACAATAACACTTAAAAGCATCCGGAACTCTGCCTTTCCAAAGGAAGGCACTCGCCACCCCCACCGGGAATGCCCCCAATCTCCCATTTGGCATTTAGAAGCTAGGACAAGCTTGGGGCCAGTTCACAACTGTTCATAGCTCTTTGCCTCCATCATAGTGGGTGTCAACAACTGAAACTGCTCTATAAAAATGGACAAGACCAAGCTTCCTCCAGGCTGAACTCCGATTCTGTAACTAAAAACAACACAGGTAAGCTAGGTCATTCACCATTCAGCAAAGTGCTACCGGAGAGTACTTTGCAGATGTAACGGCAGTGAATAAAAGCTTCTTAAAGGACTGCCACAACACAGTCCTTTAAGAAGGATCTATGCCACAATCAGCACACACTGCAAGCTGTGCTCTAACCACCTACCCTTTTGCTTCAGCTGTGTCAGCTCACTTGTGCATCAGGATGATCTCTACTACTATACTGCTGGGAGCAGGTGCTCTGTCTATGGCTGGGGTCAATGTGCTATTCCACAAATTGACCAGGCTATCAGCAGAGTAGCTGTCAAGACAAAGTGTCCCCCAGGGAGTTCCAGAATCATAGAAAATGAGGGCTGGAAGGGACCTCATGAGATCAAATCTAGTCCAATCCCTGCTCAAAGCAGGACCAGCCCCAACTACATCATCCCAGTCAAGGCTTTGTTGAGCTGGATCTTAAAAACTTCCAAGGGTGGAGCTTCCACCACCTCTCTGGGTAGCCCCTTCCAGTGCTCCACTACTCTCGTGAGAAAGTCCCCGCTAATATCTAACCTAAACGTCCCTTGTCGCAACTTGAGACCGTTGCTCCTTGCTCTGTCATCCGCCACCACCAGTCATGTCCCTCAGCCCCACAACCACTTCTGTTGCCCTCTGCTGGACTCTCTCCAGGGCGGGCTCTGCTCACCCCTCGATGCTGCGGTCGTAAACGATGTGAATCCGCAGCTGCTGCCCCGCGTGTCTCTTCAGCACGTGGTTTTCCTTGAGAGGAACTCTGTAGACCACCTGAGCAGGGAGGAGGGACGAGGGTGGGCGGGGCTCTGGCCCAGCCTGACCCCACGCGGCCCCCGTCTCAATCCCGGCATGCCCCGCGCCGCACCCCCCGCCTCAATCACGGCATGCCCCGCGCTGCCCCTTCCCGCACCTCCCCTCCACGATGGTGGCAGGACGAGGAGGCGGCGCGGCCGCAGCCCAGGAGCAGGAGCGCTGCGGCCAGCACGCAGAGCGTCGGCTGGAGCCTCAAGCCCGGCCCCGCCATCTTGGGCCCCGCCCCCGCCGCGTTTCCATGGGGCGCGTGAAGGGCGCCTAGCAACCAATCGGGAGCGAAAGGGGGCGGGCTCAGAGGCTGATTGGCTGGGCTGGGCGCTGCTCCAGAGGGCGGTGCGGCGCTGAGCAGTCCTACCGCGCTGTCTAGTGTATACTAGAATACTGTCTACCGTAATACGTAGGCGAGCTGCGCAGCACCAGACTGGATGGATGGCGCCGTGCTGTGCAGTCCAGAGCAGAGCTGGGGGACCCAAAAGGGCTCAGGATTTTCCTGGCTCTTTTGCCTCTGGAACTGGGGTCTTTTATACCTGTCCTGGCATAGTCACCTGCTGCTTGGACACAGCCCCCAGTGGTTTGATGTGTGCCCAAGCAGGACGGGCGTCATAGAGAATTCGGGTTGGAGGGACCTCGGGAGGTCACATCTAGACCAGCCCCAACTAGATCATCCCAGCCAAGGCTTTGTCTAGCCAGGTCTTAAAAACATCCAAGGATGGAGCTTCCACCACCTCTCTGGGTAACCTGTGCCACTGCTTCACCACCCTCCTAGGGAGAAAGTTATTTTGTAATGTCCAACCTAAACCTCCCTTGCTGTCCATTTGGGCTCCCTCTGCGCTGGCTGGGATTTCACTGGGAATGGTGTGGTTGCAACCCAAATGTTTTATGGAAATTCATGAGTTTTGATCAACTTCCAATGAAGCAGAGGCAGGGTCCCCCACCTGCTGCCATGGGGAACCAGATGCCTGGGAAGGGGTGGGGTGGAGCCAAAGCTGGGGCAGCACAAGGAATCTCTCCAGGTAGGGGCTCCATTTTGTTTTTAAGAAATGCAAAGGAAACATTTCAGTTCCCCCAAAACATTGCGTGGGGGGATGGGAACAGGGAGTAAGGAATTCCTTTTCTGGAGAAAATCTGGCCGTTTGTATTTTTTCTTCCAATCCAGGGCAAAAACTACCTTTTTCAAGAACCAGTCAAGTTACCTGCAGAAAGAAATTCCAGGTTCCAGGCAGCTCAATCCTTGCCTTAAAAAGGACAGACTTTAATCTGGCGAGCTAAGGAACAGCTTTATCAGCATCTCGGGTAGGAGTTAAGAATGGTAGTTTGTGATAACACCTCCTATCTAAGGTGGCCAAATGACTCATTTAATGTCACTTGAGGAAGCTGGGAACAAAAATCAAAACTCCTGATTTCTAATCCATGCTTTACTACAGCTTTCCATTCCTCCTCCTTCTGAAGCCTGGGACAGTACTAAGAGATTCAGACAGATGCCTTGTACTCCACTACACGGATCTGCTGCAGGCTACAACTAAAACAAGGCTCTTGAAACATACTGGGTGTATCTACATGTGCAGATAGCAAGGAGTAATACATTCTGGCAGTTTGCCACAGCAGTGAGAGCCAGGGTAGAGCAGCCCCAGGCTGGCAGCAGGATCATGGTAGCAGAAGAGAAGGTTGGGGCTCAAGGGTGCTACAGTGCAGGGCTAGGCAGCAGGCAGCCCTTGTACTGTAGCACCCTTGTGCCCCAGCCAGCCCCAGTCACCATCTCCATGCATGATGATGTAGCATAAATTACTCTGCCGTAGGATACTACTGGTTCTGGGCAGTAGTATCCTATAGTGGAGTTAATTTACTGCATCCTAATATGGGCACATGTGTAGATGGTGACGCTTTACTCTGGAGCTAATTAATCAACTCCACAGTAAAGTGCACATGTAGATGCACCCACTGAAGAGTAAATAAACTAAACTAGTTTAACCCATATAGGTGGGGGAGCCTGAACTGGATGATTTTTTACTCTTGCAACTATCATTTCTTTACAGAGTGACCTGTGGAGTTAGGGTCTGATATGTTTTGATGTTATTTATTATAATTGTCCTGCCTTGTGATTTGCTGGGTGATCCATGTACTGTCTTCTATCATTTTATTTAGATTTGCTCCTAGCATGTGAGAATCACGCTCAAGTACATGTTTTCTAGACAGTATGTACCTCTGATGTTGGTCACAGTGGAATGGAAACCCACACCATGGCTGCTCAAGACCAGGAAAGATATTGAATTACTCCAACAGAACAATTTGTATTTCTTTGCTCTTATTTGTAATAAATTGTTTGTTTAAACTCCTATTATACAGAAGTAGGGCCAGGATCTCTGCAGTGCAAGCAAAGTGTTCCAGATTAACCAAAGGTAATGCTGAAATGTTAATGTGACCTGTGTTACCTGTTTAGTGCCAATCTGGAATTCCCGTTCAGATTATTTGAAGTAGGAGCCCACATAAATTTGGGGATTATGAGTGTTCAGGTATTATTGAAAGATCATGAGCCTTAAACAGAATGTACATCAGGTCTATGACCTTTACTGCTTCATTATAAAACTGGTCCTTTAGCAAACCAGCTTCCAGAGATGGAATCAAGATAGCCATCTGAGATGACTACACTTGCTAGGATTGCTGGATTTCTGATTGACAACAACGTGACTTGTAAGTTTTCCTCCAAAATACAGCTACTGCCCTTGGCAGAAAGTAAAGCTTGTAAAGTTCTCAAACTCATTTCCCATGCAAGACAAATATGTCATCTTAATTTCCATGAGATGTCAAGAATTCTTGAGATTGAGTGAAGTGTAGATGAGTTAGTAAGGACTTTAATCTCTGCTTCTTTCTTCTGTTTCTGTCCTGATTTAGTTCTCTGGCACACACCTTTATTGGTGAACTTAAAAGTGTTGATCAGCATCAGCTGTATTTGCCTGATACAGGAAACCCTGTAACTATAATAACATTTCCTGGTTCTGTTGAATGAAACTGGAATTGGTGCCTTTTTATATGCTTTCAAAAGACTAAGAGCTATTTAAAGTTTGTGCATAGTATATAAAATACGGACCCATATATTTAGGCTAAAGAAGATGCATCTTGCATTTCAAATCTCAGCCTTGACCAAATACACTATTTACAAAAAGTTAGTAGAGCTTTGAACTGAAACTTTGTTAAGATCCATCACCAAACTGACATTTAGGACCTCATGGGCTGTCTGCTCCCAATTGTTAGGTTTAGTGATCACTAAACCAAACCTAATTGATTAAAATAATCTTCTTTTCCCTGCTGCTATGAAAAAGACTCACAGTTATAGCACAGGAAACCGTGAACAGGCCATTTGTGTGGACACGGCCACAGTGGTCAAATCTAACTACGTGAGCCCCAGATGCATTCGGCTATAGCTGTTAAGCAGAATAGTTAAGTAACTATGGAAGCATTTAGCTGTCAAGCAGAACATTTAAGCAAGCATTTAAGCATATAGCTGAAGAAGGATCTACACATACAGGCCGCATCCAGACAAGTGTGGCTGTGCAGTATGTGGTGCCACAGACACGTTCAGCTGTTCTCCATGCTGCAAGGGAGTAGCGGGGGGGCAGGGCAGGGGTGACCCCTGCATATCCATAAAAAAAGCAGAGTGGTGCACACAGGGGCAGTGTGCACTGCTCAAAACTGGACCCCACATGGCTGGAGCCATGCTTTGACTTCTGGACAGGCTCCAAGCAGCAGGACTGAAGCTACTGCAGCCCCAGGAGGTCCGGCCTCCCCTACCCCACCCTGGCTAACTTGCCATGCACCACAGGGCGTGCGTGACACAGGCATTCCCTGAGACCATTAGCAGTGGCACAAGGCATGCTGCTGCTTCTTGTCTCTGGGGAACCAAACATCCATGCTCATGTGGATGTGGCCACAGTGGTCAAAACTAAAATGAACTGATGTGTTTTTTTTAAAAACCTTTTTAATTATAGTGATCTGATGTATAATTTGTAACATAGGTAAACAAAACATTTAGGCAGAAAGCATCATTTTAAAAAAATTACGTTCTTTAAGCTGTATTAAGGACTGCATGATACCATAAAGCTCTTTAAAATAATGGACTTTAATATAGATCTAAATATGACATTTTGCTTTAATTAATGGCAGTGTAAATAGGAAGTATCACTGTCTCATGAATATAGGTAACAAAACTAATTGGCAGAAGTACATTGGATTTATAATTTACCTGAAAGTTTATCACAGTGAGACTTTTCAAGTGTTTGCTGGAAATCAGAACATTATCACTGGTTATCATTTGTACAAGGCTATAATTCTACAGACCAGTTAATACACCAGATCTGCCCACAAAGAACATTAGTTCCTCCTACCTCTATAATAACTGTTAAACATTGTACATTTTAAACATTCAAAAAGAATGAGCTTTGACCTTTAATATTTTGATTTGGCAGAATGCAAAAAACATCGGCACTCTGGTTCATGGGAAGAAAGAGATTTGAATGCAGAGAATGGTGCATTTAATAGCAGCCCCAGAGAACTGAGTACACATATTGGAAACAAGTGGCTATCATTATCACGATGGCATGAGTCTAGGGAAATCCAGGGAATGCAAAATGGAGTATTTCATTGGTACTTTCTGTGATCCCTAATGTTAACCAGGGGCTTAAGAATTACCCTGGGAAAAAGGATATGCCATTCACTTGCAATACACGTACAATCAAGAGGGTTTTAAAGCAATTCTCCAGTTCAACCAATCAACATTTGATTGTGCTGCTGCACACAGCATTCTTCTTGACCCATTAGGCTGCTACACTCTGCACACTTTAGGTTTGGGGTAATAAAGCCCCATGCACATCAGCCTTCCCTGCTACCAGCCAAACCTACCCAGTCTGAGTAGGATCTCTGCACATTTTTCCACACCACTGCAGAATCAAGCCAAAATTATGCTGCATGTGAAAATCTACTTAATTCTGGGTCCTTTTCTTAATACTTATAAGCAATTGGATATATTAAGGGCTATGTGATCTAAGAAACCAAAATATTTAGAGTTGTATAAGAAGAATACCAGTATTTTCTCATTCTTCACATTTCTGAGTAAGAAATGATCCTTGAGTTATTACCACTTCACAAGATAAAGGCACCAAAAATATCTTCCAATGCATTTAAACAAATCTTATTTCTTGAAAGTAATAAGATACTCTGGATAAGCTTGAATGTCATTAAAGATGACAAACATCGACGGTGAATTCATGCGATCAACCACACTGTCATATAGGTCAGTAGGATCACTTGCATTTTTCGATGGTGGAGTTATCATTCCTGCCATTCCAACACAATACTGTCCAGTGAGGACTCGAGCAAGGTACATGTATTTAAAGCCATTGAGGTCGGGTCGAGAGTACGTATCCTGAGCAGAATAATTGGCTTGGACAGCAAAATAGGTTCCATTTCCAATTGCTGCAGCTGTGTTTGGAAAGATTAAGTTTTGAGAACAACAATTAGCAATCACTGACTTGTACCCCCTTGAAACTTTATCATAAAAAAGGATAAATTTCACATTCAATTTTGAATTAATAGCTTTGTTCCATCTGTTTCTCAAGATATGACTTGCTAGCAAAATCAGCTATGAGTCTTGAAATGACACCTTAATATTGCTGAGCTACAGTGCGACAAGTTTGGGATGCCTTGTTCAAAGAGGAAGGAATTTAATTCCCCACTTCTGCTCACCATTGTGCGACTTTCTATCTAGCCTGCTGGAAGCATTTGGAATTTTCCAGTTTTATGATTGTTATATAATTATAAAGGACAGTTTTCTAACTGTCTAATGTCACGGTCTAATTCCATAACCTTTCTGAAATTGGGTGAAACCTTTTCACCCAAGTACTGTCAAAACATATACAAGGGACTTGAAAACATTGTTTTACTATTGTTAAATGTAAAACAAATCCCAAACATCCACTGCATTGTGCAGATTCTGATTTTCTTCTGACTTCCAGTATCCTCATCCTTTCTTGCTGAGTCTGCTCTTTGCTGATCTCCACCTCACATCCTTCTTTCAAGTCAGTAAACAGTAAACTACTAAACTAATACTTAGTCCTGTCTCTTACAAAGCCTGTGCCCTGAGGAGTTCAATGCTTTAAGGTAAGTCCTTGCAGGATCAAGATCTGACTCTGAGCCAAATCCAGGCAAGGGTTTAGGCACCTTTTAGTGCCTAATTTTTAGATGCCTGGACCCAGAATGGAATTCAGATCCCATGGGAGGCACCAAGGCTTTCCGCTGCATATCAGAGGTAGGTGCCTCAGCACAGGATACCAAATACCTAGCAGGCTGAGCAGAGACTTGGTCGGGCGGGGAGGAGGAGGGGGGGAACTAATTTGGAAATCACTTGGCTTGAAGCATCCAGCTGTTACACAAAAATTAAACACTTGTGTATGTTGGGAATGTATCAGCACAGGTATATCAGAAGTCATTAGCTCCTCAGGTCTGTCCTACTGAATCCCAACAGTGTATTCCAGAGGCTGGATGTACCATTAAATGAAAACAACTCTTGTGCTCATGGCAGCTTTGGACATATCCCTGGAAAAGACCCAAATGGGTCATCTACTCCTTCCCCTGTCTGTGTACAACTATTCCCTGTGGTACAGTTCCTAATTCTTTGCCAACTCCTCCCTCTGATCTCATGACCCAAAATGTGCCAAACTGGGTTGTAGTGTCACAATGTTGCACCAACTTTCATTCATGCATTCCTAGTTTAGGAAATCAATTTGTCTTACCGTTCTTTCCCGCAAAACCACGATTGAACCCATTATAATTAATTATGTTCAGTGAGGTTTGCGCTGTTCCGTGAAACAGGCACCTTTCATTATTCTGACTGCCATTCTTATTATCCACAGACAGTTTTTTGATTTGGTATTGCTGCCAGAGGAATGGATTTTGTATCCTTTCAATCTACAAAAAGTTAGAAAATGACAGAGATTATTGCTATTGACAAATACTTATCATGACACCAAAGCATTAAAAATAACAAATATAAATGTTCAGGTCACTCTGATCCTTTGGTTTTTTGTGAGGGTAGGCTTTATAGGTATATGGGGAAAATACTCCAATGAAAAAACAGTAATCACGGGGCCCATCTACACAAGACATTTACTGTGGAGCTGACTAATTAGCATCTACAAATGCAGCCCTATTGGCCTCAGTAAACTAATAACTGCCACTGGAGCATTATTTAGTGTGCTGCAACATGTGTAGATGGCGACGGGGCTGGCTGGGGGCTGCCTGCTGGCTAGCCCTGCACTGGGGCATCCTCGTGCCCTAGCCAGTCCCTCTGCAACACGCTGAGCTAGGTCAAAGTAGCCCTGGGCTGGCAGGCTGGCCTCCTCCAGCTGAAGCTACTCCGACCTGGCTCAATGCGCTGCAGACCTGATCACACATGTAAGCACAGCACTTGGGGAGCAATAAATTTCACTGCGAACTGTGGCAGGTTGCACACGTAGATGCACCCATAGAATCACAGAAAAGCAGGGCTGGAAGGGATTTCAGGAGGCCATTTAATCCAACCCCCTTATTAAGGCAGGATCATCCGGATCTAAACTATCCTAGACAAGTGTTTAATCTGTTCCTAAAAGCTTAGGGAACAAACACTCACAACCCTAGGCATAATGCTTGAAATATCAAAAACACACTTTAAATTGTCACAGATCAAGCAGGGCAATGATGGCACTGCCATTGTCCTGCCGCTGCAAGGACAAAAAATAATTTGTTAATAAAAGATCCAAGATCAAGATCCAAGGAAGAGGACCATGCTCCCTGTTAAAGGAAGGTGAAAACCCCCACACTCAGCACCTGCCCCCCCGATCTGACGATCTGACCATGGGGTAAAAATCCTTCCTGGTACCAAATGTGATCTGACCCTGAGCAGAGGGGTAAGATACCCAAGCTAGGAACCTATGGGTTTTCTAAGTCCCAGCAGGAGCATCAATATACCCCAGTCAAAATCCGCAGCCTTGACTGAACAACACCCAGTGCTTCTCAGGAAGGTACTCCTCCTCGACACCAGTAGCAATCAGGAAAGGAAACATTTCTTCATGGACCCACAGAAAGCAGAAACCCCAAAGCATGGGATAACTAGATACCTTCCACTCTGTATTGCAACCTGGAGACCACAAGGACAACTCCATGCATTAAACGTCCTGCTGGGCCACACCATCCTTTTCAATGAACCTGTCTCCTCCATAAAATGATCCCAGTTCTTTCAATGTTATTTAATAACCAAGCTTTGCTTCATTCTCCTGCTGTTGAGCTCAGTCCCCTCCAACTTCCATCTGCTCTGGGGGGCCGAGTCCCTCTTATGGTCTATGACTGATGCTGTGGAGGCCCTGGAGGGCTAGGGGAGGAAACTCCTGGGATTTCCCAGCCATTGCTCTTCACAGCACACTCCAGGTATTGCCTCTCCTAAATTATCCCTGTCCAATATTTATCCTGAAAGCCTCCACTGAAGGAGATTGTATAAATTTCCTAAGGAGTCTATTCCACTGCCTCACTTCTCCAACCATAAGGAAGTTTTTCCTGATATTTAAAATTTCATAGTTTCATAGTTGGTAGGGTCAGAAGGGACCTGAGCAGATCATCAAATCTGACCCCCTGCCATGGGCAGGAAAGGATGCTGGGGTCAAACAACCCCGGCTAGGTGACTTTCTAGCCTCCTTTTGAAGATCCCCAGGGTAGGGGTGAGCACCACTTCCCACTTACTTTGCTACAATCTGAAGCCATTGCTTCACATCATTTCTTCTGCAGTAAGACAGAACAATTGTTCTGCCTCTTCTTCATAGCAGCCTTTCAGATATTTGAAGACTGTTACTGTGTGTTCCCCTTTCTCCAAGCTAAGTGTGCCTGCTTCTCTCAACCTTTCCTTACATGGCTTCCTTCCAACCCCTTTATCATTTTTGTTGCCTGCCTCTGGACCCTAATTTCTAAACTTCTTTCCTAAAATGTGAAGCCCAGACCTGCACACAATTCTCTGGATGAGGCCTAATGAGTACTGAGTTGGTAACTTAGAAAACGAAAGCAGCCAAAGTAATCTAGAAACATTTTAAGCTAGATGATTTCCATTTAACACCTGAACCTTGCCTAATATACCTGGTACCTGTAATAATACTGGTATGTCATTAGTGGGGTAATGAAGATTTTACAAATACAGTACAACCTCATCATAATGACTCCCCATGGGACAGACTACATTAGAAGAGGAGGTTCGATGTAACAGAATTGATTAATTTCCTGCATCATAAAAATCTGATCTGAATCTCAGTGAAATCCGTGAGAATCTTTCCAGTGGGAGTAGGCAGAAAGAGCATTGGTATAGAAGCTACTGATTTTCAGGTTAAAAATAACAGGCTCTAGAGATGGCAGAGACCATTCCAGTCATACCCCTGAACAGTTGTTTTGGTTTTCCAGGAACAAACGTTTGCTCCAAATGTTTTTAAATGGCCAAATATCCCCCTATTCTTACAGATGATAATCCCAGAGGATCTCAGCATTGGGGATTTTCTGTGCGGTTCAGTATATCTTTTCCCATTCTTAGTTTCATCCAATTTCTCACAGCTATCTTCCCTTTTGCTCATAAATATACAGGTTTGGATTTGCTCTCTGTCACTAATGTACTGTGTTGGGGAAGCATGGACCTGGAAGGAGTAGCTACAAGTAAAAACTTTGTAAAAACTGATGTTGATCTCTCTTTTCCATGTTACCTCACCTTACTAATTTTGAATCCGCAGGTTTTCTGAAACTCCATCTGCACTTTTTGATATTCTGGTAATCCTTGATTTAGTTGCACCACTTTGACACGTTCCTGCTGCATATCTTCCCACTCTTTTGGAAGATCTATTGATTGTATACCTGCAAATTAAACATTTTTAATATCATCTAAGTCTCACACTGATTATACAGGGTCCTGCCTTCCCAGTAACTGAAAAGAAAGGATCTATTACCTAATCTTTTCTTCCACAAATACCATTCTTTGGCAAGAGTATTATTTGCATGAATAACCCATAACGTCTGTAGCAGATGGTGTTTTCTATATTTCTGTCACTCTCATTTGCTTGTTACCAAACAAACAACGTTTAACTAATTTTTTTTAGAAATATCAGGAAACTTCTGGGCCACTCAGAAATATATACCTAAACCTTCAAATTGTGGTCAATAGGACTATTTAGGTGAGTAAGGACAATTCATATGCTTAAAGAAGGTATCTAAAGCATCTAACTACCTCGCTCTACTCATGGATATGCTTCCAGAGTACATGTTTGGAACATTTATCTTTTCCGTGATATGGTATTTGATTATGACACATTACGTTATTGTTCTGTCTGTACATCAAAAGATTTATTAGCAAAGTGATTAAGTTGAGGGAAAATCCAAGTATAACTACTGTACTCTGTTGTCACTAGCTGTTCACTGAAGGTCTGATCCAGAGCACTTAAATATAAAGTATACTGGATGGTGGCTTGCATTATTTTTCTATTTTTTTAAACAGATTTAGAAAACAGTACAGAATGAAATATGGAAAAGAAAAAAGAAACATTTACAATATAGTTAAGGATAGGAACTTCCATGACTTTTCCAGGTAGCCTGTCCCAATGCCTGACCATGCTCATAGTCAAAAAGACAGCCTACATTTCCCTTGCTGGAGCTTGTGGCCATTGCTCCTAGTCCTGTCTCATATGGTGACAGAGAAAAAGCCCATCTCCAGACTGTCTGTAACTGCTTTTCAGGTATTTAAAAACTTATCAAATCTCCCCCCAGTCTTCTCTTCTCCATACTAAATAACCCTAATGCCTTCAGTCCTTCCTCCTAAGTTTTACCTCCTAGGCTTCTAATCATTTTTGTTACTCTGTACTGCACTTTTTCCAATCTGCCCAGCTCCTTCTTGAAGCATGTAGCCCAAAACTGGGCACGGGACTCCAGCTAAGGCCTCACCAGTGCTGAATAGATCAGAAAAATCATTGCCCTTAATTTGCAAGAGACACTCCTGTTAATACAACCCAGGATGCTGCTGGCTTTTTTTTGCAACAAGAGCACACTGTTGGCTCATATTCAGCTTATGCTTTGCTGCAACCCCCTGGTCCTTCTCTACAGTACTGCAGCTTAGCCAGTCTTTCCCCAGTCCCTACTGGTTCATGCAGTTATACCATCCAAAGTTCAGGACTCTGCACATGTCCTTACTGAATCTCACCTCATTGACTGCAGACTATTTAGTCAGTCTATTCAGATAATTCTCGATCACGGCCCTACTCTCCAGAGCAGTGGTTTTCAATATGTGGTTTGTAAACCCCTGGGGATTCATGGACTATCTAAGGGCTCCATGAAAGATGACTACGGTCAATTAAAAGTATGTGAATACTAGGCCTGTGCGAATAGGCAGCTATTCGATTTGGTTTTGGATCCCGCCACTTCAGATGCCAGCGATCTGATCTGGAGCTCCGGATTGTCTCCTGCTTTGATTCAGCTGAAGCGGCTCCGAAGCTTCGGATCTGCCTTGGAGATCCGGCCATAGGGTATAATGGGGATTAATGAAATATCTATAACTTTGTTGTTTTTTCTCTGATTTGGGTGAAACTTGCCGGGGTAGTAGCCTCTGCTGAGAGCATAAAGCACGCCAAGTTTCAAGAAGATAGGTGCAGGGGTTTGGGGGGAACTGCATCCCAAATTCTTGAAAGCAAAACTCATGTCATCTGTTTGTGTTACACCACAGGTGGGTGAACACTGCAGGAGTGGTGGCCCCTGGTGAGGCCACAAAGCCTGTCAAGTTTCAAGGAGATAAGTGCAGGGGTTTGGAGGGAATTGCACCTCAAGCTGCGGACAAGCAAAACTCGTGACATGGGTGACACTGTATGTGTTAAGGCACAGCAGGGTGAAGGCCCCAGCTGAGGCCGTGAAGTCTGCCAGCTGTTGAAGAGATAGGTGCAGGGGTTCTGGGTTCCTGGACCTCTAGCTACTGACAGGCAAAACTTGTGACATGGGTGCTTGTGCAACTATGTCTGTCTTGGGGTGTGGGGGATGACTACTGCAGGCCTGGCTGCTAAACTACTGTGTTACCAGTTACCAATCAATCATGATTCGCTCAGGGACCAGCTCAATACACAGTAGCTAGCTAATGTAACCAGTTAACAAGCAAGGATTAACACCTACAAAACCACAGACTAAGGAGAGGAAAGAATCAATACAATCAACTGCCCCAAGACAGAGACAGTCAGTCGCACAAGCACCCATATTACGAGTTTTGCCTGTCCGCAGCTAGAGTTGCAGGGCCCCAGAACCCCCCTGCACCTTGACAGCTGGCAGGCTTCGTGGCTGCAGCAGGGACCACCATCCCTGCAGTTTTCACCCTGCTGCGCCTTAACACACAAAGGGTCATCTATGTCATGAGTTTTGCCTGTTAGCAGCCAAAGGTGCAGGGCCCCAGAAGCCAGACTCCCCCTGCACCTATCACCTTGAAACTTAGCAGACTTTATGGACTCAGCAGGGGTAACCACCCCTGCAGTTTTCACCCCGCTGTGGTGTAACCCATACACATGACATGAGTTCTGCATTCAAGAATTTTGAGTGCAGGTCCCCCCAAACCCCTGCACCTATCGTCTTGAAACTTGGCAGACTTCATGTTCTCTGCAGAAGCTACCACCCCTGCAAGTTTCATCCAAATCAGATAAAACCCAACAAAGTTATAGATATTTAATTGATTCCCCATTATACCCTATGGCCGGATCCCTGAAGCATCTCCGAAGCTTTTCCAAACCGCTTTGGAAAGCCTAAAGCCAGCGCTTCGATCCAGACATGCTGCTTCAGCGTCTGAATCTTCTCCAGATCCAAAGTGCGGTCCAAAGCCTCGCACAGCCCTAGTGAATGCCCACACTTACAATTCACAGTGGTCTGCGCCTCTATTCAAAAATTTTTAGGGATCAGCAAATAAAAAAAGGTTGAAAACCATTGCTCCAGAGTATTTGCAACTCCACCCAACTTGGTGTTGTCCACAAATTTGCTAACCATGCACTTGATCTGATCATCCACATCATTAATAAAGATATTAAACAATACTGGACCCAGGATGGAACTCTGGGGAACCCACTCCTCCCAACTAGGCATTAAGCCATGGATGACTACTAGTTGAGCATGATGATCCAACCAGTCCCTGGTTAGTCAGTCCCTGTTTGGAGATATGCTTTTCCATTCTGAATTACCTTCCAGCTTTGAGACACGCTGAATGGTTACAGTTTTCCCTTGTTCATCTGTAGCATGCAGAGTGTTCATGTCCACCGTGTACTTCTTCCTGTTGACTCTGATATCGACAGATGGCTTTTTAGCTGCTTTAGCATCCTCTAACTGCATGTTTGTTAGAGGGTCAAAGGCTGTGAAAGTACCATCAGGGAGAGAATACTTCCACGCTACTATCTGATGAACAAGTTCTATCTTCGATTGTTCTTCTTGGTCATCTTTAATTCTTTTGATCATTTTTTCAATTTCTAAGGAAGCATCATAGACATCTCTGGTAATACCAGAAAGATTAATGTACGGGGGACATTTGTTGGCTTCTATTTGAATGGTAATGTGCAGTTTCTCCTGGAGTTCGTTCAGTTTTCTAAATTCTGCTTCACTAAACATTTCGATTAATTCATTTTTAATAGTATGTTCAGACTGTTCCTTTATAATCATAGTTTTTAACCAGGTTTCAGTGTCTTCCACATTTTGGCAGTTTTCACCACATATCTGAAATATGGCTAACTCAATCTTCTTCTTCAAAAACAAATCTTGTTTCTTTCTAGGAGTTTGTTTTTTTCCAGAAAAAAATGCTGTAACAGAGAATAAAGTCCATAATTTGTTTATCTTTTATTTTAGAAAGTATTTAATTTTAGGTACTTGCAATTTTTAAATAAGTGCTTTACTTACATGTTATCTTAGAATACCATGGTTCTGATGCAGCTAAACCTGTCCCACCTCTTTTTCGCATAGCTGCATAAAAATCATTTTGCATATGTGGCTGAAAGAGGACTATTTTAATTTTTTTCACATGCTGTACTGTCTTTTTACTTGCAAAGTTGCCTATAGCATCCATCATATCATCAGCTACCTGAGCAGGATTCTGTCCTGCATTACCTGTAACAGTAAGAAAAATATAATTTATGTGCTTGTGAGTGAACAGTATATGAACTGAAAGGGTTTCTTGGACACATCCCCAATTAGCATTGATGTCATCCTTTTTAAAACTATGGTACAGATTGTGTCTCATTTGGATTCCGGGCTCCCAGAGGCAGAGATTATTTTGACATTTCTGTAGGATTGTACACAGTCAACATACAACACAATAAAGTAAGTGGTAAAAATTACAGTTAATCTCTTTGAATCAGCCCTGAGGTTAAATGCACAACTGCTGCATCTGTGCTGAACTTGCTAGGGGGATAACCTAAAGTACTTAATTCTCCATTAAACATAACAGATAAATACAGTAATGACTGTTGTGATTTAGTGCCATGTTCTACACCAGTGATTCTCAACCAGAGGACCACAAAACCTTGGGGTGTCGCAAGAGCCTTTGAAGGGTACTTTAGCACCCGCCCGCTGTGTAAGGGTATAAATCCTTGTTCCTCCACATCCTGGGCCCCCCAAGCCTGCCCCACTGTCTTGCAAACAAGCAGCACCCCCAGTGCACCATTCCCCAGGGCTCGACCCACCAGCTCCAGAAACATGAGAGGAGCAGGGGAATGAGCCAGGCTGAAAAGCACAGCTCTCTGCCACCTGGCAGCCCCTGCACCAACACCCTCTGAGCAGCATGCTCTGCTGTAGGCAGGGGCTGCAGGGCTGCACTATTTCATCCCAGCTTGTTTCCCTGCCCCTCCCATGTTACTGCACCTGGTGGGAGGGATCGCAGGGAATGGTGGCTTCAGATACCAGCGTACAAATCTCCAGAGAAGCAGCTGCAGTGGCAGGGGCTGTATTTGCCTCCTCAGGTACAGACTGGGGAGAAAGAAAGGGCAGACAATGGAAAGAGCAAGGCCCCGAGGGGATCTGCCCCCTGCCCCCTCACTTGACATCAGCCTCCGTGCCTAGAACAGCCACTGGAACACCCCTTCCATTTCTTGTAGGGAGAGCTGCCTCCTTTGAGGGTTTAATGACCCACCCACAAGCTAAGCAGCCCCTGCCTGCACTGAGCACCAGCCCCCACCTTGCTCTCAGGGCCGCCCTGCCCACTGCCACCTCCGTGACACCCTCTTAAGGATGCCACAGAGTGTGAGAGGGTAAGCACTGTAAGGAATAGTCTTTGAGCTATAGAGTTATAGAGGAGTTATAGAGGAGTGCCAAGAGTTATAGAGGAGTGTCTTGACTCTAGAAAAGTTGAAACTTGCTATTCTATACTGTCTTGAGTCTGATAATGAAGCTCAGTATTAGCAGATAAAAAAGGCATTTTGAAGAAATATACTCTTTTTAACAAGACATTCTGCAAAAGCTTTAAGGGAAACTTTGTTCTAAACTTTTTCAAGTTACAGCCATTGCCTAGGAAGATATGGACTGTGAAAACATCACCATCTGTCCTTCTCCCAAGGTCTTATACTATTGAATGTAAATATGCAAACACATTTTCCTTTTGGTTAAGAAAAGGTTTGTTGTCCTGTCAAAGGAAAGAGGCATGCAACCCTTTTTCAGCGTCATCATTAGTATCATGTCAGGTAGTCATGGTCATCCCCTCTATGGCTGACATGATCCTGAACTCTTCTTGTTCTCATCTTCATGGACAGTATAAGACATGATGATGATGATCATCATATCAGGAAACTTGATTCATGTGCTAATTAGCCCCCACTCATGGCTGGAACTGGGTGTTCTGGTCACGAGTCCTGGGATCCTCCAAGAATTTATATGCAGATAGGGCACAGGGTAACCTGGTCCAGCTCCATCTCATGGAAGCTGGGGCCACACAATTCATATGCGACAGACAGACATGTGGGCAACAGAGGGATTCTGGGTGAACTATTTGGAGCTCCATTTGTTAACTTTTGCAAGATAGTTTAGGATGAAGAAGAAAAAGGAATAATTGGAAAGGTGAAAGAAAGGAGCAGCTCAGCTGTGGGAGTGCATCCAACTAAATGCCAAGGAACCCCAACAGCCTTCTTTGATCAGTTTGTGTCCTGCATCAGGAACACCCTGTGGAAGTCCAGGAACCTCCTGATGTACAGGCACACAATACTGGAGGTAGCAGACTGCATTAAAATGGTACAAGTGAGCTCCACTATTGTAAAATGGTAGGAGAGGATGGATTGTAGGTGGCCAAAACTGCCTGTCAGTGGGGCAGTTATCACAGGCTTTTCAAAGACCCCTCTCGAGGGGAAGTAGACAGTGACAGTGAAGGAGATGACGAGTCAACCAGGTCAAGTAACCACAATGATGACAGTAAAGACAACAATATCAGCTGCAGAAACACCAGCAACTGACAGTGACTGAATTGAGGGCTTAAAGCTCATACCCAGAGCTAGAACCAAAGTGACAGTATAAATGTAACAAGCAAAGGGATGTGGGCGGCTGTGCAGGAGCACAGGTGCGTTTATTGTAATAGGTGTGTGGGCATGCAGATGTGAGATTTTTGGGATGGGTACAAGGTTTTGAAAGTCGGTTAAGGTTTGTAAAGAATGGTATGCTAGATGGTGTGTGTGTGTCTCTATAGAGATGGAGAGAGAGGTATGTTTTTTCAAAAAAAGAATAACAATTTTAGCACCAAGGAGAGGGTGTTCCAGGGCCAGTTCCCTACAGAGGAAGCACCTGTCCTTTTTTCCCCTCCAAGGGCCACACAAAAAAAAGAAAAAAGAAAAGAAAAGGTCCACATCAGCATTTTGGTCTTTTAGGTAAAATCAAATGTAGCAGCATTTTTGGCACCCTCCAAGGGGAGGGTGCCAGGGCTGGCTCTGACCAGATCCCCATGAGTATGTTGGCCAGTAAGGGGCCCGTTTTATACTCATGCTGTTTTTAATCAGCTTCATTGTTGGTTTCTAGTACTGAGTACATGCTGCCTTTGGCAGCTGTATAATGAAAGATAAGGTATTTAATAAGGATTCCATGTATACAAGTATAAGTATACCCAGGGGGTAGCTACCAAGGAGGAGTATACCTCCTTGGCTCGCACTTGCAGGAAGTCAGTGAAGAAGGCCAAGCTGCAATGGACTCAGGCTGGCGACAAAAATAAAAGACAACAAAAAGTCCTTCTTCAGGTATATAGGGAGCAAAAAGAAGGCACAGGGTAACATAGGACCCCTACAGGACAAACTAGGGCAACTGGTGACAGATAGGAGGGACAAGGCTGAACTCTTCAGTGGGTATTTTGCCTCTGTATTCCTAAACGGATCAAGGAAAATCTCCCAACTGCATTATAGATAGGCACAGGAGGAACACTAGCCCACCAACTGTCAGCACTGACCTAGTAAAGGGACACTTGGAGGGGATGGATGTGTTTAAGTCAGCAGGCCTGAATGATCTTCACCTAAGGGTGCTGAAAGAATTGGCCCGTGTCATAGCAGAGCCACTGGCACAACAGAGCACTCACGGTACTCAGGTCAGGTCCCAGAGGACTGGAAAAGGGCCAGTGTGGTCCCTATTTTCAAGAAGGGGAGGAGGGAGGATCTGGGTAATTACAGGTCAGTTAGTCTTACCTCTATCCTTGGGAAAATCTTTGAAAAAATGATCGAGGATCACATTTGTGGGATCCCAGCAGGAAAAATAATGCTAAAGGACAACCAGCATGGGTTCATTGCAGATAGATCCTGCCTGACTAGCCTTGTTTCTTTTTATGACCAGGTCACAAAATGCAGAAGTTGAGGTAGATGTAATCTACTTGGATTTTAAGAAGGCCTTTGATATGGTATCTCATCCTATTCTCATAAACAAACTGAGCAGCTGTGACATAGATGATTACACAGTTGGGTAGGCAGCAAATTGGCTTCAGGGTCGCATCCAGAGAGTGGTGGTGGAAGGGTCAGTATCGACCTGGAAAGATGTGGACAGTGAGGTCCCCCAAGGCTCAGTCCTTGGACCTGTGCTATTCAATGCCTTCATCAGTGACTTGGATGAGGGCGTGGAGAACACCCTGCCCAAATTCATGGATGACACAAAATTATAGGGTAAAGTAAACACACTAGTGGGAAGGGATTGAATCCAGGTGGGCCTGGACAGGTTGGAAAAGTGGGCAGAAAATAGGATGCAGTTCAACAAAGACATGTGCAAAGTGCTGCATCTAGGGAGAAGGAATCACCAACACACCTATAGGCTAGGGGATGACCTTCTCAGCAGGACAGCAGCAGAAAGGGATCTTGGGGTCATAGTTGTCTCCAATAGGAATATGAGTCATCAGTGTGACAAAGTAATTAGTAAAGCTAACCACCCTTTGTCATGCATTAACAGGTGCATGATAAACAGGTCCAGAGAGGTGATGCTTCCTCTCTATGCAACACTGGTCAGGCTGCAGCTGGAATACGGTGTCCAGTTCTGGGCACCGCACTTCAAGGGGGATGTGGACAACCTTGAGAGGGTCCAGAGGAAGGCCATTTGTATGGTTAGGTGCCTGCAGGTAAGGCCCTACGAGGAGAGACTGAGGGACCTGGATCTCTTCAGCCTTTGCAAGAGAAGGCTGAGAGGTGATCTTGTGGCCGTTTTCAAATTCATCGGGGGGGATGGCATGGAGGAACAGCAAGAAATAGGAGATACTCTGTTTACCAAGAGAACCCTTGGAATAAACAGGGACAACAGCCACAAACTGATGGACAGCAGATTTAGGGTGGACATCAGGAAGAACTTCTTTATGGTAAGGGTTGCCAGACTCTGGAATGGGCTTCAAGGGAGGTGGTGCTCTCCCCTATCTTGGGGGTCTTTAAGAGGAGACTGGACAAGCACCTGGCTGGGAGTCATCTGACCCCAGTGCTCTTTCTTGCCCAAGGCAGGCGGTCTGACTCGATGATCTATTGACCCTAACACCTGTGAAACTATAAAACTATAAGATGAAGAGCGGTTTTCCCCAGGCTGACTGGGGAAAAAACCCTTATCTTGTATTTGAGTAAATATGGTACTCCTTCCTCAGGTTTAGAGTTCCTTTGAAATAAACAGGGTGGCTCCCTTAAATAAAATGTTACAGGAATCTTAAAAAAAAAAAGATATGAAATTGTTCGCTCATATTAAAAGATGTCTTTTTAATGTTCCTTAGACTAAAAAAACTACATCCAAATTTTTTAGAGAAATACTAAAATGCAACATTTTTTTTCTGGATAATGTTACAACAGTATCAATGTACTATTAATTAGCATGAATAGTAGATTGATCCTTGCATATTGCTACATGATTTATTCAAGGTTTACCTATTGAATGTGGCTCCTCCGTCACATAGTCACTTCCCAGTATTATGAAGCATGAACAGTGATTCTCAACCTTTTTAGATTTGAGGCACCCCTTAAAAAATGCCAACTCTTACTTTTCATTAATTTTTTGACTACAGAAAAAAGAATAGTGCAATTCTTCAGTTTCAAAGAACTCAAAAAGACCACAGCAGGTAACAATGTATTTTAACAGTACAGATTCCTATCTGAAATCTCTGGGTTTATCTTCTGAATCATGTTTGCATACCCACCAGTGCTAACATTACATGGCACCCCATGGCAATCTCGAAAGGATCTCAAAGTACTCCACGGTGCCTAGACATCCTGGTTGAGAATCACTGGTCTAAAAGATCTGGCAAGTATTTGGGCTGATTATGCTTCTACCAACATAAAAAGGAAAACTGTCTAGCCTTTAGGTGCTAATGATACATAGATAATTACACGAAAACCCGTAAAATAAAGTGACAGTATTAAAAGATGCCATTAGTGCATGGGCTGTTAGTTAAATGATCTTCATTTGGCTTCTCCTTTCAAAATCCACCTGATACTCCTCTTCCCAGCTCAGGTGTGATAATAATATTGACTTAGTTCCCCAAATCCATCACCTTTCTTAAATAAAGACTAAACCAAAGGAGATTTGATACTTTTCTAAGGGAATGCAAACCTGTTCCAATTGCTGGGAAGGTGACAGACTCATATCCTTTCAGTTCACACTCCTGGAGCACTTTAGACACTTGGCCTTTGATGCTGTTATGGGGAACAAGGTGAATAATATTTTTACACATCAGTTTTCCACCCTGAGTGGTTATGAAGCCACTGTGACGCTGTGCACCTGGAAGACAGAAGTTAAAGAAATGAGTCATAAGATAAACAGATCAACTCTGTTATAACATATCTGCATATCAGCTGGTGGGGAATTGTTCCACTGACTTGAGTGGAGCAATGCTGATTTAACCCAGGTCAGAATATGGCCGTCAGAAGATAAACTTGCCTGATTCTTGCAAGCAGAAGAGTAGTAAGAGAATCTAACTTATATGTTTTATCCATACACATCTAGTGATATTCTAGCAGCTTTGCCCAATTACTGTTTTCACTGCTAGCTACTCTTAGCATATCTTCCATTGGTTGGGAACTGTGCACAAATTCATCATTTCCTGCCTTACTTACCAATAAAACTGGGAAACTCTACAAAGAACAGTTTACCATTTAACACAGCCAGCTTTCTAAATTCACATTTAACTTACAAATATTTAATTTGCATTCACATTTCTAAGAATGTGTGCCAGCAGAAAGGCTACACAATTTCTGCCTGAAAACCCCCTGTTTTCTGCCTTACCTTCAGAGATGACTTCTTACTATCTCAGAGCCAAGCTGATTGATTTTTAAAAGACAAGGGGTTATAGGGCTACACTAAGGAGCCTGAGGCACATAGGAAGCAAAAAGTCTTATAAATTATTATTTTGCCTAGAACGTAAAATGAACCTACATTACACAACTCCAGTGGCTTTGTGAGTGTAAGGGCGGCATCAAGTGCTGCCTTTGTGCCACCGTAAAAAAATGTTATACTGGCATATAGTGAAAGCAAACAGATGTCCATACCTTTTGGCACACCACAAATGCTCAAATTTGTGGCCACGACAGAAGGGAGTGATAAATTGTGCTGCTTTATCCAATGTCTGTTTGTTTATGGTGGGAGAGGACAGGCTGCCTAATGCTGCCTGTGCTTTCCAGTGTAGAAGTAATTAGCTTACTTGACTAGAAAAAAAACAGACAAAGACCAGAAGTGCTGATACTGCTTAATTCAAATGTTCCGAGATAAGGAATCCGCATTCCTTCATTCCTTGGGTTATCTTGATATCTTGCCCTGTGCATTCCTGCATGCCTTGGGTTATCTTGATATCTCGCCCTATGCATAGATAGTTTGTTTAAGTAAACTTTCTAAGTTTCTGTGTAATTTACTATTGTTTTGTTTCTCCAAGGTGTATTTTTTATCTCTTTCTCTGTCTTAAGTATAAATACGCTTGTAAACTTAGAGAGTCTGAGAAATCCTTTGAAACAAACAAGCGGGTGATTCCCCTTGCTGTAGGGAATTCTCCCTGTGATCACAGTATAGCCCTAAATAAAGAAAAGCTGGCTCTGTCAGTTCTGATTCAACCACAACGCGAAGTTTGATTTCTTCCACCCAGCCACCCCAGGCAGGGGGTCCACAAGCTTACGGGGCCTGGTCCTGCATACCCCAGGAATTTCCAAGCAGAATCAGGTCCCTCACACCTTGGGGGTGTCTGCTCATTTTCCCTGCTTACCCAGATGAGTGCCAGGGATCTCCTGATATGTGCTTGGGTAAGCGAGGCAAGTCAGGGTTTCCCTGTTTACTCAGACACATACCCAAAGCCTCCAGGGAGTGTCCGAGTAAACAGGAAAATGCAAGGCTTCACCCCAAAGCAGGGTGCATGTTTCTGGCTTGCAGATATGTGTCCCATGTTGGAACACAGCCATGATACACATTTCCTCAGCAGGTATCTGCAAGTGCAAGGGAGGGGAAAACTCTCATTGGGTCCCCCCTCTGTATACGCAGCCCACGCTCCATGTTGCTGCCAGCATATCGCAACACAGCTAATCATGTGTCACAGATAATGTCTGTTTTCATTCTAAGGCTACACATCGCCCAACACAGCAAAAGACAATGAGTAAGAGATGCTGTGTGCCCACTCAAAAATATTCAGAGTTCTCCATGCCTACTCACTCAGGAGATGAGAGCATTAGGTCCTTTACAGGCTGTCTTCAGTACCTTGCCAGATCAGGCTTACAAAAAGGAATAATTCATGGATGTGACAAGAGAGAAAAATGGCTTAAAAAGTGCAACGTTGGGATTTATCTGCTGGAATTCATGGGGTCTTTCTTTCATTTTCTGCCTCAGGATATGTACTGACAATCTTTCTTAAGCTAGTGGGATTCAACCACAGTGGACAAAGATTTAAGTTCAGTACTGATCCAACAGAATAGAAAGGCTATTGAAAAACACCTACATGTGGTCTATAGAGTTACATATTTTCAATTAAATACATGCTTTCAATTGCACTTTTAAATCTGAAAGACCTCAAACTAACAGTATTTAGGAGACCGATCCTGCACCCACTGAGTCCCTGGCACAAATCCCATCAACTTGTCTATGAGTGAGATCACTCCCAAAATTGCTGACACCTTGGTTCAAGAAGAAACTTAAAGTATGTAAGTATAAAGTTCTACTACAGTCACTACGACTGTTCATCTTCGTAAAGAGAGGCACATGCTAAAGTTTCTTCACCATTTAGATTCTAACATGATACTTATTTTCAAATGCTCAGTAAGCTCCAAAAATCTCTGCCTTCCAAACTCTCTTCCTTCTTTAAACATGCTCATTGTCCAAAAGACAACTCCCTGAGAGTGGAAATATTCAAAAACAAACTTCCAAAAGGCCTTTGATCTAGTATCCCACAATGTCCTCATGAGAAAATTGGAGGATTGTGGGTTTAACTCTGAGACAGTCAGGTGGGTGAGAAACTGGCTGCAGGGTATGACCCAGAGAGTCATAGTGAATGGATCTGTGTCATCCTGGCAAGAAGTGGGCAGCAGTGTCATGCAGGGGTCAGTGCTCTGTCCAGTACTTTTCAACATCTTTATTAGAGATTTGCATGTGGGGGTGAAGAGCTCACTGGCCAAGTTTGCAGATAACATCAAGTTATGGGGAAGCGTGGTCACACTTGAAGATAAGCTATGGATACAGGTGGACCTAGACAGGCTAGCGAGTTGGGCGGATCAAAACCTGATGAAGTTCAATGTCGAGAAATGTAAAGTGCTCCACTTTGGGATGAGCAACCCCCAACACACCTACAGGTTTGGCAGCACCAAACTGACTAGCACCACGAATGAAAGGGACTGGGGGTAATAACAGACCATAGTATGAATATGGCAGTGCGATGCTGTACCCAGTAGGGCAAACAATACTCTGGCATGCATCAATCGATGTATCTCCAGCAAAGCCAAGGAGGTAATTCTTCTGCTCTACTCAGTACTGGTGAGACTACAGCTGGAGGACTGCGTCCAGTTCTGGGCGCCGCACTTAAACAAGGATTTGGACAAGCTTGAGAAAGCCCAAAGAAGAGCCACCTGTATGATCACAGTCTTAAAGGGCAAGCCATACGAGGAAAGGCTGAGGGACCTGCGACCTGCGACTTACTGCTACACTAAGGGAGTGCATCAAGGGCTCGGAGAGCAACTGTTCACCGGGGCACCTGAAGGAAAAACCAGAAATAATGGCCACAAACTCCTGAAAGATCAATTCAGGATTAACATTAGGAAAAACTTCTTCACAGTTAAGGTGTCCAGATGGTGGAATAAGCTCCCTCCAGAGGTGATGCAATTGCCTATCCTGGAAATTTTCAAGAGGAGACTGGACAGTCACCCTGCTAGGGTCCCATGACTTCCAGTTACCTTTCCTGCTTCATGCAGGGAGCTGGACTTGATGATCTTCCGAGGTCCCTTCTGGCCTCTTACAATTTATAAATCTATGAAAAACTAAAATTATTTTCTATAATACAATTTATATATGCCTGTTATCTGATAGGATTAGAAAATGTTGCCATATAATGAGTTAGTGTAAGAATCCAGTCCAATTCTAGAAATAACAAGTTTAGAAAAAAAAATAAACAGAACACATAGCTATATTGTACCTAATTGGGCACATTCTCCATTAACCAGGGGTCCAGCCGCCTCTAAAATTGCTTTGGAGACACCTTCAAAAAAAAGAAGCAGTACGTCAGTTTAGCAAGTCAAACTATCAAAAAAACATATCACACTTTAATGAGAAAGTTTTAATTAACTCTCAAACTTTGCCCTGTTTTCATGCAGAGAGAGCCGGAATTTACATTCCTTCTGTGGCTAAAATTCCCATGAGCCCAAAATCTCCAAGATGTTGAGCCTTGCTAGTTCCTGCTGTGCTTAGTAATCAGCATGATGTGTTGTATTGCCTGCAAAAAATATATAGCATTCATTCTTGACTGCAGATGTGCTATGTCATAGCTTTATCAATTTATAATGCACCAGTCACCAGGCCGTCTCCTTGGTTTGTATTATATCATTCATCACATTTTTTTTCTTGTAATGATATTTTAACATGTAAAACTTTAGTTCCTCACTGGTTGCTTTGACCTATATTAAGATGGGATGTGTTGTAGCAGTGCTGGTCACAGTTTACTGGAGGGGCTATGGGCTCTAAAATTTCTATTTACCTCAACAACTGTTATTGTGAAACAAATATAATCATCTGCACATACCTTAAATACTTCATGCACCACTAGCTGAATATTTATAGGATCTGTACAGCACCTGGGCACTAAGACCTGTTTACTTAACAGAGTGTTGCCTTCTTTATGTCATAGCTGGGATAAGCACATATGCTGAAACTGAATTTTCCTTGTTATAAACGAGAGGGAATTGCTAGCAGGTGCTTCCCCCTAAGACTGAGACCTCTACGCATTTACTGTTTTGTTAACCTTCATCACCAGTTTGAGAAACAGACAAGGAGACTGGATGGTCACCTTGCTGGAGTCACCTGATCCCCAGTTATCGTTCCTGCTTGGTGCAAGGGGCTGGACCTGATGAAATTCCATGCCCCTTCCAGCCTTACAATCTATGAAAATACTTTATTAAAAAAAATTTAAATATTGAAAATATTTTCCCTTATTTTCAACAACTGGCAGTGAATGTATCATTAAATTGCATATAGGCAATAAAGTACCTGAGTAGGAATTGAATGTTGCGTTGGATACATTTACAATAACATCTGCTTTTTCCTTGGTGATGTCTCCAGTCGCTACCTGGAATGTTATGGAACCAATCTGCATCTCGTGAACTCCCAGTACTGGAGTTGAAACTTGCCCAAAGAAACCTGCAAGGTAATAACAAACATACTGAGAGAGGTCTGTTCTAGTAAAATTGCTATTTCCTTGAGATTACATATGCCTTGCATAGTTAGCGAAGTGCTGGCAACTTGGCCTCTCCAAACTTGAAATATCTTCTTTGGCACCAAGATTTCTAAACCCAGATTTCTAGCTTCTATAGGGTCTTTACCTATCCTCCACCTCCCACCTATTAGATACTGCTATAACTTTCGCCCGCTGATGTTGACAAAGTTTTTCAACAGGAGAAGAGATGGACTCTGTATTGATGTGAATCCATCACGTGTGTTACCTGCTGCTCACTCATATTTTCACGACTGTGCTGGCAGGCCCGTCCTCCTACAAATTAGTTAAGTGGAAAAGAAACCACCCCTGATCTTTACATAAATCCACTGTTATCCTCTTTGTTATCTTTGAGCAAATGAGTGTTTTGCTTTCTGCTTTCACAAGCTGTATAAGGAACAGGAATCAACCAGGCACTGACTCATTTCCATCAAGATGAAAGTTAATATGCTTGTTAGCTGGATATGGTTAGATTGGGCAAGTGGCAAAAATATCAGTTTTTTCAAATCAGCCACAACATTAATCCCTCATTTGTTTCACTGTGAAAAGTGCCCTATCAACTAGACTACTGGATATAAGGCTCATAGGATCATTTCCTTTTTCCTCTCTTCACTATGGTCATACATACATTTCCTTCCCATTCTGCCCCTTTGGACAAATTGGATTGTGTGATAATGGAGGCATTTAATATGTAGCCCTAAGTAAGGCATAAAGGCAACCCCCGCTTAACACTGTTTCACTTAGTGCTATTTCGCTATAAGGCTCATTTTAAATTAATACCTGATTTCACTTAGCAATCAGCGAGTTTTGTTAGCATGCTCACGGTCACCATCTTGGGTCATTAAAAACAATTGTGATCGTCATTGTGGGTCGTCAAATACTTTCAGTTTCGCTTAACACCCATTTCACTTACCACTCAGTTTTTTGGGAACCAATTAAGAGGACAAAGCGGGGGTTGCCTGTACATCCAGAGTTTACTACTGGCTGTCTGTAGGCAATTCTCTGTTCAATGCTTAGCTGTAGGTACATAAAGGTTTCCCATTGAGAGCCGAAGAGCTTTCCCAAACTAGAATACAATCAGCTTCTAGAGATATACTAAACTTCCCTTTGCAAGAACGGGAGACAGAACCAGAGAATCATAGAAAGTTAAGGCTGGACGGGACCTCAGGAGGTCACATCTAGTCCAACCGCCTGCTCAAAGCAAAACCATCCCCAACTAGATCATCCCAGCCAGAGCTTTGTCTAGCCAGGTCTTCAAAACCTCCATGGATGGAGATTCCACCACCCCTCTGGGTAACTTATTCCAGTGCTTCACCACCCTCCTAGTGAGACAGTTTTTCCTAATATCCATGCTAAACCTCGCTTGCTGCAACTTGAGACCATTGCTCCTTTTTTCTGTCAAAGAGACCTAGGTGCCTAACAGGCTAAATGGAATTGGTCCTCTGAGATGCATAATTATTGGGAGAGTAGCAGCTAAGTCCTCAAACACCTAATGGATGGAACAGTCCCTGGGCTATGTGAAGTAGGAGCAGATTCTCCTTCAAGTAGCAAGGTTGGCACCATCTCTGAAGAGCAGAAGTTTCACCACCACACAATGTGTTCTCTCCAGAGATTTTCAGTCAAGATTTAAAGTGTCAATCCATTTAAAAGGAAACAATATTCTTTGTCCTGCAACCTACGTTCTCTTGTCACCAGCACACGGATAAAACTGCTTAAAAAAGTCCAATCCAAACAAACAAACTTACTCGGGTTTGGAGGTGCAGCCTTGTGTTTACCTCCAAGTCTACACTGTAGTTCATCAGTAAAGGCCTAGAAAGAGAAACAAAAATTTATCAGCTGCAGTGAAGGCTTCAGAGATTTGGCCAGGAGAAATAGGTTCAAACATTAATATATTTATAAGCAAAACTAATAGTTATGTATCTCCAGCTGAGATGTTTCTCAGCTTTTCCTTAAAAGTTTGACACTGCAACTCTCATTCAGAAGACCAAATCCTGAGATTGTTCCTCACTTTTCACTGAATATTATTTACATAGACTAACTCTCAAAGTCAATGGCAGTTTGCTTGAGTATGGATTTCTGATTCCAAGACACTGACTTCAATAGCCCATCTTTCATGAACCAGGACTTCCAACACGAGGGTCAGTCACAAGATCAGGCTCACTGAGAAACTGGCATAAGGCTGTCATGGAAATCATTTGGAATTAAAATACTAAATTTGGCCTATAAACCCCCCCAGCTTAACTACATTATATTGATAATAAATAACTAGAACAAAATCAAACAGGAAAGGCATTGTCTTGAGAGAAAGTACCTGAATGTTATCTGTATCACTTGGGTGCAACAAAAAGTGAACTTCCTGAAGAGACTTCAAGTTGTGATTGCTACTGAATTTGAATACTTCATCAAACATTAATTTAGCCACAATGTGTTTGGGAAACCCAAACCCACCACTCCCGATTGCTGGAAAAGTGACAGACTTTAAAGACAGCTCCTGGGTTTTCTTCAAGCATTGTTGGACTATGTCTCCTAGGCTCTGTAAAACACATCAGAGATTATTTTGGTGAGTACAGTATTTAATCTCTAATCCCAGGGAGTTTCTATTGATACTAAAAAAAACCCTCAATGGTAAACAGACATCGACATATCTGGCCACTGGTGTCAAAAGTGGATTGGACAAGTTTGCTGACGACACCAAGCTTTGGGGAAGACTATTCACACTTGAGGATAGGCTGATGATCCAGGCCTCGATAGGCTTGCAAGGTGGGCGGATGGAGAGATTCAAGGTACTCTACCTCGGAAATAAAAACCCACATCACACTTATAGGCTCAGCAAAGCTATACTCACTAGTACCACAACTGAAAGAGACTTAGGGGTCATGACTGACCACAAGATGAATATGAGCCACTGATGTGATACTGCAACTGGCACAGCAAACAAAACTCTGGCTTGCATCTACCAATGCATCTCAAGCAAGACCCAGGATATCATCCTCCCACTGTACTTGGCCTTGATGAGGCCGCATCTGGAGTACTGCATCCAATTCTGGGCTCCGCAATTTAGGAAGGATGTGGAGAAGCTTGAAAGAGTCCAGAGGAGAGCCATGGACATGATCAGAGGGGAGGATAACAGGCCTTATGAAGAGAGGCTGCGAGCCATGGGACACTTCAGCCTGGAGAAAACAAGGCTCAGGGGTGACTTGGAGGTAGCCTATAAGTACATAGGGGTATACATCAGGATCTGGGGGAACCCCTGTTCACCAGAGCACCTCAAGGGATGACAAGGTCCAACAGTCACAAACTCCTGCAAGACTGTTTTAGGCTGGACATAAAGAAAAACTTCTCTATTGTCCGAGCCCCCAAGACCTGGAATAGACTCCCCACAGAGGTGATGCAAGCACCTACTCTGGACACTTTCAAGAAATATTTGGATGCTTATCTTGCTGGGATCCTTTGACCGCAGATGGCTTCCTGCTCCTGGGGCAGGGGGCTGGACCCGATGATCTTACAAGGTCCCTTCTGGCCCGAATGTCTATGAAATCTATGTCAAATAAATAAATGCAACCTACTCGCTGTAAAGTACTAGCGTGCAAATTTAGTGCAGGATTCCCATTAAATCTGTTTACATGTCTAGGAAGCACATTTATACAAAATCAGTAGTCAGATAAAAAGCTATCGAAATTTTGCTACCTGAAAGGCAGTTCCTTTCCCCTGATCCCAGGTAGGCATAATAACATGAAACAAAAAACCACAGGTCAGGTTATATCCTTTTGTTTCGAACACAGCCCCTATATTAGCTACTTGTCCTTCTGTTTTCGCAGCAAACTCCAGCTGTAGGGCTGCTCCAGCCTTCTTCAGCAAGGCTCTGGAAAGTGGACCCACACCAAGCCTGAGATCTGTACCAATGCCGCTTACAATAACATCCGTCTGAAACAAAAGGAAAACAAAGATATTTATAACAGGATTTTAAATTGAAATATTCATTGGCACCAATAAGTTATCTCAGTACCACTCAACATGAAACATAAAGGAACTTGATTCTTAATGGGGATTCTGCATGACACAGACTCAGGGGATTTCCTCTGTTGCGGATAGGGACCTACCAAAATCGTGGTGGAAGCTCGTGGCACAGCAGCACCTTTAATCTCACACTTTTCACCGTGCCCCTCCTCCTTCCCTCCCTCCCTCTCCCCCAGCCGCTGAGTGGCCAAGATGTATGCCATGGTTTTTGTGTCTTGGCCACTGAGCAGCAGGAGGTGTGGGGGGTGTTTAGGGTTAGGGTAAGCGGGGGGAGGGGGAGCATGGTTTGCATGGCAAAAAGAGCAAGATTACAAGGCGCTGCTGTGGCGTGAAATTCTGCAATTTAGGTGGACCCCTAGTTATGGCATTGTGGTTATCCCACATTTTGATGCTCTCCATTCCTGGAAACATTTCCTAACTTCCTCTAGGAAGAAATGCTGCTATACAGCTTCTCCTTTGCATAGCAGGTCCTAAGCAGAAGCAGCAGCTGCAAGACGGAGAAACAAATACAAGTTGCAGGCAGGTACTTGTGCACCTGATTAACTTCTCACATGGGAAGGGAAACAGATGTCTGCTTTCTTGGGTTTTGTCCTGCCATAAAAAATGTTGTGGCAGCAAAAGGCAATGTCCTCTTTCAGCCCCAGAGATGTCACACACAACTATAACTAATGCTGTTTTCCTTCCTCTCCCAAGTGGAGGTGGGATGGGATGCTTAGAAAAGCAGTATCGCAGCTACAAAACTAGGATGGAGATGGTGGAAACTGGAACTGATTTTTTGCATCATGAAAACTCAATAAAGAGAAAAACCCAGACTTTTTCTTTAAGTTCCCTTATAATATTAGAAGAGGCATTTTTAAAGGGGGATCAGTCTCCTTCAATAACAGAGCCCCACAAAGGTCAAGAAAAGCAGTCAGTTCTACCCAGAGCAATACTCCTGCTCTATAAAGGGGCAGAGCAAGTCTTTGAGAGGACTTTCAACAGTCAAGAAAAAAAAAATTAGGGACCACTGAAATATACTAAAAACTATGAGCGCTTTAAGCACTAAACACCCCCCAAAATCTTGAAGGAGAAAAACACAGACTAAGCATTAAGTGGAGTCGCACTGAATTAGACAATGTTAGTCCAGCTAAACCAGACTGATGTCCTCTAGATATGCGGAGCGTGGTGGAAACAAAGATGTCATCAGCTCTTATTTTCAGCAAAGACAAAACAAGCACCTAGTTCAGGTGCTGCTTTTTCAAAGAATGGTAAATCCTACAAGCTGGATACCTCACATATCAGCGCGATGAGAGAGGAAAGAAACTGCTCACAGCCCACATAAGACTTGGTAGTAGGAACAAAGGGAATGAATGGTGGTTCATGAATCTAGATTCAAACATCCTGACATCTGTGGTAGTTACATTTGGAACCTGGAAACTGGGAGCAGTTTGTACGTGAGCTTTTCTTTATTGGGAATTAAATGAAAGGTACAATCCAAACCCCCTTGAACAAGGATTCAGATTGTGCCATGAACTTTGTGACTTGTCTCTCTGTTTACCTATTTAATTAGCACACTGCGTATGCATCATTATGAAAGACTCAGTTCCGAAATCAGACTACTGCTTTCTCATTTTCTGTTTAAGTCTAGAAAGAAAAAAAACACTTCTCATAAAATTAAATGATGTCTAGAAAACGAAAACACTTACTGTAGCATCCTGAATGTCCCTTTCCTCCAGGATGATGTTCAGACCTTCATTTGTTTTGACCCTACGGTGATCCTCTCTGCTTTGAATATTTCTGCTTTCTCTGGGTGGTTGGCTTGTTTTGGAAGGGGCACGTAAATTGGGGTGGGGTGATTTATTGCTGAACACTTCTTTGAAAGCATTAGTGAGAGCCCGACCTGTTTTCTCCGAGGAGTCTACAAGGTGAATCTCCTTCAGCGAGCTGTCCCCGACAGACTCTTCCAAGAAGTCCTTGATGGACGTTGCAATTGAATGTACGCACCTTTCTAATGGGAATCCAAAAATTCCTGAGCTGATTGCAGGAATTGCTATGGAGCGATGATTGTAGGTTTCAGCCAGTCTTAGACTTTCCTTAACGGCTTTTTTTAACAGGTGCATGCACTTTTCTGCTTCACCCTGCACCCACCTGGGCCCAACAGCATGCACCACCTGTTTGCAAGGGAGTTCCCCAGCCCCTGTAATCACCGCACACCCAGGCTGCAAACGCCCGTGCTGTCTCACAAAGTGGTCACACTCTGTCTGGAGTTCTGGGCCTGCAGCTGCTAAAAGTGCCCCGGCAAGGCCACCAAGGTGCTTTAAGTCTTCATTTGAGGCATTCACCACAACATCAACAGGATAACTGCACAAGTCACCTCTAAACACTGCCACCACCACCCCATTTGGCAGGTTCGTTTTCCAAAGTGGCAGTCCTGTCTTAAAACTGCCAACTGCACCAGATTCTTGCTCTCCATCTTCTTGCAGCCGGATCAAACACTTAAACTTTTGTTTGGCCTCAATGACATACACATATTCTTTGTCTCTGAAAAATGCCTTGGCCCCTGGTTTATCAATTAACACATCTTTTGCATGCAGCGTGGATAGAATTTGTTCAACTACAGTCACCCCTTTCATCACATCCACTCTTGGTCCAGCCAGGGAAATACTTTTAGGTGAAGACTTTGTGCCAAAATTCACTGTCACATTTTTCTTCTGTAGGTCAAGCCAAATATTCGAGTTTTCCGTCTCTAGGAACTTTACAACTGCCACAGACTGAGCTTGGATTAGTTTTTCTATTTTTGTGTTTCTATCTACAAAATCAGAAAGTGCCAAATAGACATCTGAGACAGCCTTAGAGAAGCCAGTGACAACTACTTGCCCCTCTCTCCCCTCAGGCATCAGGAAATCAACTACAACAGTCTCCCACGAAGAATTATGTTTCCTACACAAAGAGCTTGTGAGTCTCTTCCATTCCACTTTTTGGATGACTTCTCTGTCCTCCACAGGAATGCATTTCCAGTCTAAATTTGTCTTCATTTTCTCTTCTGCTTCTAACAGGTTTGCCAGGGAGTGTCCTATTAGCACCACCGTATCATTCTCCAGCTCATAAATGGCGTTAATTTTATTTGTCACAAATAAACTCTGCGACAGTGTTTCATTATTTACATGCTGCAGAAACTGGAGAATCTGAGGGTGAATATTAATTACCTTCTGTGCCATATCCTGCACCTTTTCAAGTATGTCACTTTTGACCTTATACACTTCCGCAGCTATTCCATACAGGCTGATTTTCTTTGTTGAAGCGCTGTAAGACATCTTCAGAGATGGGTATTCCTTACAAATACTTGCCTCGAACTTAGAATTGCGCAAAATTGCATACTTCTTTGGATCAACTATAATAGCTATCTCTAAACTTTGCTTTTCTTTTTCCATTTCTTTGATAGTCTTCTCCATATATTTTCTCAGTTCTTTTTCCATACCCTCCACAGTCAACCTGTGGCCTGCTATGACCACCATCTCCTCAGAAATATCAGCGGTGGTCAAAACTCCATCCTTCATTACTTTCTTTTTTATATCTTCCCAAACTAGTGCATTTATGTGATACTTAGCAACCTTGTACTGTGACATGATATGTGAAAAAGCAGTGGTAGCATCTTCATTCCAAGTTGGGATCACTTCAACTATCAATCTTCTTTGTTTGTACAATGCCACTAATGGAGACAACGTAACTTCAGGCTGGGCACTTTCAGTTTGGGGCCATTTTAGGTCACAGTGGCATCTTGCCATGTCCTCATTTATTTTCTGGAGTAGTCTGTCAGATTTCTGTAAAAACTGCCAGAGGTAAGGATCCACTGCGATTGTGATTGGTTTTGGCATTTCTACTACAGGTCTGTCCTTCCCATATAAAGCTGTACCCAAAGACCTGTAGTATGGATACACGGAAATTGGTGTTTCATCAAGGAAATGCTGCTTGTCCAACACAGCATTGAGATCTAAAAGTTAAAATATACAAAGAATTTCACTTCAAATAAATTAAGCAGAATTTAACATTCATAGACTTAAGAAATAATATGCCTGTGTCTTTAGAAGGGCTATTTTTTTGGCTTTATGCTTCCCTAAACACTGTTTTGGGACTGAAGGAATGTTCTGTTTGTTTTCTACTATCACCTTGTTTTGATGTATATGTTCATGCATACATTCACTTCACAATTATGCCTTAGGATGATGCCTAACTGACAGATGCACCCAACACAGTGCCATTTCAAAAGTATGAGTAAATGTTTCTTATTCTCATTAATCAGTCTATGGATGCAGCATCCATCAAAAAGGGGTGTCAATTTTGGGGCGCTCTTTTGCAGTCTTAAAAATGAAAAATACTGGAGAGAAAAATACAAAGTTAGAATCCAATACCTACATCACTTTGAGCCAAGATGCATATGAATGTGTAACATAATTATACATTTTAAGCAAATACTGAAAGTGTTAGGAGAAAAAAAAAAAATCAATCCCCTAGCAGAGGCCTTCAATCAAAATAAAAAAAATATTCTGAAAGCCTAAGACTCTTAATATATGAAGTTCTTTAATGGAGGTGGCCCTAATACCATGATGAGGCATTGGTTTCATGACACAAAGGAAAGATTGCTACCTGTTGGGTGTGTCTACATGTGCAATAAATGCAACGGAATAAACTATGGCACAACTTGAGTCAGAGTTAACTAAACCAGACATCACCATCTACATGTGCGTTTAAACCAGGTGCACAAAATCCAGTCTGTGGGCCAAATCCAGCCCATCAGGCAATTTAATTTGGTCTGCAGGTACCCACCATTTAAGTGCATGCTGCCCAGCCACTGCGCCTCACTCCTACCCTCATGCGCAGAAGGATCTGACCCAGCCAGCATGCAGCTTCCGAGTGGGGCTGTTGTTTCCGATGTGGGGACCAGCTTAGCTTCCCTGGCGTCCAGCGGCTCCATTTCTCCCTGCTGCAGCGCTCACTCCAGGCAGGAGGTACAGAAGCAGCAGGCATGGGGGGAGCTATGGCAGGGGACAGGGAGCAGCAGTTGGGCAGGGGCAGGGAGCATGGGCTTGGGGCTGGCTCACATCCAGGGGGGTGGCGGGAGTACGGAGCTTAGGTGGGCAGTGTGTGGATGTGGATGTGGGGACCCCCCAACACATCCCCCACCACTGTTGGCGGTGATGACAGCAGGTAGGGGACCTGGGGTGCTTATAGCTTGCATGGGTGCTGCCATCCAGCCGCGAGCAGCTCTGGTCAGAGTTGCATATGATGGCAAGCAATGCAGCCAAATCCTGAGAGATAATGAAGCTCTCTAAGTCGTAGTGTGGCCAATGTTGAGTGGAGGTTGTACTGCAGTTCCTGGAAACCACTGAGCATCTGCTGGAACTTGGGCTAGGTACCCTGATTCTGTGATACCAAATCAAGGTTTCCAAGTACAGGAACCTACTTCCAACCCACTACGACAGTTAACCATCTTTTTAGAGTATCGTGTTCATTTGTTAGTAAGAATAAGTTTTGCAGATAATAGAGACAGTATTACCTTTATGATCACAAAAAGTAATGATAGCTGAATTCTCCTCAGGTAACTGCTGAACATCTGATACTGGCCCCCCTCCACTCTTTGGGCTTTCAAAGTAGACTGTGAGATAAGCTTTAGAAACGGTAGGTGGCACATTTTCAGCCTTGATGCTCCGTGTCAATTCAAGAGACCTGACAGTTATGTTTAATTCCCGGATCCTCTTGTGTTGGGTACATTTATCCACAAATGCCATGATATCTGAAAGCAGAAAAGTTAATAACTGAACATTTTTATGGCACTATTGTAATGCTCAAGTATGATTTCTAGAATGCTCCTGGAAGTGGTTTGGTTCGATGTATGCATTCAGTGAAACCATTTTCCATGATGGGGACATTTCCTAGTGTTAATTGCACAAGTTTTGTAACAGTGAGTTCCTTAGCTAGTTATGCATTATATAACAACATATATCTTGTTGTTTTTGCTGGCTGACCCTTCATTCTTGTAACATAATCAAAGATAAATAGGTAAGGAGAAGATAAATGGATTAAAAAAACATTTATTTTCTATATTTGCACTCTTTCTGACTCAATTCCTCTTATACATACCTTCTGTTTTAAACAATGTGCTTCTAATCATCTTAATCTTTTGTTACCTTGAAGTCTTTTTATAGACCCACCATCATAATTTAAAAAATCCACCACTGGAACTGACCCACTTATATTTGCCTTTAAGATGGGGTGACCAGAATAGACACGGTATTCAAAGTGAAGTCACCATCATTTTAAAAAGCACAGAGAATAATGTTTTCTGTTTTCTTTTCCATCACATTCTTTCTACAGTCTAAAATGTTGACTATCTTGTTGACTCACATACACACCAAGCAGATTTCTAAAGGGAGCTACCCACAATATGACCTACATCTATCTCTCTCCTGGGACTGCAGTCAATTTAAATCCTAATTCAGTATTCAAAATTTATTTGGTGGGACTGATTGAAACTGTTAAAGCTACCTTTTGAAACATATATGTGAAAATAACTGTCAACATGTGTTTTGTCTTACCAATACTTTTTACGAAGGTAACTATGACAACATCTATTTCAGGTATCCTTTCCATGCTGAAGTCATGGTCTCCTAAGCCGCTGATAGTCTCCAACACCAAAATTAGCATATGTTGCGTGATAGATGCTTTTACATTTTCAAGTACAACCTGAGATGAAGTTGTTTCAAA
This sequence comes from Crocodylus siamensis, assembly GCF_052110815.1. Classification (NCBI taxonomy): domain Eukaryota; kingdom Metazoa; phylum Chordata; order Crocodylia; family Crocodylidae; genus Crocodylus; species Crocodylus siamensis. The sequence goes on along the minus strand of NC_143398.1, from coordinate 236,386,251 downwards.
GTGTTTCTGAATGTTCCCCACATTGATAACTTTCTCCTGGAGTGTGCTATGCTGTACTGGATCTTCCTTTCTTTGTCCATCTAATTTGAGAGAAATACAAACAAATCTGTGTTGCATACCTGTACACAATCAGTATACCGTATTTACTATTGTACCACACACCCCGCTTTCCCCAAAAAACAGCTTTCCAAAACTGAGGCATGTGTTTTAAGCAGGGAAGCTTATTTTTGGCTTAGAATAGCAGCAGTGGCATTTCTATTCAGCACCACTGAGGGAGTCAATTGAGTCTATCGCTTATTAGAATCTCCTGCTAATTGTTCGTCACAACAGGTAGAAATGATCTCTCCTTTTTAATGATCTTGATGTTCTACTAATCAAGCTATCCTTTCCCCATCACTTTTGGTGAAGAATTTTGCTGGCCCTGGTCTCTCTTTTCCCATTTCACAGCTTTGTCAACTGTCATTAGCTCTTTCCAAAATCCTAGCTCGGCCTATGGAATCTAGTCTTTAGCAGCAGTTAACAGTTTCAGCTTTTGGTGAATAGCCAAGAAGTTCTGTCAATTTGCTATAAAAGGGTTTTAAAATGTAGCTTTTACCAGAGCAGGAAAGAGAATGTGAGAGAACCTAAAGATTAGGCTCTGTCCCTGCTGTATGCAGCTGTAACTCTGCAAAACCATTTTTCCTTTCAATCTCCCTTCTCTAAAGCAAGGTGCATGACTTATTTACAGGCATGAAGTATCCAAGAAAATATGATATTTCATTAGACAAATAAATGTGAGCAAACTCAGTATTATTTTGTCTGTTTCTTTTTATTTTCTAAATTGTCATCCCATTTCTTTCTCTTCAAAGGCTTCTCGCCTTTTCTCTTTATTGAACCATTAAATGACCAAATGGAGTCAGAATCTTTGCTTAAGTTACTTCATAAACAGAACGTCAAAGAAAATGCATCTACAGAAAAAAATCACAGGCAAGAATAAGAGCCCATATATCCCATTCGAAAAAATGTAAAAGATATACAAAGATGAAAGACTGCTGAGGCACAAAACATCATTTTAGATTTTTGGAGATTTTTATATATTGAGTAGATGCTAAATTTTAGTATGCACTGTTAGAAACAGGGAAGATACACAAAACACAGCGTTAAATGAGCTTTTATAGAGAGGAGGCTATACACTGCTGTATTGTGCTGTCTGAAATACGACTGACTTTTACTTTCAGGAAAACCAAAAGTGCCTCTAAAAATAAACACCTAAAGGATCTCCTGATTAGCTAACTTCTTAATCTGAAGACTGTACATTGCCTTGTCACTGGTGATTAGTTTTTATGTGTAACATACTGTTCTCTAGTCCAGCACCTGGCAATCTTTTGGAGTTCTGAGCTAGAACTGTAAGAACTGGATCACGCGTGCTCTCGCCTACATGCTGGGGGGCCACTGGGGAAAGGCAGGAGCTAGGATCCAAGTTACCAGATCCAAGGGAACAACCCAGTGACAGAGTCCAATTTACAGGCTAAATCAGGGTTCTACAGTCAGGGATCAAATGACCAAATCCAAGGGCAGAGTCCAGGTCACAGGCCATGTCAAGTTTTAGAGTCAGAGCCAGAGTTACAATATACAAGGGGGATTTCCGAAAAGCCAGAGTCCAGAAATAGTGCTTAGTAGGGTCAGAACAAGAAAACCAGAGAGCACCAGATCAGCAGGGTTCTTGGTGTTCTCTGTTTAAAAAATGCAAATTCTCTGATCAAAACAGCAAAGTCTCTGATTAAAACCCCACAAATCTGCGATTATATATATATATATATATAAAATCCACTATATATACAGAAATCAGTTGAACACAGTGTTTCAGTGAAGATGTGTAGGAGGTTCATGTACACCCCCTGAGAGCACTGGTGCACCCCCTGACAGCCAGTGTTCCCTGGTTAGGCGACAGGCGGCGGGGCAGGTGGGAGTGCCGGTGCCCCGCTGGCTGGGAGTGGAAGCGCCATGGCCACTTCCTGGCTGGTGCAGGGGGGGACCCCACCCGAGTCCCTGACTGGTTGCTGGGGGGCGGGGCATGTGCTCCCCCCCCCAATTAAAGTGCTACCGGTTGCCTATGGGATGTTTTATTGATATATTTACAACTTTAAAGCAATTTGGGAGCCTACCAGTGCCCATCAGTATAATAAAGCAATTTAAAGCCATTTGGGTGTCTACCAGAACCTACCACTACCCATTACTACAATAAAATAAATTCTAAGTATCTATAAATTTTGGTATTTGATTTGGGGCTTTTTATCATGGAAAATCAAAGCTCCTCCTGTCCCCTTTACTCATCAAGACACAGGTCCAGGTCCCTCACCCCCAAGCCACCACCTCCCAGCCCTGCTGGTACCCCTCACTCCCCACCCACAGCTGCCCACCCCTCCCAGACCTGGTGGTGGGGGCCCCAGCTGCCAGGGCTAAAGGAGCCAGGGACCTGGGTTTGCAGCTCCCTGCCCCCTGCCGCAGCTCGTGGGTCCCAGCTGCTGCCCGCAGCACACAACAGCTGCTGCAGCAGAGCAGGGTGGACCATGGTGTCTCCCCAATGGGCAGCCCAGCAGGAACAGAACCCATGTTGAGGGTGCAGACTGCCTGTCATGGGCTCAGGCTCCCCACCCTGCTGCTCTCCCTGGGGCCTCTGCAGCCCAAATGGGACCTAGTGTGTCAGGGCAGAGCAAGGCTGGGCAGGGGAGCCCCGTACCACCATGGTGAGGTTCCCCTTGCCCACTCAGCAACAGAGAGGTGCACAACTGTGCACTGCTGCCCCTGCTGCTGCTGGGTGGGCAGGGGGCACTTTGCCAAGGCAGCGCAAGGCTTGCAGGGGCACATGTCCCGCATGCCCCCACCAGGAGTGCATTCAGCAGTGGGGAGTGAGCCCCCCTACTGCCCGGATGAACCACCCATGGCCCTGTCCCACTTTCTGCCCGGATCCTGCAGCTGCACGTTCCGGCTCTAAGCTGCAAGCCTCATGCACTGTCTGGGCTGGGCAGCAGCCCCAGTCCTGCCCAACTCCCTCTGTCTCTCATGGGGATGGCAATTCCCATCCCTGTGCCAAGCTTACCTGCAGAAGTTCCTCTCCAGCCTGCCTGGAGGCCACGTGCCACTGTGAGTGTGCACATGCACATGGCACCCCTATGCTTGACCACCCTTCTCCCACTCCCCCCAGGCCCGCTGCAGGCTGGAACTCTGCCTGCCTGCAGACTGCTCCTTGCAAAAGTGGAAAATCCACGTGGTTCTCCATTAAAATGAAAAATCGGTGTTTTTCTCACTTAAAGGGAAAATTTGCCTTTTTTCCCCGTTTTTCCACAGGAAACAGAAAACCTGGATCCCTGCACATCAGAGAGGCTAATCACAGCTGACCTACGGCCAGAACTGTTAGCTGACCAGCAGTCTACTGCCATGGGTCAAACTCAATGGGGAGGCTGCTCTCCCCGGCAGCCAAACAGAAGACCCTAACAGTGGCCAACTGGTTCATTAGCTGGGAGAACCTCAGACAATTAGTAGAAGTATGTGTTAAACTGTAATGAGCCATATGAGGATGTTTTAAACTGTAATGAGCCATACTGTGAGTCTTAAATCCAGATCTGTCACTGTCCAGTAAAGTTATGAATTTCTGTTGATACAATTTTTCATAATAACCATTGTCATGTAACCATAGAATCACAGAAATCGGGTTGGAAGGGACCTTGTAGATCTTCAAGTCCGACCCCCTGCCTGGGCAGGAGAAAAACTGGGCTCAAATGACTCCAGCTAGGTAGGCATCAGGCCTCTTCTTAAAGACCCCCAGGGCAGGAGCCAGCACCACTTCCCTTGGAAGTTGGTTCCAGATCCTAGCCGCCCTGACCGTGAAGTAGTTCTTATGGATGTCTAATCTAAACCTCCTCTCCAACAACTTGTGGCCGTTATTCCTTGTTATGCCAGAGGGTGCTAGGGGAAACAAGGTCTCTCCCAAACGCTTCTGGTCCCCCCTAGTGAGTTTACAGACGGTCACCAGGTCCCCCTCAGCCTTCTCTTGTGAAGGCTGAACAGGTTCAGGTCCCGCAGTCTCTCACTATAGGGTCTGCCCTTTTGCCCCAGATCATGCGGGTGGCCCTCCTCTGGACCCTCTCAATGCTGTCCACATCCCTCCTGAAGTGGGGTGCCCAGAACTGGACATAGTACTCCAGCTGTGGCCTGACCAGTGTTGCGTAGAGGGGGAGGATCACCTCCTTGGCCCTACTTGAGATACATCTGTGGGTGCATGACAAGGTGTGCTTAGCCCTGCCAACCGTGACCTCGCATTGTCGGCCCACATTCATCTTGGAGTCGATAATGACTCCAAGATCCCTTTCTGCCTCCATGCTCTCAAGAAGGCAGTTTCCCATCTTATAAATGTGCTGCTGGTTACTACTGCCCAAGTGCAGCACCCTGCACTTGTCAGTATTGAAGGGCATCCTGTTTTTGTTAGCTCACCCCTGTAACCTATCCAGGTCTTACTGCAATCTTTCCCTCCCTATTAGTGTGCTCACCTCACCCCAAATGTTGGTATCATCAGCAAATTTAAACAGGTTGCTTTTCACCCCATCGTCCAAATCGCTGATAAAGAAATTGAATAGTGCGGGCCCAAGGACCGAGCCCTGGGGGACTCCGCTGCCCACTTCTCCCGAGGTCGAATATGACCCATCCACCACCATCCTCTGAGTGCGACCCTTCAGCCAATCTGCAATCCATCTGATTGTATAGGTATCAATGCCACAGTCACCTCGTTTTTTAATGAGGATGGGGTGAGAGACAGTGTCAAAGGCCTTGCTGAAGTCCCTTTGTGGTTTTGTATTTTGCAGGTAACAGGATTTTTCACTGTGCTTTTTTAACCTAGCATAACAATTTGTGAAGGTACAACCAACCTGAATACAGGGATATCAATGCCACCATGCCACAGAAGCAGGAAATGACACCTTGAAACTGCAAGGAGTATAAAGATGCCTCACATTTGATGCTGGTCTTCTCTATCTACTGTTTTTACGCCAAGATTCCTTTGGAATAGGGATGCACCGATAGAGATTTTGGGGGCCAATACTGATAGCCAATTTTTAAGGAGGCATATCAGCTGATACAGATCTGAGCACAATGAGTTTGACATCCCTGCCCTGCAGAATTAAAGGTCATTATTGAAGGATGATTGTTATCTCTAGCTCCAATATTTTCATTTTATAGAGACTCATTTTTTTCTTTTCTAGATGGTATTATGAATGGTACCTTACCTTGCTCTGGGGATCTGCTTGCTGACTCTAAAGCCTAAAATTAAAAATGGTAGGAGAATATTAATAAACGGCCTCACACTCTTCCTCTTATTTCAAAGCTTTGCTGGGTTAGGATTATACTACTTTACCTGTTCACGACCGCCTTCTTTCCAAGACACATCCTCTTGAGTAGCACTTGGTGCTTCAAGCTGCTTGACAATGAGTGTTAATTTTCCTTCCTCTCCCAAGTCAAGCTCATGGGTCTTTCTTTGAAGAACTTGTTGCCTCACTAAAATACAAATAACAAAACACAGTTATAATCTCTGTATAAGGGATATGCATCTCTGTGTGTATGTTGCACTGCTGTGCTCTAAAACTAACCCACATGCTCCTTCCCACAAAATGCTGTAAAAATTATAGGAACAAAAGGCTAGTCATTAGAAAAAAAACTTTAAAATCATGACACAAGCTGCACTTTGTTTAATCAGATCAGGCCATTACTTTCTATGCCTCCGTTTGCCAAGTAAGGCCAAATGGGACCCAATCAAGTCCTTATACAGTGAACTGCACTTCATCAGCCTCCTAGGTAGTAGGTACAGAAACTCATGGACTCGATATAGACAGTGGAGGTCTGGCACACTGCGACCAGCTGGACATCTGACACCCCAGGCACCTCTGCACTTTTACCTGCGCTGCTACATCCCACTTCCCCGCCCCACCTCCCAGCCTGTCCCTCACCCCCTGACGCCTTCATTTCCATTTTTACTGACTGGCTTTCTTGCCTGCATTGCATGCCAGCCTCTGGTTTCTTTACTATTCCTTCCATCCAGGACCACCTGCAGGTACTTCCTCAGCCTGACAAGGGGGTTTTCAACCCTAAAGTTTCCAAAGATACATTTTTAAGCACTTTTTTTTCCATAATAAACATATAGACATAAAAACACAAGATAAGCTATGACACACCACGAGTAACATCATATGTCCAACACAACACAACACCTTTACTTCTTGCTGTCAATTCCTTTATAAAATGACAGGCTCTGTGACAGTTCTATGTGGGTACCTTTGATGCTGCTGCTACTGCTGTTGCTGCTGCTGCTGGTGTTAGCCTGAGCTGTAGGGGAGGAGGAGGCCTCACTGGGGCACACTGTCGTGTTGTGCAGAGGCCCCAGCACCAGGAAGGGCACACCTTAACACGCACACACTGTTACCCACTCACATCATGAGTTTTGCCTATTAGCAGACAGAGGTGCAGGGCCCCAGAAGCCAGAGTCCCCCTGTACCCATCTCCTTGACAGCTGGCAGGCTTTGTGGCCTCAGCAGGGGCCACCACCCCTACAGTCTTCAGCCCACTGAACCTTAACACACACAGGGTCATCTATGTCACAAGTTCTGCCTGACAGCAGCTTGAGGTGCAATTCCCTCCAAACCCCTGCACCTATCTTCTTGAAACTTGGCATGCTTCGTGACCTCAGCAGGGGCCACCACCTGCACGTTTCACCCAAATCAGAGAAAAAACAACAAAGTTATAGATATTCCATTGATCCCCCATTATATCCTATGGCCACTCTGAGGTGGCTCCAAAGGTTCGGAGCCGCTTCAGCCGAATCGAAGCAGGAACCCGGTCCAGAGCTCCGGATTGGATCCCTGGCATCCGAAGTGGCTAGATGAAGCCAGATCGAATAGCTGCCTACTTGCACAGGCCTACAAAATATATCTCATGACATCAGTCTGGGCATGGATTATTCTATCCCTGATATCAAAAACCAGTAATGCCATGAAACCATAACTCTAACGTAAGTCTAACTCTATCCCAACTAGCTAGCTGGTCCAATAAAAGATACACCCTAAGAAATCCTTGCCTTTCACATAAAACTATAATCCATCTACTTCCTGCTAGTGTTTTTGGAACTCTAGCTCCATCTAATGGGTATTTTTGGTTTCAGGTTTATTTTCCTGTGTTAGTTCACTGTTTCTTTTTTAAGGTCTACTCAGAAATAAAGTTTTATAGTTAGCAGGATGGTAGCACAGACAAGGCCTTTGGAGCTGATTTACGACCACAGAAGAGCATAGGGATTGAGCATCAGGACATCAGGGATCTGCTGAAGATGATGCATCAGGTAGGTAAAAGCAGGCCCATATAAAATGCCTGTTTTTCTATTTAGGAAATATAAATCCATCATTAACGGGTACAAATACTGAATAAACAGCAAAAGGATCACTGCAAGAGCTTTACTGACCTTGGGGTCAGAAAACACTGACCCTGGAGTGGCGATGCAGGCAAGCAAGGAGGTGCAAGGTACAAGGTTCATTCCCACACCTCTAGGGAGTCTGTCTGGGGTGGGAGTAAGGTGCTGGGGAGAGCAGATTGTGCGAGGCTAGTCCTCCACCACCTCACATGCTGTACGTGCACAGGAAGTGCTGGAGAAAGGCAGAGTTGGGGGGACTGAACTGGCTCCAGCCACTTCACTTGCACACACATGATCTAAAAAGACAGGTGAGCTGCCATTACTTACTCCCCCCAGTCTCCAAGTCACAGCTCCTCTCCAGGGCTCCTCTTGGAGCTGGGCAATTTACCTGCTGCCCTTACATAAGGCAGGTCCAGAGGCTCCATCTACCTTTCATAAATTATTATACAGGCGAGCAAAAAAAAAGGCACCCATAATGAAGCCATCATGGGGTAACGTACAGGCCTTAAGAGCCCAAAGCAGCTCTGCACTACACAACAGCTCGAGGGACCCTGCCAACTACAGAATCCTTTTTCTGTTTAGCAGTTTGCGACCTACTGACAGCGTTGCCAACTCTCATGATTTTGGGTGTTGCTCTTAAAGTCTGCGCTTTGGGAACGTGAAAAACTCAGCTCCTTCTTTCACAGATATTTAAAAGAATATTTAGAGCTAAGTTTTCCTGAAGCATAGACTTTAAGACCAATGCCCAAAAATCATGAGTTGGCAACACTACTGATTTAAGATTACCAAAAAAAAACCCCTCTGTCTTTTTTAAATTTGCTTGCCCTGGGCATTTTGCAGCACTTGGTGCCTTGGCCTTCTCATTGCTTCACCCTCACCAGTCACCGTTAGCTTTTCCTCCAGATACTTGACAGTATTTCATGAACAGCAGAAGAAACGCTAGCAAAACGCTAGCGCCTTGTTCCACTCTGGCACAGACCTAATTGGTCACGCCTGGCGTCTCTGACTGTCATCCCAGTGCCGGTAGTAGCATTGGCTTGGACTTCTATTTTTGCCAGGGTGGGGCCTAAGATGATGGCCATGTGGAAAGTTTTATACATTTCAGGTTAGAGCTGTCTTACCAGGGCCCTTCAGCCCCCACGTCCTCGGCACTTCCAGTTAGCAATATCAACCTCAGAACGTGGCTCAGTGAGGAAGACTCAGTCGCAGGCCGGGCTTGGGCACGTTCCTCCATGTGGCACTTTTTGGTCTCATATAGATGGGAAAGGTCAAACTCTGCAGGGCCTCACATGAGCAACGCAAGGTAGGATGCACGTGCTGACGTGATCTCATAGCCAAGATCATACATGAGGGACAAGGGCAGTATTGCCGACTCTCACGGTTTTTTGGCGTTGTTCTTAAGGTCTGCACTTTGGGAATGTGAAAACTTTAGCTCTTTCATTATATATATGCGTGCGCGTGCACACACATACATGTGTGTGTGTATGTATATATATTTATGTACATACATGTATGTGTGTATATACACACACGCATACACACATACATATATGTATATATAATGTACATATATGTGTGTGTGTATATACACATACACACACATACACACGTGTGTGTATATAGACACATACACACACATTCACACGTGTATGTATATATTTTTATCTGTGTATTACACACACACACACACACACAAGGTTATTTGGGTGAATCTGATATCTTTTATCAGACCAACTTAAGTAGTTGGGAAAAAAAAAATCTAAGCAAGCTTTTGGGTTCAAAATCCTTCATCAGGCTGAGGAAGTTTCAGCAGTTGGTGTGTATATATATACCACGGGTGGGCAAAATGCGGCCTGGGGGCTGGATGCGGCCAGCCAGACCCCTCTATCTGGCCCATGGGGCCCCTAAAAAATTTAGTAAATTAATACAGGCATACCTCGTTTTATTGCGCTTCGCTTTATTGCGCTTCGCAGATATTGCGTTTTTTTACAAATTAAGGTTTGTGGCAACCCTGCCTCGAGCAAGTCTATCGGCGTCATTTGTCCAACAGCATTTGCTCACCTCACATTTTTTAGCAATAAAGTATTTTTTAATTAAGGTATGTACATTGTTTTTTTAGACATAATGCTATTGCACACTTAATAGACTACAGTATAGTGTAAACATAACTCTTATCTGCACTGGGAAACCAAAAAATTCGTGTGACTCGCTGTATTGCGGTGGCCTGGAACCGAACTCGCAATATCTCCGAGGTACGCCTGTATTTATCTGCCCCTGGCTGTCTGTCAAACTCAGTAAGCGGCCGTCCAGCCGAAATAACTGCCCGCCCCGGGTACATACACCGCATGTGGGTGCGCGTGTGTATATATAAATACGAATACCTGACGGAGAACTAACGCGGGTTTCACGCGAAGCACAGACTTTAAGACCGACGCCGCCGTTGCCGGGAGCCGGCGGCCCGCGCGCCCTCGGGCGAGGCTCGGCGCGGCCCGAGGGAGGTGCGGGACCCCCGCCCCGGCCAGGCCGGTCCCCGCCTCTGCCGGGGAGGCGCCCCAGGGGCAAAGCCCCCTTGCTGCGCGGGGCGGCGCAGCAGAGGCGGCAGCCGGGGCAGGACGAGGCCCCTACCTCGCTCGTCGGCGAAGCAGACCAGCACCTGCCCGCGCCGCTCCCTCAGCTCGCACTCGCCGCCGCCGGACCGCCGCGCGCTCTGGAAGTAGCGGAGCAGTTTGTTGCGCAGCGCCCGGGTCAGCCCCGCCGGCCCCACCGCGCCCTCCACCACCACCGCGAACCGGCCGCCAGGCCCCTCCGCCGCCATGGCCGCAGCGCAGTCCCCGCTTTCGGTTTCATTTCCCCGCCGGGCCCGGCCTCTCCGGGGAGGAGCGGCGGCAGCCCGGAGCCTTAGGAGGCGCCCGAGCCCTGGAGGCAGCTAGAGACGGGGCAGCCCTTGCATGAGTAGGCAATGTTGCCTCTGACTGAGGCAGTGCTCCAGGGTTGGGTTGGGGTTTTTTAATGTGCGTTTGCCTTCCTGGTGCGAAGTCACGGGTGGCATTACAGCGTGTGATGAAGGCCTCCCCGCGGGGAATGAGCCTGCCTTTGGAAAAGCTACTGGGGGTGTTCAAAAGCAGGAGCCCCTTGGCACCGGGGGAGCCAGCAAGGCCCGCCCAGGGTGCTGCAGCACCCCAGGGTGCCTCAAGCATCTTTCAGGGTGCCGTAGGTTTGGCAAAAACAAGCCCTTGACGCCAGGATGAGCTGGAGGTGACTGAAGAGTCCCGGCCTCAGCCGCAGACCCGTGCACAGAGGTTGCAGGCCGGGACAAGGAGAAGGCCGAGATACCGAGTGCTGCAAAATGCCTGGGGCAAGCAGATACAAAAAACAGATTTTTTTTTTTTCTGCAAGGGAAGGTAGGCAAGAGGCCAGGATTTCTTTCCTGCTTCTTCCTCCACACTCTCTTCCACTTCGAGGGAGAGGTGCTTTGCCTCAAACTGGGCAGTCGCTTGGGTGAGGTGGTGGTGCTGTCAGAGTCGGTTGGCAGCCAGCTCCTCCTAGCTCTTGGTGGCATGTTTTCATTTCTGGGCTGCAGACAATGCAAGGAAGCGGGGCAGGTGGGGCCACACGCACTCAGTGCCAACCCGTCCTCCCTCCTCCAGCCTCTTGCTTTGCCAGGCACGTATGGAAAAGCCACTCAAGAGGCTCCTTGCACCCTTTGTCTTGAGGCATGCCTCCAACATGTCCTTGTAGTGTTTCCCCTCGCCACTGCCAGCTCTCCGGCTGTTCCTAAGTTGGAAATAGAGCACTTGCTTTGGGAGTTGAGAGTTGGGCATCCACCCACATGCAATATCTGGTCAAACATCTGGTGATGTTTGAAGATGGACTCAATACTAGTAACATTGGCTTCAGCGAGGGTGCTGGCATTTGTGCGGCTGTCTTCCCGTTTGATGGGGAGGATTTTCCGGAGGCATCATTTGTGATACCTCTCCAGCCTGGAGGGTGCCAAGCAACAGTAGCCCTGTTAGGAGGGCAAATGTGATTCCCAAGATAAACCCATAGGCCTCCATAGGGTTAAAAACATTCTGACCTGCTGCATCTCAGTGAGTCCTTTGCAATAGAAGAATTGCTGTTATTTGTCTGTACGCCAACAAGGAGTGAAAACGAACAGTTGACATTTTATGCGGGGGGGGGGGCTCAAATCTATCTAAGGGCAACTTGCATCTAGAAAGGCTGAGAACCACTGAAATGCCCAGCTAACTTCCTCTTGCTGCTGCAGCTGTATGTACGATGGTGCCAAAAGAGGCCTGACAAAAACAAGGCAGCCCAATCCAGGAAAGTTCCCTGAGGAGAAATAGTGCACAAAGCACATGCTGCACAGGTCTTTGCAAAGACCGAAAAACTACAGGGACACAGCTGGTGCCTCCATCACCTGCCATTGTTATACTATTCTTTTCAATTCCTGCAATGGAAAACATCCGTGGGGAGGAGCCTTTCCAATATACATTCTCGAAAGTCACAGCTCTCACCATGAGCAACATTGGAAGTGAGTGCTGTGACAAAGCTGTTTTAATGACAGTGGGCAATTCTGGGCTTCCTACTAGAAACTCATTTCTTGGGAGAAGTGTGTGTCCTGGGTGAAACTATTAGAAGGGCAGGAACCTGGCATCTGAATAGCCACCACAGTAGTATAAACCCATTTTATCCCACCCTCAGTAAAGTGCCATCAGAGCCACCATGGCCTGCTCTAACCACTAACCAGACTGCCTCTGCTCCATTAATCAGCTTATTTTTGAGAAAAGAATATAAAGATTTTTCAGTCCTTCCCCCCATGCAGAACTGCCAATCTAGGGATTAATTAAATCATAAGAGAAACAGATACATTGGGCCACAATTCCAGGTAGAGGTAAGTGGTGGGATAGATGTTGGAAGGAGATTTTATTGGATGGGATTTCCTGAGGGTTAGCAGAAAGTAGCAGTGGAAATAAGAATAAAGGTAAGGAGGAAAAAGAGACAAATAGGCTTAGTGCTCTTGGTGCATCCGTATGTCACAAATTGTTTTTGTGCTCTGGTCTGTTCAAAAGGGTTATTTCTTGAGATGCGTAGAAAGAAAAATCAGCATTGCTTAGAAGACGTACAAGCTTGCAAAGAATCATTTAGCCCTGATAAAAATAAGGAAATCCCATTCTCCTGCTAAGTCTGATGTCCATCTTGTTGATGTAACAGCTACCAAAATTCATGGACAGAAAATGATTGTTCTTCAGCAAAGCCTTCTCTTTGTAAAAGGGAACCTATTACTTCAATAAGAAACCTGAAAACCTGCAGAAACTGAAAGCTCTGGCCTGTCCGAACCTTACCTTCTAGCTGCAGTCTCAGCAGCTTAGTGCTCCAGCCATGCTGAAATTAAAGTTTTGCTGTTCATGATAATGACAATCCAGAGGACTGTCAGTCCTCTTGGCTTTCCTCCCATTTCACACACTTAGAAGTGGAAAACGCTACCTCCCAGTTCATTGTGCTGAGACTGCCAGCCGGGACTGCTGCACCCTCCACATATAAACATGGCACTCAGGAGCAATAAACTCCTGAAAGACACGAGCTGGAGTTTATTGCATTGCATTAATTGCACATGTAGATATGCCCAATGTGGACCTACACACCCCGGCCTTTAGGTAGGTTCCAGGTGAGTTTTGCATTCTGCCCTGAGCACCTGGCTGTTGTGGCTACTTGTCGATATCGGAGCTGGTTAATTGAAAGCTGGCTGGAGGAGATCTATGCAAATTCCCCCCACACTGCTGAATTGCAGAGTAGGTATTTTAGGATGGACGAAGGTCACGAGGCCAGCGCATGATGCACATTTGGCTGAGCCCAGTAAAGCAGTGTGCAATTAAAATAAACTCTGTGGCTCTGGCCATCTCTAAAATTACCTGGCAAGATCACAAACTTGAGAAGAAAGTTTTCATTTGAGGAAAACTCAGCTCACTTACGAGCACTTGTGGTGCTCTGGTGTGGTCTTAGAGGATTGGAAGAGGGCCAATGTGGTTCCCATCTTCAAAAAGGGGAGGAAGAAGGACCCAGGAAACTATAGGCCAGTTAGTCTTACCTCAATCCTGGGCAAGCTTTTTGAGAGAATTATCCTGGCACATGTCCACGGGGGGCCAGCAGGGGAGATTATGCTTAGGGGGAACCAACACGGGTTCATTAGAGACAGGTCCTGTCAGACCAACCTGGTGGCCTTCAACAACCAGATCACCAAATCCTTAGACGCAGGGGTAGCAGTGGACATAGTCTTCCTGGACTTTCGGAAGGCCTTCGACACTGTCCCTCACCCCGTTCTCATTAAGAAACTGGGGGACTGTGGTGTTGACACCCACACAGTCAGATGGGTCACCAACTGGCTGGGGGCCGCACCCAGAGAGAAGTGGTGGATGGGTCATTTTAGACCTGGAGGGATGTGGGCAGTGGTGTCCCCCAGGGCTCGGTCTTCAGGCCTGCACTGTTCAACATCTTCATCACGGACTTGGATGAGGGGGTAAAAAGCACCCTGCTCAAATTTGCTGATGACACTAAGATGTGGGGGGAATGTGGGCATGCTAGAAGGGAGGAATAGGCTGCAATCGGACCTAGACAGGTTACAGGGGTGGGCGGATGAGAACAGAATGGGATTCAACATTGACAAGTGCAAGGTGCTGCACCTGGGGAAGAAGAACCAGCACCATACCTACAGGCTGGGGAACTCCCTTCTCGTCAGTGCAGAGGCAGAAAAGGATCTTGGAATCATCATTGATGCCGAGATGAACGTGGGCCGGCAGTGTGGGGATGCAGCCAGGAAGGCCAACCATACCTTATCATGCATCCACAGATGCATCTCAAGCAGGTCCAGGGAGGTGATCCTCCTGCTCTATGCGGCACTGGTCAGGCCGCAGCAGGAGTACTGCATCCAGTTCTGGGCGCCGCACTTCAGGAGGGATGTGGACAACATGGAGAGGGTCCAGAGGAGGCCACCCGGATGATCAAGGGGCAGCAGGGCAGGCCCTACAAGGAGAGGCGACGGGACCTGAACCTGTTCAGCCTCCACAAGAGAAGGCTGAGGGGGGATCTAGTGCCCTGTTACAAACTAGTCAGAGGGGACCAGCAGGCATTGGGGGAGGCCCTGTTCCCCCGAGCACGACCAGGAGTGACGGCCACAAGCTGGCAGATGGTAGATTTAGGCTAGACATCAGGGAGCGCTACTTCACCGTCAGGGCGTCTAGGATCTGGAATCAACTTCCAAGTAAAGTGGTGCTGGCTCCTACCCTGGGGGTCTTTAAGAGGAGGCTAGATGTACACCTTGCTGGGGCCATTTGACCCCAGTACTCTTTCCTGCCATGGCAGAGGGTTGGACTAGATGATCTGCTCAGGTCCCTTCCTACCCGACCAACTATGAAACTATAAGTTATCATACACTTTGCCCTGTTTTCAAGCAGCAAGGGCTAGAATTTAGATTCCTTCAACAACCAAAACTCCCACCAGGTCAAAATCTCCAAGATGCTGAGCCCTGCTAATTCAAAGTCCAGCAATGAAATGACAAGTATGTTGGGCTATAATGTAAAGTTACCCAAAGTGCAGAGCTTTATCCTTCTCTCTCTCCAG